>NC_135501.1:104272148-104979648 GCF_052857255.1 Amblyomma americanum
TTTCAAAATTCAATTTTTTAGGTAAACAGAAGCTCTCGCCGGCTTGACAATATCACTGTTAGCTGCTGGTAAAATACATGCGAGTAGTTTTGTATTTAATTCAAATAACTGAATTCTAATAGTTAACCTTTAATTATTACCGATATGGGCTCAATTGGAGTAATCGACTTGTAGCCTGTCAATGGTAATAGCTATATCGCTTTTTAATATGTCGAAAACGTGATTACCATCACAGCCCTGACTCAACAAATTCGGGCCCTTTCACGCGCCATTCAAAAACCGCGTACCCGCCGGAAGCGGAAAGCGACGTTCATCAAAAAGCTACAATCCGTGACGCAAGTGCACAGGATGTTTTCTGGCCAGCCTGTACTGTAACAGAGAAGTGTCGAGGACCAAAAACCGGCCTCGCGGTTTTCGAATGCCACGAGGAATGGCTGAGTCAGCACGGCGACGGTAGTCATGTTTTCGAATTTTGAAAATTGATGTCTATTGCCAAAGGGAGGCTACAAGTCGATAATTGCAATCATGCGCCTATCAGTAATAGTTAAAATTTACTCTTGAGAATCTAGTTAATCACTTAACTAGTTAATATGCTTCGCCTGCTCTTTTCACGGTCGCCAACACGTATATTAATAATACAGAAAAAATTCTCTTTACCGGAAAAAATTTATTTTCAATAAAAAGTGGCGTGCTTCTCTGAGACACCTACTTTGTTCTGGGCATTATGATATGATGCGTTACGAAGACGAGTAATTCGAGTTTTGGTAATTGGAAATACAGCATTCACATACTGTACCTCCAAGCTAACAGCAAAGAAAAAAATGTGTGCACAAATTGATTACAATATTGCACATGATGCGAACTATAACTACGCTTTCACTAAAATTCTTGTAAGACTTCTTTTCAGTGCTCTGAAACAAAAATAGTGTAAGGCACTCATCAGTTCAAGACACCTTAATAATTCTCGTGCAACGAAAATAAACAGTGAATAGCCCTCACGATTCAGTCTAAAAACAATTATAGTAACAAAAGAAACCCGCGCTGACAATTCAGTACTGAAATTTTGGCTGTCCTCGTGAGCCAATGATGCCGCAACATATTAAAAAAAGCCTGGGCTGTCTGTTTGGCTTGATCTGGAAAGAACTTGTGGATTTGGAGCATAGCGTATATTTAAGTTGGTTGTAGGTTTTTCCAACGGTCTGACCTGGTGATTGGGCCCTATGAACAATAACTGTAAGTACCAAAGCACTGCCATCTCTCCGCGGATGTACAAAACAATTACAAATCCAATAAAACAGAAAGATTTCTCTCATAATAAAACCAAAGACTACTATAAAATTAAATACAACGAACGTTGTGCGAAATAGTTACTGCTGCTTTAAGAACGCGTTGAAATGAATACTACTCCCAAATAAATCCAAAAGTCACAATGACTCAAAGCTGACGTGGCGTATAATTAACTCTGTTATTGAGCCTGGAGCTGTTGGCTTTGTAATGCGTTATTTTGAAGTTTTAGGAATAACGCTGAATTCATTAGTTGCTTCATTTAATGTTTATTTCTGGGCAATGGGGTCTCGTATTGCGAACGCATGTTCTTTGGTTGACATTCCTGTTAAGGTTGCTTCAATTCAGCACCATTCGGCTATATTGATATTACCGCTGATGTATTTGTCACAGTTGTTAATTCCATGCCAGCGAAGCATTCTCCTGAAATAGAGGAAATCAATCGTTTTGTACTAAAATATTTCATTTATACCTTAGGCGTTCCACTAGAAAAATTTTAATCGCGCCTTCCATAAAGCTATATTTTTGCATTCTCCTAGGGTGGCTAAAGTTATTTCCATATTCAAAAAAATGGGCATCACAATGCTCTCGAGAATTATCGTCCCATTTCCATCTTCAGCAGTACTACTGCTCTGATTGAAATACATTTAGCGGCACGGGTAATTGCTATCTTGGAAAGCGAAGCTGTACCACCTTTCAGCATGGCTATAGGGCAACCGGTGAACTCAATCCGCGGTCGCCTCAATTGTCAACGTTATAGATCAGATATTAAATGATAACTAATTTGTATTGGGCGTGTTCTAGTAAATTTTAAAAATTTTGGTGGGCACCTTGACGACCTAAAGTGAGTGAGGCGAAAACCTTTCCGCTCGACTTTGGCTGAACTGTTGCTGCCTCTTAGAATTACCATTATAAATTAGGCGCAAAAACGAATGAGTAATTATTATTTATTTAAATATTTATTTACTGTGTAAATATTCTAATATAATAAATCTTGATTTCTAGGTTCAGTTTTTTCTCCTCTATCTGATGCAGCAATTCTTTTCTCCAATCTTAAATAGTTCCCGAGTTTTTTCCCTATGCTGTGACCACTTCCGGTTGAGGTCACGTCCCACCGTTCCCATGGCTATATCGGCATCCGCGCTATTTGGCCCCAGTTTTTACATTTTTGGCTGTGATTAATTCACTAAATATTCTATAGTCATCAAACTTCGTTTTTAGGGTCACTTTTTTATCCTCAATCAGAAACAACCATATTTTTCTTCTACCTTTATTAGTTTTCACTACACGAAGCGTCACGGACGGACACGATCGTGGTCGCGAGCATGAACCAAAAAGGCTTTCGACCACAACAACTTCCTTCGCTAATTGGAGTTGTATAGTTTTCTCGGTATAACACCGGAAATTTTTTTCAGCTATTTAGCTAGTAGAAAACAGTGTTTAATTGCTCTATGTAAAATCAGAATAAATTTCTTGGTGCCGGAGTGCCTCAGGAGTCAGTCCTAGGGCCTATGCTGTCTAGGTATGCAAAAATGACCTCCCGAAAGCGTTAAATAAACTTACAGCATTCATGCATGCTGACGACACTGCCTTGATTTGTGCTAGTGAATCATATGAAGATGTGGTTAAAAGTGCGAACCATTAACTGAAATGTGCTTCTGCTTCGTTTGCTAGTAATAAGCTAGCGCTGAAATATATAAAACGACTATATAAAACTATATTCACTTCTGCTCACGCAGGCCGCCAGCTACTAAACAGATAGATGTTCACATTCAACGCACTGTTATTAAATGAGTTGCTCAAATCACATACTTAAAAGTTATACTGGATCAGCAGTTTCACTAGTTACCACACATCGAATCTCTATGCAAGAGGTTATCCCGTGTCTGCTTCACACTGTTAGAATGCCAACAGTATTTTGATACAGTCAGTTTAAGAACAATATAATTCACTTTATACCAGAGTCGCCTGTCATAATGTGTTGAATCTAGAAGCCATACCTATCCGACATATTTCGAACCACTTTTCAAAATTTAAAAAAGAGTAATTCGGTTCGTATCACCTGTTATTACCATTCGCATACGTCGCCTCTCTTCAAATCTTTAGAGATACTCCCACTTCATCTAATAATTCAACACGAAACTGCGATAACGATGCACTATTCGATCACCAGAAGCTATCCTTTAGCCTCATATCACTTTGTCTCCTCACAATATGGATCACGAAGCGTTGCATTAAGTAACTTTCTCTCTCCAATTAACAAACATATATGTGGCAAAATAACTTTTCTCATTGCTGAGACTAGAATCTGGAATGAAATCCCAGTAGAAATAAAGCAAGATACCAACCTCTCTGCGCGGCTAAATTCGTACTACTGCAACAGCTTGTGACTTTTTTCCTCCTTTGAAAATGTGTGATATGTTTGTGTTGTCTGCTGATTTAGTTTTCTGAACGTTATCTGCATGGATACCAACTAGCATACGAGCTCAAGATCCAGATATTTGTAGCCATGTTGCTTGTATTGATTTTAGTTGTGACTGAATAAAAAGTGAAACGAAATGAAATCAAATCAAACGATGACGAGGTGTATCAAGAAAGAGGACCCTCTGATTATTACTTGAGCAATACAGTGCAGCTACGCAGAGTTCGGTGCAGTGATGAATATTCTACGGCGCATGCAGCCTTTCGCGGGTCCGGTGTCTTACCTTGGTTGGAATTCAAGCCTCGGCTCAGTACCTTTGCTTCCGATGGCTTGATCTAGTTGGACGACAGGTTCTGTGTTAGGAAGACTGGCGTGGCCCCTGGTGGCTGTTTCGTTTTCAGCAATTAATGGCTCGAGCCTTTCATCCTAGGACTTAAAATGCCTCTGCTCTCTTCTGTGCAGTTTTTGGTTCGCGACGAATTGAACACGGGCGACGATGTCCGGATTCTTCATTATACTCTAAAATGCTAGGACTCCTTTTGACAGTGCCAGCGGTACTACGGTGTTCCTGCCGATTTCCTTGCAGACAAAATTGTTGTCAATCAGGTATTTTTACCTCTATAAGCGCGCAGAAGCTTTATAAGATGAGGCCCAGGCTGCAAACCGATTATGCAGTATCTGTGGCGACGCTCTAGGAATAGTAGTGCGCCGTCAATAACAGCTATACGAAAGAGGGATGTACTTTTAAAAAAACAGAAAACTGAAAACTTTCTAATGCTGCCAGGGTTATTCCTAAAAGGGAATTCATTCGCAATGAGAAACTAAAGGGAGGAATGCTAATGGGTAATTTAGGCCTAATTATAAACAGCTTATTTTAATTTTAGCAATCTTTCATCTGAGAGAACCCTGATTTATTGGCCTCCACCACTCGGTTAGTCGTGATATCTTTCGATGACCACTCTGTCATGCAGGGTGAGCTATTGCAGCCCTCTTCGAATGGGATGCGTGTTCGAAAACATTAAAAAATGTCTGCGGTTAAATACTTTTTATAGTTTAACGCTGCAAGTTAAACACGCGAGGGCAGCTTAATTCCGTTGAATATTTTCAGTAGCGTGGCTTTTTGGGCTTGTTGGTACATAGTTCCAATACACTGTAGCGCAGCAAAAGACGAGGACACAAGAGACGAGAGACGAACACCACGAGCGCTAACTTCCAACCAATTTTATTCTCCTGAAGCATCACATTTATACACCAGAAAACAGTAATCACACCTGCGAACAGTATCGATTTCTGAGAAAAACGAGCTCTTTATCTGAGAAGAGAATGGAAGGTGTGCTTACACACGAGCATCCTGACCTATTTATCTCTTCGGCTTCAATGATTTCACCCGTTAACCTTTCTCTACTTTTTCCTTTTACAAGACTTTTATCAAAGAAAGCTTACAGGGTTTTGACTTGCATGCGAGAATGTGGTCAACCAGCAATCCGCCTCGCCCGTTTCTGACGTTGCGAGCATGTTCCATTAGGCGCTCGTTCAGATATCTCCCCGTCTGGCCGATATAGTGTTTCCCGCATGACAAGGGAATTTGATATACAACACCTTCATCGCACGTGACGTAGGGCTTCTGGTGCCTAGTTGCGCATCCGCGCGCTTTGTTGGTGTTGGTTTTTCCCAGTTTGCACAACGTTGCAAGTTTTTTCGGCCCCGAGAACACGACGGTCGCATTCGCTCGTTGACCAATTCTTTTTAAATTGTGGGAAATCTTGTGTAGATAAGGTAATACAACAAGGCTTTTCCGTTCACGAGGAACTTGGTTTCGATTACATTGATTTTCTGGTTTCATTCTCTTAACAAGTTTTTCTGCAACAGAAACTCGAACATGGGAGGGGTATCCGGCATTACTAAGCCTCTTGGACTGCTCTTGAAAACTATCGGTCATCATGTGCGGACAAGATTTCTGGAGAGCATTTCGAAAACATAAATTGACAATATCTCTTTTTTCAGTTTTGAATGAGCGGAGTGATATGGCAGCATCGGCTTGTTTCTTCGCGGCTGGTAGGCCCAGCATATGTGATGAGCGTGAAAGGTGAAGTTAATATCTAAAAATCTAATGGAGTTATCGATGGGCAATTCGCATATTAAAACAAGCGGTTTAAAATGTTCTGTCATGGTAGTTAAAATGCTATGAGCCTAGGTCACACTTAACAAGAATAAAAAAGTCATCAACAAATCTAAAGACCTTCATTACGTCCAAGTTGTCAAGGTGGCTGGAACAGCCTTGTCAAGTTTTGTTAAAAACAGATTGCTCAGAATTGGCGCTATGCATGACCCGATGCATATCCCTTCATTCTGAAGGTAGGGTTTTCCTTCCCAGTTAATGAACGTTGACTGCAAGTAAATAGCTAAAATTTCTAAAAAACTGCTCGCCGACACACCCGCCGCATTCTGG
This sequence comes from Amblyomma americanum, assembly GCF_052857255.1. Lineage (NCBI taxonomy): Eukaryota > Metazoa > Arthropoda > Arachnida > Ixodida > Ixodidae > Amblyomma > Amblyomma americanum. Next base: position 104,278,304 of record NC_135501.1, read on the forward strand.
AAAGCAACACACCCGAACTCATCTATGCACTCCTCTACACAGCACAGCACCTTGTCGTTCGGCAGCGAGTAATATAGATCCTTAACATCCTTAACCGAACAAAGTCTAAAATTTCGTCAGATTGTTTAACCATAAAGGGGTCGTCAAGCGGTAAAAGGTTAAGTTTGCTTTGTAAGTACATTGAAACCGTTCTTTGCCATGTGCCAGTTTCAGAGATGATCACCCTGAATGGTTTTTCCGGTTTATGGGCTTTTGCACTAAAAAACACGTCTAAAAAATCTTTTAGTGCATCGCCTATTTCTTTAGCCAGCTTGGTAAGGTTTAACTTGTTGCCTAGATTCTTCGCTTTAGCTTTTACTTTTGACATCATTACTTTGTTGCGGCAGTTAAATACAGAAGACACTGCTTCGTCAGCCTTGGACTTGTAAAGTTCACAGGATAGAATCGCAAAGCCACCTTCTTTGTCAGCAGGCAGCACGACCAGGTCCTGTTCCTTGATGACGGACTCGACGCGCTTGAGGGGTAGCTTGGAAGATCCTGGCTTTGAGCGCTGCAAAACGTCGACTCCTTCCGAAAAGCAGCGGTCGTGTTCCAGTTGCGTTGCACGCTGCGATACTTGGCGTACCATCGCAAGTAGTTGTGTAGCTGACGGCTTGGGCTCCACAGCAAACTTTGGTCCTAACGATAGAACCCTTGATGACCAACAGTTTTCAAGAGCAGTCCAAGAGGCTTACTAATGCCGGATCCCCCTCCCATGTTCAAGTTTTTGTTGTTGCAGAAAAACTTGTTAAGAGAATGAAACCAGAAAATCAATGTAATCCAAACCCAGTTCCTCGTGAACGGAAAAACCTTGTTGTATTACCTTATCTATGCAAGATTTCCCACAATTTAAAAAGAATTGGTCAACGAGCGAATGCGACCGTCGTGTTCTCGGCACCCAAAAAACTTGCAACATTGTGCAAACTGAGAAAAACCAACACCAACAAAGCGCGCGGATGCGCAACTAGGCACCAGAAGCCCTACGTCACGTGCGATGAAGGTGTTGTATATCAAATTCCCTGGTCATGCGGGAAACACTATATCGGCCAGACGGGGAGATGTCTGAACGAGCGCCTAATGGAACACGCTCGCAACGTCAGAAACGGGCAAGGCGGATCGCTGGTTTACCACATTCTCGCATGCAAGTCAAAACCCTTTAAGCTTTCTTTGATAAAAGTCTTGTAATAGGAAAAAGTAGAGAACGGTTAACACGCGAAATCATAGAAGCCGAAAAGATAAATAGGTCAGGATGCTCGTGTGTAAGCACACCTTCCATTCTCCTCTCAGATAAAGACCTCGTTTTTCTAAGAAATTGATACTGTTCGCACGTGTGATTACTGTTTCCTGGTGTATAAATGTGATGCTTCAGGAGAATAAAATTTGTTTGAAGTTAGCGCTCGTGGTGTTCGTCTCTCGTCTCTTGGGTCCTCGTCTTTTGCTGCGCTACAGAGCATTGGAATATTTTCCTTTTTTAGTATTTACAAATGTTGATCTACAAACAACTTCTATTACCATACAGCTTTTAAAGCTGTATACAGCAGACCGTACAGCTTCTATTACCAATCCGCGAAATTACAGGCCATGGCGTTGCGATTTCAGTTTTCATTAGAGTATTACAATTTCCAAACTTTGTATACCTATTTTCAGGAGAGAAATTAGCAAACTAAAATGTCAAAGTACTGAGGATTGGATTGCGAACAAAACTATCTTCTTTTTTTCTTCTGAGTGACGTCATATGCTCTCACTTCAATCAGTTTTTTTCTGATTGCGATGAACTGCCGCCTGCAGAGTTTTCGATCAATCAAAGAAGCGGTTTTTTCTTACCTATGAAGCCTTGAGACTATTTTTTCTTATTCGATGCTAAGAGAATGATTTGACCTTACATCAAACAGCTTTAATTTTGAAAACTTAGCTCACACTTGCCGTTGGTAGTAACTCGCAATGATCGTGGCACGCACAGGAGGACAGATATAGTTTATTTTCTTGTTATTGTTTCCTGTACCTTTGCTGTGGTACCGCCTGTGGTATTCGTGAGCCAGTAACCGATGTATTTCTTGTCACTGCACGCAAATAATATTGACATCCAGCATAGTTTCACTGCAGTATTTCCTTGTTAAATGTTGCTCATAGTTGTTATCAAAGATCATGATGTGGCGGTATGTAACACATATTGCCAAACATTCTCTCTAACCTCAAGGATATGGGTGTGGTCTGCGCGTCAAGGTATCTTAGTCAGCTGAGAAAAATCCGTGGAAGAACAAATATTCATAATTGCGGCAGTGCACCGAACGAATAGGTGCTACTTCTTTAGTAGTACGCACTTAAGATTGCTGCACAAAATGAAATGAGGCACTGCTTTCGTTTTCATTGAATACTTAAACCATCTTTCGTATAAAAAGTTTCAAAGTTAACTGCGTTCTGTCATCACAAAAATGGCAATGTCGATTTCAACACTGCATATATTGCTTCCCATGAAGCGCTTTAGTAACACGGAAAGCTGGGGCAGTTGTTAGGTCATGTTCGTTGAAACAGCGTTAGAAGAGAAAAGACGAGCAACAAGCCTCGCGGTAGAGTACCCGCCTCGGCTACGGGAGGTGGTTGGTTCGTCTCCCGCGGCCGGCCGGTTACCCACCGGTTTCCTCAAAATGGGTACAAGCCATTCCCCGGCATGGTGCTCGGCTTCTCAGGGTGCATGGCTTGGAAAAGGAGCCCACGCCTTCAAATCTCCTCACGGTGTGAGGCTGAGTTCAAGGCACTCCTGCAGTTTGCTGTTGCTTTGCTGATCACACGTTGACCGGAGTACCACCTTTAGCAGGCTGCGAGGTCGTTCGAAACTGGGGCTTAGCCCGCGAGGGGCGCAGCGCGGTTTACGGAGCTTCTCCCAAGCGATCACCTTTAAAGAAAGCCGGGCGCCAGGCTGTGGGCCGCTTGTACCCGTTTTTACCGGTGGGTGTCCGGCGGTGGGTTTCGAACCGACCACCTCCCGCAGCCGAGACGGGCGCCCAAGCCACTAGGCCACGGCTGCGGTCGCGGGCCCCTTTTCCAAGCCATGCACTCTAAGAAGCCTAGCACCAGGCCGGGGAATGGCTTGTACCCATTTTGAGGAAACCGGTGGGTAACCGGCCGGCGGCAGGAGTCGAACCCACCACCACCCGTAGCCGAGGTGGGTGCTCTACCAAGAGGCCACGGCTGCAGCAATTCGATCCAGGGTCGTTCGTACTGTAACCACGTTGGCCGAAGGGGTACCACCTTTAGCAGGCTGCGAGGTCGTTCGAAACTTGGCCTTCGCCCGCGAGGGGCGAAGCGGGATTTACGGAGCTTCTCCCAAGCGGACACCCCTAAAGAAAGCCGGGCGCCAGGCCGGGGGCCGCTTGTACCCATTTTTACCGGTGGGTGTCCGGCGGTGGGTTTCGAACCAACCACCTCCCGCAGCCGTGACGGGCACCCAAGAGCTGTCCCGTGCTCATCCCTCGTCTTTTAGCGCTGTTTCAAAGAGCATGAAGTGCCATGTTTAACAAGATGCGCAACAAGTGCAACGCTTACCATGAATCATCTTCACATGTTCCAGCCTTCGGGCAGTTTGACATCCTCTCTTTCCTTAAATGTTATGAGCAAGCTAAACAATCCACAAGCTGTCAGTACTTGCTTGGGGGCATTTATTTCGGGCGCTTTAGCAATTTTTAACACGCATGAAATTGCCAGAATTTCGTTCTTCCTTTTATACCCATGGAAGATAAGTAAACGTCTAAATGTGGTTTGTGTGAACATTTCAGGTGCCCTACATAATGAGTCATGTAGTTTGTTCCAGTAGATTTTTGCTGTTTTTTCCTAAAAAATTCAATCTGGCAATAAGCTGATGTCGTAAAATCAGAAACCCGGTCGTCGTGGCAATTGTGCTACGGCTGCTGAAATATGGATTCTTCATATAACGGCGCTGAGTACAAGTCCTTCAAATAATAAATGCAGCAGTGTTTGGGCATCTATTATTATTCCTTCATTGTTATCCGTCAGCAGCAGAAATGTCTACTGTTTTTATCTATGCTGGAGAAAGGAGTACTATGCTATTTCAGGCGTTCGGTAAAGAAACCCAATTACTCGAAATTATTCACAGCCGTACACTACGGCGTACATAAGTCGCTTTGAAATGTTAAATCCCGTAAAAAACAAAACGACAAAATTGGGCTATTCTGTGAGCAATATTTACTTGAAAAGCCGCATTGGAAAGAGCGTGAACAACATAAAGATTAGCGAAGTTTTTAAAGAGGTCAAAAACATCCGCCGACACCCCCCCCCCCCCCCCTTTGGTTATTATAACCGGCCTCTGCTGAAGCAGGAAAATTCGGACTTGAGCAACGTATTTTGCTCGGGCTAACTCATCAGGGCCTGCCATTGTAGAATGCGGGGCACTGGCACGCAATTTGCACTGATGAGAAGAACACACAGTTGCTCTGCGGCTCTGTCTACTATGAGTTGTGTGAATGTTTTGAAGATTGCCAGAAGTTTTTTTCTACGCTTGGCTCCAGAGCACAGATAGGAGAGCGCGTACTAAAGTTAAAAAACAACAAATGCGTTTGAGTAGAATGTGGATTATGGCTTCAGCTGCTGTGTCATAGGCAAGAAGAAATTCCCAGGAGAAATACCAAAGAAAATCGAGCAGAGATAGATAGCGAAGAGGTTAGAGCTGCAACTTGTATGCAAGTGGCATGAGTACCAAAACAACCTTAACCCTATATCTTGCACTGTGCATATTATTTTCTATAGTACAACAGCGGTATGTATGGTCAGATACTCAAAAAGTAATGCACAAAAAGATGTTAAAACGAAGCCCTTAAATATATTACTGTATCATATAAACTGTGTTCATGAAGCGAGCCTCCACACTTTTCAATACCTATATTATAAATCTAGAGGCTGCCTCTAGCTCCTTTTTCTTTGTGCCCAATTGTGAACACTTCAAATTCTTTAGAACATGCTAATTTGTTTAGAAAAGAGCTTTATTACGAACCTAAAAATAATAATTGTTACATTGAAAGCAAATTCCCTACAATGATTACAAGTGGTAACACTACAAAAATTAGTCATCAGAAAGGATGGGACTTTTCTGCGGAAAATATTGCCATCCTCCTAAGAATCATCGCAGCTTCAATCATTTTTTTCCAGAAAAAGCGAAATACTGGAATGATCTGCCTGAAGAAGCGGTTCACCACTCCAGTGCGACAAAATTCAGGACAGCCAGTGAAAATTTTCTTTTGTGATGCCGCCGGCCGTTGAAATCATCTGTGAAGCCGCCCACCCCTCATGCAAAACCCCTCTCCAAAGGGCTTGTAAGAATTAAATAACCCTAAAAATTGAAAACTTTTACACTGAATAATTATTCCAGCAAGAAAAGGTTAAATTATATGGAGTACTACGACGAAGAGCGACATCGAATTTCCTTTGTGATCCTAACAATTGTGTCTCTTTTATAACAATTAAAATAATCGCTACAATGTTGTGGAAACCCCATTTGCTCGAAATTATCCGAAGCCCTCCACTACGGCGTAGTGAAGGGCTCCAAAGCAACTCAATACCCCGTACCAGGACTAACTTTTTGTGCACTGCGAAGTTACTGTGGAAGCTGTATAGCTTTCCTTTGTAGACGGATGGCTGCGCTTTGGTAGATACCAATGAGTAATTTACTCCCTTACTGAAATTTCTTCACCAGTTTTCTAACATGAACTGTACCTGCCCGGAGCGCTGCTTGCTACTTCACTGTGTTCTATTTAACTTGGTTAATGCGTAATAAACGAGGAAATCCCATCCTACGCCCGCACTAAGACACGTGGTTTCTCCATGTTAATTTGGCCGGTCAATATCAGTAGACATTGCTTGCGGTTTCACTTTCAGCTGTCTGTAATATCTTCAAGAACGAGGAAATATCATGAGGTGTCTAACATTGTAAAAGTAATTCACTGTAATTCAGTATCCGCGTTTCATTGTATTACATTTTCCTTGTATGTAACATGGACTGCTTACCGTTGCGTTCTATTTAAAGTGGTTGGTACTATGCTGATGGGCTAAGAGGCCCTTAAGTTTTCCGTTCTATCTTCCCTGCCCCTCTACATGCCACAACCTTGCTAACTAGCCGCAGCCGCGGTTTTTCGTTACATATATTTGCTCTTCTGTCTTTGTTGTTGTAATATAGTCCTTTAGTGTTTCTATAAAAAGAAGCCTATAACACGCCCCGCGTGTTGCATGTGCCATTCTTCGTGCTTTAGCATAAAGCACACGTTATGACAGCATCTTTCATACTCAAGCTGTCTGTTGCATTTTTTTTCGGTATGCATCTCGGAACACCTGGACAAAATCGAGCTCATTGGTGCAACGAGTAATTTTTAATTCATTTTTTTAATTATGAATCACGCGGCATTAAGGCAATAATAGCGTGCTCGCAGTTTATGACGACAAAACCGACTGTCACGTTCTTGTTGATACTGAACGACTGAACTGCGCACTGCTCGTAGTGAGCGTAGGTGGAGTGGGTTTTTGGTTGTTTGGGCTAGGGGTGCGGGGGATGAAGTGGGAAGACACGACAGAGCGACAAAGGCAACAAAGGCCGTTCTCATTCTTCTTTCTGTCTTGCTTCTCCCGATCTCAGCCACTTCGCCACAATGCGCCACGGCCTCATCCGAGCAGGCGGATCTGAACTTGGTCCCACATGCTTAACCTAGGCTTGAGAAGCTTCCAACGACCACGGCGGCCGATAAAATACGCGAATCATTGCCCATACATTTCAACGACCTATTGGGCAGCGTTTACTTCAGCCGGCGAAATGCGGAACTCTATGGTGCGAATATTTCTCCTCTGTTGGTTCTGATACTGCCAAATGCCAATCTTTCAGAGCAGGAAGAATTACATGCAACTCACTGCCAATGAAAGGCACGCAGTCTTTAGTTCTTGGTTTTACAGCAATAGCTGTTGGGCGCACGTGCCTGGCTTTCTCGTAAACGTCGCCGTCGTCGGAACCGGCAGGTGCGCTAGCAACCTCCGGTTACGCCGGTCAACCTGGGTCGCATAAGCGTACGGGTGGCCCTGTGCGGAACAGACGGCTGGCAGTGCAGGGGTGCGTCACGTGACCGCTACACCAGTGCGCCAGATAAGTTTCTCCAAATCCAGACGCCTAAACAGCTACCGCTGAATATCGAGTTACGCAGTCGGAACCGTCCTTTGAGGTTTGAAGCGATAGCTTCACCACGCCATGATTTCAAAACAATACCGTTACTGCATCCTTGAACAACTTGGATCGCACAATACCTACGGGTGGCACTGATAGTAGCAGCCACCTGCCAGTGCAGCGGCGCATCACTTAACCGCTGCCCCACTGCGCTGGTAGCGGTACGAGGACTCGGCGCCATTTATTAAAGAGAAGTAGAGATTGAGCAATTCTGCATATATAGACATTACACCATAAAAACATCGCGGAATGCCTTTAAGGTGAAGCTTAAGGGCATCCTGTAATTGAAGAATCACCACCTGATTTCGCACGTCTGTTCGGTTTAACTAAGTTAAACTCCTTCCAATTTTTTTACTTCACAAAAAAAAAACTGTTTATCACTACTTTTGCATTGTTTAGCAAATTTCAACTGTTTTTTTTTTCTTGCGAGAGACCTCCACAAACAACCGCATCTGACAAGGTCCAAAATGTTAGCGTTTATCTGTAATAATCTGTAGCCCTTTCTTTTGGCTAGAACTTGGCCCAGGCGTGCCGGACGTAGAAGAGGATAGACACGGCACCAGGCTGTGGCACGTGCCGCCACGGCATGGCAGTTCGCTTCTGCGAACTCTCTTGATAGGCTAAAAACAACAACAACAGTTCGTTTTTGGTCTTGATATATATCGGCCTTCTTTTTCCTTCCAGCTTAAAACATCATCATCATCAACAGCCTGACTACACCCACTGCAGGGCAAAGGCCTCTCCCATGCCTCTCCAAATATCCTAGTCCTTTGCCAGCTTCGCCCATCCTATGACTGCGAACTTCTTAATCTCATCCGCCCACCTAACCTTCTGCCGCCCCCTGCTACAATTGCCTTCTCTTGGAATCAACTCCGTTACCCTTAAGGACCAGCGGTTATCTTGCCTTCTCAGTAAACGTCCTGTCCAAGCCTATTTCTTCCTCTTGATTTCGACTAGGATGTCAGTAACCCGTGTTTGTTCCCTCACCCACAATGCCCGCTTAGGGTCTCTCAACGTTACACCTGTCATATCTCTTTTTATAGCTCGCTGCGTTGTCCTTAACTTGAGCTGAACCCTTTTCGTTAGCCTCCACGTTTCTGCCCCATAGGTGAGTACCGGCAAGTTACAACTGTTGTACACTTTTCTCTTGAGGGATATTTGTAAACTGCTATTCATGACCTGAGAGAACCTGCCATATGCACCCACCACCTTCTTATCCCTCTAATTATTTCCCTCTCATGATCCGGATCAGCTGTCTCTACCTGCTCTAAGTAGACGTATTCTTCTACCACTTCCAGCACTTCGCTTCTAATTGTCAACTGCTGTTCCCTTGCTAGGCTTTTGAATTTTACTTTGGTTTTTTGCATGTTAATTCTTAGACCCACCGTTCTGCTCTGCCTGTCTAACTCAGTAATCATGCACTGCAGTTCATCTCCTGAGTGACTCAGCAAGGCAATGTCATCAGCGAATTGAAGATTATTTAAGTATTCTCTATTAACTCTTGTCCCCTGCTGTTCTCAATTCAGGCCTCTGAATGCATCCTGTAAACAGGCGGTGAATAGCATTGGCGAGATATTATCTCCTTGCCTGAAACCCTTCCTTATTGGAATTTTATTGCTGACTTTATATAGGACTATAGTAGCTCTGCAGTTGCTATAGATATCTTCCAGTATTTTCACACACGGCTCTTCTGCACCCTGATTCTGCAATGCCTGTATTGCATCAGCTTACAAGTTGGAAGTGTTAAACATTAAATAATACAGCAACATAAATTATAGTTTAGATATTTTCTGCAATCATCGAACAGAGTGCGAAAGCCAACATATCGAAGAATGGTGAAGTTTGAAATAAAATAAAAAATCTACAAACGCTAGAAAACAGGATTTCATGAAAGGTAACGACTACGATGAAGACAGAAAATTCTCTGTGTCTTCGCACCGCAGATAGAAGTTGAAGGTGAGGATGTGAAATTCACAGCGCAGAATGTGCCTTCCAGCCTAAAAGGAGGTTTGCTTGGCGGTGGCGATAGCCGAGTGCTCGCACGCAGTGGGAAGAGAAGCTGATCTGTTCGCGGCGCAGCGGGCTTGAATCGCAGTCGCGGATATTTATTTGGTTCACTTATGATTATTTATTTCACTTGGCAAAAATCCACAAACATTGCAACCCCACAATATCGCGAGATCTTTTCGGGGTTTGACCACCGAAGTAGTGTGTCCGCACTAAAATGCACTTTCCACATAAAAGTTAAAGGACACATCTCCATTATCAATAATCTTGAAAGCTGCTTCCAAGGCTCCAGTTGTTGTAAAGAGATCAGAAACCTAATGCAACAAGGCTTTCGCACTTGGAGCTGTCTTAACTCGTGGAAAACGAGCAACCGGAGATCGCAATGTGAAGTGCAGCCTGATCCCTATAAAGAGCTCAATTCTTTCAAAAAGCGACTTGACGGTTTGTGAGAAAACAAATGAAGTGTATCTTAGTAAGTCGTGCGTAATACAATGGGTAAAAGCTTTCCCTGTTCTGTTGCCCGGCTTATTCAGGGTGAAATGCTTGGGAAATGGGTGTTTGACCCCGCCTGGAGCAAACGAAAATACCTTGTGCCATGGCGCACTTTGGCCACAGATGCCCTTGCGCCATAAAAATCCACCACCATCATCAAGTCTTGCTTAACAATAAAACCGCCCCAAGCGGCCTCGTTATCCCACTCATTTCTGCCCACGACCCCGACTTAGGACACGTAATAATGTTTTTGTCTCTTTCTCTCATTGTCGTTGTTTCAGTATATATACTCTGGGGCATCATCAAAAAAGTGCATTAGTGGCCATCACTTGTCCCAACTTTCACACCGAGCCAGCAAGATATCAAATGCAAGCTCCGGTGAGCCCGTAGGTACTGAGAAAGACCACTGCTCTAGATCCAGCTAGTAAGCTTTCGCACTTGGAGCTTTTTCCGAGAAGAAAAAAGAGTGAACCTAATAAACCGCTGAACTTTCCTCTCTAGCACCTGTGCTGTCGTAACCAGAAGGGCCTCATTTAAATAATGGTGCTATTATTTCGTGCGTACGCGCACCCTACTCCTTTCGCACCCTACTCCTACTCCTTCTCTCGGTGCGGTGCGCAGGTCTTCGTTGGTAATGACCCACTGCACGCCATTTGGTCTCATTCGCTCATCTTCAGCTTTCGCCTATTTCACTCCCTCGCTTTTTCGCGTTGCCTGCTCCTATCCACGGTCATCCTCATTACAACGCGCGCGAACAAGCAGCTGGTATAAAATGTCATATCGTATGGCTGCATTTTTTTCTTGCGAAAACAATAAAGGTGCCATCAGGACTAAATTTCATTCTCGCGTCGAGTCTGACTCGGCATCGGTGGGATTTTTCTTGTTTTCGGCATGCAGCTTGAATCGCTCTTGAGAGTTCAGGATCCTGTTTTGCAATCACTTTTATTGGACAAATAAAACAACCATTTAGCATTGATGAATTTTCACCTTATGAAATCATGAACATAAAATCCTGAAGCAGGACCTCTACAAGAATCTTATTTTAAACGAGTGTGAATGTTTTGTCGCTTGAGGATGGAATACCTGCTCTTTCTAGGACTAACCAGCGCACAGATGAAGAAGTCTAGCGGCTGCACAGTATATACGTTCTTCATTTGTACTCAATCGTTCTCTCTGCAACATTTCGGGAATTCAATTTAGGTGTTTTACCAGAGCTGCCAGCAGTTAAAACGTCATCACTAAAATGCGCACGATTTCTTTAGGACTCTAAAAGATTCCTGTTGAGTTGCTTTCGCTCTTTAATATTTCAAAATAGCTTTCAGGACGTTCTACATTCTTCCCCCGCATCACCTTTCATTCAAATCTACTGCAGTTTCGCGCCTTGACCGTCGTCTATTGTTTGTCTAAAGAACTTATTATTTACCAATGCAATATGTGGCAGTAGCAACCCAGACACCAGCTTCAGGTGTCTGTTGTCCACAAATTTATTAAGAGGACGCTTTCAGCCAGGAGGGAGCATAACCGCCGGCAAGCTTAGAAGGCACCGCGCTGAGACCCGATCGTGTAGCCCACAAATAATGATCTGCGCGCGCTGGCCGAACTTGCTGTGGTATATCGTCTTCTGCTGAAGCCAGGCACAACACAGCAAGCTACTGCCTCCTTCCCCCGCCCATCTAGCGAGGAAGTAGCGACAGAGACGAGCTATGTGGTAGGCGGACAGCGAGTTGGTATGCAGAGGACCGGAGAATTCTGGGAAAGCTCATTGGAAATGCGATAATGGAGCCGGGTGGAGATGCCGAAAAAGGTTCCAGGCTTCGGGTGGTCGGCCAAACCACAATTGTGGTGGCCGAGGAAGAGGCATTGAGGTCTAAGGCAGACGCACCAGCTACCAGGTGTCCGAGCGGGACTGGAGACGGGCAAAAAAGCCACACCGGCGGCAAAGGGCATCTGAGTGACTGCTGTAGACAGGTGATGGCCGGTGCGACAATAGCAGGGCGAAATCAGCCTGTAGTGGGCCGGCCTCGGAATGTGATGGGTGTCCGGAAGACAACGATCGGCAAGGTGTGGCTCATGCAGGGAAACTGCAGTGCGTGCTTCCGATATTTTGAGAGAGACCAGGCGGGGGGGCCAGTAAAGGTGACTGCGGGCAGCGGGGTCGCTGCGTCAAATTCAGAGCACGCTGCTGAAGCCGCACTGTTTTCGGAAAAGAACCGACAGTGAAAGGTGGACGACAAGACAGGGTTGTAACCACCACTGAGTCTGGATGCGAGAGAGGATCAAGGGCTGTGTGTAAATGTTCACTGGGTGGCGAGGAAGACGGTAGATGTGCGTGTACTTAGGCAGAGGAGCTCGAAGCTGTAGCAGGCGGGTCGAGTTGCTCCTAAACAGTAGGAGGGGCAGAATACGAAGGAATCGCAGCCGGTGAGAAGGCGTGGGATGGCGAGAAAACAGGAGACGGGAGTAATAGAACAAGTTCTGGAGTTGTGGTCACAGTAAGTGGAGTCATTACCTGCGGCTTAGAGTGGGATCATAAACGCAGGGATGCCGAGCAATAGAAGACTCCTGGCATACCTCTGTGCTGGCCATGAAGAGGTCGTCCGAGGCCGTGTACACAGGCACATACCTAGCCCGGCGGTTGCTTGAGAAGGAGCGGGTTGCGAGCAATGGTCAATTCGGGAATCATAGTGCGCGTGGGACGAGCAGCAGTGACGAGACCAGGGCATGTGGAAGAAGATAGCGCAAAACTTAGACGAGCGCTGCCCCACGACGGTTGAACTGGACCAACAAGGCCACTAACGCAGCCAGGAATAACACCCCTCCTGAGACAGAAGGCAAACTGTCTTGCTTGACAGATTGCGATGACGGTGTGCCGTACTAGATGATCCAGAACAGAAGAATGAAGAGATGACGTACAAAAGGGTGGTCCGGCAGTACAAGAAATACAGTTTAGAAGAGCTAGTTGTCGGGCAAGTTAGCTTTGCATTGTGCGGAAGAAGTTAGCGCAAAACTTAGAGAGCGAGAAGAAACACACAAGACGACAGACGAGCGCTGCCCCACGACGGTTGAACAGGACCAACAAGGGCACTAACACAGCCAGGAATAACACCCCTCCTGAGACAGAAGGCAAACTGTCTTGCTTGGCACGTAGCGATGACGGTGTCCTGTACTAGATGATCCAAAACAGAAGGATGAAGAGATGACGTACAAAAGGATGGGCCCGCTGTACAAGAAATACAGTTCAGAAGAGCGTGTTGTCGGGCAAGTTGGCTTTGTATGATGTGGAAGAAGTTAGCGCAAAACTTAGACAGAGACCGAGAAGAAACACACAAGACAACAGACGAGCGCTGCCCCACGACGGTTGAACAGGACCAACAAGGGCACTAACACAGCCAGGAATAACATCCTTCCTGAAACAGAAGGAAAACTGTCTTGCTTGACACGTTGCGATGATGGTGTGCCGTACTAGATGATCCAGAACAGAAGGATGAAGGTATGACGTACAAAAGGATGGGGCCGCTGTACAAGAAATACAGTTCAGAAGAGCGTGTTGTCGGGCAAGTTGGCTTTGCATGATGTGGAAGAAGTTAGCGCAAAACTTAGAGACCGAGAAGAAACACACAAGACGACAGACGAGCGCTGCCCCACGACTGTTGAACAGGACCAACAAGGGAACTTACACAGCCAGGAATAACATTCCTCCTGAGACAGAAGGCAAACTGTCTTGCTTGACACGTTGCGATGACGGTGTGCCGTACTAGATGATCCAGAACAGAAGGATGTAGAATTGACGTACAAAAGGATGGGCGCGCTTTACAAGAAATACAGTTCAGAAGAGCGTGTTGCCGGTCAAGTTGGCTGTGCATGATGTGGAAGAAGTTAGCGCAAAACTTAGACAGAGACCGAGAAGAAACACACAAGACGACAGACGAGCGCTGCCCCACGATGGTTGAACAGGATTAACAAGGGCAGTAACGCAGCCAGGAATAACACCCCTCCTGAGACAGAAGGCAAACTGTCTTGCTTGACACTGTCCTCCTGGCTGTGTTAGTGCCCTTCTTGGTCCTGTTCAACCGTCGTGGGGCAGCGCTCGTCTGTCGTCTTGTGTGTTTCTTCTCGGTCTCTGTCTAAGTTTTGCGCTAAGTTCATCCAAAACATGCAAAGCAACTTGCCCGACAACACGCTCTTCTGAACTGTATTTCTTGTACAGCGGGCCCATCCTTTTGTACGTCATCTCTTCATCCTTCTGTTCTGGATCATCCAGTACGGCACACCGTCATCGCAACGTGTCAAGCAAGACAGTTTGCCTTCTGTCTCAGGAGGGGTGTTAATCCTGGCTGTGTTAGTGCCCTTGTTGATCCTGTTCAACAGTCGTGGGGCAGCGCTCGTCTGTCGTCTTGTATGTTTCTTCTCGGTCTCTGTTTTGCGCTAACTTCTTCCACATCATGCAAAGCCAACTTGCCCGACAACACGCTCTTCTGAACTGTATTTCTTTTACAGCGGGCCCATCCTTTTGTACGTCACATCTTCATCCTTCTGTTCTGGATCATCTAGTACGACACACCGCCATCGCAACGTGTCAAGCAAGACAGTTTGCCTTCTGTCTCAGGAGGGGTGTTATTCCTGGCTGTGTTAGTGCCCTTGTTGGTCCTGTTCAACCGTCGTGGGGCAGCGCTCGTCTGTCATCTTGTGTGTTTCTTCTCGGTCTCTGTCTAAGTATTGCGCTAACTTCTTCCACATCATGCAAAGCCAACTTGTCCGACAACACGCTCTTCTGAGACCAGGGGAAACGGTCTTCCCTGTGGAACTCAAAGTGCCGACACTGTGATGAGGCCCAAGCGTGACCTGCTCGCTAACTGCTCAGCGCAGCGATGGAGGCGAGTAGCCGGTCTGAGAGGTCGCCGGTGGCTGATAGAGCAGATGTGACAGGAGCGGGGAAACAATGAACCGCAGGCAAGATGTCCAAGGCGTCCATTTACGGGTCAGTCTTTTACGCCAGCGAGGCGATGTCTGTGTTCTACACGCTAAGGATCGCGTGCACACACTCAGGAAGGCGTTGCAAGAACAGTGCCCGCGGCAGAGATGCGTCCACAGGCGGAGAACGGTTAGTAACCAGGTGCATTATACGGTGGAGGAGCTCAGTGGGCTTGTGGGCGCCGAGTTCTTCCGCCTGAAGCAGCTGCTCCGGGCGACGTTGCTCCGAGTCACAAGTGCGCCGCATGAGTGCCGCTCGTAGCTGGTCGTAGATCAGCGGGTGGGAGAGCAGTATGTCTTAGACGACCACAGCAGTGAAAGGAGAGAGAGCACCGATGACATGATCATACATGTCTTTCTGGGACCTGATGCCGCATAGGCGAAACCTGGACTCCATGGTCTGGAACCAGAGTTCCGAGTGCGAGGGAGAGAATTCAGGCAGCTTGAGCCCGCAGACGTGCTCATGCGGGCGTTGGGCATGACAAAAGCGACAAGGCAGTAGCGTAAGGTTTTGCCATTGCTTACAGGACGTGTGGCAGGTCTCGAAGGAAGCCGGAGTGTCGAGCTCTGTGCTGTGGTAGGCTAATGAAGGCTCAGGCCGGGAACAGAGGCGGAGCAGCTCAAAGTCCGGAGTCACCAGTTCGTGCAACTAGCATCCGAGACACAAGCCGAGGGGGTCTGGTGTCGACAAATTTATTAAGAGGATTCGTTCAGCCAGTAGGGAGCGGATCCGCCGGCAAGCTGAGAAGGCGCAGCGCCGAGATGAGATCCGATCGCGTAGTTTGTGTTGTTTACCCCACATTAGATCGCGCCGCTGTCCGATTCTGAACTGGGTGCGCCCGTCGAGCGTGCTGGGGTATATCGTCTTTTTCTGGAGCCGACAAAACGCTGCATGCTACAAATAAATGCCGCATCTTTTATTTATTTATTTGTAACGCTAAATGTGCCGCACGGCATAAGACGTGATGTTATTAACGAAAGGTAATACATTCAGACGCCACAGAAAGGCATGAAGTCCGATTATGTACAAAAAGTCACATAATCTTCGGGCGTAAATGTTTTTCGTTTACCACAAGCGGAAATCGGAGTCACTGTTTGAGGACAGGCCTGCCTCTTGAAGAACGCGAGCGCGCACCAGCGAAGTTCCTGGACATGTCCACAATAGGTGGTGGACAGTTGTGTCAGAAGCGGGTCTGTCGCAGTGAGGGCTTTTTTCCGGCTCAGGAATCTTCTCACTTTGCCACTGATGCTGAACTGCGGGCGTAAGGGCCACTCCGACGCGCAGCCACCTCAGAGAGACCTCCTCCGTCCGTGATAGGTTGGGAGGAAGGGGGTGGGTACAGGGGGAATAAGGGCACGTGTACTCCGCCTGAGGGAGGCTGAACATGTTAAATGTGTCAGAAGTGGATCTGGTAGAAAAGAGGAAGCGGGAGTTTGTGGAAAGTCCGTTAAACGAGATATCATGTCAGATGCGATGCTTTCGACATCGTTGCGTGCTTGAACCCAGTGTATGGGTAAAGGGACCCGGTAAGACCTGCAAGCAGCATGTATGGCCTGGGAAACCCTAAGGGTACCAGGGACTTTCTTTAGGTGCTACAGAGCTTCTTGAGAATGAGCAAATAGGTGCGCCTGGTTATAAGAATGATCGTCAGGTAAAGCTGCTATGGCATATAAAATCGCTTGCAGCTCGAAAGGAAGAGATGATGAATTGTCAGTACAGTAAGCCTGGCGGCTGTAGAGTTGAGGGTGTGTTAGGCTTATAAAAGCAATTGATCCCCCCGTTGGGTTTATGGCGACATCTGTGTAAAGAATGTCGTCATCATGTTGCGTAGAAAAAGCTGATGGTAACGGCGCAGAATAGAACTCCGACTTATTATGACGAGCTGCCTTGTTTGATATAAAGTGACAGCAGTCCCATCTAGGTGGTGCAGGCTCGAACATTGGACTAAGAGATACTTTCCGGGCTCTATCGGTTTGTCGCTGGGTAATTAAATCTTCCAGTGTGTAGAGCTGCGCATAACCCTACAGCAGACAAATAGGAGGTGCTCGGGGTAGGCCATTAATGACTTGCATGGCTTCGTGGTTGAGTGCTTAGAGTGTGGACCTCTGTCGTTTCGTAAGTTGTTGAAACTGAGCCTGGTATAGGAGCCGAGGTTGAAAGACAGCACGAAGAAGTTGACGAGCTCTATCTGAGCGGGCATCTCCAGAGCGATTTGCTATTCTGCGGATGAGGCCAAGTGCGTTTATAGCATTCTTGCGCATAGCCGACAACCAAGCCGTTCCTTTGCCTGAAGCATTAACGTGCAGGCACAAAACATTGGTGTGTTCCACTTCAGGAAGTGGTGCGTTGCCAATAGTGAGCACGAAGGAAGTGGCTTTGAAAATACGGCGGGCAGCTTTATTGCCCACATGAACATAACAAGATTTCGAGAGGTTGAGGGAGAGGCCAGTGTTGCGAAGAAAGTTGTGTAGAAGATTGACGGCATTTTGCAGGGAGTCTTGCTGCACCTGAGCTGAGCGGTTTATGAACCAGAGTAATGTCGTCTGCATATGCTAGACCTGGAACATTAGGAAGAGTGTAAAGACTGTGTATCAGAAGAATGAATGCGATGTTAAATATTGCCACAGTGTTAGCCATTTACTGGCGCCGCCATGCGGTGGGACAGCACCCGCTGGTCTTCTTTGTCTTCCCCGGCTCGTGCGTTCGTTCGCTATGTGTGTCTGCCTGGCTAGTCCTAGTGTGCCCTTCTGCCCTTTCTGCCGGCTTTCCGTGACATTTTGCTGGAGGTGCTGGGCATTTCCCAATCCACGAAGAGCTCCCGGGAGCCCCCGACGATACCCAGCTACCCCCAGTGGACACGACACCTTTCCACAAGGCAAGCCACCACTTACGAGGATTTGATCTTGAGTTCGGACCCCTGACGGCACGACCCCGCGCAATGTCCATTTCGACAAGTCAGACCACCTAGAATTTCGTCAGTTCCCCACCGCTGCTTCTTCCTGCGCCTCGCACTCCCACGTCGTTTCATGGCGACAAGTCCGAACACGTGGAATACATGTTAGCCACCTACGACCGATTCGCTGCCTTTAACCTGTGGGACGAGGACCTCAAGCTACCAAATATCTATTTTCCCTGGAAGACTGCGCCAAGACGTGGTTTGAAGACCACGAATCCGCTATCCCCACCTGCAGGACTTCCGGCGACAGTTGCTCGATACCTTCGGTTGCAACGAACGAAAGGAGCTAGCTGAAGTCGCACTGCAGTCCCGAGTGCAGCAGCCAAGTGAGAGCGTCGCCATGTTTGTAAAAAACATGACGTGGCTCTTCAACCACGCAGATCCTACCATGTCGGAAAAGAAGAAGTTGCGTCATCTTATGCGAGGAGTGAAAGAGCAGCTTTCCGTAGGACTTTTGTGCGACCCTCCTAGCACAGTGGCTGACTTTGCTCGGGAGGCGACGAGCATGGAGCGCCCCTTGCAGCAGATGTTCGCGCATTACGGCCGTCCGGCGAATATAACTGCTATGGACGCGAACATGCCGCAGCTTGGAACCGAGAGTGAGGCCCTCCGTGTGCTTGTCAGGAGCATTGTGCGAGAGGAGCTGCAGAAGCTTCACCCTGTCGAGCAACAACCGGGTGCCGGAGCCATCTCGGATGCCATTCGTGACGAAGTCCGTCGAGCGGTGCAGCCAATGGCCTGTTACCAGCCGCTGCCTGAGCCGTATGTCATGACGTACAGTGAAGCGTGGCGCAGGCCTGTGCCAGCACCACCGGCGTTTTACTGCCCTTCTTCTGCGCCGCATCAACGCTTTTCGACTTCACCTGCCTCTTCGACGCACGACCACCCCTCAGCAAAACACACGCGTGGCGCACATCGAACAACCGGCAAACGGCCCCTGTGTTTCCACTGCGGTGAAGCCGGCCACATATTGCGCCACTGTCCGTATCGTCGGATGGGCCTGCGAGGGTTTTCACCAGACGCATCCCGGCCACGCTATGGTTAACGACCCCGTGGCATCGAGCAGTACCTGTCGGACAGCGTCCCCCTGCGCCTTCGCCACAGCGCCCGTCCAGGTCGCTGTCTCTTCGTTGGTTCTCTTCCCCAGGTCGCCAGCCGTTCCTCCGGCAGTCCCGTAATCCACGCCGGGAAAACTGAAGTCGGCGACCTCGGGGGGTAGGGCCGCCGTTGCTCCGCAATTCGAACAAGATCCTCCGCTCGCCGACCTGACCCTTCAACCCGATCTTCCAGCTGCTCCATCCCTCTTCCGACGCCCAGAACCGCCTCTGCTGACGCCCTATTTCTACGAACACCTCAACCTTGCTCTCCGGAATCTTCCACTGCGCGCGTTCCAGAAAATGAGGTTGTTTCAGCCGAAATACCAGTTCTCGCTGACAACCACCATGTGTCTGCCCTCGTCGATACCGGCGCAGATTTCCCAGTTATGAGTCGTGGTCTAGCTACCCTCTTGCGAAAAGTGCAGACACCCTGGCACGGAACACAAATTCGGACCGTTGGCGGTCACGTGGTGATGCCACTCGGCGTCTGCGCCACTAGGATTGAGATTCGCGGTATCATCTTCACTGGTTGCTTCTCTGTGCTGGCTGAGTGGTACAAGGACCTTATCCTCGGTCTCGATTTTTTTTCGCGAAAATGGTGCTTTCATCGGCCTCCGCGAACTCATGGTGACATTCTCCGCCCCATGCACCGTAGCCGATGACAGTGCGCCAGGAAGACCCGTTTTTCGCGTGTCCAGCGACCACGTCACTCTACCACCGCGTGCAGCTTATTTGTTACGGATGACTGCGACAACCAACGCACGTCAAACGTCATCGCAGCAACAAGCTTGTCTTTACTGCTGAGCCAACAAGTCTGCATCGCACGGGGTGTCGTTGCCTTGCAGAACCATCGAACTGAGCTTCAGGTTACGAACTTTAGCGCCGAATACCGCCATTTGCGAAAAATATAGCTATCGCTTATTTCGATGAAATTAGCGAGCCTGCCACCCACTGCGCGTTGTCAACATCCAGGGACACCCCTCCAGGAGGACCTAGTCGGACAATTAAGGCTGACGTAAACCCTGGTTTGAACACTGATCAGCATCGCCGCTTGCAAATCATCTTGACTCTTTTCATGACTGCTTTGCGACCACCTCTAAGGTCAAGCAGACGTCCATAACGGAACATCACTTCATAGTTGATGACAGTGAGCGGCATATTCGTCAACACCCCTATCGAGTGTCGGCGAGAGAACGTGAGGCGATACCACTGCAGGTGGACGAAATGCTCCAGGTTGCTATTTTCCTAGACGTATCAAAGGCTTATGATAGCGTCCTCCAGAGCTCAATACTGAATAGTCTGCAGGTCATAGGCGTGCAGGGCTATCTTCTGCGATTCATTCACTCATTTCTCAGTGATCGTAAATTTCGAGTGCGGTTAGTCAGTATAATGAGCTCCGAAAGGGCGGTATCGCGAGGGGTACCTCAGGGTAGTGTCCTGTCCCCAACGCTCTTTCATGTTTTCATGGCTGGTCTTCCCGCAAAAGTGCAAAAACATTGTAGGCATGTCCATATGTCGATATATGCAGACGACATTTGTATTTGGTTAACAGGATATAAACACAAACGCTTAGCTCTATTAGCGCGACAGGCCGTGCTTTCAGTTAAAAGTTACCTTCAAGGTGTTGGGTTGACTCTCTCGGTGGAAAAATCTGGCTTCGTCCTGTTTCCAGGTAGGGGACGACGGTATGCGCGGCTGAGCATAGACCTTGATCAGTCTTGCCTTCGTCAGGCTAACCACATACGTTTTTTGGGCGTCACTATTGACTCACGTGTACAGTGGCGACGAGCTGTGGACTCAATTGTGCCTTCACTATCTTCGCGTCTCAATGTGCTTCGTAGAGTTGCTAGTGAGCAATGGGGAAACCATCCTGCTTCAATGATCAGGCTTCACGATGCCCTGATGACAAGTCGCATAATGTACCAACTCCCTTTAATTTCCCTCTCGGTATCGCAGCTGAAACGCCTTGAGGTTTTGCACAGAATGGGACTAAGGAGGGCTCTCGGCGTTCCGCACGCTGCTCCAAACAATGCAGTACTGTATGAGTCTCAATCGAAACCTCTTCGGCTAGCGGCTTCACAAAGACTTTTGCTGCAAAATGGCCGCCTCAGAGAGACTGTTGCCAGGAGAGCGCTTCTACAGCGCCTTCGAAAGAGATCTGAGTCCCGGGCGTACTTGGCTTTAAATACTCTTCGTTCTCTGGGTCTCGACCTTCGAGATCGACCTAAGACATTGAAGCCACCTTGGTCCTTTCCGAGCCTCGATTGTTCCTTGACAATTCCCCATGTTCGCGCTAAGCGGAATTCTCCTTTAGCGGCAATGCGTTCGCTCGTACTGGAACATCTTGAGACCGAATATGCCAGTCATCTTCAAATTTTTGCAGACGGCTCTGTTGACAAGGTCAGAGGATCTAGTGCAGCTGCTTTTCACATTCCGTCTTTGAAGTATGATTGGTCTGTTCGTTTTACTAAAGTCGTGTCCGCCACAATGGCCGAAAGCGTTGCCATTGAGGCAGCTCTAAAGAAGCTACGGTGTTGTACGCCTCAACCTACTGTCATAATTACGGATTCAAAATCTGCCCTTCAAAGGTTAGAGTACGGGTTCCCCACTGATGCCTTGAGTCTTAGATCCCTACGTTTGGTACAGAATCTACATAGCAAAGGCTTCTCTATATGTTTTCAATGGGTGCCCTCGCACATAGGTGTCTGAGGCAACGAGATAGCAGACAACCTCGCCCATACAGCTCTCTCCGGGATTCCAGTACATGGAGTCCCTCATGAAGCCAAGCAAATGTTCAGAGATGTGGTGTTGTGCCACTTCAGTTCTTTGTGGAGCTTTCCTCATCAGCCACGCGTGACCAAGGGTCTGAAAAGGTACCAAGCCACTTTGCTGCACCGCGTTCGCACGGATTCTGCTCGTACGATTCTGCTCGTGGATGTATAAGACTGGCCTAGCGTTGTCACCATTGTGTTCAACGTGTGGTGTGTGTGGTGACATAGAACATTACCTCTTGTGCTGTACTTTGTACAAAGCGCAACGGGCTGTGTTATTCGGATCCCTCAAGAAGGCAGGAGTTCCTCACAGTTCTCTTCAGGACATTGTTTTCCCGCGCGGGAGCCAGTCGAGTAGAAGGGATGCTTCTCGCCTTCTTCTACTTTACCTGCAGTACACGGATTTGGCCTCCACATGGTGACCTCAGGAGTGTCTATTTGGGTTTTTGTGGACAGTGTTTCTATGATTTCTATTTAAGTGTCGCTACGGTGGAGCAATTGCCGGCAGCAACTGCAAGGCTAATCCCACCGGTAGTTTACAACCACACAACTCAGCTCAACTCCAGGTTGCTGTCAGACAGCCGTCTACAAGCCCATGGGCTTCGCCCGTTGTGCTGATCGCCAAAAAGGACGGGACACTGAGATTTTGTGTCGACTATTGAAGACATAACAAAATTACCAAAAAGTAAGTTTACCCGTTAACTCGAATTGATGAATCTTTCGACAGGCGGCGTCAGTCCCGCTACTTTTCTTCTCTAGACATCTGCAGTGGGTACTGGCAGATGGAAGTAGAGGAACGGGACAATGAGAAGACAGCGTTCGTTACTCCTGACGGGTTGTACGAGTTCAAGGTGCTCCCTTCGGCTTGTGTTCCGCTCCTGCCACCTTTCAAATAATGATGGACGCTGTCCTCGTTGGCCTCAAATGCCAGTCCTGCCTCGTCTACCTTGATGATGTCATTTTTTCTGCCACCTACGACGAGCATCTCAAGCGCTTGAGTGCAGTACTGGGGGCCATACGATCGGCCGGCATTTCGCTCAAACCAGAGAAATGTCACTTTGCGTACCAACAGCTGAAGTTCCTGGGCCTTATCGTGAGGGCTGAAGGTGTTAGCCCTGACCCTGTCAAGACGGCTGCCGTCTCTGCGTTTCCGACCCCCACTGATAAGCATACTGTGCGCCGTTTTTTTGGTCTCTGCGCCTATTACCGACGTTTTGTGTGAGACTTCTCCCGAATAGCCGAGCCTCTAGCTCGCTTGACAAAGGACGACCAACCTTTCATGTGGGCTCAACAGCAGACGGCCTTCAACGACCTCAAGAACCGCCTCCAAACTACGCCCATTCTTGGCCACTTCGACGAAGAGGCGGACACAGAACTACACACCGATGCCAGCAAAGTTGGTCTGGGTGCCATCCTCGTTCAGTGGCAAGATGGTGTTGAGCTCGTGATTGCTTATGCAAGCCGCACTCTGTGGAGATCTGAAGCGAATTATTCTACCACGCAAAAGGAGTACCTTGCGGACGTTTGGGCGGTAACCAAATTTCGCCCATACTTGCATGGTCACCCATTTCGAGTCGTGAGCGATCACCACACGCTTTGTTGGCTCGCGAACCTTAAAGACCCATCGAGGAGGCCAGCGCGTTGGAGTCCCCGCTTACAAGATTTCGATGCTACCATCGTGTACAAGTCTGGCCAGAAACACAGCGACGCAGACTGCCTTTCCCGTGCTCCTCTGCCGTACGCGATTGCTGACACGGAAGACGGTACCACTTTTCTTGGCGCTTTAACCACGTCCGTCCTTGCTCAACAACAGCGAGATGACGCCGAGCTACGACCCCACATAGAGTACCTCGAAGGTCGCAACTTGTCGCCACCCCGCTTCTTCAGACGCGGGCTATCGTCGTTCTGCTTGCGCGGTGGCATCCCGGCTGGCGCTTGACAAAGGACGAGCAACCTTTCATCTGGGCCCAAGAACAGCATACGGCTTTCAACGGCCTCAAGAACCGCCTCCAAACTACGCCCATTCTTGGCCACATCGACGAGGAGGCGGACACGGAACTACACACCGATGCCAGCAACGTTGGTCTGGGTGCCATCCTCGTTCAGTGGCAAGATGGTGTCGAGCGAGTGATTGCTTATGCAAGCCGCACTATTTGGCGATCTTAAGCGAATTATTCTACCACGAAAAAGGAGTGCCTTCGTGTCGTTTGGGGGTAAAGAAATTTCGCCCATACTTGTATGGTCACCCATTTCGAGTCGTGAGCGATCACCACTCGCTTTGTTGGCTCGCGAACCTTAAAGACCCATCGAGGAGGCTGACACGTTGGAGTCTCCGCTTGCAAGAATTCTATGTTACTATCGTGTACAAGTCTGGCAACAAACACAGCGACGCAGACTGCCTGTCCCGTGCTCCTCTCCCGTACACCATTGCTGGCACGGAAGACGATCCCGCTTTTCTTGGCGCTTTAACCACGTCCGTCCTTGCTCAACAACAGCGAGATGACGCCGAGCTACGACCCCTTATAGAGTACCTCGAAAGTCGCACCTCGTCGCCACCCCGCTCCTTCACACGCGGGCTACCATCGTTCTGCTTGCGCGGTGGCATCCTCTAGAAGAAAAACTTTGGTCCCACGGACACTCAGTACCTGCTTATGGTCCCAATGGTGCTTCAAGACGAAGTTCTGCAAGCATGCCACGACGACCTTTCTTCCGGCCACCTCGGCTTTTCTCGCACGTTGGCGCGGATACGGTAGAAGTATTACTGGCTCCGGCTTGCTATAGTTGTCCAGCACTACGTTAAGTCTTTCCGCGAGTGCTAACGTCGGAAGACACCACCTGTGAAGCCGCCCGGCCTATTGAAACCTACTGACCCGCCTCGAATGCCTTTACACCAGGTCGTAATGGACGTGCTGGGACCATTTCCGACATCATCATTGGGCAAGAGGCACATTATAGTTTCCACCGACTACCTCACCCGGTATTGTGAGACGAAAGCCCTTTCATGCGGCACCGCTGCCGAAATTGCAAACATTTTCACCTTTAACAATGTTCTCCGTCACGGTGCCCCTGCAGTCGTTTTAACTGATCGAGCGACTGCTTTTACATCATTCCTTACTAAGTTATGCGTCTCAGTGGCACCAGTCACCGTCGAACCACTGCCTACCATCCTCAAACAAATGGGCTGACATAGACTCAATAAGACCATTGCAGACATGCTTTCCATGTACGTCGACACCGACTATAAGAACTGGGACCAGATCTTCCCTTACGTCAAGTTCGCATATAGCACTGCTTTTCAAGAGACGACGCTCTTCACACCGTTCCGTTTTGTGCACGGTCGCGAAGCCACGACTATGCTGGACGCAATGTTACTGCCAGACGTTGCACATCCCTCCGTTGCTGGCGCTTAAGAGTTCTTCGGCACGTAGAAGCCGCCCGCCTGCTAGCTAGACAGCGAACCCGTACCCAGCCGGAAAGTGACGCTCAACGTTACAACCTACATCACCGGGTGGTGCTTTGCCACCCTGGCGATCAAGTTTTGGGTTTGGACACCAATCCGTCTGCGGGGTCTCTCCGAAAAACTTCTGTGCCGCTACTTCGGCCCCTACGAGGTACTGCGCAAACTTAGTGACGTTAACTACGAAGTGCTCCCGCAAGAGTCTGTTCGCTCCTCCAGGTGGCAGGCGGCATCCGAAATTGTCCACGTTGCCAGGATGAAGCCCTACCACGCCCGCTAGAACTTATTCTGCCAAGTCCGGCACCACAGACTTTATTCCGGATTTCCGCGATTCCGCTGCATCGGGAAGATGCCCTTTCCAAGAGGAGGGGCGATTACACAGTGTTAGCCCTTTACTGCCGCCCACATGCGGCGGGACAGCACCCGCTGGTCTTCTTTGTCTTCCCCAGCTCGTGCGTTCGTTCACTGTATGTGTCTGCCTGGATAGCCCTGGTATGCCCTTCTGCCCTTTCTGCAGGCTTTCTGTGACAATATAATTGGTACTAAAATTGAGCCTTGCGGTATTCCGCGATTAGGATTGAAGCGGTCAGTGGGTTTACTCTGAACGCGGATAGCAAATGTCCTTTGTGAGAGAAAAGCATGAATTGCTCGACGTATCTGCAAGGGCATGCCAAGTTATGAAATAGTGTTGGGAATGGCTTCGTGGACAATGTTGTTGTAGGCCTTCGTGATATCTGTTGCCAGGACTGTGCGAACGAGACGGCTGTAAGGTTAGCGACGTATCACCTCGTTGTCAAAGTGGTGGAGACCATGCTCAGCTCTGTATACTGGTCGGAAACCAATTTGGAACGATGAATATTTCTGATGATGATCGAGCCACCAGGAGAGTCGAGTGGCAAGTAGTTTTTCATAAAGCTTACAAATAGTCGGCGTAAGAGAAATGGGTCGTAGGGCCCCAAGAGGTCTGGGTGGCTTTCCAGGCTCTAGTATTAGAACGACCACTGAATGTTTCCAATCTGGTGGCATCTTACTTAATGTCCAGATTTGGTTAAAAATTCTGAGAATTGAAGTCAGTGCTTCACCATCCAGATTCCGGAATAGGACATAAGGTACATCGTCATGACAAGGTGCAGTGTTATGGCGAATGTCTTCAATTGTCGCTTTAAGCTCAGCCAATGTAAGCGGGCATGTGATCTTATCCAATGGCTCAAGTTTGTAACTGACCGGAACAGGTGCAGGTGAGCAGCCATGATCTGGAAAAAAAACCGAACAGCTTGCGAAGCGAATTTATTTGGAGAAAGACGAAGGGCAAGGCGAATACTCTCGGCGTAGTCCTTGACGGATGGTTTGCGTTCCCTGAAAAGAAATACACGCCACAATTGGCGATTGCCGACAGGAGTACCAAGTTTAGAACACCACTCTGTCCAGCCCTTGTGCAGAAGGCGTTTAGAATTTCGACTGTCTTTAGCGGCGACTCTGTGAAGTTCCGTTCGTGCATTCTGATCTGAAGGATGCTGCGTGACGTATACGCCCAGCTGCTTGTGCCTTGCCCAGAGATTAAGGAAGTGAAAGTCTGGATTTGGTTGGTCTCCGTTGACAGTGGAAGAAATTGTGCCCTGAGTTAAGACAAGCATGAATGTAAAAAGGGCTGAGGCAGGAGCTATTGAGACGAGGCAACCATCCTTGCGAAGACTGTCCCATGAAGTGACATGGATCTTCCGGCAAATTGTACGTAATGTACTTGAGGCAAAGTCAATTCGGATGGGGGAGTGATCACTGTCCCAGGCGTCTGCTTCGCAAGACCAGTGAGGATTGCCGGGACCTAGCCACCACGCAAAGTCCGGAGTTGTTGGAGGAGCACGCATGCGGGTATAATTAGAGGAATTGTTCAGAAGTCTAAACGACTGGTCAGAAAACGTGTCGTAAATCTAATCTCCACGTTTAGAGTTATGGGTTGTTACGTCTCGTCTTCGACGCGCGGTATAGCCGGCGCGGATGCAACGGACGCCGCGGCTTCGTTCATCGCTGCCGCAACGCCTCCCGCCAAGCGCGTCCAGGCATGTTTCAGTGCCACGTGTCGTCGTGCGTGCGTGTGTGTGTGTGTGCATGTTTTGCCCACGCTTGTCAAAGCGCGGCAGCCGGGGAGAGGAGCTCCCCAACTGGGAGGCGAGGAGGTCTGACCGGCGCCGGCCTGGCGGACGCGCCCGTCACGTCTGGACATGTCGAAGCGACGCCGTATCGGATGACTCTTCCCAAGCCGTTCCCTCTTGCCCTCGACTCCGAGCGTATAAAACGCCGCTGCCCCGGACGCCGAGAGAGACTTCGATTTCGTCCTTCGAGTAACGTGGTCGCCCTGACCGGCTGCTCTTTTGAGATGCCAGAATAAACAAGTTGTTCTGTTGCCAGTCGACTCATCCTTTGCCGGGACCTTCGGATGTTTCCAGCTTTGCCCCAGGCCGCCAGGCCAACGCTACCCTTGGGGCTTGCAACCCAAATGCAACAACTGGTTGCCAGCGGTGGGATCCCGACAACGGAGGCCAGCAGCGAAGATATGCGTTCAACTGCATGCTGAGCAGCACAACGACCATCCGGGAGCAGTGCAACGAGCCCTGTGTGATGACTGGTTGCCTGCAGCGGAACGACTGCGCTGAATTCTTGGCTGCGAGGTTTGGTGAGTGCGGGACTTTCTTCTTCTGAGTTTTGCCAGGCTTTTGTTAGTGTCAGAAACAGAGCTGGTAATTGTGTTGTCGTTGCTGCCGGGTTAGTTTGCGGCAAGACAATAGTAGGCAGTAGAGAAAGCAGCATTCGGAGCAGCCATGGATTTGAAGTCGTTGCGCAAACCGAAATTGCTGGAGCTTGCAAGAGAGTTGGGTCTGGATGTCTCAGACAAACTCAGAAAACCAGAACTGCTAAGGGCTATTCTTGAGTTGGAGGCTGAGGATGACGAGCTGTCGGAATGCCTTGAGACGATTGAGGAGAGGGAACAAAAGGAAAAAGAGAAAAACGAGCGCGAACGTAAAGAACAAAAAGAGAAAGAGGAGCGCGAACGTAAAGAGCAAAAAGATAAAGAGAAAGAAGAGCGCGACCGACAACACGCTTTGGAAATGAAGCGTCTCGAGGTAGAGATGGAACGCGCTCGTAATGGAAGTCAGGCACACGGTGCAGGAGAACGGGTATCGTTCAAAATGACTGACCTGATGCGGCCGTTTAAGCTTGGAGAGGACATTGGTTTGTTCCTGGTTAACTTTGAGCGAACGTGCGAGAAGCAGGGGTTCTCTCGGGAAACGTGGCCACAGCGCTTGCTCACTTTGTTACCCGGCGAGGCGGCCGACGTAGTCGCTCGCTTGAAGAGAGAGGAGGCAGAGGATTTCGACCAAGTGAAATCGAGTCTGCTAAAAAAGTACAGGCTGTCAGCGGAGGCGTTCCGTCGGAAGTTTCGGGAAAATGAAAAAGGCAGAAATGAGTCATATACAGAGTTTGCCTACAGGCTTATGTCAAACATGCAGGAGTGGCTCAAAGAAGAGAAAGCGTTTGGTGACCACGAGAAAATTCTGCAGTGTTTCGGGCTGGAACAGTTTTATAGTCGGTTACCTGAGAACGTGCGGTACTGGGTCTTGGATAGGCCAGACGTTAGTACAGTGGCTAAAGCCGCCGAGCTAGCCGAGGAGTTTGTGACGCGTCGGGCTCGCGGAGCTAAGGACGGTCAAAAGGGTGAATTTGGCTCCAAGTCTGAGAGGCCGAAGGTCACACCCATGAGAGCAAGGGGGGACACGCGTAGTGCGGATGCGAGTGAAAGCAGTCCGACCGAACGTAAGGAGACGGCGGCAGCCGAAGCCGAACGCAGAAAGCGGTTCGAGAGGAGGCAAGCGCGCGTGTGTTATACGTGCCAGAAGCCGGGTCACTTTTCGGCGCAGTGTCCAGAAACAAAAAGAGAAGTCGTGTGTTTGTCATTATGTAGCACTGACGAGAACATGAAGCTTCTCGAGCCTTACATGCGAGACTTCCTCGTGAACGGGAAAGAGTGCCGAGTGCTTCGTGATTCCGCAGCTACAATGGATGTAGTTCACCCCTCTTACGTAGAACCCGATATGTTCACGGGCGAGTGCGCATGGATCAAGCAAGCCTTGGAAGCTCATAGCGTGTGTCTGCCCGTAGCAAAAGTGCTTATTGAAGGACCTTTCGGAGCACTTGAGACGGAGGCAGTAGTGTCATCTATGCTGCCCCTCCAGTACCCGTACCTATTTTCGAACAGGTCCGATCACCTCCTGCGCGAGAAGGGGCTTTTGTTTGGTGAGGCTAGCTTTCAGGCCTTAACCAGATCAGGAGTTCGGGAGCTCGCTGCAAAGGCGGTAGTTGCGGGGCCGACGTTGTCGAACAATGAGAAAGGGTCGGAGGCGCAGCAAGCTGATATTCAGAGCACGTCCGAACTGAATAAAATTGAGCCTGTAGCGTTGAAGGCACCAGGTACTGGAGATGAAATGCACGACACGGGAAAGTTAGAAGAGCTTCCGGTCGAGCTTCCGGGACTAGGCTCAGCGACGAACAGGGAAGACACTGATCAGGTCATTAGTGACTTAATCATTAAAGCACCGGTGTCAGCTGAGCAGAAAACCGAACTACACCAACTCTTACAAGAGTTTCAAGGTCAGTTCTCTGAGAGGCCTGGTAGGACTTCTGTCCTTACGCATGATATAGAACTTACCTCCCCAGAGCCAGTACGATCCAAGGTGTACCGGGTGTCACCCCGCCAGCGCGATATTATGGAGGCGGAGGTAAAGAAAATGCTACAGCTCGGTGTTATTGAGGCGGGTGAGAGTGATTATACCTCCCCTTTGATTTTAGTTGAGGTACCGGGCAAGGAACCTCGTCCTTGCGTCGACTACCGCAGGCTTAATTCCATTACTAAGGATCAAATTTATCCGATCCCTAACATCGAGGAGCGCCTTGAGAAAGTTAGTAGCGCTCAGTTTATTTCCACCCTAGATCTTGTCAGGGGTTATTGGCAGGTTCCACTTACAGAAGAGGCTAGTAGGTATGCGGCGTTCATTTCACCAATGGGAACATTCCGTCCTAAAGTTTTGAGTTTTGGTTTGAAGAACGCGCCATACTGCTTTTCAAGCCTCATGGACAAAGTGTTGCGGGGACAGGAAGAAATCGCTTTACCGTATTTAGACGACGTAGCGATATTCTCCGCATCCTGGTCTGAGCATATGGCACACTTGCGGGCAGTGCTAACCCGCCTGCGCGAAGCGGGCTTGACAGTCAAGGCTCCCAAGTGCCAATTAGCACAGGCCGAGGTTGTCTACCTCGGTCACGTGATTGGACAGGGTCGTCGCCGCCCATCTGAAATAAAGGTGGCCGCTGTGCGAGACTTCCCGCAACCGCGCACGAAGACCGATATTCGGTCGTTCTTAGGTGTCGCCGGCTACTATCAGAGGTACATCCCCAGGTACTCCGATATCGCGGCTCCCCTGACGGATGCCCTAAGAAAAACAGAGCCCCAAACAGTCGTCTGGAGCGAGACAAAGGAAAGAGCTTTTAGCGCCCTAAAGAGCGCCCTAACAAGCCAGCCTGTGCTACGATCGCCAGACTACACAAAAGGGTTCGTTGTTCAGTGCGATGCTAGTGAGCGAGGCATGGGCGTTGTACTGTGCCAAAGGGACAATGGAGAAGTGGAACACCCCGTCCTGTATGCTAGTCGTAAGCTGACCTGTCGTGAGCAGGCGTACAGCGCCACCGAGAAAGAGTGTGCGTGTCTCGTGTGGGCCGTTCAGAAATTGTCATGCTACCTAGCCGGCTCGAGGTTTATCATTGAGACGGATCATTGCCCTCTCCAATGGCTGCAGACCATATCTCCCAAAAATGGCCGCCTCCTGCGCTGGAGCCTCGCATTGCAACAATATTCCTTTGAGGTGCGTTACAAAAAGGGGAGTCTCAACGGTAACGCCGATGGCTTAAGTCGAAGCCCCTAACGTAGGAATCCGCCTCAAAGTTGTTGGTTACTGATGTTTTATTCCTGAGCCAGGATTTTTAACATATTGCTTTTGTTTAGTGTTTCAAAGTGATTATGTGCTTTCTAGTGCAATTTTCCAATTTGTGGACGCGTTCTGAGTGCTGCTTGACTACTGTATGGAACTAGGCAGTAGTATAAAAGGGGAAAGAGCCTGGCAGAGCTTAGTGAGGGTTGTCTCGTGCTTGCTGACTGAGCGGTTGCGTTTCGGCGTAGTTCTAACGCTTGCTGGGAACGAGCACAAAAATTGGCAACTCTCCCGAAGTGACTTTGCAGTGTCCTATGTGATCCTAAACCCGAGAACGAGGCCTTCTCTGTGCGCTGCGCTCAAGCAACGTCGAGGGACGACCGGTTTCGGTTACGAGCATCATCGAGCGACATCCCTCTGGACAGCGGATGCAGTCCCCTGACCATCGGGATCTCCTTCTCCCGGCGGGGCGGTCTGTTACGTCTCGTCTTCGACGCGCGGTATAGCCGGCGCGGATGCAACGGACGCCGCGGCTTCGTTCATCGCTGCCGCAACGCCTCCCGCCAAGCGCGTCCAGGCATGTTTCAGTGCCACGTGTCGTCGTGCGTGCGTGTGTGTGTGTGTGCATGTTTTGCCCACGCTTGTCAAAGCGCGGCAGCCGGGGAGAGGAGCTCCCCAACTGGGAGGCGAGGAGGTCTGACCGGCGCCGGCCTGGCGGACGCGCCCGTCACGTCTGGACATGTCGAAGCGACGCCGTATCGGATGACTCTTCCCAAGCCGTTCCCTCTTGCCCTCGACTCCGAGCGTATAAAACGCCGCTGCCCCGGACGCCGAGAGAGACTTCGATTTCGTCCTTCGAGTAACGTGGTCGCCCTGACCGGCTGCTCTTTTGAGATGCCAGAATAAACAAGTTGTTCTGTTGCCAGTCGACTCATCCTTTGCCGGGACCTTCGGATGTTTCCAGCTTTGCCCCAGGCCGCCAGGCCAACGCTACCCTTGGGGCTTGCAACCCAAAAGCAACAGGGTGTAACCCCAGGCTGTATGTGTCTCATTAAAATCTCCTCCAACTAGTATGGGTACACCTGGGTAAGAGGTGCGCAGAAGTGTAAGCCATCCAAAGTTGAGTAGAGAGGTTTGGGGCCGACCACAAAAAGAGACTAATAATACTGGAGTGCGTTACGGTTAAGTGAGAATGGCAATCCTTGTCGGGTGTTGCACCAACGAGGCAGGTCGATGGGAGAATGTGGTGTCGAACAACGAACATATATTATCTGCTTTACTAGGAGCAAGACCACTGCGGCGGTCGGGTATTGATGGACTGTGATAAGCAAAATAACCAGAGAGGGGAAGGACGGCATTATTCTCCTGGAGAAGGATAGCCCAGGCAGAGAGGTTTCCTTCTTGAATGAGCGAGCTTCAATTCAGGGAGCTTATTATTAAGACCCCGACAGTTCCATTGTACGACATAGGAATTAGCGTCAGTGGCCATTCGCTTTCAAAACAGATGCAATCGCCTCAGGTAGTTGCTGGAATAGGATAATGAGGGATGACATTGAAGATGTTGCAACAGATTGTTCGGATTGTTCATATTTTGAGCCTGAGCGATTGTGTACATTCGATTAAGGAGGCACTTGGCAAACAGGCCGAGCGTGCGGCAGATGCGTACGTTGTAGTAAAAGGAGCGTCGTCGGCAAAGTTGATCGAGTTGTTTGCGAACTTGGCGATTGCGTCATCAATGGCAGAGATCTCAGCAGGCATAGAGTAGGTTATTAGAGAAAATTCATCTTTTTTTCCGCTGGGTACAGGTACCCGTCTTCAAAACTGAGGCATAGGAAGGGCGGATACTAGAAGATGAAGGCAAAGATGCTGGCGATTTTTCAGTATCATTCTCATTGGTGTCGTCCGACAGAGCAGCAAAACGGTTGGAGATCTTTACTCCAGCCTGAGTAGGCGCTGCCACTGGACGACATTTCTTTCGAGGGCATTTAGAATAAGTGACGTCGAGGTCATTTGTCTTACGGAGTGGGCACCTGAATGAGGGAAGACCGTCTGCTGGTGGGGTTGTGCAGAGTGTCTTTGGATGCAGGGCACAACTTTTTGATATGACCTTGTCGCAGGCACCGATAGCAGAAGACTGGTGACGGATGTAAAGTCTTCGGGTGAACGATTCATCCATTGTAGAAGAATCGGGCAGGAAGTTTTAACGGCTCCAAAAGCAGGACACAAATGTGCTCGGATGCCTAATCGTCGGGCATTAAGTACTGAGTGAGTGTCGGAGTAGAGATCCGTCATCACTTCCTTCGGAGGCCTATTAGGTTCGAGGTCATAAGTGACACATCTTTGCAAGCCGGGTCCAGATGCTAGATAAGCCTATACAGCTACATACTTTGACTTGCTGGTATATAATTAGTCAATGCCACAGATCTTTTCAGCATCGGCAATTGACGCTACTTGGACAGTGATGGAATTGGAGGGATGGTGGTAAATAAAACCATGGTACCCTGAGAAGCCCAGTGCACGGTCAATGAGCTGCTGCACCGATCTTGAAGGAACTGACGGTATGTCGTATTGCTAGGCAGGCTTAATGTGCACTCGGAAGGAGCAATCAAGTTCCGTGAGTGGATATTTTGACGGTGTGGTCTTTGAAGGGGTAAGATCGGTTGGAGGGAACGTGACGTTTTTCGCAGCCGGTTCAATGCTGTCATCAGAAACAGTCCGAACAGGAGTAGACAGGAGTGGTATAGGGGTAGGCACAAGAATAGGCAAGGCGGTAGGGGTCGTCCCCTGCAAGTGAAGATGGTGACATGAGCAGCGATGAAATACAGGGTGCAGGAGCAGCTGAGGTGCTGAAGAGACATTCTTGAAGGTTAAAGGCATTGATAGCTGATTGTGATCTTTTCATGTCATAATTACTAGTCACGTCCATTGGTCGGGCTGAGGTAGGCCTGCGCGCCTCACGGCACGAACTTCGGCAACGTGAAGGCCGCATCGGAGGGTCCATGCCGAGATCTTGTGGCGTTCTTGGGATCTTCAGGCAGCGTGAAGAGATGACACTATGGCCGGAAAGGTAAACACAGCACATAAAACACAGAAGTAGCCGATCGGTAAAGACAGGGCGGAAGCCCAATTTGGTCTTCATGGTCTTCAACACACCGCATCTTTTGAGCTAATAGATTGTTTTATTCAAGATGTTTCAGATTATTAAATTCCATCTGCACTATATTCAAGCGACTGCATTTTTAAACGGCATTATTTTGAGTGGAGCAACACTGTTTTCATTTTACCGTCCGGCTTCTTACTTCGGAGACCTAGAAAGGCAGATAAGAGAGTGAAAATGAAGCATTGCTCGTTGCACCTCAAGATAACTATCCTTCCTGGAGCGGCACCGGGCTGAAATAGTCAATTTGTAAGAGTGAATTCGCCCTTCTGCGAAGGCCAACCTAGGCAAGGGGTCGTTGCTTCCGTGCAGAAATCGAGCCCGTATTTTCTAATATACCAGCGCGATTTCATTCATTACCGAAACATTCTTCGTATTTGTTAAAACTACTTTACGCGTAAAGCACTTCCCCTGCAGTAGGACATCGCTCACTTTGAATTTAAGAACACGAATTATTACGGTTGACCCAGTCTGTCCGTAAGCCCAGCTTGAAAACCAGTCCACTGTATGATTTCCTGAGCAGGGCGAGTTCTTAAATGAATTCAAAATTCACACCGACGCACCTTGTGAAGATTGTTGCTGCCAAAAGTCAATCTCTTAAGAGATTGAAGACTGCTAATTAGCATTACTCATATCTACTCTCGAGGACGTCAGGACTTCAACGATCAGTTTAAAAGGTGTGCTGCACTCACTTGTCTTGTTTTAGTGTTCTTTTTAAGATTTTTCGAGCTTTCTTTAAGGAATCTACGGCTCCATAAACGCTAACCATTTTTTTTTTGCTGGCCTTACATTTGCCTTTTCGTTCGCCTAAGTCGAGAAACCTTTTCCAAAATGAAACATTACGTTTTAATGGTATATTGTGCTACGGTGTTTTTAGCGTGTAAAAGTACCACTGATTTCGGGAACAACAGCAACAACACCAGCATGCTGGCGAATGCACAAGTCCTCGAAATATAGTTATCAAAACGTATATGAAAAATGACCTCAGGTGTTGAACATGTGAGGCTTCGCTTGCAGTGCGAAACAAACGACATAGTCAGATTTGTCATTACAGATGTATGAGTGAGCTTTCAGCAAGCTTGATAGCTTCGCACGATGGGGGCAACATTACCTTTCGAAGCACCACGCAAGAGGTATTATGCATTTACTGCTTCGTACGTCTAAACATGTCCGCGGTAAAAAAAAATGAATACGAATTAGCATGTTTAGGTCAAACTTCAAATACGTGCACTCGCACTGCGCGTTTCATTTCGGCTTCAGTTAGAAGCTCGGCTTAAGAGGACAATGCGATAGCGGTATGTTCGAAACCAGTGCGCACGGATGGAAGTTTAGGAAGATGACAACATCCAAATCTCAGCGGGATAGGCTGGCTGTTAAACATGCGGCATATTCGACAGCGGCAATGACGTTTCGGTCTAATGCAGTGGCCAGCGAAGCTGGTTCATTTAGCAAAGCTGCGATTTGTATAAACGTTTGGCAAAGCTGGCCATAAATCCTGCTGACAGGATGCCTACAACCCAGTGGTCAGGTTTCCACCTACTCACCACAGCAGTTCAGGAGAGCAAGCTGCCGGTCTAGTTGGTGATGCATGTTGTAAAGTAGGAAGCGTAAAAAACCGGACGAGGGACAGAGTAAGGGTGAACCTGTTCTTGTGTCCTTTACTCTGTCCCGCTTCCGGCATTTTACGCTTCCTAGTTTACAACATTCACCACAGCAGGTGGGCGGCAGGTTTCCGACAAACATAGTTGAAGTCGGCTTAAGGATTTTAATCAAAGTGCCTTAAAAACATCAACTTGAACAAACAGAATAAAGGGTTTGTAAAGACGAGGGAGATAAGTGGGAGACGGGACGTGACGATGGAATAAAGAAAGGAGCTTCGTATGAGAGCGAGTAAATTTAAACAAAAAATAATTAAGCTAAGAAAACGGTAAAGGGCGCAAACTAAACAGGAGGGGGGGGGGGGAGGCATTTGGCCACCTCTGCTCTCAGTTCATTAAAAAAAAATTAGTATCACTCGTGTAGTAGCCACACTTTTCTTTTGAGCTTTCAATTGGTCCGGCCTTTACACGAAAGCCGTATATTTCCACATATTTCGAACTACGGAGGCACACAGCTTGCGCCTGCCCATTTTATGCAGCAGCCCGCATTTTAAAAAGAATGAGCTAGTGCTGGATGGAATAACGAATTGATCGCCTGGATAAAAACAAGACCGGAAACTGCGGGGAAATGAAATCCCTGGTCGATGATTTTACCTCTTTATTTTCATACGCCACGTCACCCCAAGGCATTCTTTATAATAATTACCGTGAGATTCGTGTGTTAGGCGATGCGATTTGGCGCTCGACCAAGATACTTGTTTCTGGTGTCGGGTTGAAACTGCGGGACACACTTGAGACCAGTGGCTGACGGTACGAGACGGCTGTGACATTTTTTATCTTTATTTATTTATCTAATACAGATATGAACTAGAAAACTCTGAAACCCCTCTCCTTCCTCCTGCCACACGTTGACGACACATGCATATTAGGAATGTGCTAAAAAAAGCCTGAGCAAGCTGATATTTCTTTGCAGCGCATAAAACCTCATATTTGCATAAAAAACGACATTGACTGCAGTCTCTGGCCGTGTGCAAGCATTTGTCCTTCGGAAAAGGCGAAATATCATGAATAAAGTGCCCCTTTTAGCGAAAAGAACAGGTTTGTCTAAAGAAAGCTTAATATCTGGCTGCAACTGTGATCAGATGAACTCATTGTCTTTCCCGAAAACGTGCGCAACAAAATAAAAACAAACTCTTTTCATGCCGATCCGTCGGCCGGTAGGGAAACTTACCAAGCTAAATATAAAAACTGAAACCAGGCCTGATTCATGTTTACAGAGATACAAACCACCAACCGTAGTCTTCATTACCCCCTCGTCATTCCCAGTATTGTACTAATCCGCATCAGCCGGTGAAATGTGTTTGTCAGGTGGGGCGGCAAGTAAGTATTGGTTAACAGGACGAAAGTGCAGAGGCGGCCAGCAAAAGGACATAAATGGCTTGGCACGACAGAAAGCGCTTTTTCGGCACTTTTTGCTCTTAGTGGCTGTAAAGAAAACACTGATGTCTGTGTACTTTTGTAGGCTTTTTTAATGAAAATGTCGTATATTAAACGCTTGCGTTTACCAGAGGTCGGGGAGAAAACACATTCACCGATTAAGGTCACGAGGTAATGAGCGGCTGTGTCTTGAATCCGCGACCTCACCAGCAACCATCCCAACGTGGAATCAAAGCAAGTATTTTGGTAGACGTCCGCTTTTGTATTTTCAACCAGGCTACATTAACAACCCTCGAACACGTCAGGTCTTGAAGCTGTGACTGGTTTGAGGTTGATCTCATGGGACGAAATTTATAAGCTAAGCAACTTCGGCTGCAGGGCTATTTGTCCGATTTTTTTCGATATAAAGGCGCCTCATGTACGGTAGCAATTAGTTTAATTATTTCAGAATTGTACACAACAAAATGGCGTCGATACAACGTGGTACATGCTAAAGCGGGCAATAAAATCTGTGTTTCTATTTTAAATTGAAAGTCAAGTTTCGGACTCAAGAGTTTAATTTTGTTCTCGCATAAAAGGTCACACTAAAAAGGGCAGCTGAAGATTGGGTAACTCTGTAATAGCTCATGGCAAAAATAACGCTACTGAGGTTAGAAAAAACACCGAAAACCACGTAGCAGGAGGAGTAGGAGGAAGACGAGGAGGAAAAGCGGGTAGGTTAACCGTTGGATGAAACCAGTTCGCTACCCTGCACTGGGGAAAAGGGATGAAATGATATAAAGGTGAGAGAGAAAACAGAATGATAAAAAAACAAGGCAAACAGAATATACACATGCCCTGTGTTTTAAATGATTGTCTTTGTCTTTTTAGCGCAGTAACGTTCTTTCTGTAACCAGATTGAAGAGCGCTCATTCAGCAAGCACTACGCTTTAGAAAAGTTCACCGAGACAATGCGTAGTTGAGCCGGCCGCCCATATGAAAAAAAAAAGTGGCTCCGACTGAATGCTGAGACGAGCTTAGTCATCTCTTTCGCAATCAATGGACATAAAATATTGACGTTATATATGGACTGTAGTGAAAAGGAAAAAGTGCGCGACAATCGAAGCCAACAAGAGGATATATCACAAGGAAACTATACCGCGCAACAGCTGACCATTCATTTGGCGTGAAGGGACCAGCCACGATAAATATTCCCAGAGGGCGGAAGCCCGCAACACTCAGACAGCTTGCCGCGTAATAAGCTGGGTTGATTCATTGAAGCGAGCGAAGGCAAAGTCTCTGCAAACCCTTTCAGGCTGTGCAATCTCGTGGCACTTCCTCTGGGGCTTCTTCCTTGCACTGGTAAAAAACTGAAGCTGTAGTTGATTGAGATCAACATTTTGCCAAGTCTATGCCGGCGTATAGCCTGGGGTGAATGTCTGCTGAATAAAGTAGAGACAGCAATATTCGGTAAACGAAATGCAGTACTGCCTAAGTAAGTTTAAGAGATATGAACAAAAGAAGCTAGCGAAATTCTGCTGTATAAACAGATGATTGCCGCTTGTAATGTGCCAATGAAACATATGTGTCAAGCCCTGTGCACCCAGAAATTGCATTAACACCCACCAGTAGACCAAAAATATCTTTGCGTCGCATATTATAAGAATTCATCCCGCTGCTTACACTGATGCTCCGCGCCCACTGATTTCCGTAATGAACGTGACCAGGCGGCTGGTGCTACTTTTATTTTGTCGCCAGCGCCCAAAACGTTTTTTTGTCCCCATCGAGAGGGTCTATTTAATAATTGTAATACTTACGGCGCCCGTAGGGAAATTTCTGTAGGCAGAATACAAGAAATACAATTTCATACAGATGAGACACTGTACTGCAAAGGGGAAAAACACAAGTAAAATTACAAAACAAAAAAGACAATCCAACGCAACCTAATCTCAGAACAAACAACTGCTAACGGAAACTAAAATGTTCACACGTTCCATATCTGAGCGCACTGATTCAGCGGCGTGCAAGCGGATTGTCAAGTGAATGCTTTTATTTATTTTTCATTTTTCGTACCAGTCCAGTCCCATTCATGAAATAAAGAGCCGCCGTCGGTACGGCGCTCTGCAGCTCGCCCAAAAGACACGGGTTCGATCCCGGCCGCGGCGGTGCATTTCGATAGAGGCGGTTTGGCTATAAGCCAAAGCGTTCATTAAACTAATGACACTGTTTTTCACGACCCCATGGTGACGTATTTAGTATTACCTCTAACTTAAATCCCCAACTCATCTATAACAATGCTTACAGCCAGAATAATCTTGAGCGAAGAAAAAAAAGTAAGATTTCTGATTGTCTGCTCTAGCAATAAATAAGTAATTCGGTCCCTGTACTTGTACAAACACCCATACAATTTACCCATCTGAAAGGACCGTGTTTCTTGGGGTCGGTTTGCACAGGCATTAAAAAATTGAGCAGAACAACAAAATCATTAGGTCTAAAAGTATTTTTGGTGTCAACGTGATAATGAAAGCCCGCAATCACTTTCGCTGACCTACTCTTTGTACGCTGTATTTTCTTTCATATGCAAACACCTTACGTGTTGCATTTCATGTTGGGGCACGACATATAGCACTCTTCTAACATGCTTTCGCTACCTTCGAAATCAAGCTCTCCTTCTAATTACCTTCAGTGATCGTTTAGCATCACTCCGGATATTTATAGCTCTCTTTACATCCTGCAACCCCCATCAGACCTTCACCTCAAGCTGAGATCATTTATCGATGGTACCGTCAGAAACCACATTGTTCTCAATTGTTTTGAGTTTTCTAAACTCTTGAGTTACACTTAAACTAGATTTGCTGAGCCAGTTAACCTACTACTATTGCACACTAACAAAAATTATGAAAACAAGCAGTAAGCTTTGACCCAACTCTCTGTGCAATTCATTGCTACCCAAAATGAAATTATGCCATAACTTACACTATTTTCACCACTAACTGAGGACTTACCTGTTTATTACCCTGGTTTGATCTGCTTAAGAGTGCATTTTTTCCGCGCTCGTGCGTTCTCTATTATTTTATTAACCATTTATTTAACGTATTGTATGCATATTTTGTATATACTCTGTTCCTTTCCTAGTTGTTTTATTCATGTATTTTAAACTTTTTCTACAATATTTTTATTCAGTCCTTAGCACTGAACAATGACGTTTCCTTGAATTTTATTTCATTCCCATTTTGTTCATATTCTCTTATTCTCTTATAGTTGGGGACCATAATTTCTCACTTTTGAACAGGAGCGCCCCCAAATCGCTTTTGCTTTGGCACCCACTGCTGTAGCGCTAATAACCATATGTATTGGATTTTATACATATTGAAATAAATATGATCATGGAGCTCAAATTTTACGAACTTTTCAAGGCGCATAACTATAATTCAAAAGCAGCTGTCCAAATAGATAATGATGAATTACAAGTTTTTTAAACCCTCTTCAATTTGCCACAGGAATTTGTGCCGCACACGAAATAGCCGACAAGTATATTTGTTAGTTTTATTAAATTAGCCAGTTCTGCAAAATATGTAATACTCAGGCCTACTGTACTCCATGGTTTCGAATATGGTTGAATTTCGCACAATTATTGAGCCCCATTATATATATATATATATATATATATATATATATATATATATATATATATATATATATATATATATATATATATATATATATATATATATATATATATATATATATATAAACGTTATCTGAAGATAGCTGAGGCGCCGTCTATAACTGCTTTATCCCACTGGTATTATTAGGAACCGTAAGATGGAATAGAATCAAGTAATTGGGATCGCGAGGAAAATTCAACCATAACCGCGACAATTTGCAACGTCACCAACACGAGCGAGCCTAAAAGGGCCCAAGCAAGCGAAGCAAAAGCAGAGTGAGAAATCTAAAATCTGATCTTTTATGTGACTTCGGAACCGAGACCAGTTACCGCCTAAAGATGTGTTTTCCGCTACACTACAGAAAACTGATTAAACGTAAAAGAAAAAATTCGATCTTCGTACATGCCTCGACAAGTGGGTGTATTATTCAGGTGCTCTTTAACTGCTGTGTCTTTGTTTTTCATTTCCTTTACGCTTTTTCGTTGTTGGCGGCTTCTTTTAAAATACAGTGTTTTCTACGCGTCCGCACATAAATTCCGACATAATTTTATTTCGGTGCGGATTAAGTACACCATTTGCTGCCAGCATAAAACTAACTGGCATCAAGCATAATGAGTGTGAACAACCAGCGGTTGTTTATAGTATGGAGTGTACACTATCACGGAGCTCATCAATGCAATGCGCGCCTGAGGCTGGGCTATTCATTCTTATAGGTTACTAGTGAAACGTGCGCAGAACGGCACAATTCAAAACGTTGTACACGCTTGCGTTAGTGAATATATCCTTTTCGTGTTTCGTTAACACGCGACCGATGCTCGGATAGTCAGGCAAGGACGCGTTTCATCCTACAGGAGCCATAAATTTAAAAGCATTAAAACTCCCGTTCGGCGGAAAGCTTGGCGTCGGCGTCGTCGTGACTGAAAAATTCTTATTTATACCCAATACAGCAGCTGACAGCCGTTGGTGGCGTTTTCACAATTTCTGTTAGCCTTCAAATGTGAAACCTATACAACTACAAAGTGCATCTCAAAGACATTGCGCGCACTTAACAAAATATGCACGTCCCAAAAGTGAATGGCCTACTTCATGCAGTGTGGGACTGCGCAGTGGCTAAGGGACCCTGCAGGGTCTAAAATTTACTTGCGAAATAAATTTTTCTATCTGTCAAATACGCGTTCTTTTTATTACTAGTTTTTTTTTTGCTCTATAGAGGCCCTATTATATGCTGTTCTACTTTCGTCGACCAAGCGATGGCTGTGACGAGTAGTTCACTCTTACGTCACCTGAAGCACAAAAACACCGGTGATATAAACTCTCATATGTAGTATTAATTCACTGCAGAACTAAAACTAGCCTGCTTTAAGGGCTGAAATGACAACTAACGACGCCTTAGGAGTACCCGATTGCAGCCGATAACGCTGTTGTGCTCAACTTTTGCAGGCGAAGCTTGAGCATCACGAAATTTTTTCCTAATAATCTACTGTATGCGGAGGTATAATTTCGCGCATTTTTTGATTTAAGGCATTCATAAATAGTCAACTTAAGCAAAATTTATTATTCCTTTTATAAGATTTTTTTCAAGAAACATCCCAGGTTTTTAAATTTCTACAAAGAAAGAACAATCTGGGGTGAAATCTTGGAAGTTGTATTCACCCCAAGTTTTAAACGTTTAGGCGCAAAAGGTTTTATGCGATCTTTATTTAACATTCAAATTTTTATATAATTAAGGTTACATTAATTCATACATTTGTGTTGAGAGCATCAATAATGACGACCATGTGTAATGTTCCGCTTCCTTTCCTCTCCCTGCCGACGTAAAATTCGTTTTATATAAGGAGTGCTAGTTCGATGTGTTGTTGCAAATGTTTATTGTATACCTATTGCAAAACATATGCGGGGATAGGGTGGCTGCAACTGGCAAAGAACAGCGTTGAGTGGAGAGACCTGGGGGAGGCTTTTGCTCTCCAGTTGGCTTATTCAGGCTGATGACGATGATGATTGCAGACAAATCCCACGCTAGCAAACTTTCCTTTAGTAGTTATCGTCACTAACTTCATAGATTGTAAGAATTCATGGCGGGTGAACAGCGCAACAAAGGCGGGACAAAGGCAAGACAAGGGCTGTAGCTCGTCGTGTACAAACGGGAAACTACTCTTGGATCCAAATTGGTTTCTTGAAGGCGCAAGATTCTCGACTGCTCTCTAAAGATCAACATGAAGCTTATTCGAAAAGGTGCAATCATT
This sequence comes from Amblyomma americanum, assembly GCF_052857255.1. Classification (NCBI taxonomy): domain Eukaryota; kingdom Metazoa; phylum Arthropoda; class Arachnida; order Ixodida; family Ixodidae; genus Amblyomma; species Amblyomma americanum. The sequence goes on from NC_135501.1 coordinate 104,321,368, forward strand.
CAAAAGAAAATAATATGTTACAAAGATTCATTGTAAATATTCTGGCCTCACGAAATATAATCCATATAGCATCTGGCCGTTCCGTTCAGAAGAAAAATTTCAGGCCTTCACTGATATGATGTCGTCATGTGTGTCATATGGTGAAATTCTTATTAAAATGTAACGGTTATCAATGAAGCTTTCAAATAAAGTAAGTCCAATGAACAAAGCTCTCTTTACCATTGCGGCTAATGCGCTCCCACCAATTAAAACACATCTCTTCTTAATCAGTTCAAAACTGGCTAACTTTAAAGCTGTTGTACAGCCCGTTAAGTACAGCTCGATGGGGAAGTTAAAGAGCCGTCGAGCGGTACAAGACAATGTGTCCTACCTTGTCTCGAAAAGGAAGATGCCTAAGTGGCTCTTTATCGGACGGGTCGATAGCCGAACGGGGAAACGTAAGAGACAACGTTTCTCAATTTCTCTTCGCTTTCATAGAACGACGAAACGAAAGCACAAAAAAGTCTGGAGGGCTGGAACACTTGTCTTGTTTCCTCATAAATGGTAGGTGCCAGGAGACCACCAGGACGAGGGTGCGACTGTGCAGCATGTAGGAGCCTTCTGTTAGGTGTCACTCGGAAATTCTGCTAAGTGAGCAGCGGTGATGTAACGCGTGGGATGCTACCAAAGAGGCGCTCACTGCGTGAATATTTTAAGGGCCCCGGCGCAACCCACTGCAGCAGGGAAGAAAGGAGTTCACGCGCGCCCATTAGCGTACGTGTGTCTTGTCTTCGATGTGTTACAATGGAGATTGGGAGAACGTGCTTCGCTCTCAATGGAAGCTTCGACAAAGACAAAAACACGTTGCAACCAAACGAGAACCAGGCTGGTAATTTCCCAAAGTCCTTATTTTGCTGTTTTACATTAGAAATAATAACTGAGACTTTGTATAGCAGATAGCATGCTTTCAACCGCATTAAGCGAAATTCCGCCTTTACGTGACGCAGGCAGATAAAGGCGCCTGTTGAGTCCTTTTGTTTTGTCTTATAACCTCTGCATTGCCTTGACGAATGCTCTGTCAAGAAGTACTTTGGTTTGGGCTTGTTAGTGCATAGCTTCTAGATGATGTCAAGACGGCGCGAAAAGAACAAGGACAAAAGAGGAACATGAACACAAGAACTCTTTTGACCTTGTTCTTTTCGCGCCGTCTTGACATCATATAGAAGGTTCTCTCATTCAGTTTCTGGACCGCTGTTTTAAGATCCTTATGAGGCCTTGTACATCACTTGCTCTTTTAGTCATTATTCTTATCGATATTTATGCTCTGCAAATTTGCAGCAGCTATCCTTAAGTCTTAACCTATCAAGTCAAGAATTAAATTCGGACTTCATGGGCCCGTTCATCTCACCAGCCCCATATGGAGTGCGCCACCACAAATTGAGAAACATTCAAGCATGCTTTCATGTGGTAGATCGCATGGAAAAAGTGAGTTGTGTTTCTTCCTTTTTCTTACAAGGCCAGAGCTAATTAGGCACATACTACACTCCATGACAGCGTTGGGGATATAGCGTACACACTGCGATCACCTTTTTTTCACCTTGCGCTGTGTACTCATAAAACACTAACACTGGGTGTAATTAGTGTGTAACCTGAACTCAACTGAATTGTCACAAACGAAGCAAAAAACGAACTATAGAGCGGCTCCGCTTCGTATCCTACATTTTTCTTCACGCATATACGGGATGCTTTTTTTTACGTGTACCTGTTTTACGGAAAAAGTTAACATTACGCCCATGCGATTCGTGCAAGTGTAATATATGTCATGGCGGACGTAGTACATTATGTCGTCAGTGTAGGTACGTAAAGTTTAAATAGCAAGTTTACCCAATAAACATCTCAAATTTTGTTTTGAGGTAACAATATTATGTTTTGGAAATTGAAGGTATTGAACTGAGTAACCGCACGTAATTTTGGAATTTCGAAATTGACATCGCTCTCCGATAGCCAGTGCGGGTTCTGCGCGAAAAACGAATCGACACTAAAACACACACGACAATAACCGAAAATTCTATATTTCTGCTTCAAAACGGAGGACTCTGGATAACGCAAAAAGCACGCCTATATTATAAATTTTGAAACACACGCACGCTCTCGACTCGGCCTTATGGCAGGGCCTCTCCCTGCAGACTCATGCTTCATGGGCCTTCCGCTGCTTTCCTGGTGTCATCAGATTGGCGGTCTGACGTGCCTGTAGATTCACCTAGTAAGTCTCACCGGAGCTTTTTGACCCCGTTTGCTGAAACAGAGATCACTTGGCCACTCTATTACTTTATTACCGAAACGCAGGAGCGTTTCTCTGGCGTAGTGGATCTGCGCCCGGAGCGTTACCTGCATCCACAAGTTGACGACCTAATTGTCTCCGGTGGCGCAGATGGCAGGCGCCCGTCCAGCCAATGCCCAACAAGCGGTGTTCCATTTCTTGTTTTTCACACACTCTTCCCCGACGCTAAGTGCGGCTATGCTTTTTCCGGTGCATCTCGCGTATAGATTCCCTTATCGGGTCGTTTTGCGCGTCTAATACCACCTTTGTCATATCTAGCCACAGTACCGATTTCGCAATATAGACTATAGGGTTCGCGTACGTTGCTGAAAACCTACAGTAATTAATTTTTTTTCGCTGAAACCGATAATAAATTTTCATCGGGAAATAATTGTTGCATAAAAGTTTTTGAACTAGCTACTACATAGGATATGTTGTCCGTCGTGGCATAGAACCCACCGGCAAATTTCGCATGGAGCGTCTTTATCGTTTTTTTAATAAAAATTTGTGGATAAAAAAACACGCCAGGTACAGTGCCGATTAACACGCCTGTTAATGACAGCCATGTACTGCATTCCGTCTGCTGACACCATTCGTTGCTCGAGCGAAAACTTTTTTCAGGCAGCGAAACTCAGGAACGGCATGTGCAGATGGCAGGAGCGAATGAGACGCTCTGTATTATCTTGCATCTTAAAGTTCACCCCTATCGAGCGTGAAGAGAAGCTAACTTTTCCCTTCTCAGCAGTTGGGTACGGTGCCCTGGAATCTTTACAAGCAAAAGTGCATGGTAGATTAAGTCTGCACTTCTATAGGAAACAAGTGCTAAAAGAAAATAATGAAGTATGCCGGCCAGCTTAGTTTCCGCTTAAGCAAAAGGTTATTTATTAAATAAAAAACATGGTTACGTTCAAAATTAAAAATTATAATGCATTACATCAATTTGCGCATTTGTTCACTTATTAACGGTCGGAGTGTGACTGCAGATGCGCCGAGGACGAAGAAGAAAACCTTGATCTAAATAACACTTTTGCCTGTTTATCTTTCCAACATACGTGTATTTCATATCTTGACTTGTGCTGATATCAGCAGGCGTTCGAAAAAGGAATGAGCGGCACTTTTTGCGCCGTGCTGTCGACGAAAATTCGCGCCACAAAACATTATCCCCGCCATTTCCCTTTTGGATGTGGAAAGCCTGAGAACAATAATTTGAGGATTCCGATTATTCGGAGCAAAAAGTGTACGGTCACGAAGTAGGCGGGAAAATTCTTAGGCGAATAGCTCCTTCTGCCTCTTCAAAAAATATTATTATCCACAATGTGCACTGAAAAGCTAAGAGTACAGGTTGTCCGCAAAATTAAAGAAGCGGGGCGCTGGAGATAAGTCGATTGCAGGGAACGTGCCATTTAAAGAAAACTTCACATATACATGGTCCATCATTTTCTAGCATAGTACATTCATTGTTAAACTCAGACTCCTGTTCACTTGTCGATCACGCCTAGATCGCAGATGGAATATTTATAGTTTGTGGCATGACATGGAAGCACCAGGCGATCGCCAAGGTTGCGAACTATAAGGTTGGCGTGGTCAAATAGACGCAGGGCAGGAATAAGGGTTTTTCCGGATTGCAACACAGAGAACATGAGGCGAATGGTTGCCGCAATGACAAGAAAGACGCAGCTGGCCGAGGCAATCGGAAACACTGAACGCCTGGGGCGGTGCGCTGTTTCCTCACATGGAGTGGTCAGTAGACGGTCAGGTAGGTTAGTTAGCGGCGGTCCATGTCAGTGGGGTCGTAGTGGTCCTGTTGTCGTGTCCCCTGTTGGGACTTATGGAAGGGGTGGGGCAGAGCATGGAAAGTCCCCGCGGACGACAGGCTCCGGAGCCCCGGAGACACAGTATCGTTACAAGTCCTATTACCTCTACCATGGAACGACGTGACGGATGGGGATGCCGTAATTGAATGGCCGAAAGCATGGGGGCGAGCGCTCCGCCTGCGCCACTGCCTATACCCTGATCAATGTACTCAACCAGATCAGTCTAAAATAGAAAATGAGTTTGAATATTTAACTTCTCCCAAAGAAGCTCAGGGGAGGTTCTGATCTTAGCCGTCAGTGGCAGCATTCTTTGTCTTACTTACATGAACTCCCTCAGACGTTAAACGATTATATGTTATTGACAAACCGGGCGCTTCAGGGATCATAATAAAAGTTTATAAACTCAAAGGGCTAGAAATACAAAAGAAAAATCTGTTCAGCAAGAAACCGTCTAATACGGCGGACATCAGTTACTATTAATATAATCTTAATCTGGCTGGTAGAAAACTAAAATTTTCTAATAACTATTTAAGCGCTGGAGTCGGGCGGTTATTTTCTATTTGGAAATTCGGAGCCATGGACAAGACGGTGCCACATCAGTTATTGAAGTGAAGAAAACGTTCTTCCCTAAGCCCCTGCAGTGCGAGAAAATCTGGCACATTTTTCTGTGAACAGCTGGTATTCAGCGCATATGCACACGAAACTTGCTGCAAACATGACATATGCGGACGCAATGACTGTGCCGCCAAACTTTAACACCCAGCCCCATTGTAACATAGTATTTAATTTTTCTTGGCTTCGCCGCACACAAAACTACCGGCTACGTAGTTAGCGACGACATTCGTTTTTCCTGTGCCTTGCGGCGGACCGAAGGAATGTTCGTGATGCTACATAGGTAATTACTGCGAAGTTATTGTTTGGATTTTGAAGTTCCTATTGTTAACACTTTTTGAGAGTGTTGATTGAAGAACCTCGCATAGCCAAAAAAAACATGGGCGAGAACCCTCCAAACACCGCCGAAAAAATAGGGTGATCACATGCAAAGGAAAAAAATCGAATCATGCATTTCCTATTGGCTTACGCGTGTAAACCAGTAATACCTGCTTACCACATTAATAGCGTTTTGTAGTTCTCTTTTGAATTCCCGATGTAGAAACCATTCACCACTACACACAATGGCCATTAGTGGTACTCTCTGGCTGTACACGTAGGATGAGCATAAATTCATGTGTCAGTAAGTTGTCTCCGGGAATTATTTTTCTTTCCGCTCGGATCCACAAAGATTACCAACTTTTTAATAACACTCTTAGGAACAGAATTGTCTTTCTCTACACGAGTTTATGTAGGTTGTAACTTGTGCCTTCTTGCTTCAAGACCGTAGACTTTGTGTTAGTGCAGATTTCGCATTCAGGCCTGTTTCAAGGCTACGGTAAGTAATTATTCCATTCATACCACAAGCAGGGCTGACGGGTAATGGTTGTAACAGTATATTTAGATAAAACGCGACTTTATTCAGAATGCTTGAAGAATTTGTTTCTTCTGAGAAATATAAGAAACATTACCATGCGAAGTCCAATTCTCTCACTTACCGCTAAGTTTTCGCTTCCAAAGTGGTAAAACGCTAGTTTCGAGTACGGCACTAGTGATCGTTCGACAGAAATGTCAAGACTTGCGTATTCACTTTTCAGTATTTATGCCATTGACTGCTTCCCCTACGACCCATCATATAAACCAAGGGAACAGACGACACATAGATCGAGGTCGCTGTACATAACCATATGATAGCGCTGCGTTTTAACATAATTCTTATTAGTGGGCAGTCAATTCTGTGGCAATGGACCGGCGGTCTTCTACCCACTTCAGAGCACTTTAATATGGTACAAGTAATATCCGAACCAACGCGGGTAACAGAAGAATGCGCTAATACCCTTGATCTAATATTAACCGATCATCCAGAATGTGTTCATTCCATCCCCTATCACCCAAGTGTTAGCGATCACAAAATAATGCTTGCATTCCTCATCATTAAACCGTTGCCCCGCACAACCAAGACACAAACCATTCGATTATATGATCAGAAAAAGCCGCCGCGGTGGCTCAGTGGTTATGGTGCTTGGCTGCTGACCCGAAAGACTCGGGTTCGATCCTGGCCACGGCGGTCGAATTTCGATGGAGGCAAAATTCTAGAGGCTCGTGTACCCCGCGATGTCAGTGCACGTTAAAGAACCCCAGCTGATCGAAATACCGGAGCCTTTCACTACGGCGTCGCTCATAGCCTGGGTCGCTTTGGGACGTTAAACCCCCATAAACCAACCAATGAACCAACCATATGACCAGAGAAACTATGCTGCCATTAATAACCAACTTCGCGCCTCCCTAGGCCTCGTTGAAACCAACTTTCATCAAAGAACGATTCTTGAAAACTGATTATTCTGCAAAAGAAAAATTGAAGAACTGGTATACAAATTTATTCTAAAAGAAATCATAAGAAACGGCCCGCGAAGCCCATGGTTCAACAATTGTCTAAAACGTCTGGAAACCACACAAAAAAAACGCATCTTTCGCTAAGCAAAATTGCAACCCAGTGAGAACGTTTGGAATAAATACTTTGTGGCAAAAACAGCGTACTTAAAAAAACTGATGAAATCAAGCGCACTTTTTTGTCTGATAAGCGTAATACGCTGACAACTAACTTCCGTTAATTCTCCCAAGTCATCAACCCAAAGCACACGCATAACATTTCTCTTCTTGATGCGTCTGGTGAATCCATCTCAGATACAGACTGCGCCAATATATTTAATGAGGCCTTTTCATCTGGGTTTACAAAAGAAGCTAACACGCCACTGCCTTCAGAGCCGACATTTTTTATGAAAGGTATGCCTCCGCTAATATTCTCTCCAACAGGAACATCATCATTAATAAAAAAAAAACGAAGCTGTCATCCTCCGCTGGCATCAACAACATCAACACTAAAATTCTAAAAACACAAAAGATACATGTGCGTCTTTCTTGTCGTTGTTATTCACACAGACACTCTTTACTCGCCAACTGCCCAACGATGTCGTTCCAGTCTAAAAATCAGGTGACAAAAATTCCCCATAAATCACCGTCCCATTTCTCTTACCAGCACACCCTGCAAGATCATGGAGCACGTCATCCATGCCCATATCATCGCCTCCCTTGTCTGTAACAACTTTTTTCACCCGGCACAGCATGAATTTCGCAGGGGCTACTCCTGCAGGACACAACTGGCAACTTTCTTCCATGATCTGCACATCAACCTTGATTCTAATAAACAGACTGACGTCATATTTTTAGATTTCGCTAAAGCGTTCGAAAAAGTACCCCATAAACGCTTATAGGCAAAATTTTTCAGACTAAATTTGCACCCCTACGTAGCATCGTATATTGATTCCGCAGTCTTTGTACCTCCGCTTCATTGAAAGCTCTCCGAATTTTCTTAGCCTGTGAAGCAAAAACAAGACAAGATTTTTCTTCAGTGACGACCTACCGATGGCTAGAGGCAACGCAGATATGTACGTTTATGTGCTGAACTGACATAGCCTCTACTAAAGCGACCCACATTGTCCACATAGGTGCCGCGGAGAAATTCTCGAGAGCTTCCGCGTTTATGGGCATGAAGGTTCACGTCTGATGACAGGAGCAAACATTGGCACTGAAGGCCAGTAGGCACCTACTTTGTTGAGGGCGTCGTACCAGCATAATTTAATTTTTTTATGTATGCAGTGTTTCCTGCAAATAATCCGTTTTTTAGGTCTTTATGTTCGTATTAAATACACACCGACCATGTGCTGGGTGGCCTACGGGCTCATTAACATTTTTACATTCAGTACGAGTAAGCAAAAGGATTTTTTATTCAATACTGAATTCAGCTTCTCGAAAACTCGGTCAAAATGCTTGCAGAACAGCGACACCTGGCTGCATCGCTCACGTAATCAAATTCATGCTTCGTAACATCGCTTGAACGGCGTATTTTTTGGTGAATCATTCTGGGGACCGGTGTGAACAGAACAGGCGAAAGATAGTTGTTCAGAAGAATCAGTAGAAGCGGAAGCCAGTCCTCTGGAAGTTGCTTGCGCAGCGTTTCTCCCGTCCTAAACAAGGCACTTGAGCATTACTTGCGGTGGCGATGAGAGCTCAGGTGGGCCGAAGGACAGAGCGATAGATCTCAGTGATTGTGGACAAAAGGGCCGTCCGGTGGGAACAAATGCCCGATAAGAGATTCCTTCTTGACTCTTCTCTTTCTTTTGTTACATCGTTACTGTGTAAATGACCATTTAGGTTCCCTTTCTCCTGTTTCTGCTTCAAATGTTTTTTCTCTATGTGCTCTCAAAGAAGGGCCACCAAACGCTCAAGTGGACGAAGTTTTCTTCCTGTTGATGAACAGCTTCAGGAAAATTTTGAAGAGAGAGAGAACCAACGACGAGGAGAGCGTTACGAGGACCAAGAATAAAACTCGGGTAGTGCAACAAATTACCTCGTCCCTAATAAGAGCAGGGTACGGTTGTGGAGAGAACTGAAGCTGCAGAGTGGGAGAAAATACAAGCGTTAAAAGCGCCAACGCGAAGAACGCTCTTCAGGAAAAGTTAGCAGCATTTAGGTGTCCTGCTCTTTGTAAATTGAACTTACTGCGTGCAAAGGGTTTCCGGCTCGTTTGAGACATCTATTTTTTCCGGTTTCCATGCTTTTGCTGCCGCCTACAGGATGTACATAAGAGATGCCTTCAACAGCGTCGAATGTCTACTCTTGTGGTAGAGGTGAACCTGGTAGCTTGCGGATGTTTAATTTGGAGATGTGGCGTGCTTCAATGCTGTCATTTCTCCGTCTGAAGAAGAACCAGTATGAAAGGTTTTGCTCATGAAAAGGGCTTGGTTGAGCCAACATAAATGTTTTACTACGTATCAGTACTGTTCGTTCTTGCTTGTCTGCTTATGTTCAGTGCCTACTTTTGGCATCAAAGTTCTCGAATGTACGCCGTGAAGGTCATATACTTTAAAAAACCTAATCTAGTATAATTCAACATCGAAAGAAACAATTGAATATTCATCACAAAATAGTGGGACCGACCCTAATACCAAACATTCTTCGTATGGTTTCAACTGCATGGGCCCTGCGCGCATTTACGGTCCCTTTACGGTAGCAGGTTAGCCAGGGATATTTCTTCGTAAGAGTTGGTGTTGATTAAGTTCACCGCGAAAATGAAAAGGAAGATGGGTCAAAACGCATGTCCGCATCACCATATGTGATCATCGACTTAAGTAATCCTGGAGTACGACTCAAGAGGCTAGAATGAATTGGTTGAACAAGTTATTTTTAACTTCAATCGCTGCTTGGAATGAACTATATGGACAAGCAAAACACCACGTTTGTTATGCCAGCAGCGTATGGAAAGCCTAACATCAAGTCGGGCATAGCCCACCTAGAGTACTTTTTAGAATCAATAAAAGCTTGTGTATGTTATTCCGGACGGAAATTCCGCACTACTGGGAGCGTCTGGCCAGTCCTTCTAATGCATGCGAATGTGTCGTGTTTCCGTTTTTTTTCTGTTTTGTATAGTATCTTCAATGCACGGTTGTTCAAATGTCTCATAATCTGACTATGGCACTTCTCTTGTTTTATCTTCTTATACGTCCCTTCGTATCCCCCCACACCTCAACCACACCTGGGAGGCCATGGAGGCGACCCTGCTCGGCTGCTCTGACATACAGGCCCAAAAGTCCCTGCGTGAGCGCGCCCGGGCAGCGGCTAACGCTACTGGGGTCCCGTACTAGGGACCCCACCTAGCGCTTGTGAGAGCCGGCCCATAAAGAGCCAGTCCAATCATACGTCTACGTACATACTCTTATCGAGCCAATAACATATTTCACCACCAACCCCAGCAGTAATGTCTTACTGTCGCTCAAAGTATCTGAATGAATAAATATATAAATATTGTAAGGTTCGCGACAAACGCTTCGGGCTTTGGCTCCTCTTTCGGCGAAGTTACCGCTTTTTAGCAAAGGCGGAATTGGGCGCTAAATTTTCTTACATCGGCGAGAGTATTGCGATCATGGTCACGAAAGGTTCAAACTATAGGGGCTGTATTGTTCACGCCTTAATGAATGTTACAAGGCGTTGAACTTACGCAGTAGTTCTTGGCAGTTTTTTGTAACAGTCGTGATCCAGTAGTCTGTGCCGAGACGTCTAATTCATTTTTCCCAAGAGCTTCCCCTATTTCGACCTTTTGTCTCCGTAAATAAAACAAAACCGTTCCACGCATAGACAAGTAAAATCAGCTAGAAATGATAACTGGCCTAAGATCGAGTTCGAGTAGTGTGCGTAAGTGGTCGGGCATGTGCACTGCGCTCTTTGAAAGGGAAAACAAACCCATGCGGCGACACTCCATTTCTTGCTCAAAATTTTTCTCCTTCTAAAAGGAAAGAATAGAAAAATTAGTTTACGAAACGGCTTTCGCCTAGGCTAAACTTGCGAAGGCTCATGAGGCAGAAAAAAATATTGTGGCTCCAATCCATGCTCTGAAGGTAATTGGACAGCGAATATGTAAAACGACACCCAATTACCCATTGCGGCGTCACTTGAAAATTCACGCACGTGACTCTACAAAGAGTGAAACCAGAGACAAGTTAAATATACTTGCATTACCCTTTATTACTTCACAACGACATTCACGACTGCTTTATGATCAATATGATATACACTAAGATATTTCAGTTCTAACAGCAGAGATATTCTTTGCTAAGGTTAAATAAATGCATGAGTCATGCATGGTGGTTGGTTGAGTCACATTGGTGAAACAGTGTTCCCATTGTTCACACGCGCCTCATCATCCATCATGTGTTTTGATGCTTAATCGTTTAGTTTTTCTTAATGAAAACGAGTACTGAGCTGTATGGTGCATGCCTGTTTTCAAAGGAGATTTACCATTTTTGTGTTATTTGTTTATTTAAATTTTTATTCTTTATTTTTATGTACCTTTTAATTTATAATGTTCTTATCAATTTTCTTTTCTATTTCTATTTTTATTTCTTTTTATATTGCGACTGATTTATGATCAGTAAGATATACGACCTCTAAGCTGTTGGGTACTTTTCCACTCAGAGGAGCATTCAATTTTTAGCCTAGCGTTTTTTGCTGACGGCGCCGAAGACAAGAAAATTTCCTTGCACAGGAGAGGTGTACAGCTATGCTGTAAAAAAATGTGCGAACGAAACACAAAAGACGCACAAGGCAACGCAGACGACGTCTTTCGTGTTTCTTTCGCGCTATACTTTTTTACGTCGTGAACCTTAACAACTCGCCCAGCATCCGGCTTTATTAAACTTGTGAAGGACCGATGATCTTTGGTTTTAACCGATTCAACCTTTTCTTTTACTGGCGGATGTTTATCAAAATTTTTTCGTTGAAATCAGAATTCACCTAGCCTACTTGTAAATTGGTAAATGCTATCCTCAGAGACTTATTCCGATGGCAGAGAAAATTATTTTAAAATGGGATGGTGCTAATAATAGGAATAACTTAATTATTCTAGCAGTTAGAAGCCACAGCCAATTATTCCTTCATGGGGAACGGACGCTCTGAACTAAAGGAGGCGCTGCTCTGCAGTACGCTGTACCTCCACGCACACGATTTGTAAAGACGTTCTCTCAGTGGTAGAACTTAGATCCTTGGAAAAGTTCGAATAATGCAGCAATGTTCGCTACATCTTGTGCACAGATAGAGGTCTCCTCTTCCGCGCTATTGTTTGTACATAAAATATTGGGAATGCAATTGGCTAGCAAGAAATGAGAGTCGCCCCCATTATATCGCTGGTATTGCTTACCATTCGAAAGCTATCGAGAAATAATAGTTAAAGAATACATCCATATGCGTCATAATGGCGGTGTTTCCCTGAAAATATTTTGCGACTTGCTGGAATAATTATTGCGTTGTCTATTACCGATAGTCGCTGTTAGCCTCACGTTGTCACAGCGCCAGTTTTGTTGGAGCTCCTTTCATGTACTGAAGGCGTCGCAGCTACAGCTTAATTTCTACTCGTTACCTTACAGAACCCTAATTCAAGGTCCACATACCACGGCCCTCATCATCGAGTTATAGCCATCATTTCGTTTCGGTTTGTCGCAGCCACGAACACTCAGCCACATAGAGAGTCCACATCGGACCTTGGACGGCAACGACTGCGAATGTTGTTAGGCGGCAAAGGCAAGCTGTCCATGCCGTTGCCTCATGGAACTAAATAGGGGTAAACAAGAAATGAACTAAGATTATGGGGCACGGAACAGGGGTCATCCAGAAGTGATTGACATGATCTTGACGTCGAAGATGAATGACTTTGTTGTTGGCCGCGCAGAAAAATGGTACGGTCAAGCACAAATAGTGCATTGCCGTCAAAGAAGAAATCAATATCCCAGGCTATCCCTGCCGTGCGAGTCCCAGGCATAAGGATTCCCTACTGAACATTTAATCACGTGCTCAATAATTGTATGCCAAAGTATCGAGAAGAAGAATAAAAAGCTAATCTGCGATGGCTTGAGGAATCCGTATCCCTCATGTACAGTGGCAGCGAAACCCAGACATGCACGAAAAACGTTTCTGAAAGAAACTTGATATGTTGTTTCGTAACGCCCTCTACCAATCAAGAAAACGCACATGAACCGAATAATTAAAAAGTTGAACTAATAATATTAGCGGAAAAATAATTAGGTGGAATTATCTACGAATACTGTGAGGATGGCCACATGAATGGAAACAAAAATGTAGTTCACCTCACCCAGTCCAAGTGCGCCGCTTTTTCTTCATGCTTGGTTCGAATCCCTGTATACCCACAGATTTTAACAGGAAGAGCATAACTTTAACAGAAGGCTTAGAGATTGATTTATATACAGCACATGATGCTGACATCGTATAATATGGAAGCGCAAAAAACTTGTAAGCAATAAATTTCCTCTCTGAGTCCAACAAGAGAAAATCCAGTGGAGCAGCATTTGCGATTTGTAACCGCAGATTGATATAACATTCGAATGTTAGGAAAAAAGGTTTGCAGCTCCGAACAACCTAAATATTGCTCATACCAGTGAAGTACCAGTGATGGTTGTAGTAATACGTTTTTCAATACTGATACAAGAATCTCTCAGAGCATGCCTGCATTTAAGGTGTAAGTTTTCATAAACCGCCTGAGTACGTAGTGCAACGTTCTTATAAAAGCACCGAACAATTTTCTCCGCGATGCAAGAGAAGCAGTGATCTAACTTCTAAAATGCTGCTGCAACGGTTTTTAATGCCTTACGACTAATTAAGGACGCTCTTAATATAAAAACGCCAAAATCACTGCAATGTGTAGAAAGATTCGTTACGAAACAACAATAAATAAAAATCTTGCACTCTTCTTGCAGAAACTCTTCTCGAATAGCTCTTTTTTTGGGTAACATTGGGAGAGAACAAGTTTTTCGCCGCAACGCATTATTGATGCTAATTAGAAACTATGAAATAGAGCTTTCCTAACAAATGCACACGAGTCCGGCTGTATATTAGTGGGGCCTCAGGAGAAGATTCACGAGTTACCTCGAGTCCATTAAAGAAAATCGCTGGGCTTTTCTTAGCATCTTCGAACTTTTTAAAATTTCTGACATTACTTAATGCACACTGTACTTTGAGTACACCTTGCACATGGCTCTTTCGCCTCTTTCTTTTACCCCAGTATGACGGCAGAAGCTGACCTAATTAGCGTATACTTAGGCCAGCGCATTTGCGAGACATTTAATAATGCAGTGTTGCACTTCACGTGTATGAGCACCGCAAGATGGTGGTAGTTGAGTGAAAGAGCAAAAACTTCAGCCACCAGAAAACTTTAGTCGAGCTCAAATTGTATAAGGGTTTTTTTGTTCTCATTTTGGTATGAAGAGTATAGTAATAACGATGTGCAGTTAATATTATTCGCTTCACGTGCCGTCTCTCATCGTTACGGAATCCATATGTTGTGTACTGGATGTGATAACACAAAAATATTTCATCACTGGTAAATAAATCTATTTTTAAGTTCATGCCGTACAAATGCTTTTTTATACGATCTCCAACTAGCACATTCTAGCGCCAGCTGCTCTCAGCCTTTCCCAGCAAGATTCGTAGTGTTACCTCCCAGGCATGCTCTGCACCGCCTCACAATCCTCTTCTCTTCTTTCGGAATCAGCACTGGTACCCTGACGAATAATCGGTTAGGGTACGGGTCGTACGCATCGCATCTCTCAAAGTACACTGAATTTTGGATGTTTCAGTTATCATTATCGATAATTGTCATTATGGCATCTGGCACTTTGGACCTAGAGCATTTCATCTCTTACCATCCATTCCATCACTGAAACTTTATGAAAGACAAGGATGAACGTAATTTTTGTCTTTGCCTCTCTATTTACCCAGCAAGATCATCGAACCAAGTCCGAATTTTCCCGCAGGCAGCTGAACAGGACGTCAGCATAATGATTTCAAGCATAATAATAATAATAATAATTGGTTTTTGGGGAAAGGAAATGGCGCAGTATCTGTCTCATATATCGTTGGACACCTGAACCGCGCCGTAAGGGAAGGGATAAAGGAGGGAATGAAAGAAGAAAGGAAGAAGGAGGTGCCGTAGTAGAGGGCTCCGGAATAATTTCGCCCACCTGGGATCTTTAACGTGCACTGACATGGCACAGCACACGAGCGCCTTATCGTTTTTCCTCCATAAAAACGCAGCCACCGCGCAGGCGCGTTTTTTGGCGAAGTTGCAATATCCTCCGAGACAAAGCAGCGACTAGCATTCTTCACCTTCGGCTAACCACAAAAGAAGTGAACTACGTACGCACTCTGTCCGCTTCGTCGCTTCCAAGCGTCAGTTTACCGAAAACATGGCCAATAACCTGGCCGTGCCATCTGCAACCGTGGAGCCCAAAATATTTGCATTTGTGCTCCTTAAACCAAAGGAATGATAAAAGAGAAGCTTCGAAGGTTTAGCTTTCTATCGAGCTTTATTCCTCCGCAAGTCGACGACGACTAACGGAGGTATTTTTACTGATCTAAATGTTTTACACTCAAACCGCTGTCATTTCAGACGGTGCGCCAGCTTCTATTCGCAAGTCAAGCGACCTGCAGGGGGCGCCAAAGTAGCACGGCGAAATCTGGCAACACTGCAGCAATGGCGGATCGAGGGAGGGTCGCGCAATATTTGCTCTAGGGACCGTAGTGGGGTTCTTGACTTGCGACGTGACCTCTCTATGTTTCGTTTAGCGTGAACAAGTGCTCGGCGCAGGACACATAATATTGATTGGAGCAAAAAACAAAACTGATAGCGACACAGAGATTGTCGCTCTTTGCGTTCAGCCGTCTGGCGTGGGTTTGGACCCGCATGAGATATTGGTGCAAGTGACGGGCGTTTTTCAAGAGCCTATGGTGGTCGAGGGTACCTGTTCCTGCACAGCTGGACTTTAGGCAAAATGCAAGCACGTTGCTGCAGTCCTCATCCACCTGTACAGGTAAGTAGAACGCTCTTTTTATCTTTTCTCCAGCCGGTGTATAAGATCGGTGTGGGAACGCACGACTTACTCCTCGTCTAGTGCTATGCATGTCGAGCTGTCTCGCTCCTATGAAAGAGGTGAATGGTTTGAAAAGTTGAGTTCATTAGATTGCGCCGATTGCACAGTGCGGCACGCGAACTCGCCTTCTCTTTCATAAAGCTGTTGGCTGCACGTGCTTGGCTTTTTCGCCAAAACAAATATCCAATAGCCGGTGGTGGCAGAGGTGTACAGAAAATTTTAAACACTTTTGTGCATTATTATATCGTTTGTTTCCCCTCAGGTTTGTAAGAGTTCAAAAAGCGATAGGCTGATCTTGGAATTTCCTAGGCACAATGGAATGTGGTCGGTGGTATTACCGGCAGATCCCGTTGCTGGCAGACCGCGCCCTGTCGGATAGACCGACGGCGACGCTAGCACGACCAAACGACCGGTTATCTTCATAGTGTTACGGTTTTGCAGGCCAGCGGACAGTAGCCCGATCTCCTCGCCAGATCGACGGTTTAGCGAAACCACGCCTGTGAGGAGACGCTTCGTTCGTTTCCAGAAATAAGCGAAACGAACACTTCGACCCTTATCAGAGATAAACACAGCAAACCCAGCTGCTGGAAGTTTGCTTACATACATTAGAGCAGCCAAATGTTCATGTTTTGTTGTTGCGTGGCTACAAGAAGTTTATCAGTATGCACTGGGCCTATACTTGTGTCTAGCTAATATCTCATTAATTTTGTACAGATATTTCTCTCATTATCAGCAGCGTGAGCATGATGTTGCTTTAAGAGCCTGTTTTATGTATTCTGGCTGCTTGAATAATGTGCACACAAACTGTTGTTTTAACTGTAGTCAAAAATTAGTAAATCCTCTGATTCATTCAAAATATTTCTTTTAGGGTAGGGCTTCGGGCATTGCAGGTGCTGAGCTGCACAGATGTGGAATGTGCATGGGCAGCAAAAAAAGGACGTGCAAGAGAAGTACGCACCAAGGCCGCTGTGGAAATTTTGCCACACAAAACTGCCCACTCCTGCACGTCTGCTTCCCAACAACGATCGGGAGAGCATGGCTGCATTACTTTGCAGCAGTGCACCTAACTCTGCATTGGCATTGCACAGGTAAATGCTACATGCATATTGTTTATGTATTAGTGTTGGTGGGTTCAGAAGGCTACCTTTTAGGAAACGTGAACGCCTTAGGTCTTCATAATGTTTTTCAAATTATTTGTGTATGAAGTTTTTGGTCAAGTTCTTTTATCTCCTTAAAGTGTGTCTTTTTCTGTGCATTATGCATTTCTATGCTGAGTCTCTACCGAGGTTTCAATGTCGGTTTCATTTGTTTATGCAGTTTTATACAACAGTTGCGGTTTTTGATAAGCCAACATTTCTGATATAAATTGAGGGTAAGCCAACAGCAGTACTCAACTGCCATAATTTAATGGTTCTTGACAGTGAAATAAATGATTTGCGCAACTCATAAGGAAGAGTAGGTTTCTTTCCTCTGAGACAAATGTCCTCATCCGATGATAAATCTAGGCGCTCACAAACAACGACACAGAGGGTACACAGGGGCAAGCGCCGTGTCCCCTCTGTGTCATTGTTTGTGAACGCCTGGATTTATCATAATGAACGTATACCAACTAGCTCAGTTTTCTGCCCTGTTGCAACTAATGTCATCATCCGTCGGCTGGAGCTGCCAAGTTTCGAGAAAGTTGCACAGCCTTTCTTTGCAGTTGTACAACTTTGGTTAGCTAAATGCTAACATTCCCCTCAATGTAAAATGCACCACTAAGGTTATGCACAGATGTTACTGTAAGCAATAAAAGAAATGTACAGGCAGCGTGGTTTAGCATGCGTACAGATAACAAAATGTGATGAGCACAGACAAGTGAGGACACAGATGGCCCTGGGAGTTGCAACTGCTTTGCACTGTATGTTGTAATGCTTATGCATCATGATTAATCATATGGTGTGATCTTGGCGTGGTATTCAAGAAAATTATGTGAATTGACTAAAAAAGCAGAAAGATATGTCTGCTTCTACACTCGTCTTGTTCATAGTGAGGTGCACTTCTTTATTGCCAAGTGTTCAACAATATTGTATTCTTTTGCAGAAAACCCAAGCAGCCAGGACAGCTGAACACTTCAATGCCTGTTCACGGAATAAGCAGAGAGTATCGGCAAGATGTAATAAGAAATTCTGGAAAAATTATGTAATAAGCTGCCCACATAAAAAGTGTAGTAGCAGGACCTTTTATTTTGTGTAATGGTGAGCACATGCTTACAGCCAGCCTCGTATCATGTAGTTTTTACATGCCATAACTGGACTGAAGAACTTGTTCACTGAAGTCTGTGTAGCATAGTTTTGTTTTCATAACAGAAAACGTAAGAGCACTACCATGCTGTAACTGCCATCATGAGGTCAGTATGGCCTGCTGATTTCAGAAGAAATGTTGCTGAATGTAAAACAAATTTCTATTCTTGCAGTGAGGCAAATGTGCTGCAATAGTCTGCATATTTATATAAGTATGGTAACGTGTTTTCCACTGTTCAGTTTCTCAGCGCAGCGCTCTCAGTGGAGCATTTTTTGGTGTAGTGTGCTTGTGTAGTATCATTCGTATCCTTCATAATTAGTACGTTTTTTTTTTCTTGTAGCTGTTCAGATGGCAAAACGGATGTCATAGCTCTTGGAACTATTTTAAATTTGTTGTAGTGTGGCTCATAAGCATTTTAGAAAAAGTGCTTTTCTTTTTGACATTATGAAAAGCTGAATATGCTTCTTAAAAAAGTGCAAAAGACATGGAAGCAGGCAGAAAGGACAGACACAGCAGTGACTCTGCTTTTGCAAGTACTGGAATATGCTTTTGAACATGCGCTGAATATGATTTTCGCCGGTACTTGAAAAACACACGCAGAAAAACAGACGGGAAAAAGACTGGCAAGTGATAAAATAATTTCATGTTACTCCACTCGCTTCGTACAGATCTACTAAATGTACACTTTTCAAGTAAATCAGTTAGAGCTTCCGCAAGGTGAAAGAAAAACTTCCTCATTCTGGTGCGCAACATAAAGGAAGGGAATGTTTAGAGGGTACTGTAGGTATATTTACAATTTTTTAAGCAAAAGCTAGTTATTGAATAATTGGCACCAGGAGAACCCCAGTCAATGAGCGCAAAGTAAGTTGAGTGCAGAGGTGTATGTTGAGAAAACGAAAGCAACATGTTTCATAAGTGCCCTTGCTCTGTATTGTCTGATATAGATCAATGGCTGATTAAGCGGCTAAAAAAAGCAAATCCTTGCATCGTCATGTGCTGATTGCAGTGACTTGACATGAAGTGATTAATGGCACTGTTGTCGGAAGTAGCTGGTTATTTTTGAGGCGAAGGTGTTTAAAAGAAAGTGAGTGTTCATTCACTAGTACCGCTGCTCATTTTGATGCTCAAGAACCGCTGTTTTTATCTACATAATTTGCGATGCCTAAACTAAACTATCTGTCGCCACATCATCGGCTCGAAACGAGCCTTTCTTGGGATGATTAAAATAATAAATATTACGATTTCAGCGATCTATTTGGGCATTGGGTGCCGCAATGTCACTTGATTTGCATACAAAAAATGAAGACCTGTTGTTAGTGACTATTTACTAATAAAATAACAATGGAAGGAAACGATGTTCCTAGCCGCGGCATCTGCCATCGAGTCCTGAATTTCCTGAGCTACGGCCTGCGGGAATAAAAAAAACAGGAGAGGACAGGAAGATTTAAAAGAAATGGGTGGGGGCGATAGTAAGAAAGGATAGGTGTAGGGGTTAATATACACACTGTACAGACACAGAAGAGGAAATAAATGTGGGCTGCGGCGCCACGCATTATGGGAGACCCCATGCTTGATTTATGTCGCACAGCAGCTCTAACTGAGCGAATGTCGAGCATACCGCAAATGGTCGGACCAATCACCAGAGCTTTGTCGCTTGTCTGTAATTTCTACGTGTGTGTGATGACTGTCGTCTGAACCGGTAGCTTTATTTTAGTCTATTTGGCGCCGGAGCGTCTCATATTCCCTGTCTATGAAGCGCGTGTCGTACTATTTTGTGTCACAAACTAACACATTTATGCACTTTGTGGAAGCCATAATGCCGCTTTTTATTTATTAAAAGAAAAGCGTTCCAAAGAAAAGCATTGCTTCCAAATCTCACCAGAACATTCAAGATGAGAGTATGCCTCCTATAAGTTCCAGTGTGTGTTGTATCAAATATTTCCGCGCACACATACGAAACGTCCTCCTAAGTTTCATAAAACATACGGCTGATGGCAACGTTCATGCTGCCCCTTCCCTATTTTGATGACTTAAGGCGCATTTATTTATTTCTTATGCTTATATACAAACTGCTGCCCGGTGGCTCGCTTTGGAGGAGTAGGTTAAAAAGCGTCTAAGAAATTCGTTGCAGGCACTTATATATCTCATAACTGCGGGAAGGCGAAAGCCGTTCGCGACTCATTTCACTTATTTGAATTTGAGCGATGACGTCACGCTGCGCATGCGCAGTTGATGCTTGGCGGCGGGATCACACCAGCCGCCACAGTGAGCAATTTGCTCACAGTCCTGTTGGCAGGTTGTGATCACGTGACAAGGTCACATGACTTAGGATGTAACGGACGGACATCGCGAGATCACGTTACCGGACAGATGTTTACCGCGAGTATGAGGTGTTACAGGCTTTCGCCTTAAAATTTCACTTCTGAGACTCCTGAACACCACATCCACACATACACGCAAATGTGCACTTTTTACACAGAACACAGCAGTGCACAGAAAAAAAAATATCTGAAAGAAGACACTTACCATTAGACAAACGGACGCAAATGTATGATTATATATGTTATCTATGCCGGATAAAACTCTTAGAGATGGCCATAAACTTATCTCTCAATGTACTAAGTTTCTCTTTTCAATAGTGTGGAAGAAAAAGCCGAACTTCAACATGTTGGCACGTAGGCAGAAAACAGCTAAGTGTAGATCATAAGATATTTCAGTTATTATTCACAAAATATATTATTGATTTGAGCGCCTAGCCTAAGACGACAATAAAACTTAAGATTGCAATTATTAAATATAGGACCCAGGCAAGAAAGCCAGCTACAACTATCATTACACATTACTTGCCCCGAATTTCTCAAACTTTGCTAACACGGAAGTGAGCTACATGGTCGTTATGGAGAATATTTGTAACAATGGAGGGCTATGTTCATTGGATAGAATACCTGGGAGGCTTACTTAAAGCGGCGACTCTAGATTCAGAAGCAGTCTGTGATTTTGAGTGCTGGCAGATTTATTTTACAGAAAGTATGTTGAAGGAAACCACGCTTAACTGAAAAATATTCATTGGCACTCAACTTATTTCTGAAATAATTGTTCACTTTTTATGCAGAAAAACTAACTGCTTCGCTGCACCAAAAACGCAGGATCAAAACGCCGAGACTGCTAAAATCGCACCACGGCTTACTGGCTGCAGTCAGAAATACCATGTAGCAAAAACAAACAATGCGCCAGTGGGCAGCTTTTTAAAGTTAACAATGGTGGATTCAGACTGCATACTTGGGATCTGAGTGTAGTTTCTTTTTTCCATCACTTTCTGAAGCCATAGCGGTGCAGATCGTCCATTACTTCTCCTAGCGCCAGCTGCAGCGACTTGTGTTTGCGTCCGGCTTCCTTCTTCGGACATTTGTCAGTCGCCGCAGAGTGCCTCTCGACATGTGGTCGTTTGCGGCGGGGAAATATAGCCGCGTTCTTACTTGTCTTAGAGTTTTCACGCACTGATAGTCCTCCCATTTGTCACTCTCGTAGTGCACAGGCCGCCATTTTAAAGCTTTGGCGCACTTCTACGAAAATTTCTCAATTTCTGGACACTGGATTTTTTTCTTTTTTCACCAATCAGAGCTTAATCAATGCTAACATTCCGATATTTTTTTAGCACAAAAACACCTTCCTACCGCCATTCCGCATGCGTGAGAAATAAAATGAAGCGTTTGAATAAAAGTCGCAAAGCCAGAAAGTTCGCACTCATACCCCACTGAAGGCCCTGTGTGAGAATGTCGACTGGGCTCCTTTGACTTCCGCAAAATGAAGCACTGGATCTCAGTCGCCTGAAGATATGCGCAATCGAAGCTGACTGCGCACTCCTGGCAGATGAACAGCAGAAAGTTCGTGCAGCATCACTGATACCTCATGAGAGTATCATGGGACCGCAGGCTCAGGTTTTTAAAGCTCAGAAGTGCAAGTAAGACGTCACTAAAAAATAAATGTTCCTTTGTTTAACAGGTTTTCAGTTTATTTCTGTACATAAAGAGAAAGTAAACTGCAAGTTGGAAAAAAAGTGATTTTTTTAGCACTTAGAGGGGAATAGCGGTTAAAGCAAGAATAAATTATAGAATTCGTACTCGTAAGGCGAATCAAAAATCATCTTTACAAAGGGCTGTTTCTTGAACGAATTCGCAAGCTGTCAAAAATGGGATGCTTTCCTGACGTCGCGTCGCATAACCCTTCCCACCAAAAGATATGCGCGTGACGCTCTAGAGTCTTATGAAAGATGCAGCCTCGTTATTGAGCTTTGTCTCAGAAAAACTCTATGCACCACAACAGCTATGCCAAGGCGCTGACTTTTTTTCGCTCATGAGGCATACCCAGGAAGCGAAATCTGAATTTGTGGCGGCCGAAAATTTCAAATCGCTTGCGAATGAAATTTTCCGCTTGGCATACTATGCTCTAACGCCGATCTGACACCCATTTACAAATAGGTGAATGGAATCCGACTTCAGTTTATTCAGCAGAAGTTGGACAACTGAACTAATCCTCGTTTAGTTCAAATTTGGTCAGAACTACCCTAATCGAGATTTACAACCGCAGCTTGCATAACAAATTTTTGTGGTTACGCTGCTCTCGTTAACGCATTCGTTTCCGAATTAGATCATTTTGTCTTGACATTTGTTTGAATGACTGAACACAGGTTTCAGTCAACATCTTTAACTCCTCACCATGGGTGAAACGTTTTTTTTTCATAGCTTTTGGTAACTGAGCCAAGCAAGACGCTAGTAGGTGAGAAAAATTTTTCTGAGACGTACCAATGCAGCCAATATAAGTAACTTTGATGCAGGTGAACACAGTGGCCTTGGAGCCATCTGGCACTCGTATGTTTCCGCCCTTTCCCTGAATGAAGTCTACCACGCCAAACAGTGGCTTAAAGATAGCTCCCACAACTTGGCGCCGATTATTTCAAGCGTCTCTACTGCGATTGCGTTTAGCGCGACTAGATTTCGGGAAAAGGGCGATCTGCTTCTGCACTCTTTTCTCTTTTCCGTCAATCAGTATTTTCGTTCTGGTTTGCAGCCGCTGTGGTTATATTTCCTCTGCTGTATTTCACACAGGGCATAAGTTTATTATGTGCCCAATGATACTTTCAAGAAGCCTCATAACCGACGAGAGCAAATTTTTTAATTGCGACATCAGAATTCCTGTTCATTTTTTTTTTTCAAGGTAAAATCTCGAAAACGTTCCGGCGAAGTTGAGCATTTGCCGACCTTGGCAGTGTGTCATTGTCTCGTGGTCCCTAGACAGTATCTTTCAGAACGTAACTGTCGAGCGAAACACTTGATATAGTTATTCTAATGTTTTATCCGCTTGTGGTGCCTGTCTCTTTATTTCACCGTACCTTTGCTTTCTTTATATTGCACATGTACGTTGAGAATAAGGCAAACAAAGATGTCAGGAAGAATTTTCTCCAAATTCATTGTGGCGCCGATGCACTTGTGTTCCATATTTAATAACACGAGCAATGGGCGTCGGCACACAGTTTTTCTATAAAATAATCGTGATGTAATTACGCCATCGGTGGAAAGAATGAACCCTTTTGATGTCCGACGCTTGTCGCCTACAGGAACGACGCGAATTGAGAATTTGCAATAATTGCGTCGCACGACAGAGGAAAATAACAAATTTTTGGTGCAGACAAAACATCTTCTATATTTTTTTAATCCATGGTAGCAACCTATGCCTTCTGCTGGCTGAAATATAGCGCGGGATCTCTCACAACCAATGTCGTTTAGGAACAATAAACACTATATACCATACTATACCATACCATACATACATACACTATTTTACAGAGAGATAACACACTGAACGAGCATGTTTAACATTGCGACTGCAGGCTCCTGTATACTTTGTGACTACCATCAGTGCTGTTTACAAAACTGTTGCTTAAAATCGCGCTGTTCATGATGGCTGCGACAACTTTGCGGCTTACACATGGCAACCAAAAACGAGGACATAACTTCACCAGAGAACGCGTGTGTGCAGATAAGGTGTAAGTGGCGAAGGCTTGCCTAAGAGACTGTCGCCCACCACCGCAGACTTGGAGCGTATCTCTGAACATTTTAACTGTAGAGCTGCATCGACTCCCGAACTCTAGCGGTAAGGCCATCGAACGTTCACCCTGCGAGCGAAAAGCGACAATTTACTTTCTTCACTTAAATACTTAAAGACGTTGCGTAAAGTGAAGAAACATTCGAACTTAAAAATGCTTCAATATTCCACATCTACTTAATTTTGTCTATATTGCAGGAAGAGACGTGACATAGGGTGATGTCTTGAAAGCCTTACTCGCCGGAGTGCATAATTTCAACATTTTCTGGTTAAGTCGACTCTATCGAAAGCAATGGCGGCGGTAACAGATGCAGCTTAAGGTATGCCAGCTTTAAATTTTCCGTATGCAGCACCTTCGACCATTTGAGCTGGTATTTGTCCGGACGAACTGTGGCTACACTTGAAGTGGGACAGTCTGTGATATTTGATGACATTTTAGGGGAAACACAGTACCCTTAGGAAATTACAATAAGCGCACTTGGAAAGTCATCTCTACAGATTAGTATCCACCCCTTCTCCTATCCCGTGTCGTTTTACACGTGCCCATTGTCAGCCATACGGCTTAGGCGGGCAAAACAGACTTACGTTTAGAGCTTTTCGTTGCATAGTTCCTGATAACGCTGTGTTTAAAACCATCCCCATAATGTAAACTGTTGTGAGTTATTCCTTCTTAGTCTTCACCTGTCGGCTGCGCTTTAGAGCGCTTTATCGTGGTGCAGTGCTTTCGCGCGTGTGTATATCCCGACGTATATATCAAAAACCTACCTGTGTATTAAAGATTACGACCTGTGCTCCAAGTTCGCTGGTGGTCGAAACATGTGATTTGGATAATCAAATGCAAAAGTAATCAGATAAGGGTGACTACACTATGGGTTCAAAATAACCCGGGCGGTGAAAGCACCCGAATGCGAGAGTGCCTTCTCACTATGCATGTTTATTTAGACTGATTTGGAAAGTTTCAAGCTCTAGGGTGCTGCGATATTTCCACGGACTGTTTCCGATTTGAATTCTCAGCCCTCCTCAACGTTTGTATATGGGTCAGTGAGTCATTTCGCGCGTGTTCTTGGTAAATGACTCCTCTTTTCAGCACTCCGTTGTGTTGTTACATTGTTTTAAATATTGTGTGGGAGGAGGGGGGTACACACCGGTGCTCGTGAATGTCTTGCCTTGCATATTGTTTACCAAATGTTTGTACTTGATTTTCTGAGCTTTATTCTTCTAGTCGCCCTTTTTTCTTCGAAGGCTGCCAATTGATCTATTTTTGTACACCTCCCAGTTGTATACTGTATAATTTGGTGTGCGCGGTGATGTAGGTATGTTTTTTTTTAATGCTCAAGCATTTCTTGCTTTCTTTTTACCAACGCGATTCTTCTTTTTCTTAGATTGCGTTGTGCTGCTTAATAATTCAATGTTAACACCTAACGTTGATACACCGCTATACAATGACATCATCAAACCATACCGAGCGGGCACACAACAACCACTGTTTTGTGTTGTTTTCGCTCTATCGATGCCTAAGTTGTTTGGAGCCGCTGTTCGTTCGGTGTGAGATTCAAGCCGCCCGAGCGGCTCGCTAAGTGCGCATTGTACCTATAGCGTATGCTTCCTAACCCAAGAACTCAGGATCAAGCGAAACAGCCGTTAACAGGCTATTAGCAAAGGAAAAATAGACATCGAATTCTCTCTTCTGAAGTAAATACCCGGTTTGGATACTTATACTGCATTATATATTTTAAATAAACCACTTTTTTAGGGTGGTGTACACAATTTAGGACAAGATTCCAGGGCGCACATTTTCTTCCAAGTAACGCCTGACAGTCTTCCGCTTACTCTAATCGGTAACATCTCATTGGAAACCAGATGTACCTCGTAAATTGTAGATTCTTTGTGTCGCCAATCCAGGTTAAACCGCAGCCTGTGTAGGCTTATTTAACCAGCTCCTTGCCGACGTCTAACTCCTTTCCAAACATATACGATGTCCCTTAGCATACACACGGCATTTAGCGACGCTATGAGCCGTTAAGAGCATCCATGGCTTATCACTCGCATTCGTCTGCATCGGCATGCTACGCATCCGCTCTTTCTGATTCCAGGCCCGCACCCCTTCAGTACTGGTTGTGCTAATGATATATGCCAAAAGGCATAGGGATCAAAGCAAACAGCGTCTAAGGCTGCGGTGGTTTCTTTTATAAGAGTATTTCATAATATGGAAAAAGTATACAACAGCTGTATCCTAAGAGCACTCACCTATGGGGCAGAAACGTGGAGGCTAACGAAAAGGGTTCAGCTTAAGTTAAGGACAACGCAGCGAACCATGGAAAGAAAAATGATAGGCGTAACGTTAAGAGACCGGAAGCGGGCCGCGTGGGTGAGTGAAGAAACGCGGGTTAATGACATCCTAGTCGAAATCAAGAGGAAGAAATGGGCTTGGGCAGGGCACGTGAAGCGAAGTCAAGATAAATGTTGCGCTGCGCCTGTTTTATTCACGGAATTTCTCTCATAGTAGCCTCCATGAAAATAATGCTAAATTATGTCTTTGTGGTGATATCTAAAACATGTCTTGAGTTCATACACCAGAATGCGACTGTCACTAGCTACGAGCCGCCCAAGTATATGCTAGGGTTTTTTTTTTAAGTTAATTACACGCTTATACCTACTTTCTACAGCCAGTTAGACTTCCGCTTTTTTTGCTGCTTTAATATACGCCTCTTTCCCTCGGAAATCATATGATTGGAGTCCGTGTGTATGTGTATGTGTGCAGAGCCTCCATTCCCTGGTTTCACTTCCCATTCTCAGACACCGCGGGAAATCGATCTGTTGTAAAAGTGCAACATTGAATTCATACCACTGACGCAGATTTGTCCCATCCCACTCTTAAGATCCCCCCTCCTGTGCCTTTTTTAAACCTCTTGAAGTGAAATTCCCGCTTGGCCCTGTACAGCTACCTAACCTCTTTAGCTGAGCACGATTAAATGGCATGCCGAATTATACCATTGCTTGAAGCATGATGAAAAGTTGTTCCATGGTTTTCAAAGAACGCCGCTCATGTGGCAGTTGTTTTCTTTGTTTCATTGAATGGATGCAAATGAATGAATGCTACTACTGCAAACCTGCCAAGATGAATATGTGTTTTGAAGTTTCTATGCTGTACGAGGGAACAAAGGAATAATAAGATATGCGATGTAGATATTGAACAGACATGCACAAGCAAATCCCCACAGCGCAAATCTAAAGGCGTTCAGGCACCAAGTCTGCTTTTGAAGCGTCACCTCACTTTCTTAGCCTTGCATTCAAGACCTGAATCGTCTGTGACACTTCACCGAAAAGCCTATTTCTGGCCGATTTAAAGCAGGGGATAAGTGCTGGTCATAATATCAGCGCTCACCAAGATGTCCTTTTATTACGCACGGCAACAAAATTATTCCAAAAAGTTAACGCCTGCGAAAGAAACCCACTGTCATCGCTACTGCGATTACCGTTAATTTCAGCATGGTCGCTCTCTCATGTCGTTCGCCTGAAAAACTCCCAGTGTGTATGAACTAGTGTAGCAGGGAGCCGCTTAAGCCACACGTCACGCTCCGATGCTGCCAAGGGCAGGCAAGATTTGCCCACCGAAAGCGTAAGAGAACAGTAACAGGCCGCTCAATGAAACAACAGGCGGCCGCGTAGAAAACAGGACATCAAGCGGCAAAGGGCTACGCATCAGGTACAGTAAATTAATGCACTGAGTACCTTTTGTGTGTGCGCACAATGCAGAAGCGTGCATAAACGTGTTCCCAAGCACTCGGCCATAAACAAAGAGACAGGTGCCGCGTTACTTAAATTAGTCCTCTGGGGCAACCTCGCCACAGCGGTTCGAACTTCGCTCGCTTTGTGTTTTTTTTTCTGGGACTCGCGCTGTGGGCTCTGATGCGGGGGAACTGGAGCGTGGTTGCTTTCTAAACATTGAGGGCTCACTAGCTACGCATGGTTGCCTCTGTGCATGCGTGTTTTTACCTGCATGCAAATTAGAGTACCTGAGCACAAGCACCATGTCAAGCTCAAGTTTCAGTGGCAACGTTGAAAGGACATTTGTGTACAGGCGCCACATTTGTGCGCGCCCTTTTGTCTAACACAGAGCCACTGGCATGAAATTCGACAGCACAGATAAGTGCGCAGATGAAAGGAAGGAGCTCTTATTTCGCCGGGAGTAATTTCAAAATAATGGGAATGACGACAGACTGCCTTTTTGGAAACGCAAGTGTCGACTCTACGCTAAAATTTGTTTACTTTTGAACGTTGTAAATACGTTGGTGCGTTCTTCTGAATTGCTCTTAACCACTATGGTGCGTTTACATTCTCAAATAAACCGCTGATGATCGCGATCGTCTACTCGCTGGGAAAATCTTCAAGTACTCTCTGGGGCTCTAGCAGGGCTTTTGGAATGCTCAAAGAAACGTACAGAATGGCGCCTGCACCACCATACGCCAAACCACTCCCCGCGCTTTAACGCTATTAGACGGCGCAATTGTGAGCTCATATAGTTTTGTTCAAAAGAGAAAAAAAACTTCATTGTTCAAATAGAAAACGCGCTTTATTGAATATTTTGCTTGATGTCATGGTAACGACAGCGGGGCTAGAAGAATATATAATGATGAGAAGCCTTCGATTGTAACGTTACTCGGCAAGGAAGTGAATCGTATTTTTTTAAATTTAGGAATATTTAGAGAAATTTTGTTCGCTCATGCATTGGGACATGCGTACAGCGCGGTTTCTCTTAAGAGTCTCTTGGCATTGTGAGAGATTTTTCCTGATGGTTTACCTAACAGCACTTTCACATGTTGTTGCTCCACATACACTTTAGCCGTCTTGACAGGTCAGACAGCTATTTTTTTATTGTCTCCTGTTCTGTTATTTTCTGCTGTCTAGCAACGAAGCGCAGACTCACGCCAGAACGCCATCATCCATAAACAGGCTCCAGTTTATCGTGCAATTTGAAAACAAGCATGATTATTCCTAGCCTGTTCTCTGAAAGGATCCTCCTAGCGCGGCCATATTAAATGAAGTAAAGCACCCCCTCAAGATCATGAAAATCCCCGCTATCTTGCACCGTAGTTTAGGCATATGACGTCGCAGGCTAACAGGTCAAGAAAGCGGAGGCCAGGTGACTCATCTTATAGCGCCTAAAATCAAGATAGGAGAAACTAAAGAAACGAAAGGACGAAATGACGTAAACAAAAAGCCGTAGTCTGTCCTTCCGGGCGTAACTGAAGGCGAACCACCGCGAATATGATCGCTAGCCACAACAGCGCTTGTGGGTTTTGTGTATGCGGCGAATTAGCTCTGCTAAATCAAGAATATGTGCCCAAACTCCAGCATTCATTAATATTTTGTGTTAGGCAATGGTGGAGCAGTTTAAGGCAGTATAACTGCAACGCTAACCCATAGTGGCTTACAACAACCTCAACTCAACAAGCTCATCGACATGCTAATCTCTGGTTTGGATTAATTCGCACTCCTCGACTATGTAAGCGCAGTAAATCTGGTGAAGATGTAAGACAGAGAGAAAAAAACACGAGAAAGAACAAGGAGGAAAGCAAAATTAATCAACACAAGCCAAAGACATTCCACATGAATGTTCCTGGTAGAGAATTTCTCTCATCTGGAGCAACACACTCAAGCATTACTGGTGGTAGCAATGAAAGCGCAAGTGCACAGAAGTGCAGACGCACGATGGTCACCCAAGTTTAAGGCACAACGACGGTACGACCCGAACGAAAGCTCAACCAAAGGCTGCTTCTGCAGTTTTCACTTACCGTACGTGATTTCTCGTTCTCGAAAATCTCTGTTGAGAGCTGGTGCTTCCAGTTTTGTCTGTGTTCTGTCCAAGAAGGACCTTCAACACCAGAAGCGGACGAAGTTATCTTCCAGGTAATAAAGAGATTCAACAACATTAAGAACTAAAAACGCATTAGAGCGCTGCAAAATCCTGTAACTGAAGTTGAGCAACAAATACCACCAACGAAAAAAAAACGTGCGATCACAAAAAAAAAACGATGTTGGTCACAAGAACATGCATAGATGCAAAGTGCGAAAAAATGCAATTTTTAAAGCACAAGCAGAAAGCGAAATGCTCAGGAAAATTTGACGACCACTGACTCTCGCAGGCTTCGTAAACAGAAGCGAAATTCTGCAAGCGACTGCAGCCAGTCTCGGATATATATTTTATCCGTTTGCCCGTATGAACCCGAGCCAAGTTACACACATGACAACTGCCGTAGCGAAATTCTAACCTCCAGTGATCCATATCACTCTGACAGCAGGTGGACTTGTAATTGGTGGAAGGAAAAGGTAAGAAATGTGTAGGTTTTCGGCTATGGAAAATTCTTGATCGAACCAACGAAGATATTTCACCACCAGTTGGCACTCCTGCTTAGTGACAGTTCAACCATGTTTAATACTTGTTGCCTGTCTTTGCCCGTTTCATAAGCTTCCCGTTATTTCGATTCGGAACAAACATTTTTCAGTTATTTTGTTTCGAAATAAACTTTTTTCTGTCCCAATATTATATCCAGGCCTGGAAAAATTTCTGAGAAAGAAACTACAATTAATTTGTTGGAGGCCTCTACAAAACTTCTCAGATAGAGTCACAATTGTTTAAATTTGCAAGACCGAGATGCCAGTATTCGCCAAATAATCACACCGTAAACAGTGCAGACACTTTTTCTAGCGAAGGTGCACATGGCGGTTTAAAATGAGAAAAAAAATCTACATAAATTCTGCTGGCAAAATTCATCTAGATGAAAATCGCGGAGGTTGTGCTAATATTGTTACGAACTATAATACGACAAAGTGGCAGTGGCACGGCACAGAGCGCTCGCGCTAGGCCCTCCGCCATTAAATCATTCCATCGCCATTTGTCACGTAGTCCTCTCTTCACCGGCTTGCCGTCACGTAACATTTGGTGTGACGGGCAGCGTACTGATCTCCATCCCGGTCCCGAAGCTTCGGCATCCTGCGTCTGCCGTGGTCGTCGGTCGTGTGTTCCTGTCCGCACCGCACGGCTGTGCCCCAGCCAGCAAGACCAGAACCGACCGCACCGTTCATCCCAGCCCCGTCCCCCGCCCTGACCAGAAGACACGACATGACGACGCCGCCGCAACTCGAAGCTATGCCGCCACCGACCTAGAAGCCGCCAACATATTCGAACACAGCCCCTGCCTATGCCGTTCGGTGTGTTCATGGGCCTCGACCGTCGACTGAAGGCTAACTTAGCTACGGCCCGCAAGCTTCCTGGACCAGCGCTCATCCCATCACTATATGATCATGTCTTTCATCGACGGCAAGCCCTGCATCTTCTTTTCTGTGTTCATTCCTCCTGTCAAGCCCATCGTAACGTTCTGCGTTTCCTCTTCATTCATTCATTCATTCATTCATCCAGTCATTAATTATTAATTAATTACCTAATTAATTAATTCCTTCATTCATTCATTGTATATCTTGCGAAATGCAAGCAAACATTCATGGACCCTTAGCCACTGGCTAGGAACGGGGCCATAATCAACACAGGATACAAAATAAATGCATCACGCGAAAAAATGAGACAAGAAATACAATCCACAACACAATAACTCATAACATGCAGAGTTTATGCAAGAAATGAATATAAATTCACTTATAATTCACAATATTTCTGAAAAAAGAATCTCTTTAAATCACGAGTAAACTTCGGGGCTTGTTCTATGTTTAATGGCAAATATTTATAAACAGGAGCGCCGTTAAATTCTACGAGCCTTTTTCCGTACAGGTTCTGACATGGAGGTAGATAAAAATTTTAGGTTTTTGGCAGCTCTTGTGTTTAATAATGGAATTTAGAACAATGTGATGGGAAGTGGATCATTAGTTACTACGATTCTGTAAACGATCTGAGCAATTTTGAATTCGTACAGTGCATTTAGTGGCAGAACATGAGAATTGTACAGGTACTTGCAACATTGAGAGTTCCCTGAAAAGGATATAATTCTTTATGTGCGTTTTTGTAGACAGAATACAGGTTCCAGGAAAGTAGTAAAGGTGTTTCCCCATGACTAAATGTAGTAACTGAAGTGACTGAAAAAACGAAAAGTAAAGAATGCATGGTATGGGGTACTTGAAACATTCATGCGCCTTAAGTAAAATAAAACATCTGTATGCCAGGTTCGAACAAAGATGTGTAATGTGTGTTTTCCAATGCATATCAGGTTCAAAAGATAAACATTTGTACTTTTAGGAGACAATTTGTTGAAGTTTTGTTCCACGCAATGATATATTCAGTTCTTCAAAATTCAATTGTTTTTCCCTGAAATGGAAAATGTGTACTTCCTTTTATTAATATTTAATGTCAGTTGATTAGTTGTGAACCATGCTAAAACATTTCCTAACTCAGACGAGATTTAATTTTGAATTTCACGCAAATTCTCTCTAGGGAACACAAGAGCGGTGTCGTCGGCATACAATAACCGTTGAAAGTAGTTTAAGATAGAAGGGAAATCATTTATACAAAGTGTAAAGAATACGGGCCCAAGAACTTAACATTGCGGCACGCCACTTTGAGAGTTCAAGACATAGAGGTAAATTTTGATATTACTTTATGCTGTTGACGGTCACTGAGGTACATTTTAATGAAGTTCAGGATTTTACCCCTGAGCCCATAGTTGTTAATCTTGCTCAGGACAGTCCGGTGGTTAACTTTATCGAAGGGTTTTTTTATATCGGGATACACCACGACAGCAATCTTATTCTGGTGGAGGACTGTATTTAGCATTTCTGCAAGAGCAAGAACAGTGGTAGAGGAAGATTTATGACTCGGAAACCGTGTTGGTAGGGGCTCAGGATGTTGTATTTGGATAAGAATTTATTTATGTGCCCACCAAAAAAGTCTTTTCAAGAACTGTGTTGATTGCACTAATAACTGATATCGGCCTATAATTTGACGGCTAGGACCGATATCTGTCTGGAAAGATTGGAACAACTTTTTCTAACTTTAGTCCAGAAGGATAAATTTCGCATTCAAGGGAGCGATTGAATAGATAAAGGAGGGGGCTGCTAATATGTCTTTAATGTCCTTAACCAGCTTTACCGGAATTTTATGAAGCCCTGCTGCCTTGCTGGTTCTTATCTGTTTAACTACTGCTATCACTGCCGTTCTTGAAGTTCGCGCGATCGGGACGATCACTCGGCAGCCCCGAGTTTTGGCACGGACTAGAAGACGACAATGTGGTTATTGGCGCTGCACGGAGCGCTCGAGCTAGGCGCACCGCCATTAAATCATTGCAGCGCCATCTGTCACGTAGTCCTCTCTTCACCGGCTTGCC
The DNA here is from genome assembly GCF_052857255.1 of Amblyomma americanum. NCBI lineage: Eukaryota > Metazoa > Arthropoda > Arachnida > Ixodida > Ixodidae > Amblyomma > Amblyomma americanum. The sequence goes on from NC_135501.1 coordinate 104,354,780, forward strand.
TTCACGTAACAATATTCACCTCAAACAATGAAATAAATCAACGTATTTCTCTTTGTACATAACCATGTATAAGTATCCCAAAGGTTAATTGCCTAGAAGGCGTCGTGTAAGCGACATGAACAAGTAATCCCACCTTAAATGTATAGAAATCTAATATTTATTTGAAATGTTTGTAGGAACGTAGTAAGATCGAAAGGAATTCAGATATTTCGATAAATGTTCTAATTCTCTGCGAAATGTTTATGAAAGCAGTGTTGGCTTTTCAAAATAACTTTCATTAACCAATCCTGTATGTTAAGACCTTCCTGAAGAAAACCGTACCTAAATGCTTGGCTTCCATAACCGGCGGTATCGGCTGTGAAGATGACAACAGCCAAGTCTAGCATGCAGAGCGAGCAGGCCAAAGCCACGGTACACACTTTTGTAATACAATTTTCAAATCCAGCTCCAAGTTAAGAAATTTTTTACATTCAATAATCTTTTGCGCGAACCGAACACATGAGTGGATTGAAGAAGTGTAAGTTATCAACTCTCCGAACGCATAACTTCTAATAAAGCTTTGCCTGTTGATGTTATTAGACACAGCATACGTTAGCGATATCTCAAATTAGCTATTACAGCCACATTCAGTACGTGTCATTCAGCAGTGAATTTTTTTAAAATCAACCAAGGTTTTGAAACGATATATGAAGTAGTAAATATTGTAATTATTCGAACATATCTGTTTTATTTATTAATTCTGCTCATTCACAAAATTGTTTTCAAGAAACATATGTTAAAAGAAAACCGTTTTGTCTTAAGATATTTAAAATTATCTAAAACCCAAAACAACTTGCATGTAATAAAGGCGAAGAAAAGGCCCAGTACGTGGCAGCGGACGCTTTGATATATCGCTGCGTCTTCTTAAGGGCTGTCATCCGGCTGCTGTACAGACTTCACATCAAGTGTCCATTCGAGTTAAAACGGATGGTATTTTGGAGAAAAGCCCCGAAAAGTTGTTAGACAAGGCTACATTGAAGCAACTGAGGCTTCTGCAACCAAAAGCAGCGTGCTGCTTCGGACCCACCGCCTGGCTGCGGTGCTCCTGCTGTTCTTTAGTGATTTGGGAAGTTGTTCGAAACTTTATTTCTTTATTTTGTTGGCACGCCGACCTTACTAAAACGCCGCCAATCTTCAAACGCTGTCAACTGTATTATAAAAACTAATAGCTCACAGCAGTCTTTAATTGAGGACCGTATTGCAAGAATGCTAAAATAATGAAATCATGGCTTTTGTCACATGACTTTTGTCACGCACTGTAGGTGAACTGTAATTCGCGCGCTCCATACTTGGCGAATTCGGCTAAACTGGCACCGAATCTCACAAACAGAAGTTGTAGGCGCCTTTTTACTAAGCTCTGTCTTGAGATAGAGTGCGCCACATTTATGCTTCACGCACGTACAAAAGGCATTCGGAATGGTACGTAACGTTCTATGTTAAATGCAAGCATGATGAAGCCCAGTTAAGCAGAGCTATTCAGTGATGTCTACTGCGATCTCAAAGGTCGGAACTGTGCTGCAGGGACACACTATACCAAGTGTCTGTCAAACGAATGACCATGACTAAGCACGACTTGCGCCTGACAGTGCTCGTTGGTATCAAATGGATATCAAGCACTTTTATGCAATGTTTCTAGAAACTTAATTTTGGAGATCCTACCAAATTATTACACAAATTGTGTGCAGGACAATTTTTCACGACCACTATGCTTATAGCTAAAACCGCGAAAATCACGCTGTTTAATAGAGTGCTTGTTAAGAAGGAAGGGCAAAAATATCATCCGCCAAATATAGCAAGTTAAGGCGGATACGTAGGCAAGTTAGCACATCTTAAGGAAGAGAAAACAACCCAGAAACATAGGACGAACACAGCGCGTTCTCTCTTCGTGTTCTTTATTTCTTTTGTGTTTCTGCGCTGTTTTCGCTTTTTTAATCATAGAATAATTTTACCCGGCACAGAACACATGCACCAAGAGTCCATTTTACGTAATGGTCTACAAATCATATTCATGCTCTCACAAAATAATACTTGGCTTGACGTTTAGCACCACTGAAGCGAAGCTACAAAGTGTAGGTCGCAGCGATAGACAAATACTTCAAAGAAAAACATGCGAGACATAGTCGCCGATTAAGCGTCCTATATTTTGAAATTTTCTCGACTGTGCGAAAGGCCAGTAGCTTCATGTGTAGTACACTATCAGAAAAAAAACTTACAGGCAGAATAAACCAGAACAAGCATATGAAATTGCAGTCATAACGTAGGCCTCAAACTCAGGATCTCTCCACTGTGTACCTCAGTATTTTTGTTATTTGGAAGAGGACCGTAGGGACGGCCAATTCCACTTCAAATGACTCAGAGGTGAAGAGGGGCTGGGTTCTCGCAACATCAGACATATTTGGGGGATCCCGCTTTATGCCCTGCCTTATCGCCAGAAAAAGGCAAGAAAAAGCCCGCCAAAGGTTTTCTATAAACTTATCTTGACGCAATTAAAATGACTGGAAAGGAACGCCTGAGATGAAGACCATTCCAGTCGTGCCGATGATTCAGCAAAGTAGAACATTGACTCAGCCAGGCTAAACACATGATTTCGGAAGTCTGCGCTGTTTAAATATGTCAAAACCCTAACATGTTTTTATTAAAAAAACGCCACTAATAATCCACACACTGGCATTTTCTGAAAAATAATTTCAGTTGGTATTTGGCGCCAGTCCTGTCGCTCTGTGTTCGTCCCTGTGCTGTCGCACCAGTTAGCAGTGGTGTTATTTTGTCTCCCTACAAACAAACTAGGTCGAACTAAAGTATTGATTTGCAAATAGTTGAGCAGCAAAGAGCGTTATGTGATTACAACACATTTCGTCTAGACTTAATGAATATACTAAGAGCATTAGTGATGCGGCACTGTTTCCGAAATATTGCCCCTTGTCGGCACAAACCTAGGTGACAAATTACCTGGATGCATGGAAATAATTGTGCGCGCTCCAGTGCCTCTTTGTGTGTCGTTAAAGTGTTAAGATAGGGATAGCTATAGAGGCCAGTGCAGAAAAACAGAACCTTTCACGACAGGCGGCAAAATTACATTTTGCGAATCCATATTTGAACGCAACAAGGCTAAACTGGAAAAGTTCAAAATCCTGTATTTCAGTCATGGTATGCAGTGGTGTCTGCAGTTTAAAAAATTAAGATATAGCGCTTCCTTTCGCAGGTCTGGTCATTATTTCACAGTGTAAATTTGAGCACAGAAACGAAACTACAAAAAACGTAATTTTACCTATCGAACCATCTATAACTGCCTATTTATGGGGGGGGGGGGGGGGGGAAGAGGGGAGGTCGAATGGCCTTCCTGTATTTATTAAAAATATCTGTCTCGCAAAAAAAAACTTTCAAGACAGTATCACCAATTATCGAGCGGATAGATACACCCACCCTGCTCCCTCTATGATTGAAGCGACTTACTCGCGTCTAGAAACCAACATATGCAGCGCTTTCTTGGTGTATTTTAAAATCAAAGAGAGCAGAAGTTCATATCACAAATGGCTGGGAATGAATTGGGCATAGTATAAAGGAAATGAGGCGGGCAAAAAAAGCAGAAAGAAAACAGAAAAACAAAAGCGCAAACACCAAAAACTGGGCTGAAGGCCAAGGGCATCGGGTCACCGCTTTTCTTTAAAAATGCAACTCCTCTCGTGTCATTTACCTGAATAATTTAACAAAAATTGTAATTGCGTCGCCTCCCAAAGCTACCTTAGCTGAGACTGCGCGCACATCTTAGCTTCTTGAGTTGAACTAACAGCAGCGAAGTGCACTATTTGCCACTCAGAACGGCTACTTTTCATCCTATCATACTGTCCTCGGATGATTTTTTTTTTAAACGAAAGGTAATGATGCGTGGTTGTCGAACTGAAGCAAGCAGCAGAAGTGTGATACTGCTGCTTATTGATTTCCATGGGTGAAGAAAAGGCTGACTGGAAGAATGAAGAGTCACATTCCTCAGAATGCTCGTGTCGTGGTCTCTCTTATTATTTTTAAAAGGAAGCTGCAAGGGCGATTTAACCCTCTGGTGCTCAGGCATAAAAAACCTCTGATAAAAGTTATGAAGTGCCAGGATTTCATCACTAGGAATTGGAGAAGGGCTATTAGAAAATATTTATGGCTTATTTACGCGTAAAGAACCAGTAAAGAACGAAGGCTATATACATGTAAATAGAGAAACACATCTGGAGTGCTTCCAGAAAATTGGCACAAGGATGGGTCATTAATCCTTTCGAGACCTGCAGGCAGGAGCATCGGCAGGAGATCCCAAGTGATCGAGAAACTGAATTTTTTTAGTTTTACTTTTACTTAACGCACGCATAGGGTTTGACAGTGATTTTTAGCAAATATTTTTTCTAGAAGTTTGAAGGCACATGCCCCGTTAATTAGCTAACGATTATCACGCCATAATTTAACGAGGAAATGTTCTCCAAAACATGTGTGGCCATTGGTACTGTACGGTCGCTGAAAATATCTCAAAAATTTCTCGTGGCAGGAAGAGACCCTTTTTCTTTTTAGCTGAATGTTTTTGTTCAGCCCATAACGAGAACGATAAGTAGCTAGATTTAGTATTCAGTGAGCTGATCGTCTCTCTTTAGCGTGGACAAGCGTTAACCCTGCACTGGATACAAATACGTTAAATCTTTCACTACTCGTAAGCGTAATAATATTCATAGTAAACAATGTTCTGGAAATACAGAAAAAATGCACTCTGATCTCAAGCTAGTCCACTCTTCTGCTGGCCGCCGCCAGTGTATGCCACAGGCTTCGAAGGTTTACCCCGGTAAAAGGAACAACATCACCGGAGGCCATGTCCCGTTGGTTTGGAAACCCCCTCTTTTGAGCTAACGGACAATTCTGTTCTCGCTGTTAGAACTTCTACCCAAAATATATTTCATGATTGTATTCGAGTTAGGGAATTGCCCCGTTTTGACGCAGTCCAGAAAGCAGGAAGGAAGTGAAACGCCCCCAAGAAGACTCTTTACTGGGTGGACTTAGGTTCACAAAAACTGAAGTACTTGGCGCCTACGACACGAAAAAACGTGTTCATCGGTCGTCGAAGAACGCAAGCACCACGGCTCTCGGCCGCGCTCAATTTGAAACTAAAGGAGAACTTTCCAAATAAGGCACAGAAATCACAACTTTCGTTAGCCTAGATGCAAGTGCGCGCAGTTGCAATCTTTCCAGTAAAACATTACTCTATTACTATTTGTCTTGGTACGTCTGGTGTATGCGAAAGTTTTTAAGCAGTTTTTGTGCTTGCTTCCTGCTGCAGTTTTATATTTATCCCATGTTCCAGCTCTAAAATGTTCATCTACTACAAAACGGTCAGGACAGATGGAGTACAAGAGACTAAAAAAGTGTCCGTTAACAAAGAATGGAACGCATGTCATTTGTACGCTTATGCTTGAGTGGTTCAAATAACTCGAGCCTTTTTTGTGCGTGAGCACTCACCAGTATTTAAAAACTCACTTTTCAAGCATGTAAATCAGGTAAGCATGTCAACAGTTTTGAGCATGAGGATTTTAGTGCACTGTTATCTTTACTGTACAAAATCACCAACTGTAAAACCAATGTAGCACATCTACATGATATGTGTAGAAAATTTTAAATGTACCATTCTATAATCTGCGGCACCAGTTTTTCAACCCTTTTAAGTTGTGGCAGCAGAGAAAAACAATGATAGTAGACAACGATCGAGCACGAAGGGACACTTTAGTTATAAAGATGATTTACAACATTGACCACATTTACAAAAATTAAACGCATGACAGCGGGTGTCAACAATTAAACATCAGCCACAATGTTCAATCACGCAGCGCTTGCGCCTCATTGGTGTGTAAGAATCCCGTATGTTTACTCGTTTATATCGTTTCCGCGAGAGTACGACGACGAGCTACCGTGAGGAGAATGAGCAGCGATATTCGTCGACCTCTTCGTCCGCCCTCTTCACAAATCATGGGACCCCGTCGTCGGCTTCTCACGGTATCAACTACAGCGGCAAGTGCGCTAATATATGACACCACTTGTTGCGTTCGATGGCCTGCGCATCGGAATCTCTGCTCAGGTCCTAAGAAAAACAGCTTTGAATAATCCCCATCTCGCCGCACTAGCTCGCACCCATAACACGCCAAATGCGACATTTAATACAAAGCATTACTACGAATGGAAGCACTTCAAAGAACTTTTCATGTATCAAAAGATCAAAGAGGAGACCTCCCGAATTATGCGGTCCTCACATTAAAGCCGCTGAGTACATCGATCAATGCCAGGCTGCCGCTAGCCGAGGCTGCTCCGAATAATCGATGACGCACTGAATTATATCACCGCACAATTAATGATTCATTGTGAGCCACATGCCAAAGAGTCACTGAAATCCCGAGAACAGCACTTCGCAATCACGTCCGTCGCCAATACGCTACAGTGCCTCTTCCCTTCGAAACAAGTAAGCTGCGCTGTGTATTTAAAAGTAGGCATTACAGTTTGATGAAAAACAGCCAGTTATATATAGCTCGCATTTGGACTTTCTACCTAGTGATTCTTTTATGAAAAATAAAAAAAGTTAAATAAAAAAACAGCAAGGTGGCAGTCGAACTTTGACCCCTCATAAATTGAACACACAGGCGCGCTTCGTACCACTCAGAAACGACGCGAGGCGGAGGGATATATTTTGTTTTTGTTTTTTTTTTGCATCGAAGTACTTTCGTAGCTTCGGCGGCGATGACTGCTATCTATGAACCGAAGTATACAGTTTTCGCCCTAAAACTAACCAGAGTTCCTAGCAGCGGGATGGCTTGTCGTACCTGACTCTTCTCATTTGGCAAGTCTTCTCGGCCACGCGGTGTCTTGCTTCAGAAATTGGTGATTTTTCTCCGCTAAGGCAGGCGACAAGGCCGACCGAGGCCAAGGAACACGGCTCAGTCTTCAGCCTGTGTTCCGAACTTCAATGCGGCGAGTCTGCTATTTTTCGAACTGGCATCGACCAGGTAGCAGATGTTACGTTTAATTTTGCCAGATGCAGCCACTTCATACGTATCGCCCCTTCGCAATCGCGACACCATCAAACGCGTTTACCTACTCGAATTCAAAGCTTCAGAGCGCAGCTATCACGGCGTGTCACCGGATGGGCGCGTGGAAGATATCTCTCTATTTCGCGCGCTTTTGTTTCAACGCGAGAAATAATTTATACTAGGCATAAATTTAAAAGATGTTTAGCCGCTCTTTTTTTTTTGCTGAGGCCAGGCTACTGTTTGGCACACGAGGTTTTTTTTGAAATCGCAAAGGCTGAGATTTTTTGTAAATTTGTTTATATTTTAAATTGAATAAAATATAATGACTCAAATTTTTTACACACAGTGGTCACTAGTCTGAATAAGGTACACCGCGCCTACTTTGTTTCGGTGTTATTTGAACTTTAGCTAAAGTTAGCTGGGCCACCTGGCCTAATCCGAGCTCACTACGCAGCGATATGTTCAATGTTATTCTTCTCTTTTTTAAAATTCTGTGTGTTTTGAAAACCCGGAAGATATTTTAAAAACGTTCTTGATGATGTACCAAGATACCTTTTGAAAAATAACAAAAGCAGCGTTGGCTGAAAGCAGAAATCATTTATGTTTGATTGTTACAATGTTACTATAATAGCAGATATAAATTTTACTACAGGAACTAAGCACCTAGTTGTAGTTAAATAACGGTAGCTGGCCTGTACGTAACAGCTATGAAAGTATTTAAAGTTCCGAAAGTCTGACTACCCTTGGCGCTCTGCCGAAAAAATATTTTGGTCCTCTCACAATTCCTTATCAAGAGCTTGCCCATCGGTACACGTCACTCCGTGGCAGAAATTTCACGTGCCTTTCAACCAATAAATCAATCAACCTTTATTTCGCCTGAACGAAAGGCTGATGACACAGAAGGACAAGCAATAATGAACCTGGCAAGTTTGTTGGCCCTCTGTAAAAAGGAAGAATGTAAGAGGTACCCTAACGTCTACAATGGAGCTGTGAGCATCGGCGAGCGCATTAGCGCAGCTGGGACAGAGATGCTCATGTGGCATGTTATCTGTAGAGTGACGTGTGCCGGTGGGCCCTCTTGTGCGCTCCAGACTCGGTCGTTTCTTGACAACGCACGAAGGCCTAAATTTGTTCAGCTACAGCGCTAAGGGTAACCCTGTTTTCAAAATTTTAAGGCGAAAGTTTTTTATCGGCTCATACTTGCGGCCATGACCTTATCTGGTCTCAAGTCATGTCACATCTATGACCAGATTAATTCGGTAAGAAAAAAGATACTTAGGCAAGGCAGGTTTCGAGCCACCATCCTTCCGTTCCGCAGCCGAGCGCGCTGACGACTACGCTACTTCCTGCGAATGCATATGCATTTCTCCGTTATTTCTAGCGTAAGGACAGGGGAGTGTATTTGCGGAAAGGCGTCAAATCAGACGGATGCCTCCCAAACGCCCTCCAGTGTCTCCATCATTTAAGCTTCACAAACATGTGTGTGCTTAATCAGCATTTTAACCACATATCAGTGACGCAAGCAGGAACACCCCGCTAAAGGCTGTCACTCACCGCAGTTTAGGTCAACAAAGTGCCCGCTTGAGTTTTTTAAAACACCTGTGGATATTACTATTCATCAGCTAGAAACATAATTACTATCAGCTGCTTTATTTTAAAAGGTGACCACTTACCTATTAGACGCGGGTTCGATCCCGGCCGGGGCGCTCGAATTTCTATGGAGGCAAAATTCTTTAGGCCCGTGTACTGAGCGATCTCAGTGCACGGAAAAGAACCCCAGGTGGTCGAAATTTCCGGAGGCCTTCACTACGGCGTCTCTCCTAGCCTGAGTCGCTTTGGGACATTAAACAAAACTAAAGCTAAAACTAAACCTAAACCTAAGACTAAACCTAAAACTAAACCTAAACTAAAACTAAACTAATACTAAACTAAAACTAAACTAAAACTAAACCGAAAGCAAAACTAAACTAAGCCAAAGTAAACTAAACTAAGCTAAGCTAAACTAAACTAAACCAAACTAAAATAAGCTAAACTAAACTAAGCTGAACTAAACTAACCTAAACTAAACTAAGCTAACCTAAACTAAACTAAGCTAACCTAAACTAAACTAAACGAAACCAAAGAAAACTAAACTAAACTAAGCTAACCTAAACTGTCATCTCAAATTAACTGATCTCATCTGCGCGCTAGGCTAGCTGTCGTCCTCGTGTACGTTTACTTTGTATTGATACCAGCTCCACTCCCCTCAAGAACCACTGCATCTTCCTTTTCCGCATTGCACGCCCTGCCCATCTCCATTGCGCAGTCTTGATTGCATTTCGGTCATCAATTACAAGCTGTTTTTCACTTTTTTTGTTCCTGAATATTAACATAGCCGATAAAATTACCTTTCCCGTAGCAAGCTGTGGTGTTGCAAAAAGGACACTCTGGAGAGTTCTATCCAATCATTTTTATGAGTAAATATTGATTCTCTGCCTGGTTACTCCTAGGTTGATGCTTGTCCGGCCGTGAAAGACTCATATCTCGCCGGAAAAATTGCGTGTAAATCAAATCTGAGCACCAGTCGAAAAACACTAGTGATGGCCTTATCGGAGGACCGCTTGCAATCGTTTTCAACTTAAGGGCGATTGAGCCTAATCATGAGGGTCCCCGCCCAACGAAATTATGTCGGCGCACGCATTTTTCTTGAATAATCGGCCGGTTGTGTCGACACCTTTGTTTTATTTTTAGTGTGAAAGCGATAATCCAGAGGTTAAGATAGAGAGAGAAATGTTTGATGTATAAAGAAAATCTCAGTTAATTGGGTGCGCCCTCATATTAGAGGCCCATTGGCTTTTGCCGCCGCTCTTGACCGGTTCATTTGCGAAAGCAGGCCCATTCCGATTGTGAGCTGTATAGCGCCGCCTCCAAGTCCTCAGTTCTTGGGTTATTGATTCTTAGAGCCTAGCAAAATCGTCTCATCCTGATGTATGTCCGGAGGGTCAGGGATGGTATTCCACAGCTCACTGTCCCAACTGTCCAGAGATCAAGGCAGACACACAACACATTATCTACTCAAGTAACACTGCCATTACTTCTCCTTATTTCTTTTACCCTCCCCCTCTTTCCTGGAGTGCTTGTCCTGACTCGGGCTCGGCAGAATAACAACGGGCCTTGGCGAAGCAGGCGCTGTTCCTCGCTGGGCCATAGTGCTGGCCTCAAATAAAGTTTTTTTTCATCCTCCTCCTAGTAAAATGAAATCACGTCGATATCTGCAACTGATAGTCGAATCCGCGTCGCCGCAAAAAGATCAGCATCAAAGGCAGGTGCCCAAGGCCACTTGGCTGTCCCCACAGTTTTTTTTTATTGCATTTGAAGCAATCCCGCTGAGCTACCCATTGCTTTACGTAGTACATTCAATACCTTAGCGCAATGCAGACACACATTCTCATGTCTTCGCATACTGCATTCCACCTGCACATCCAAATTTCGGGCAACATACACATGCGTCAAGAACCGGCAACCATTCAGGCTGCCTGTCTTCCGCAGCATAAACCCCCGCACCAAGGCACACTGTTCACGGAACAGAGACTTAGACGAACGAGGTGGTTTGCTTCAGCCGAACACGCCTCGTGTAAACTGCACCACACTCTCGCTCTGTGCATTGCAGAGAGCGCCGTCTTCGTCAATTTTCCATAAGCTGTTGTCTCCTGAGAAAGTTCCATCTGCTCCGTCCCGCGGGACTGCCCAATTATCGTCGCCTTCTACCTAGCACAAATTAGAACATAGTAAGCAATATCTATGGATTTTTGTTCTTTTCCAGCATGTAAAAGCTCCTTTTTTGGTGGCAGCACTTATTACGCCGTAGTTTCTCGATTCTAGCAAACTTCAGCTGTCCAAAGTCTGCATTTAGGCATTTTTGTTAGTCAAAAAGTTACTGCGTTAAAGTTGAGTACTGAAAGTGTAAAACTGTGAAAAACATTGTTGCTAACTGACTTCGCGAAGCTGCTCTACATGACTTCGGAATAGCTGGAAAATTTCCCGCACCTAAATTTTTATTTTAAAATGTATCTCACGCTAGAAGTATGGCTTGAGGAAAGCACTTAAATAAGGTACTTATGGCGAGTGAGCGCGAAATTCACATCAGCGGACTGCTCTCTGACATTTAGAGCTCCGAGGAAGCAATCAATATCCAGCTCTTGAAAGGAAAGTAAAAACGCTTAACATCCAGGGTGCTGCATCGGCAGCCAGCTTCGCTGCTGGCAAACATTTATCGGACATCGCAGCACTTTGAGGCAACGTTATCCTAAGGAAAGCCAATAGTTCTAGCCAGAAAATTAGCGACTAGTGCTGAAATAGGCGAAGTGTGCATCACCCACGCTTTGGGTAAACCTAACGCCGCGCTGGAGCTAGGGCATCTCACCTTAGTGCTTGAGCATGAAGGCCAGACCTGGGACGCATACTAATATTTTTTCTCTCGCTCTTCTCATTTCAACGCCTACACTCAAGTATCTACCAGCAGGGCAGCTGTCGCTGACATTAACGTACTCTTTGCAAAGAGGCGCCAACATATGCTTGAGAAACAGAAGCTTCTCCTGAGATATAGCGATAAAATGCTTGCCAAAGAAGAAACACGACGCTTGGCCGAACAGAAAAAGAGCGATCAAATCAAACAGTGCTTCTGAACATTGCTCCGCTCCCCAGATGTCGTCACCCTAAAGGCCTCGTTTTATGGATGGCGTTATTATTTCTATGCACCGGCCTGCCCACGATAGATTCATTCCGTTGCGCACGAGTGGCTGCTCCCCTCACTCGGTGCGACAGGCTGGTCGTCGCTCTTAATGACCCCAGCGCACGTCTTTTCGTCTTCTTCGCTCATCTGTGGCTGTCTCCTCTGCACACCACCGATATTGTAGGCGCCATTCTCAGAGGCAATCTCCTCGTCCTCGTAATGAGCATAAAAGCCCAGTTGCTGCTAAGGGAACGGAGTGTGGCTTCATAAGGGCATGGTTGCCTCTGCGTCATAAGGAGATGTCAAATAAAGGTGGATGATGGCTTAACTCCTACCTCTCGCCACTCTTGGAATCTGCTACGCGTTCTCATTGAGCTTCAATTACACTTCATGTGTCCGTTTCTTGTTCTGCACTACGGAGAGTCCGTAATGACACTGCAGGCCATTGTGTTGCGCTCTAACTAGCGCGGGTAAATCATCAGCGTGCGGGCGCAAGCTTTTTACAAGTGGTGGTAACATCCATGCGTAAAATTGTGAGGGCAACAGCCTCCCCTCTCTAATCCGCACTCAACCTCAAACTTGATATTTGATGACAGCGTTTGCATTCCAGTGCCTGTATCTTATAACTGCAGGCTTTAGCACAATGCCCAGTGCGGAGAGTCCAATATGACTAACGGATGGGCCTTCGCATTGCACATTAAGTCGTTCGCTTTCTACTCAATGCTCAGATCATTCTGCTCGGCGTTTCCATAAGGGTGCAGAGTGACAAAATTGAAATACATTATCATTAATATACACAATCGTTTATTACATCCTGAAAAGGCCGCATTGCACTCCATTACAGAGAGTTGCCGTTGCATATATTTTAGGTTTTGCACAGAACGTTTTCCCTTCGGCATGAGCAGCTCGCTTTAAGTATCCTAATTTAATCGGTTTCCTAAGGATGTTTCGTAGGCTGCTGAAAGGGCTACAAGTGTTGGTCGATACCACTGATTTTAATAAGCGTGGCAAACACTGCATCTCTGAGAGCCTTTCTTCCTATTCGTTTAACGATGGCGATCATGTGTGAACTTCAGAACGCTCTACATTTTAGTCACTCTATTACTGATCCTCAAATGCATAGGGTCTTTATGTGGTCATAGCCGCCATTACAACAGCCTAACAACGTCCACTGCAAGACAAATGATTCTCCGATATCCCTCCAAAGCAACACTGTCCTATGCGAGCTGCAGCCACGTTTTCCTCGCAACCTTCTTGATTTCATCCGCCAACCTGGGGCATATCCTATTAGTTGTCCATTTTCCATTGTCCACTTCACGTGAACTTAGTCCTCTGTCACTGACCACTCATAAAAACGTGCGGCTTTTGGGTGGTTGGCTACCGGACCTCACCGTGCTGCCATTCGCTGCAATATGCAGCCGATGGTGACGTCCGGACGTCAACCACCCAATGGACGGGTCACTTTTCGCAGGCACTTGAAAGCCGCGGGTATATCTGAGTGACAAATGACAGGGGACAAAATAGAGGAGAAAGGGACAATGGAAAATGGACAGCTTATCGACTGCGGCTGCTGAGTTCCTGCTGCCGCGTGCTATGCTTGTCCTCTGTTGGAATCCATTTTGTTACCATCAGGCCAATGGGCTTACTTTCCTATTACTTCAAACATATTAATTTCCAAACTTTCCTCTTTTTCTCTTTTCACACTGCATCTATTACCTTCCTTCACATAGTGCGTTCAGTTCTGTCAACTTAATTCCAAGCCTTCTTTTCATCGGTCAAGTCTCCGATCCCACATGTAAATACTGGCAAGATGGAGCCGTTGCACATATTATGCTTGCCGTATACTCTGCAAGCTGTTATTGTCTGATAGCTCTTGCCATATGCATTTCACACCATTCTTATCACTCTCGATATTTAACACTCGTCGTTTTGTTTTGCGGATACAAGCTCACGTACATGCATTCCATAAAACAATTCCAGTACTTCGCCGCCCCCCTTTAATCGTTGTGGCCTTCCGAGACGATGGAAAATTACTTAGGATTTCTGTGTGTCAGTTTTTAGATCCACTGTTACACTTTTGCTGTTTAGAAAATCGATCAACTTTGTAATTCACCACCTCAGTTAATATTATATTTACTCTAAGATATCTCTGTATTATAACACTGGCAACGCACAGCGTGTATGTAACACAAAGTTGGCACGTACAGAAAACGAGTTTCATGGTAACATGACTCACGAGTTTCAGAATTAATTATTCCACTAGATGACATTCAGAGCAGCCCTGTGCCACCGGCAGCCAGTGTGTAAGTGCTGTACCTGATTACCGACCCTGTTTGAACAGCTATTTTCTGTGGATGTTTTCTGGAAACGTGGTATACGGCAGGTGAGAAAAAAGCAAATTAATCAACCTAGCAGCAAGAGCGTTAGAAAAAAATAGACGCTCAATTAACGTATTCCTTCGTTTTTACAGCTGTCTTTCTCATCTCCTGTCTTCATTCACCACCACAAATATCAGCTCGGCTAGAATGTGTTATCCTAATTGGATCGCATTAGAGTAAAAGGAAAATTATTCGTTTATTCTAGCTATGGCTGAAAGCCTTTTATAGGTAGGTCAAATCCAAGAACTGCTCAAGGCAGCCCTAGCTTCCGCGCGCTCCTAATAAAATGTTCTGTAAGACAGCCAAAACGTGATCAATAATTCTTAAAACAGCGTGAAGGTAGGAAAGAGGCAGAGAAGAGACGTACACACGAGCTCTCGTCGGTAGCCAGTGCATGTGTGCATGTCTCTTATCTGTGTCTTTGTATTGTGCGCGCTGTTCTAAGAATTATCTGCTACCAACTCGGCCAAGCTTCTACAGTGGTGATAAATAAGAGCTTGTATGGTTCTGTAAAATCTTGAATGTGGAACGCTCAGTAAGTATCGGTATGCAAGAGTGTTATACTAGAACAAATGCAAGAATTGCCTTGGTCATTCAAAAGTGAGAGAAAAAAACGCATTTTTTGTTGAAACGCGCTAGGACAGCGCCTGTTTGCAGAAAACGTGGCTGGAGCGTAATTTATTGCACGTAAACAATAAAATGCTCAATATCTTCCAACAACCGCTTTGTCGCTTCCCAATAACTCCTTGCCTCCTCGTAAACTACATTCCAGTTTCTCCCCATGAGCAGCACACTCTTAGATGCACCTTCGGCTCTGAACTATACTTCATCTCACAAATCGTTTGCAGTTATGGTAAAGATAGAGCTCTCTCACGCAATCAGGCCCAAGGAAGACAACAAATAGTCCGTGAAATATTTCAGCTGGACTGTGACCATGTTTCAACAATTAATGCAGTAACTGAAAAGGTAATTTAGGGTAGTGTCTTGAATGTACAGCGCGTGTTTCACTCAGTGGTTAAATTAGCAGAGAAACTCCGTACAAACACAGCACTGCAGAGGACTGCAGCGAAGTGGGGCGCCGCATTTTCGTTAGCATGACGTTCGCCGAGTCTCCCAGGAGCAGCAGCTGTACCCTGGAGCTCTTTCCTTTCCCTTCATGGAGCCACAAGTCGCGGTATGAGGGTTGAGGAGGAACACGTTTTGAAGTGGACGCTGTTCTGATTGTCTCAGAACGCCGCAGCTTCGAGACAGCGCTGCAAACGACTTGTGAGGTGAAGTATAAGTGTTAAGCATCCAATGGCTGTAGGTAACGGGAGGGATGGACCAAACAATCTAAAGAAGTGAACACTTGGTCGTTTCGTCCAAAAGAAATTAGCTATGTAGAGCTTTAGTTCATGTGCTATTGAAGGCTATAAGTATCAGCTGACCTCTGTTAAGCAGTGCGAAGCTCACAGTAAAATCCAGGTAAGAAAATAATTGACTGCAAGTGAGAAAGATGTGTTGTAAAGCTTAACTAATCAGGAATTTTGCTTCATTTAGTATAAAAATGTTTCGTAGAATTACCTGGGGCGTATGCTGTACAAATGTGGTCATGTACCGCATATTGTGACATGAAGAAATGGATGGGAAGTCGACGAATTCATAATCTCTCGTACAGCTTCAATATATTTCCCATTGCTCGAAATTGCAGCAGCGGCTTGTAAAGAACTAATTGTAAAATTGCTAACAGCACCATTCAGCGATAAAAAACTTTACATCTGGATCTGACGTCTAAAAGAATAAAATGGCAAACTGGATCCGAATGCTAGAACACCACTCGTCAGCTGTTCTATCAAAGACCGAAGGAAATGGGTTTTTGGTTTTTTCTCTGCATATTAGCGTTCGAAGTTTAATGAATACTACTTTCGTTTGTGCCTGTCCGTCACTGATCCTGAAAAATGGCGACGCAAAAAAAAATCAGGGGCATCGAGAAAACATGCATATATCTATGTCCAGTGTTCCGATCTGTGGACTATGGTTGTTCAGTGTAGTCCCCATTTCCTTTGCGCTGTCATTTTCTATGAAGTTAAAGCGCACATGAAAGTATAGAAGGCTGCCACGCAGCCGGCTTACTCGTGGCATAAACGACCGGCGCCACATAGCATAGGAGGTGAGACCGAGGTGGTAAAATTTCGTCTTCCTTCTGTACGCAGCAGGCTTGTGTTAGCTGTCACTGGGTATTGTTATTGAGGAACTAAAGGTAATAGAAAGCGCCGAGGTGCAGCCAAGAAGGTCCCTTGTTGTATTGGCGTGATAGACACGGAGTGCTTCCTTGCATCAGCGAGTGTGCGTCGTGTCTTAGTTAGGTTAACACGACTACGGCGAGAGCTTGCTTTACCCCAAACGGGATGCGTTTAATGAAGCGTAGCCCTGTGGGCCCAGATAAAAAAAAACTCACAGGCCGGATACATTTATTTAAGGCGATTTTCAGCGATAGCGGTTTAGGCATTTTGTTTTGGGAATATTTTGATGTAGAAAAAATACAGAGACCTCATATCGCACTGGTGAAGCGGTAAAATGGTGCAACCCTGCACTGGCGGGCGTCTGTTCCAGACAGAGTTTCACCGTGATACAAGTTGAGTACGTTAAAGACATCCACCCTGTGGGTGGATGTCATTAATGTACTAACGTTATATCACAGTCGATCTGGGTCGCATTAACGACATCCAACCGTTGGGTGGATGCCTGCAAGGTCTCCAAAGCCTGCGTTAATGACATCCACCCTACGCGCCCCCCGCTCACGCCGACGGCGGTCGCGCAAGCCATGGGCGGGCGCCTAATGGATATTGCTGTCAAACGAAGCTGGTATGGCTCCAAAGTGTTTACTTGACTTTGATGCTTGAAGCGAATCTAGATTATTATTTGAAGATGTAAGGGATTGAATCATTCGAGCGTAATAAATCCTTACGTATAGCACACAAATTTTTCTTGCTCTAGCATTTAAATGCTTACGAAATCACGAATCGAAGGTGATGTTACTCCCCACAACGAAGTAAAGGGAAGCTAGGGAAGGTTTCGCCATCACGATGCTGTCAGCTGACATTGCGGATCTTCCCTTGGTTAGTATTTATTTTCTGCCTTAAAAGCAGGCGTGTATGCGTTGGAAATGTACCGCCGCCGCAGATTATGTCTTCATGCGCCCACAGCCATGGCTGTGCGTTGCGGGGAAGGTTCAAACCACCACGGCTTGATTCGGCAGCTATGTCGCTATTTCAAAGGCGAGCGCAAAACCGTTTTTCATGTTTTTCCGAACGTTTACAACTAGAGTCCACGCCCTCAAGGACTGCCAAGCATTGTATTTTCATGTCGGTAATACGCCTTTGAGAAATGTCTGTTTTTTAGGAGGTGGAGGAAAGATTCCAGAGATATAACAGCTGACATCTTCAATGATGTGAATCAAAGATATCTATTTTCAGCGATTGACGATAACCCATGAATCTGCGTACACATTTTTTTTTTTGCAACGCGACCAGCCTATTCTTTTTGAGGTGTGAAGTTATTAGCTGCATTTTCCCGTCCCCACGAATGGAACCAGGACATCTATTTTGATCTCCAGTTGCCAGAACGGCGTGCTTCCACCTAGCCTCTGGCTTGGTGACAGTGACCTCTTACCAGGAGCGCCAATCAGTTCAGCGGCAAACACACCATTGCCATTTAAGAAAAGATGACGAGAGAAGAAGACAGTCAAAAGCTTAAAATGTGATGGTTGTGCTTCTCTCTTGGCAGCCTACGCCTACCTGCACTAGTGGGGGAGGCCTATAATTTAGAGAGATCCTAATAAACCGTTTATTGTGCTAACTGCCTTTGTCGTTTAAGGTTTTTTTCTTCGAGGCAATAAGTGGTGTCGCAGCTAGCGCAATGAGCTTCACCGTTTAAAGCCGCCGCTCTAAGCCCCTCAAACCAGCAAACATATAGTGCAAAGAAGGTAACTAGGTGCCTATTATATGCCACCTTCCAGCACGGTGCCGATTGACAAGAAATAAAACCCGTCGGAGGTGTAGGCTCTCTCAGTTTCGCAGGAGGCACTACTAGACGCCTCGTAGGTGTGATCGCCATACGTTCGACGCCCTTCCATGAGTTTTGGCCACGTTGATAAATCCGCACCTGTAAGCACCTTGCTTTGAGGCAGGCTACTTCGCGAGTATAGAGAAGATGGCTTTTTTAAACAACCTGTCGATTATAATGTTTGGAGTGGGATGTGCATAATTTAATTTAATTCCATGTAATGTCAACAGTGACCGCTGTGTACGGCTCAGTATATAGCTTCTCACTTTTTTTTACCACCGGGAGGGGGGGGGAGATATTTTGCTTGAATATTTCTCTTTGCTAGCTGAATCCTTGTGCCACGCTTGCCTACAACAAAATCGATGACATATGCAACTACTTCCTCTTTTCAGATCCGTTCTGCTTGCCATGGGCAAGAGGAACATAAAAGAAAGAGCGTCCTTGGATAAGAGCAAAATAACGAATAAAGTGAGCAAATTTTTGTAGCCTCCTTAAGCGCCCAAAGGTCACTCCTAATAAAGAGGAAGCACTGAATGGCCCGCAGTTGTAAGAGACACTACAAGGGCCAATCTTGCTCATTGACTATTGTTCACTTTCCATGGAAGATATTTTCTACAAAATTGCGACGACTAACCAAAACGGGTATTGGTGGCCGAGTCATAGAAAAGTGAACAAATCATTTTGGCTACGACACTAATCATCCCTTCGTATCAAAAACTCGTATTTTTTCTTTCATCGACAGCCTCATGATCTATATTATGGCCTCATGTCAGAGTGAAGTTCTCAGGTCAAGATTTTAGCCCACTAAGTACCAGTTATTTGATTTTATTAGGTTTTCAGATCTTTCAATTCATTTCACTTCATCTGATGTTTGCTGGCCTTTTGAGCCACGTGGTGAAAGCCAATCTTACCTTCTTTATCAGCTCATTCAAAGCTCATGAAGAGAGCCATCGCTTATTCTGTGATTTATAACGCTTTTAAGAAATCTTGTGTGCACAGGTTGGAGCACAGCTTCTGTAACCATCTTTTCCGCCTGACAAAGGCTGGGTACTATGCAGACGTTTTAGGTTCCGTTGCAGAAAAACGAAAAAAAAAGCTCGGATTTGAGAGGATAGGTGAAGCAAGACATGAGGAAAAGAAAAGGATTGCCGTGGTACCATATCTGCACGAAGTCTCGCACAACGTGAAAAGAATTGGGAAATACTCTGGCGTTGAAGTGGTCTTCTCGGCGCCTAAGCGACTGTCTAGCCTGGTCAGAAAAGTAAATGCAGTGGAACGAGAACCAAGCAGCTGCTTGATAAGGCACGCGAAACAATTCGTGCCTTGCCAGGAAGGACTTGTTTATTCTCTGCCTCTATCATGTGGCTTGTGTTACATCGGCCAAACTGGCCGATGTGTTGATGAAGGATTGAAGGAGCACGAATATAATGGGTGTCGTGTCGCCATCACAGGCCACGTAGCAAAACATTGCAGACACTGAAAAGATGACGAAGACGAGGAACACGATGACGACTCAAAAGTTTGTATTCCACTCTACAATAAATGATCTGGGATAGCAAAGAACCGCGACTCGCTAGCTAGGGAAATAATTGAAGCCCACCTGATAGCTAGGACCTAAGACCAATGTATCAGTACTCCCTCTGTAGTACTGTCAGACAAGGTAAACCGTTACCTTGATTGTGAATGCTAACTTGTGTATGCAAATTTTGTGCCTGCTGTAGCGGTGATACTTCCCACATATGACTCGTACCTTTTGACACGCGCCTGATGTACTCGCGATTTTGAATTCCACGCAAGTCAAGCGTGCTTGTCTCCTTCCCGGCCACCAGGGCAGAATTTATACTGGCTGGCGGCCAATAAACGTTTCAGTTGTGAGTCAGCGCTCTGTGTTGTGTCCTTTCTTCGCTTTCCCGTCTGTCACGCTGTTATGAATTTTCGTGAGCACCAACTCGCCAAACATATGGTATTGTCAGGTCCAGCTGTCTTGACGCTGCATGTAGCATTAGTATCTTCTAGCCGAGCTGCTGCTTGCCACCTTCTACAACTTTGCACACAATATTTTTGATACAAAAGGATGCACCAAGCCAACAATTACGCCTGAGTGTGATGCTAGACAACACCATGAAAGATAGGTACAGGAAACATCAATGTGTTTGAAAATGCAAGGTGACACAGCTGCTGTCGCTCGTATGGCATACCACCGCGCCAGAGAAGCTAAAGTCATTGACCCAGCTCACACCGCAGGAATTTGGTTGTTTCTCTTCTAATTTCTTTGCAATGATCTACGATGCAATAATAAGATTTGAATAATTTCCCTCCTCAATCTTCCTCTTCAAATAACACTTCCATACCCCATGTAATTCTCCGTACCTTGGGTCTTTGAGGAAATAGTTAATCCTTTAAAATTACTATTATTTTTGGAGTTTATTTAATTTTTGAAATACCTAACCCTTCATTTAGGGTCGCTACAGGAATAGAAACAACCACAAGTACATTTCACTGAAACTGCGGTCAAAATACAACCGTAAGACACAGAAATCGCACAGCGTTTCTGCAAAACGCTATTGACACCTAAATGAAATTTTTGGACGTCAGTACTGTCCACAACTTTGCTTGGCGGTTTATTTCCCAGATAAATAACATCAGGAACATGTTAAAATTCTTTGCTTTAAAATCGCGGCGGCTTATGTTTTTTTTATATCTAATGGAGCCCCTCGTATACCCTGTGCTTGTTCACTTGGTGGAAGCCGTGCCAGGGCACTTACTCAAAAAAAAAATACTGAAGATAAACGCTTTTCTTCTGTCTGATAAACCTGTTCACTGTAACAGGCCATTTTGTAGAACTTTGAAGAGTTCCAAGGCCCTGCAACTCCTGTCTATCACGAGTAGCCCCACAACTGAAGAGGTCAGAAGAAAGCAGCGTCGAAAAAGACGATTCGCAAAAAAAAAATGTTAACGCATGACAACACGGGACCTAAGGATAAGCTGGAACGTACGGCCTAGGAATGTGGACGCAGACGCTCTCATTCGTAGACTACATTGAGCTACTAAATGGTTTCTAAACACCCCCACGGCGCTGGGAAACGACTCCAACGTTTTAGCACCAGTCTTGCAGCCTCTACTGATCCTAACAAAACGTTCCAATGGTCGCACCAGCCGGAGACCTTGACCGAGAACGGGACACAAAGAACCTATATAGTTCTCAAACGATGTACACTAGGAGGGTTCAAATATTCCTCCAGTTATTTTTTGGTAGAATGTACGTGTAAGGTACATAGCCCACAGGAGCAACTAGCACAGTTCAGGCAGGGAGCAAGTATCACAATACCTTGCAATAGAATAAGTGTTCGAATTGTATTCAATACTCGAATTTATAAAAAAAAATAATATATAGTGCGCACTTATAGCAATTGCGCGAAACAATACATTTCAAATTCAAGCATTTATATTCCCTACACTGTATAGCGGAAGGTATGGTAGAGAAAAAATTTATTTTCGCTAACTAAACAGACCTGGTAGACGCAGTCTATGCAGATATGTGGCCACCATAAGCCACGCTTTTGTTTTTAAATAAAAAACCAGAGAAACTACTCAGTAAGAATTTCCGAAGATTTTTTATTGCGCTCAGTCAGTTTCACACTCCTTTGTTCATGGACATTATGCTGTTGTTCATATTTCCTGCGTTTTACGTCCAAAAAATAAGATGTTCTAGAGAAGATATTACACTTAAAAACGATTTATCTCCTTCCCACAAATCAAACAGCATATACCTTGCTTTTGGTCGAATAGGGCCTCGGTTGTTTGTGTGCAACAAAGTGCAATACAACATCGGATTCCTCAGTGCTGCCGCCTACTCCTTGCTACTCCTTCAAAGACGCACTGAAGGCCTTCCCAATACCTACTAATGCTTCTACTGTCAAACACACCATAATACCTGCCCGACCGCTGGACGTGAGGAAAGTATAAATTTACAGTTCCCTATTTTTGTTACTCTTTCATGAGATTAATTACGACGATAATTAACAATATATGTAATATTAACGTAAAATTTTGGATTTGAATTTTTGGAAAGTGCGGACTAATGACTACTGTTTTGTGATTTGTGCAGTCATATAAGAAATTGCGTCGGGAATAT
The DNA here is from genome assembly GCF_052857255.1 of Amblyomma americanum. Classification (NCBI taxonomy): domain Eukaryota; kingdom Metazoa; phylum Arthropoda; class Arachnida; order Ixodida; family Ixodidae; genus Amblyomma; species Amblyomma americanum. The sequence goes on from NC_135501.1 coordinate 104,377,127, forward strand.
AGAATGTTCCGAATAGAGAATCGAATATCATTATGATCGATTCACTCAAGGAATCAAGTAATCCAGGCAAAATATATGACTACAAATCAAACGCGTTTTGTTATTTTCGAGTAATTTTCGAATAACTCGCACGAGGTTCAAAGTGGTCACGCTGTAGTCTTTGTTTTCACGGCTATTTCAACACATGGTCAATTTCTAACCGGAGCAGTAGGCGGCTTCTGTCGGTCTTACTAACGCATTACTAACGCATCAGCATTATTAAAGGCCCGCTTCACGGCGGGACGTTACTAATACTGATGCATACCTACAGGCGCGATCATAAGTAAACAGAGCACTCCATTTCGTACTAATGGCAATCTCGCCTTTTTTGTAGCACATGAGCTAACATTTTTTGTTCATGAGAAAGCGAACTATCGTCTACTACTAGTATGCACGTGCCATAAATGCCAGTCTCAATTAGGACCGAGCGAAAAATCTTAAAAGGCAATAGCGCGCTTAATTTACTTATGGCCACACTTGTACTTCTATCTGACCGAACGCAACGCGGTTCAGACAGGCTTAGTGAACTTTGCCTTCATGCCTCATATTGGAGGCCGTGGCTCAGGTTTTTTTCGTCTCATCAACTGAAATTCGGCCTTGTTTTGTTCGCGGTCTTCATCGCTAGCAAAGAGCAATTTTGAAACGAAAACTTCACTACGCCACGTTTTCAAGAAGGTATACCGTCAGTGGAGTTTGTCCTTGAGCAACTTTGAAGGTGAAACCTTGGAGCGCACTCACGTAGGCTACGGTGTAGCATGGAACCACACTTGATGCTGGACCGCCTCTTAAACGCCAAGGTCAAGGTGAAGGTCGAGGTTAAGGTCAAAGGTCAAGGTCGCGGATAGGAAGAGGGGTTGGCAACCGTACGCTTCTAGAGGGCGGGGACGTCATATAAAATAAAGAATTCTGGTAACAAGCAGATCAGTCAAGGAGAAAGGAAACTGCCTGACAGCGGGGGCGGAGCCACCATATGTGACGTCACCGGAGAACTCTGTACATATGCCGACGGCGAGCTCAGCACGACAGAAATCGGCTGCGACGGAGGAGGAAGAACACCCTGCTGTGTTAGCTCGCAAAAAAGTGAGAATTAAACTGTGGAACAAGGCCGAGAAAAGGAAACGGGCTATGGAGACCGCAGACGAACGTGCAATTCGGCTCGAAAAACGGTGGAAAAGCGATGCTGCCAGCAAACAGAAGAGGCTACTCCAAGCGTCCCGTCTAACCAGCGAGGCAGAGTTAGAGGTTCTTCAACTTCGGCACTGGACTCGCAGATGGTTTCAAGCGAGACGGAGTGCCAGAAGACTGACTTTGTTATCAGACTCAGCTAGTTGGACTCGGCTACGCGAGCATTTCATCGACGCTTTACATACAATCCGTTCGGCAGTGTGTGTGGCGTTTGTAGCCATGCAAATGACGCTTTCACTTCTCACCAGGGCTAGCCAAAGTTTAAAACGCAGCTAATCTTTTTTATTGCTTATAATATTACGGTCATGGAGTTAACATACTGCCTTACTGCTGCTTTTCCAGTAGCGGGAACCGGCGTTGCGTCTTTGGACAGTTGCAGCTGTAACCGCAAGACCTTTAGCTCTTCGGTCTTCGGCATGAACATCATATCATCCGAATTTTTGCGGAAGTACCAAATATTCGCTAAAATATTGAACTCGTATTCTATTAATTTTTCCCACTAATCGAATGGTATTTGATACCTTTGCTTACTTGTTTTCACATCTTATTTGGTAACAAAACCAGCCTATAGATATTCGATTTGGCTTCGAAAATGTTTGTTCGCACAGTCCAATGAGTCGTAACACGCACCCGTTGGCTCCCTCGCGGGTCAATAAGGTAAACACATTTATTCCTTGATTCGATTGCTTCATCGTCTCGTTCACTGTGTATTCCTGACCGCGAGCCAACGGCGCGTCATTGTTCGTTCCCTTCGCATGAACGGCGTCAATGTGAGCGCAAGACATGTGAGGAAATAGTCAAGAGTCGCGTGAGGATGTCTTTCTGGGCAGCGTAAGCTATAATTTTTTGGCTTTGACCATTATGGCTCATTATTGATTAAGGTCACACAATAAGAGCTTCGTCAACACGCCGTCCGCTACTGCCATGCCTTTGCCTACGAACCATCTCTCCACTTATGAAACACTCAGCAGTATCATAGAATGCCAGATGAATACCACTAAATGAGCTTAAAACACGAATGAATTCTTGATTGTGGTGATTGGCTGTATGGCACATAGGCAGCTAAGGCCATCATGCGCCAAAAAATGAATTCTTGAGGAATGAGAAAAAATAACGCTGTGCGCTTCTTGCTATATGCCTTGCGTCAAACATGTGCTGTGAGAAATATACACCTGTTCATGACAACCACGAGCTGCGTTTCGTCGCACTGAAAGCATAGTTCCCTCGGGGAAGAGCAAAAACTTTGTTGCTGCAAGCGACTTAAAGTATCGACACGTGTCGCTGGCAGGAAGAAACGGCAGCGGGTACATTAATTTTCTTGTTAAGCAGCATGAAGTATTCAACATAATGGGAACATTTCTTTTATTAGCAGTTCGTTAGGGCGTCATGGAAACGAATAGAATGTGCGTGCTATTTAGCCAGCTCTTTTAATGAAAAGAAACTCCTAAAGCAAAAAAATATATAACAAGCATGCGAATAGACACAAAGTTCGCGTGCGCAGGACAACTGTAGTTATTTTGCAGGAAAAAAGGATTCATTGAAAATATGCGTTCAGCACACGCACCGTTCTTTCATGACTTTGGTTTTTAAATACAGTCGGTCTCGGACTTAAAAAAGCCACGAGGACAGAGGACAAAAGTTTCTGTAAATGAACAAAATATGCTTTTTCATATTGGGTGGGCGCATTTTCTGCCTGTCGCTTGCTGTTTTTTGGCAGTAACTAGAACAGGAACTGAGTGGTCGCCTATTTTTTTTGCCACATCAAGAAAGTGCGCGAAAGAAAAGATTGTCCCCGTCGATCAACCGTTTGCGCATAAAGCCATAAAATTGCGAACTCAAATATTCCGAGAAATGCCCGACAGAGGGGATGCTGTGAAGCAGAGCCTGTGAATTTATTTACTCAAGCAGCTACCTAAGTTTTTTTTTTGCACTAGCGCACAAAAAGAAAAGTTTGTACGCAGAAAAATAAAGGAACGATGCATAGGAAATATTTACTTGTCTTTTCAACAAGCATTCGGATAAACAAGGGTTGTTATGTGTTTTGTGTTTGACTCATTGGTGCAGAATTTCTAGTTAAAATTTCGGAAATTTTACCTCTTTTTATATTTTCCTTAATGTATTTACAGCTTATCAGCCATACTACTAAAAATTTCAAAATTTTGGAATTTCATTTCCACAACGAAGTTTTGGGTAAGCTGTTTATATTCTTTATATCAAAGCAGGCTCTATTTCTTTGTTGAAAGAACTTGATCCAGATGCTGAACGGTAATTTTTATTGATCCGCGGCTAAAAAAAATTCAATGAAGAAATCTCCTCTGGTTGAGAAACAGAGAGCGCCCAATTGTGTGAATATTATTACGCACAAGTTAAAATTACTACAGACAAAATACTTTTACATACAAATGTCGGTATTAAAGAATCGTCCAAACTACAGCAATTAAAGTTCTCTTCTGCACCCTTTTCACCTACTTACCTAGAAGCCGCCAACTACACCGTAGTGTCTAAATGAGGGTTAATGTCAGGCGTTACACGTGCTGATAAACTGGAAACGCGCCGTGTGATCCTGCGTGCCTTGCAGCATAATGAGCACCTGGCTCGAAATTCGCAGACCGAGGATTGAGATCCCAGGGGCGGCATGTGGTTTATTTGTTCTGTTTTCTTAACAATCGTCGTTGAAATGAATTCACTAGTGATCTGTTATTCGAACACCACAAATAAAAAAAAACATCATCTGTGCTTCTTCGTTTCAGGGATTGTTGGCTTTCGTAATGTACGTCATAACCAGCCCCTCTTTTTCCTTCCCTGCTCTGCTCAATAGCTAACGAGGCCTTGATTCTGGCAGTTTTGATCCCTTAGGTAACATAAGAGGGTTCCCACACGGCTTCCGCCCTCACCGTTCGATCGCGTTCTTTAATGGCACTCGCACTAATGCAGGATCTACAACGTCCACCGCTATGGACGAGGCTGGCGCTGGTAAACACTCTCAAAAATCGGTTATACTTGCACACAAATACTCTCGGAATCAGAAGATTGGACCGCCGTCACCGTAGCTTGGTTGGTAGAGCACCAGATACGAAATTCGGAGGTTGTGGGTTCAGATCCCAGCGGTGGGATGTGGTTGTTTTTGTTCTGATTCCTAACCACTTATGTTTAAAATAATTACCCCATTGATCAGCCATTCATAGACCACAAAAAAAACGCCTTCGCTAATTGATTTCGGGGACTTTTGGCTTCTTCACGTTTTTTTAAGCAAAGGCATGAACTTCCCTAAATGAGCTTTAGAAGACAATGTGTCCGAATTGTAGCTGTTTCTGCGAAACAATTACAGCTACGTATCTTAAATTACCACTCGTGTTATTGTATACCTGTTTAAAAACAGTGACCTTCCCGAGAAAAATGCTCCACAGAAAGGACAGGTATGTCGGCAGAGGGAATGTACTTGCAATAAAACCTCGTTAAACTTCCCGGCACGAGACCAATAATGCTTCATTTTGAAGTCCTGTCAAGATGTGAATGTATGACACAAAGCTAAGTGAAGGTGCACCCAGTTTTTCACACTGAATAATGCAAGAGAACGCAGGTCATCCTGTTTCCGAAGGAAAACAAAAAACTTGAATGCAATACAGGGGAGAGATACAGCTTCCAATTGAAGATTTTTTTTTTTTTGCTCTATGCACTGCGCAAAGCCTAACCCGGGTGCAATTTGCGAATCATTGGACAGTTGGACAACAATAGTTTGTAAAATGTATTTATGCAGAAGGCGCGATACATAAAGTCAATCATTTAGAGAGCAATTTTCTAACATTAACAAAATTTTTTTAACAAATGTAAGGGACACATTACTGCGGTCTTTGCACGTATACTGCACTAGATATAATGGTATTGAAGGCCGTCAGCATTGAAGGTAACCCGAGTTTTAAAATGTCCTTGTTCGGCACTGAGGTTGAAGCTATCGAACGTCAAAATACGCTTTTGAAAGATCGTTGAGTTTGCTTCCCCGCATTTTATAGTTATCAAACGACGGCGCTGAGCGTGGTATCAATTTTGAAATTAAGTTTGTTTCTACTGCATTATCAAATACAGAAACTGTGTCTTTATTTCATGCATCAAAAATGCGAGCGACGCCATCTAAGTGTGCACTGCGGGAGAGCCAAATCATCGAGCTTCGAAGTGCGTATATTTCACGTTCGGTATTTGAAACCACTTTGCATATTAAGAAAATTTGAAAGCTAGGATCGGCTTCGAAGTTTACGGTTCGTGACATAATTTTGCCATAAAAAAAATTACAAATAAAGCTCTATCACGTAGATAATGTCCGCCTTCCTATAAAATACATCTGCTTAGACGGAAACAAATGAGCTCTTCAAGCTATGAAAATAAAATTATGTAGCTAAAGAACAATTCTGCAGATTTATTTGAAAGCACTGATGATCATTGCAGCGGCTGTCGAGTTGCGCGCCCAAGTTTCGACTGAAATTTCACCGCTACAACCCTCTGCACTTGTGTTTATAAGTTCCGTTTGCACGGAATCAGTCCAATCCAGCAAAAGGTTGTTTGTTGCATCCCTTATAGGAGGATTCAGACGGTATTTCAAATATTGAGTTCAATATGAGACACTGGTATGGAGAGAGAGAAATTGATGCTGAATTTAAAATAACAGGGGTGTTCACTCTGCAGCAGTCACGTCCATGATTGCTTCCCCAGCACCAATTGAATTAGGCGTTTTGCAGATCTGACTCGAGAACTCTAGAGCTATTGTAGTGCTGCTGCCATATTTTGATATAATTCTTTTCAGTTCATAGTTAAACAAAATTATAGAGACATTCGGCGGAATTTATCTAGTAGTCTTCCGTCTGCTTTAACTGACAGGGTCTATTGAGCAGTTTTGGAGAATGATGAGGAGACAGTGCTTGCAGAAACGTCTAGATAATTCAGAGGTTACGTTATTCACGTAATGATATCAATGCGCAATGCCCTACAGGTGGGTTGTCTTGAGCATCAGTGCGGATACGATGAATTTTATAGGTGATACTTCGCCCATCACATCAAAGCTCGAAGGCACATCGACTGTTTTGCTGCGACTTGACTTGGCAGGCGCATTCTGTAGTGCTGAACGAGCTGTTTTTTTGGTGATTAAGGGTTATCTGTGTGCACTTCATGCAGGAATTTCGCCTTCTTCTGAAAAACTCACTGAATTGCGCAGCGCTCGAGAGCTTTGCGCATTTTTTCTACAGATTTCTGAATGATGAAAGGCCTCTTCAATGAGAATAATTAAAACTGGATTTGAAACATTTTGATGTAATTTATAAAATCGAACAGTCCGAACGTGAAATTTCCTTGCGGCACTCCAGTACTTGTGAGTGTACAGCTGGAGCGCTTCTGTATTTCATCAGTTTGCAAAGCTGGGCCTCAGCCAGATGAAAAGGTGTTACCAGTGCCTTCATGACCCTACTACCTCGGGTCTCCTTGTCCAGGTGAGGCTGAGAATGGGTGAACTCTTGATGTGGTTCGTTGTGGACGTGGCGTGGATCGGACGCTCGCGCGAACGCTCCTCGCTTCACCCATGCCCACCGCTGAATTCAGCGACGGTCAACACCGCTCTTGCCTGGATTTTGTCTTCAAAGCTCGGATAACGCCGTCGGACGCATCGGCAAGTCCCTTTTTTGCCTGTTTCTGTGGACTTTTCTACGTTTCGGCTCTAACCGGTACCCACGGCCAGCTAGGCCCACGCCAAGCCTAGCGACCCCGCTCTGACGGGGCTGTGCCGCATTATCTGTGTGGGATCTTCCTCCAACATTGGACATGGAAGTCACCATGGAGGGGACTGAAATTAGCCCCGAAGAAGTTTCGCACCAATATGGTTGGTTCATCGTCGGTGAATCGAAACGCTCCGGTCACGAACGCCAAAGGAATAACCCCGCGGCACACAATGGAACTGATCGCGCCCAGGGACAGGGCAGTATGCGGCACTCTGCCGACTCCTCTGCGAAAAAGCTCGGCCGACGACTTGCTCGACAATCGGTGACGTCGAACCTACCTCGCCTACCCAAGGGCCTAACCAATGTGATATTCCGGCCATCGGGCGGCCTCCGCATACTCGAGAGCTGTGGCCAACTCGGCATCTTTCAACTCATCCGGGACGCCGCGGGCCTCACCTTGGCAGAATCATCTGAAGACTGCATGATACTCAACTTCAAGCAACACACCATACTGGTGGCCACCCATTCCGCGGTACGAGTGGAACGCTACTTAAACATCAAGGAGCTCATCTACGGCGAGAACAAGATCCCCATCACCTCGTATGTCGCCACGCCGGATGGCAGTCGTAAAGGAGTGATCCAAGGCGTTCCGAAACATCTATCGGACGCTGACATCCTTGCGAACCTTCAGCATCCAAGGAATCCTCCAATATGTGGAGTCCGGCGCATGGGTGCGCAGTCGCAGACGGTCCTCATTCTCTTCAACGGTGAGCGAGTTCCCCGTTGGATCAGCTTCGTTGGTGGCATGGTTCGCTGCTGCCTCTACAAAAAAAAAATGCGTAGTGTGTTCTTTGTGCGGACAACTTGGACATCGCAGAGACGTTTGCCCGGACCCGAAAAACGCTCGCTGCCGCGGATGCGGCGTGGCCAATCCTCCTGAGACACATAGCTGCGAGCCTGAGTGTGCCTTGTGCGGTAAGGGCCATGAACTGGGCAGCAACAAATGCCGCGAAATCTACCGCACTCCATACATTGTCAGCAAACGCCGCTGGGAACATGAACGCCAACATCTGACCCAGCATAGCCAAGAGTCGCCGCAGTCTAAAGAGCGAGGCAGCCGCTCCAAAATCAGGGGACGAACAAATTATAGACATCGATTCAGCTCCTTTCCACGACTGGAACCGAGAGGCCGGTCCGCCTCCAAATCCAGGACTCCTTCACACCAGCCACGAAACCTCGGTTTGAACTAGGACGCCGTCGGCACGCAAAAGGTAGTCTGGGCAGATAAAGCTTCCCAGAAATCTAACTCCAACACCTCTGAGCTAGCAGACCTGAAAGTGCTGGTAGGGAAATTACTTCGTGAGGTCGAGGACCTAAAGAAAGAAAATGCCGCTCTAAAACAGCAAGAACTGCAGGCTGGGTCACCGCCTACGACCGATGGCGCAAATAACCCTACCCCCTCTACCTCCGCCGGAGCGGACATGCATGCTGAATCAACGCGGGCACCGCCGCCTAAGCGAAAAGCAGGCGATTCCCTGTCTGAAGGCCAAACACTAGCCGACACCATTCACAAAATTGAAGAAGCGTAAACGCAGACTAACAGCACCCTCATTCAAGTGGAGCTTACAATGACTTCCATCATGGAAGAATTATGCAGACACCGGCAGGAATTAACTTAAGCAGCTGGCAACAGGAAGCAGAGAGCAGGCTCCTTCCTCACAAAATTCGCAAACCCGCTTCTTCTGAAGCGGTATCCGACCAGCAACAACATGGCGCCACAACCCAATTACAACATCTGGCAGTGGAACTGCCGAGGATTTAGCCGCAAACGAGCTGTACTCCAACAATTCCTCAACAATAAAGAAGGACCGGACTTAATCGCACTACAAGAGACACAAACTAATAGCAAGCTAGCTGGGTATCAATCCTTTTCATCGGGGGGTGGAACGCTTGGAGTCACGACTCTTGTCAAACGAAATATTACGGTAGTACAGCACGATACCCCAGTCACAAATGTCACACACATGCTAGTCGAATTAATTCCGCCTAGGAAACCCGACCACACTCTGTTTGTGCTGAATGTCTATAGCAGCCCAAAGTTACGGAAAGCAAGCTTTGGCCCGCTTTTTCAGGCGACCCTGAAGCTCGCAGGCAATCGCCCCGTCATTTTCACGGGAGACTTAATGCCCAACACCCGGCTTGGGGTTACGCACAGGAGGACATTAAAGGTAGAAAACTGTGGCTCACCGCACAACAGTGTGGGTTGACTCTTCTTACAGATCCACTAGTCCCCACCCGCTGCGGTAACAGTGTTTCCAGGGATACGTCTCCCGATCGGACTTTTGCTAAAAATTCGGGCACTCCAACATGGATAAACACTCAACAAAATTTCGGCAGCGATCACTACATATTGGAAATAGTGACCTCAACTGGCCCCAAACGTCGTAGCGCTCGAGCCCACACCCTTGTCGATTGGGACACGTTCCGCGCTAAAAGAGCCGCCCGAGAAGCTGATACCCCCGAAATACTAGACATAGATATCTGGGCACAGGATCTTTGTCAAGATGCCAAAGCAGTCACCCATACGTTAGACCAGGCTGACCACCTGGAGATTGCGGACAACCGGCTTCTTCACCTATGGGAGGCAAAGAGAGGACTTGAGAACCGACTCAAACGACAGCGGTGGAACCGCAATCTGCGCAGAAGAACAGCTAGGCTAAACAAGGAGATCGAGGATCATGCAGCTAAACTTACTTAACAAAACTGGGATGACATATGCAACCAAATGGATCACAATATGGGAGTCTCTAAGACTTGGCACTTGCTCCGTCATCTACTTGACCCTCCAGGTAGCAGAACCACCCAGAGACAGAACCTGCAGAAGCTTGTGCATGAGTATGCAGGCCCACCAGAGGACCTTTTCCTTGAACTTAAAGATAGATATATTGGCAATGCTCCTATCCAAGCCTTCCCAGATTATGCTGGTCCGGAAAACACGCAGCTCGACTCCCCCATTACTGTGGATGAGGTTAGGGCAGAGATTGCCAGGCTAAACTGCAAATCCGCCACTGGCCGAGATGCAGTATCCAACAAGGTCCTCCGCAACCTGGATGAAGTGTCGCTACAATCACTAACTGAGTATATGCAGAAATGCTGGTCGGAGGGCTCCATCCCACAAATATGGAAAACGGCAGAGATCATTCTCATCCCAAAGCCAGGGAAGGCACTCAGCCTTGAGAACCTCAGGCCGATTTCGCTCACGTCTTGTGTAGGTAAGCTCATGGAGCACGTAGTTCATACCCGCCTCAACCGGTTTATTGAGGAGAACGAGCTGTACCCTCCAACCATGATTGGATTTCGACCAAAACTTTCTACGCAGGATGTAATGCTTCAGCTCAAACATCAGATTATTGAGGCAAAAACGCGGGACACCAGAATAATTCTTGGACTTGACCTGGAAAAGGCCTTTGACAATGTCAGACATGATGCGATCTTGGAGAACCTGCATGAACTCGGGGTGGGAGCCCGCACCTTCAACTATATCCGCGACTTTCTCTCAGGTAGAAAGGCGCATTTTCAAGTAGGAGGTCTCCACTCGCATGACTTCCCCCTCGGCAACAAGGGCACCCCGCAGGGATCGGTCCTATCACCATTTCTCTTCAACGTTGCAATGTTGAAACTTCCACACCAATTAGCGCAGGTTCCGCAACTACTCCACAGCCTCTATGCTGACGATATCACCTTGTGGACCGCCGAGGGCAATGATGCCGAAATCGAGGAGAGACTACAGCATTCAATAGATATCGTGGGGAACTATGTAGACCCTAGGGGGCTGCGGTGCTCTCCAGCCAAATCTGAATTTCTCATATTCCGCAACATCAGATCTCTTGCGCAAACCCCACCGGCCATCGAACTCAGTATTCGCGGAGTCCCCATTCCTCGAGTGCCCAAAATTAAAATCTTGGCCCTAATTCTACAAGAACACGGCTTCAATGGTGAGGTAATTCGGAAGCTTCAGGGAACCTCGCAGCAAATTATGCGACTCATTCGCCGCATTAGTAACCGCCACTCGGGCTTGAAGGAAAGCAATACTCTCCGTTTAGTACAAGCCTTTGTGATAAGCCGCATAGCTTACGTATGCCCTTACCTACATCTCAAGTCAGCGGAAAAAGAAAAATTGGAGGCCATATTCAGAAAATGCGTCAAACAGGCAGTTGGGCTACCCATGCACACAGCGACTGAGAAAGTGTTAGGTCTCGGTCTTCATAACACCCTAAGGGAGATTATTGAAGCGGTAACCGTCTCGCAGTACGAACGAATATCGGCCACACCAACTGGCAGACGCATTCTCTCCACACTAGGCATAACATACGAACGACAAGGCGGACAAACAACTGACCTTCCCAAACATATACGCCAGCTTCTGGTCATTCCTCCACTACCTCGAAGCATGCACCCAGATTTCCACGCTGAATGTCGTACAGAGAGGGCCAAATCATTAGGCAAACGCTTTCTTAATGATACCTCTGTGGTATATGTAGATGCGGCAGATTCTTCGGCTGACAAGATGGTAGCTGTGGTCACCACGGAACGTGGTACACTCATAACTGGGGGCACTATACGCACTCAGCACACACATGTTGGAGAAGAAACAGCCACTGCTGTAGCCATTGTGGGATCCTCGGCAGAAACCATTGTCAGCGACTCAAAATTGGCTATACGTAACTACACGTTTGGAAGAGTCTCCCCACAAGCAGCACGGATTCTGCTAAATTATCAGCCCACGCGGCGCATTCGGCTAATCTGGACGCCTGCTCATGCTTCCCTTGCTGGTAATGAGGCGGCTCATAACGTAGCTCGAGAACTGTCCCGCCGAGCTGGGTCCTGCAGCCCACCCGCCCTATACTCTGGCAAGGACAGGTTGTTTCTTACAGAGAAATCCTGCAGCGCTACAGGCTTGCAAGTCTCAGATTCCCCCCAGCAGATAAAACGCTCTCCAAGCAACAGGCCAAAGCCTGGCGTAAACTTCAAACTAACACCTATCCAAATCCCCAATTGTTTAGCTTCTATTCGGAAGGACTCTACTCAAACAAATGCAAAAATTGTGATGCGAAAGCCGACCTAATCATATGATATGGAACTGCCCGCAGTCCCTACCCGCGAGTCACTTCATTACCGACTCTGCTCATTGGGAGGCTCTATTGCTCAGCTCCGACCCGGGGATACAGATCAAGCTCCTCCAGCTGGCTGAAGACGCCGCCGCTGCCCAAGGGATAGCGGCCGTCGTTTAAACGGGGGGCGACTTCGTGTCGCTCCTCTATATCCGCTGGAAATAGTTTCACAACCAACCAACTCTTGATGTGGGAGGGGAAGAGATGTCCAGGCGTAAATTATACAGCCCAAGAAAAATATAAATTGGTTTTTGGGGAAAGGAAATGTCGCAGTATATGCCTCACATATCGGCGGACACCTTAAACGCCGTAAGGAAATGGATAAAGGAGAGAGTCAAAGAAAAAAGGAAGAAAGAGGTGCCGTAGCGGAAGGCTCCGAATAATTTCAACAACCTGCGGATCTTTAATGTGCAATGACATCACACAGCACACGGGCGCCTTAGCGTTTCGCCTCCATCGAAGCGCAGCCGCCGTGGTCGAATTCGAACCCGGAAACTCCGGATCATAAGCCGAGCTCCCTAACCACTGAGCCACCGCGGAGACTATCCTAAGAAACCGGCAATTTCAATTTTTGTGCTACTTCTTTTTTTTTTGCTTGACCGAAAAATTAGTTTTTCGCAGTCCCTACTGCTGGATAGGGCTTGTTCATTCGCATCCAGGCTCTAGGCGACGGCCATAAATAGCTTTGATCGAATAACTTGATAGCCATATATTAGCTCCTAAATACATTTTTGAGCACAGATAAAATATTCTAACAAACTACTGGAATATCGATCAGACAGTGGTGAGAGCGAACTAAACATGCAATAAGCCGCATGTTGTTTTAATCCTATGCACAAGACCTGCTGCAGCCGGGATCATGTTTGCAAAGCATGTTCAGTCGGGAATTAAAATCTCTGAACCGCTCGTTTCATAAACAAAGTCCATATCTATGTCATTAAACATCCGGCTGAAGACCACACTTGTGAAGGTTAAAGAACAAAATTTTTACTTTCACATCCACAACTGTTGTTTCCACCTGCCGGCTAATTGCAGAGGTAAGGGCTTCGTTTGCGAAACACGTGCCCCAGAGAGTTCTGTCTCCGACTGTTCATTCACAAACTCATTATGATAGTTTACAGAAGCATACCGCCCTGTAAGATATGGAGTTGCTCAGGTGCTGTACCAGCCGTAAAACAATAAGCAAAATGAGTGAGAAGGTTAGGGAGCACGCGTCACCAAATGAACACCAGCATAAGAAATGGCTGGTTGAGTAAAACTGAATGGGTCAATTAGAATTAGTGGAAGAATGAGTTGGAAACTTATTTCACAGCTTGGCGTTAAGCAAATACACTAGGGTGACTGCCAAGACCACACTACACAAATGATTTATTAAACAACTTCAACTTCAACAGTAAAAGCCAGGGGGTAGCAAAGTGGATCTAGCGCGTCCCGTCGTGCACAATGATCCCATCTCTCGCGACGTGACATCAGGGGCTTTTACATACATCAAGGTTAAAAGTCTCTCTCCTTAAGAAAGAGAGCATGCGAGTGATACAAAGAACAACGCCTGAGCAGACTTAGCTAATGTGTACAAGGGGATTTATGGTTGTAGTATGTCGGTAGAAATAAGATGTTGATAACGACGGTGAAACTGCATGAAGTGTTAACAGCTCAATACGACAAACCTATTAAGCCCGCTTAGCGGTCTCTGAAAATGGCACGTCGCGATAAGCATATGCCCCTGAGCATGCTAATAGCGGACGTGTGTCGTACAGGTTCGAAACGAGCAGCCTTTTTAATTCAAAAACACTGTTCCAGTGGATAAACCATGAGCAACAGCTTTCGATCTTTGTGGGTATTTGCAAAGCGGATTTGCGACGTTTGTGGGTTTGTTCCATGTGAAAAAAGCAAATGAAAAGAACAAGTCCAGCTTTCTCGGGCAAAAATATTGAAAATTGTTAAAATTGTATGACACTGTTATGGAAATATTGAAGGTAACGTTCTATTATTCTGATGCGTAGTAAGGTCTTTCTTTTAAAGTGTTTCCAGCGATCGCATCGAATAGTTAAGACCGTCATAGAACAGCAATGGGAACGCTTTTGAGAATAGCAAAAACGTTAACAAAAAGGACTACAAGGCTGCCCTGGGTTGATATGCGAATATATTGATTGTAATAGTGAAATATTAGATTATATGAAAAAATTTGCGTTCAAAAACGGTTTCCCACTCAAAAACTCCTTTGTCTAGAATTGCTGGATATGATCAAATAAAAAAGCGCGACTGAGCTTCGAACCTCTTGCGGCGCGGACGATCAGCTTTCCTGGACACTGCGCGAAAGCACTACGCTATCGCAGCAGCCGAACACGCCTCGTGTTTAACTGCAACATTCTCTCGCACTGTGCACTGCACATAGTCTTCTCCACAAATTAATGCTTCTATCAAACTAATACTCGCGCTTTGAGCTAGGTGCCGGCAGAGACAGAGAGACGTGCACTGCATGCGTCGGCGTGGACAACGCTGCGGCAGAAACAGGACACTATACTAGGGGACGGCTTTCTGTGGCTATGCAGTGCAAGCTACGAGGGCGAGGCGCAAGGCTTTAACAAGCGCTCTCTTATATCGTGCTCACGAGGGAGAGAGGCGTTTAAGCTGGCGGCGCGCGCTCGTAGCTTGCACTGCATAGCCACAGAAAGCTGACACTGAAGATAGACCTATACGCATTAACGTTGATAAGATTATTGCAGAAAAGCGGAACTGTGGAATAGGCCACCGGCGTACATGACATAAATTGACATTGACGACGAAAAAGTTGAAGCGCATAACTCGCTCCCGGGTCAGTGAACACCTCAATGGCGCTTTTATGTGCGTGGCAGTGTTGTCCGCGTGCAAGAAACTGTGCTTTTCCAAATTGTTACGTGCTCAGCAATGCTAAAGCTCAGACATTTTGCAGGGTGAGCTACACTGGTCGAGGTTGGGCAGTTTCGCGTGGCTCCTGGAGAGCCGGGCTTCGCATGCGCGAGGAGCAGTGACGTCACAAGGTGCACAGCTGGGGCGCCGGAGCCGCCGCCGGCGGATCTTGCACATCCTCTGGAAACCGCACCACGTGACCAAGCACATGACTGGTCACGTGACCAGCCACGGCGCCGCCGGAAGCTGCTCCACACCACTTGACCGACCACGTGGCCAACCACATCGTAAACCCCCCGCACACTCACTGAACAAAAAAAAACCCTTTGTCGAAGCTGGGAATCGAACCAGGGACTTTGGGGTTTGAGGCGGAGATGCTTCCACCCCGCCATCACACCGCAATATCTAACCGCGAATAAAGACGCATGCAGTGAACGCGCCTTCCATATATTGCCACCTAGTGTTGCCAGGTGGCGCAAGCTGTCCGCGAAGACGATGAGGTTGCGATCGTGCTATCGTGGATCGGCCGCCATTACCGTCTCCTCTTGCCGACTCCAGCTGTTGAAGCGTCTCTCCGTGAGAACTCCGTGACAATTTGGTGGAGCCTGCTGGGTACGAGTATCCCATGCAAGAAACCCCTCCAGGGAGCCGTGCCGCCAGCCCTGCGCCGATTGACACCCCGGTACACCGCTTCAGCCGGAGGCTGCAGGGACTTTCACCGGAGCTTGGACCACTCACGACAGTCTTGATGCCAGCCACCGGTATTCTCACGCAAGCTGCCGGTGCTACACCTGCCCACTATACCTTGCAGACCCCGCGGGTTCCCAAGGCCTTCCACGGGGACCTTTTCGAAGACGTGGAGGACTGGTTCCTTCACTTCGAGCGTGTGGCTGCTTATAACCAGTGGGACGACACCGCGAAACTAAGAAACGTCTACTTTAGCCTAGAGGATGGCGCCCGCACGTGGTTTGAGAACCGTGAGGAAGTTCTAACTTCCTGGCGAGAGTTTCGCCGTCGCCTGCTGGAGGCCTACACCAGCGCGGATCGCCGCGAAAGAGCGGAGCGGGCAATCCAGTCCCGCGTCCAGCTACCGAACGAAAGCGTACAAATGTACGTCGAGGACATGACGCGGCTCTTCAGGAGAGCTGATCCTGCCATGCCTGAAGAGAAGAAACTTCGGCACTTAATGAGAGGCGTCAAAGAGCAGCTGTTCGCAGGCCTCGTGCGCAGCCCACCATCTACAGTTGCTGCATTTCTTTCGGAAGCCACAACGATGGAGAAGGTCCTGCAACAGCGTTGCGCCAGTTACGACCGGCCCGCGCATGCTGCTGCAGTCACATCATCGTTTGCCACCATCGGACAGCATCCTGATGATTTGCGGGAACTTATTCGCACAATCGTGCGTGAGGAGCTTCACAAATTTTGTAGCCCGTCGCAGCCTGCGCTCGGTTCCATCTCCGCTCTTGTACGAGATGAGGTGCAACAGGCGTTCCGGGGCCCTGTTCCTGTGGTCGACGTACCACCTCTGCCTGGGGACTACCACCGTCCGACGTACGCCGAAGTTGCAAGGCGTCCGGCTCCCGCTTCGCCGCCACCAATTCACGCCACGCCTCAAGCTCCGCGGCCCTCTGTGCAACCGGTGCAGTACTTCGAGGATCGTCGAACACCCCTCCGAAAGGCCGACGTTTGGCGTACACCTAACCGACGACCGCTCTGTTTTCACTGCGGAGAGCCAGGTCATCTTTATCGAAATTGTTATTGCCGACGCATCGGCATCCAAGGCTTCCGCACCGACTCACCGAGACCCCGTCAAGGTGAACGACCCCCTGAAATTGAAGAATTCCTTGCGGACCAGCGCAATCCATCCCGAGCGCAGCGGCAGTCGCGCTCACCCTCACCGAGGCGCTCTTCCCCGACACCTCCCGGCTTCTCGCGAGCGGCACCGGGCCGATCGCCAAGTCCTCGTCGGGAAAACTGAAACCCGCGACCTTCGGGGGCGAGGTCGCTGGGGGGCGCTGTGCTGAAGACCTCCCGTCGTAGCCGCTACAATCCGACAAAAACCCGCCGACGCCATCACCAGGGTTAAAAAACCGCGTTTCTTTAGAAATACCCGTTCTTATCGATGGTCGCAGAGTAAGCGCATTAGTTGATACCGGGGCCGATTATTCGATCTTAAGTGGACAACTGGCGGCCATTCTGAAAAAAGTGATTACCCCTTGGCCTGGCGCGCACCTTCGAACTGCCGGCGGTCATCTGGTTACGCCCAAGGGTATGTGCACTGCTCGCGTTCAGATCAGCAAGTCCACGTTCGTCGTCAGCTGCATCGTCCTGGGCGAGTGTTCTCGGGACCTAATCCTCGGCATCGACTTTCTGCGGGAGTATGGAGCAATTATCGATCTGCGCAACCGAATCGTCATGTTTTCCACAGAGCAAGCCGCCGAACTCGACAACTCCTGCCAACGCAATGCCGCACTTCGCGTTTTCGCCGACAGCGTCACACTTCCGCCCCGTAGCAGTGTTTTGATTGAAGTCGCCTGTGCTGAGTTGCACGACGCTGAAGCAGTCGCCGAGGCTAATCATTCGCTCCTCCTGACTCAAGGCATCTGCGCCGCTCGAAGCTTACTAACAATTCGCGCTGGCCGGTCTGCGATCCTTGTTACAAATTTTTTCTCCAGAGCACCGGCACCTTTTCTCTGGAACTGCGATCGCTACCGCTCAAGCGGTTGTGGATGTTCCGGTCTGCTTTGCGTTCGCGGCAGCGGCCCCTGACGACCAATCATCGCGCGCCACTGACGACCAATCTGTTCCGAATGTCGACATCAACTGCAACCTCCCCGAAGGAAAGCGCCTGGCCTTAGAGCACTTGCTATTGGAGTATAAACAGTGTTTCGCTTCTTCGTCGAAAGTTCGTCAAACGCCCCTAACGCAACACCGGATCATTACGTATGACGACGCTCGCCCTATCCGCCAGCAGCCTTATCGTGTTTCCGCCAAAGAACGGGAAGTAATCCAAAAGCAAGTTCAGGAGATGATTGACGACGGTGTAGTTCAACCTTCCCAAAGCCCGTGGTCTTCGCCTGTTGTCCTTGTTAAAAAGAAGGATGGAACACTTCGATTCTGCGTGGACTACCGTAAATTAAACAATATGACTAAAAAGGACGTCTACCCGTTGCCCCGCATTGATGACTCCCTGGACAGATTACGGCGTGCTAAGTACTTTTCATCCATTGACCTGAAGAGCGGTTATTGGCAAATTGAAGTGGACGAACGGGACCGCGAAAAAACTGCCTTCGTTACACCAGATGGCCTCTATGAATTCAAAGTGCTGCCTTTTGGCTTGTGCTCTGCGCCAGCGACGTTTCAACGGATGATGGACACTGTCCTCACCGGCCTCAAGTGGCAAAGTTGTCTTGTATACCTGGACGACGTTGTCATTTTTTTCAGAAACTTTTGAACAGCATCTCGTGCGCCTGCGAACTGTCCTCAGAGCCCTCCATTCCGCTGACCTTACGCTGAAGCCCCAGAAGTGCCACTTCGGTTACACAGAGCTCAGGTTCCTCGGTCACGTTGTGAGCGCCGACGGAGTTCGACCCGACCCCGACAAGACAGCCGCCGTCGCCAATTTTCCTACTCCGACTGACAAGAAAGCTGTCCAGCGTTTTCTGGGTCTCTGTGCATATTACCGACGGTTTATTGCGGACTTCGCAAAGATTGCAGAGCCGTTGACGCGCCTCACCAGGAGCACCACCTCCTTCGTTTGGACAATAGACCAAGAGACGGCTTTCTCTTCGCTCCGCCAACGCCTTCAGACATCTCCCGTTCTTGCACACTTCGACGAAGAGGCCGACACCGAGATCCACACCGACGCCAGCAATATCGGTCTTGGAGCTGTCCTTGTCCAACACCAAGAGGGCATTGAGAGAGTTATAGCCTATGCTAGCCGTACTCTCTCCCGCGCCGAACGCAATTACTCTACGTCAGAGAAGGAATGCCTTGCTGTCGTATGGGCCACCATGAAATTTCGCCCTTACCTCTACGGCCGCGCATTCAAAGTCGTAACCGACCACCACTGCCTATGCTGGCTGGCTAATTTGCGAGACCCGTCTGGACGATTGGCCCGCTGGAGTTTACGGCTCCCAGATTTCGACATTACCATCGTATATAAGTCGGGCCGTAAACACGAAGACGCCGACATGCTGTCGCGTGCACCACTCGACTCTTCCGGTCCCGAAATCGACGACGACAGCGGTTTCCTCGGTATACTTAATGCATCGGACATAATAGCCCGGCAGCGGGCTGACACGGACCTCCGACCGCTGATTGACAACCTTGAAGGTCACGCCATGCCTCTACCACGACACTTCGCTCGACGTCTCGGCTCTTTCTGTTTGCGCGAAGGTATCTTATACAAGAAGAACTCGAGCGGCCAAGAAAGAGCTTACCTTCTGGTACTTCCGGCCGACCTTCGCGCTGACATTTTATTGGCATGCCACGACGAGCCCACTTCAGGCCATCTGGGTTTTTCCCGGACGCTCGCCAGGATACGCAACATGTACTACTGGCCCGGACTCTCGGACGATGTCCAAAGGTACGTAAAAAGCTGCCGTGAATGCCAGCGCCGGAAGACGCCACCGCTTAAGCCGGCGGGTTTTCTCAAGCCCGTTACTACACCCCGCTCTCCGTTCGATCAAATAGGAATGGACCTTCTCGGTCCTTTTCCGTTGTCACTCTCAGGAAACAAGTGGATCATAGTCGCTACTGACTATTTGACTCGCTACGCCGAGACCAAGGCGATACCCTGTGCCACAGCTTCAGAGGTCGCCGACTTTTTCATGCAAAACATCGTCTTGCGGCACGGAGCCCCTTCGTGCGTTATTACCGACAGAGGCACAGCGTTTACAGCGCAGCTAATCGACCATATATTTACGTTGAGCTGCACTAGCCATCGCAAGACCACAGCTTATCATCCGCAGAGCAATGGGCTAACCGAACGCTTAAACAAGACCATTGCGGACATGCTGTCAATGTACGTAGACGTTCAGCACAAAACTTGGGATGAGGTGCTACCGTACGTCACATTTGCGTACAACACGGCCCTCCAGGAGACTACACGCTTTACTCCCTTTCGTCTTGTATATGGACGTGAAGTCCAGAGCATGCTTGACGCGATGCTACCATGCCTCGATGACGACCAACTCGCACCCGATGTTCATGAAATTGCCCAACGCGCTGAAGAAGCCCGTCAGCTTGCCCGCGTACACATCGGCCAGCAGCAGGGCACTGATGCGCGCCGTTACAACCTTCGACACCGAGAGGTCGACTACAATCCCGGTGAACAAGTTTGGGTGTGGACACCTGACCGCCGCCAGGGCTTGTCCGAGAAACTACTCTGCCGGTACTTTGGCCCCTATAAAGTGCTACGGCGTATCAGTGATGTTACCTATGAAGTGGTTCCCGACGGTGCCGCGCAACCGAGACGTCGACAGCCCAACAGCTCTGACATTGTGCACGTTGTGCGGCTTAAGCCGTACTATGCCCGATAACGGCTTAGCGGCCCTCCGTTGTGACTCTGTGTGTGCTCCGTTTTCCTGCGATGCCCTTCTTTTTCGGAGGGGGGAATAATGCCACCTAGTGTTGCCAGGTGGCGCAAGCTGTCAGCGAAGACGATGAGGTTGCGATCGTGCTATCGTGGATCGGCCGCCATTACCGTCTCCTCTTGCCGACTCCAGCTGTTGAAGCGTCTCTCCGTGAGAACTCCGTGACAATATTAACTCTTTCGAACCAGATGTCGCCGCGCCTACGCTACGTATATCCTGGCCTAACAAAGCTAGGCCATCATCAATTTTTGTTTACTTTATGGGCGGGTTGTTTTGGAACACTGCTTTTTCTTGCCATACTTACCAGACAATTGAAATCGTTTTTTTTTTTTGAAATCGTTTGAAATTGTATTTTTTTTAAGAAATGTTAAACATTAGAACAGTCCTGCTGTTTCTATTGGTTTAGGGATTCGATGATAGCTTTGCTCCACTTATTGTTTAAAAAGTTTATATATTAGCTAATCGCATTCCACATATTTCTCTGAATACAACTGCCTAGTTCACCAAACATCCTTGAAAGCACGCCGCGCTTCCGCTGTCGTTCGGGTGAACTAACAGACTTCGAAACTTGTGGCAGCGTCCTCACAACAGTATGAGCGCGTCTATTCCAAGGTCCACTTGGCCACGCAAACCAGGGTGGTTAATGTCCAGAAAAGCGACCAGTTCCAGACTGCCTGGGCAGCATTCGTTTCATTCAGATTTGTCGTGGGGAAAGTGCCTCACGAGTGTTCCAGTGCCAAGCATACTGAACCGGAAGGGCTGCCTGATAATTTTTGACTGTATTTCAGCTGTGGAGTGGCCCTAGTGTGCATGGTGGTCTGAGAAAAAAATATCGCACTGTTCGGGTACCAGAATCCATTGGGAAAATAATGTGCGCACTCCGCGAAGGGTACAAGTTAGAAAATTGTCGAAAATAAAAGTTCTGAGTGTCCAAGCGTGTTGCGTAAAATATAGACGTGGACTGTACAGTACAATTCAGGCAAGGAAATTTTGGCGAAAAGAAGCTGCTTATGAATTCACATAAAATCTGTGTCATTAAATATTTTTTTTTTGCTAATGCCACTTTGCATAACTTGATGACAATGGGTTAAATACTTTAGTCCCGGACGCAAAACCCTGATGCTGTGAAATCCAGATCGTACTGTGACACTCTTTTCACTGGCGCTGTGAAATTATTTCTGCAAGGCACTAAGGAGGTTATTGCTGCACATTAGCAGAATAAACACAAAAAATGAATATAAGTATTCACAGCTTCTGGATAAACATCTTACCCCACATCTGTGCTGTTTTGGCATGGGTACTTTTTCTTGATAGCTATATTGAGTAACGCACACAGTAATAATGAATGCAATAAAAGCAGTACCCGTGTTCTTATTCCCAAAGGGAGGTGATATCATGGAGAAATACCCGATATATTCTGCAAATACCGCACCACGGCTTCCCTTTCCGCAACAAGGAAGAGTGTACCGATGCCAATCAATAAATTATTTTTTTTGACTAGGACATTCTGCAATACTCTGTGCGAAGCTTCGGGAATGACGTGAGAGAGCGATCGAAAAGAATGGCCCCTACAAATGTTAAATGAAAGCTCTCAGGGAAGCGTGACGATTCGCAGCAGCACCGAAACGGCGCACACCACTGCAAAGATTTGGGCGGCGGAAGCATTTTATGCTTAAATGCCCCGGACGTTTCAGCCGAATGCGGCCAATGGAATCTACCGGGGTGTTGTGTTTTCCTGAAAAGCATCCTACTAACTAGGCGCTCTGTTTGAAACAACGTAAATACTTGCGAAAAATTACGCGCAGTACGGTTCGCTTTTACGCTGTTTAAAACAATATATAAGAGTAATTTACGAGTCCTGCCCAAAACATATCCTTCGTTCCATACAGCGAGCATAAGCCCGCAGTGCTTATTGCGCAGGATGTTTTTTTTTCTTTCTTGTCATGATGAAAACCGAAATCAAAGGTACTTACAGGAGTCTGTTGCGCCTTCGGTACCTGAAAAATATTCGCTTATGTTTTCTAATCGGCTGCTGCGCCGAAGTTCCCGCGTTCGATCGCGACCGACTTTTTCAGTGCATTCAATTAAAATGTGAATCCAGAATTTTTAACTACAGTTGACAATTTCGATGGTGATGGGTTTCATCTTCAAAATATAGTCATAAGTACAAAACCAGATAAAAGCGCGTTGCCTAAATTTGTCTTATTTTTATGTTTAACTTCACTTTATCGCGGCCATAATGCCAACATTGAGTAGAATATAACTATACTCACCGCACTTACATAGAGTCGGCGGTTTTCAAATGAAAAATCTTTGCTCCTTTTGCACAAGAATATACATTGTTCACTGCTACAATGATAGTGTTTGCCCCTGTTAAGGAGTCTTCGGTCAGCCACTGAGGCCGTTGAAGCAAAATACAAACACGACAGAAAAGAAAAGAATTAAACAAATAGCAGCTGCCAGAGGGATAGAGTAATAGGAACATACGATCCCTGGAAGCTCCACTTCTCTCCTATCATTAGCCTGCTGAATTTTAGAATAAATAAAATTCGTGATTTCCGCGCCTCTCTACTTTTCTTTACATGACTGTTACCTCAGTTTTTGTTTGTGCGTATACTATCAGCAGCGAAATGGCAGGTTTTTCGCACACACCGCATGGTATTTGTGGTATCTTCCTGCCCTCAGTGACTATTTTCCATGCAGAGGTAATGATGCGAGAGTCGAGCTCAAGTAAGCAGCAGAAGTGTGTTATTGCTGTTGACTTATTTCCTAGTGCGAGAAGAGAAAGCCTTACTTAGACTCATCGGTGTCAATGAGCTGAATGAAAAATGGTGCACAAGCAAACAACCAAGACCACCCGCCCGCCTGCGACTGTTCGAAGTCTGGCGATGCTCCAGTTTCCGTTCCTCTCTTCGGACGGGTCATTAACTTTTTTCCGGGTAAGGAGAGTTGTGCAAGTTTTTTCACAGTGACCAAGGAGGTTCTTGCGTGCATGTTTTTTATCGAAAGCTGTTAGTGAGTATTTTTGAGAGCTATGCAGCTACTCTTTTTTGCGTGGCATATAACCAAGAAAAAAACAAGCAACTATGTTGCCACTGTTTCAGTAATACACTTGATGTGTGCAAATGCTTCATGCTTTTGCGGTGCGAAATGCGTGGAGTTATCTTGTCGTGTCGCACCGCCAGATCCCACTTTAAGCCTATTATGACTTCTTCTTTCATCCAACCAACTAACTATATTGAGGAGCTATAGTTCAATCAATGAAAAGTGGCGAGTAGTCACGTGATCAGAGACTGGCCGGTGCGCTGGAGGGCCGCATACTCGCTATGACATGCTGGATCAATGTCATGTGATAAGCGATGGTCATGTTGGCAGAACTGGCTACATGATAAGCTTGAACAGCTACAACACCAATGAAGAGACTTCACCAACACCTGTAAGCAGCGCTGAGAAAGGCTCTTTAATTGGTCGTGGGACGACGATGCCACCCACGTCATGGTACCGACCACGATATAATCATGTAATGTGTTACACAGCCATCGGACGCTGCTCAAGCCAACAACCGGCACTAACAGCCGCGCTATAAAACGCAGTATTGTTTTCATGTAGTTTCATTAAGTGATGGGCAGCCAAGACAAAAAATGAAGATAAGCATTGCCCGGCCCGAACCGCCTAAGGCAGAACGGGCATAAACCAATTTAAAATAAATAATAAACCATGAGTCAAAAAAGCAACATAGCAGAAAATAAAAACAAAAAGTAAGGTGATCTGCTTAAGCAAAATATTGATAGCGTCAGCATCAGATGAAAAGCGAACAAGACAATTTTCATGAAGTCAGCAATACAAGAAGATTGCACTAGAGGAAGGCTATATTCTAGGGAGCTTGATTTTCACTTCGATGGCATTCCTCAAGCAAAACGTATGCAACAGGTCTATCGTGCCTGTGTCGCCTTACTTTTCTATCAACTGAACTTTTTGTGCTTTTGTGTTCGCGTTGCAGTTATCCAGTACGCATTGAATTTGACGCTGATAGTAGACCGTTCACCTAAACTAAATAACCCATATAGTTTCGTGCTATGGCACGCAGTAGGCCCTTCTATGATCCTTGGCAGTCCGAAATTTTAGAGGGCTGAGGACAGCAGCCCATTCACCTTCAAGCAATTCGGAAAGCTGGTGATGCACAACCAGCCACAGAGGGCGGCTTTTGGCTCTAAAGTTCTCTCGGCCTCCAACTTTACGAAAGCTGTACATCAAGTAAAATGGCATAGCGGGCAGTGGCGTCACCACTGTATTGAGAACACATTATTATGGGCCACAAAACACATGTTACGCAGTGCATGTAAAGGCTTGTGCTGAAGAGTCCTGTATTTTCGTCATCCTAGAACGACTACAGGGCATTTGGGCACCAATCTTTATCGGTGCGCAATCGCGCACAAGTGCATGCCTAAATACATCCATACATGAACTACACGCACACGTTCTCAACTGTGCTCCTGAAGCCGCGTCATGCATCAATCAAGTCATAACCTCATTCGAATGTCACGTCGACAGGTTGCAAGAACGTTTATTTAGACGCTTTTATTTATTTCGAGAAAAAAATGTCATCTGAAGTCTGCTTGTATGTGTAAGGCGAATATGGCTGGTAAGACGGTTGTTGAAAGCATCGGTTGACAACTGCTTCCTATATATGAGTTTCGTTGAGGAAATGGGTGCTGCTCAATCGGAGACTACACTGACCAAGTCCCAGCGTTTCGCGACGTACGATCGCAAAGGTGGCATTCAGCTCGTCGAAAATGATCGCAAATATGCACCTCTCTGTTTTTTCGGCAGACCTAGGACGCATACACAGTTCTTTTTCTCCATTTATGCCAGTTTACTATTGGCAGGGTTGTTAGTAAGGAAGCAATCAAACTCGGCCTTACTGAATTCAAAGGCAGATCTGACCAGAGGCAATCGCGCAGTAAAATTGTTTGCACGAAGTATATCCATGCAGTTGCAATCAGCACCTGTAAGTCGAAGTGATCGAAAACTCGAACTCTTCTTGACATCTCTAGTCGTCAGGGCCACTGTGAACATCATGTGATCATTGTGGAATATTTGTCTATGCTCCTGCAAACAACCAAGGTCAAACAATCTACTTCATAATAATAATAATAATAATAATAATAATAATAATAATAATAATAATAATAATAATAATAATAATAATAATAATAATAATAATAATAATAATAATAATAATAATAATAAAACTTATAATAACAATAACAATAGTAATAATATCCACCGTCATCAGCCTGACTACGCCCACTGCAGGACAAACACCTCTCTAAGTAACTAAATGACTCAGTCCCGTTCCAGCCGCGACCAGCCTAGTCCACCGAAAAAGGGACATCAGTATATGTCCGACGTCACCCCGTAGCCAAAGTTCAATGACTGTCGGCCGAGCATTCAAACTGCGGGACCATTCCAAATAGTCCTACCCTATATAAAGTAACGAACACAGATATATTTCTGCTCTCCCCACAGTGGTGTTGCGACTGATTTGAATGCCGCCGGGGAACATCAGGAAACGAATTTAAGTGATTTAAGTGCAGGAAATGTATGTTAGCACTCAACTACATAGTTCATAGAACATAGGATGCTGACATCCCACTATAAACAGGAAGACAGCGAGTTAGGCTCCTGCAGTAACATTTTACCAAACTTTTCCTCTTGTCGGATCGGAGCTAATGGCGCAAAAGCCAGACGAAGGCCGAATGTCTTTTAGAAGCACAGAAATTCAATTTCACAGCCAAATGTCTGAAAATGAAACCTTCCAGCTCAGAACCTAACAACAATTTAGCATATTATAGAGCGGAAAAATCTTAGAAGTTAAGCTTATGACAATAGATGTGCCTGAATTTCAATGCCCATCATTTGTTCCCTTCGCAGAGTGGATCACCGAACAAAGGCGGGCTAATGATGTCTTAGTCGAAATAGGGAAGAAGAAGTGGGTTTGGACAGGACATGTAATGCGAAGGAAAGATAACCAATCGCCATTATGCGTAACAGACTGGATTCCAAGAGAACGCATGTGTAGCCTGTGGTGGCAGAAAGTTAGGTCTCTGAATGAGATTAAGAAGTTTGAGGGGATGATGACCGCGGGTGGCACAGGACAAGGTGCAGGCCTTTGTCCTGCAGCGGAAGTATTCAGGCTGCTGTTGATGTTGGCGATAAATTTATCAAACAAAAAAAACTCGGCAGATATTAATGTTTAGAAGGCAAGTTTTAATATTTTATCTATGTAGGCTGTACCATGAACGCTGCAAGAAGAAATCACAAAATCATTTATCACCGCATTGTCAAAAAGGCGTGCTTTAAAAGAGCGCTGCTGGCACGGGTTTTCATTTTGAATGCTCTAAACCTATTGTACGCCGTTCATCAAGGGCATCGGTGCAAATCACTGCAAGTTGTATCACAAAACATGGTCATTAAAAATAAGCACAAAAAGCTAATGTCTCATAAGCAGAACTTTTTGGGCACTGGTAGGCATCGAGCTTTCATAGACACCTGTGCGATAGCATTTTCTTGCCGATACGCACTACTGGGGAATATTAGAGGAACGCAAGTGGGGCTTTTCTAGAACTGGCACCCAAGGCGAGCTCCGACTTGTTACCGCTTTAGGCACCTTGAGAGCTAGAAGGGCCGCTGACAACAAAAGGTGAAAGTAACCTCAAATCCATTAACGATAACTGTTCGTCTTCGACTCGCTCAGCAGCTAAAAAAGTTCTGCTCTTCCCAATGTACGCTTGCAATTTCAAATCGATACGTAACAAGTATCTCGTTGCTCCTTTCGCGTTTATGGCATTAACCATGATAGTTAGCGTTCTTTTAGCTTGATGACTTTCCAATAACTTGAGTGAAGGAACGTGTCCTTATGTGTAGGAGAAGAATAGGCTGCAGTCGTTAAGAGAAGCTGAAATGTTTCCCGGAAGGAAACTTTAGTCAGGCAAAACCTGTTTGATAAAGTGTTTGATTATTTTATGAATAGTTTTAGTATCCAGCGTGTATTATTTACGAAATGCCACAGCTCTGATAACCGGTCGCGGTGCTGTGTCTCCTTTTCTCTGAAGGCGCTTTCCGCAGACTTGATATGAACGCAGAAAATCTTTCGTCCCTCGCAACCATAATAAATTTATAGATAATCAGCTTCCTTTCAGCTGCGCGTGGCAAAAGTTCTCGATTGAATTAGCCTTTCCATGGGTCAGCTGCGTCAAGCCAAACCCCACAGGCGCCGTTCAGTTATCTTCCCAAATGACTCTGCAGCAGCCCCTTATATGTTTGCTTTCTTTTAGAAACCGCTTTTTCTCCCTAACAGACAACCAGTTATCCGTTACCTGGATTGCATATGTACGCACAAAGCTTATTTAATTCTTTTTATTTCAGCGGGGTATCATCAAGGCGTGATTTTCTAATTCCTTCTGCTATCAATTTTAATCAAGGGCACCGTGCTAGAAGTACCTGGTATGACACGAGGGCGTGCCTGCGCGCGCAGCTCTCGCGGGACTCTCGAACTAAGTTCGAGAAAGGGCGCCACTGTGCGTAGGTTTTACGCGTCCACCCGTAGCGCTATTTCACAGTGCAGTGCTGACGTTCGCTGAAGGATTCCTTTTTTGTTTCTGGAGGGAGGGGGGAGACAGTTGATCGCTAGTGTTTTGGTGGTAGTTTGCGGTTCAAAGGCTATAGTGACATGACATGAAAGAAAACAACAGAGTAGAAGAAATATTTGTTATTGGAGAAAAACAAAATGTATATATAAAAATACTATTCATGTCTAGAAAGTTACGCACGAAAAAAAGAACACGATGTGAAGCTTTGCATCATGTCCTTTTCTTTTTTTTCTTTTTTTCTGCACCGCACCCTGTTTGCACGTGTGCGCTCCGCATTATTCTGCATTTTGTAAGTTCGACACGTGCCTATTTTTTCTTGGTATTATAATAACCCCCGATAGATAACTTTAGTTCGGTTGCAATTGCATGATTTTGCCCCATTTCAGATTTTTTTTTATATTCATCGTCAATGGTGCAGATAGTGATAACGTCCTTTAGAAGACTGCCCGCAGCTCAGTTTCCTCATACGAAGGCTGGTTTCGGACCGAAACGTCATGAAAAGTGCAGTGTTCTCAAACACCTCTTCCATGTTGCATGACTTTATTAGGGAATTCATGTTAACATTTACATTTTAGGATATGTAAGTAGAGAGAATTTCGTCCAACTTCAGACTCCTGCACTTTGAATCATCTGGCAAACTATATTTAGAACGCCCAAAAAAGGTTCATGGGCGGCGGATTTCATTCAAGAAGATTTGTTCCGTTTTTTTTTTGTGGCGCTCGGTGTCCGTCTTTTTAAACATTTTTCATTCGCTGCGGAGTGCCTGTTGACATGAGCTCGTTTACCCCATGTCTGCTGCTGGCCGCGTTCTTGTCGTCTCTGATAATATTGCGACCAAACTGCTCGTTGTGCGCCGGTGTTTTTGCACACTGATAATTCTGCCATTTGTAACCCTCGTAGTTCAGAGACCGTGGTATTAGGGCTCTGTTTCACTTGGGCGAAAATCCTTCACAAGCATTGAAGTCTTTTTTTTTTTATTTCTCAGCTTTCAGTGCTCAAGCCTGAGTCTATGATCAATATTAATTTTTTTATTTTATTTCCATAATCACATGCTCTCCTGTCGTTGTTCATGATTAGTGAAAGAAAAAATGACGTGTTTTAATAAAAGCAAGAAAAGACAGAAAGCTCGCAGCCATATCGGCTGTGTGCGAAAATGATGAATGAGCTCCTTTGTGAGACTGCCGCGGCACGAAGCGATGTTTCGGTCTCCTCTGCATATATGCAATGACGGTTGATTGCACTCTGTGGAATATAGGGCAAACGAAGTATCATGCAGCGCCTGTGGTCCCTCTTCACGAAATGATGATATGAGTTGGAAAGCCTTTTAGCGGACAAATGTGGAAACGGGTACCGTTGAAATCAGCATACTTTAACTGCTTCGACCTCTTTTTTCTGAAAATAAATAACTAGTATCAAGCTGTAGCAGGACGAAAATATATGCTGAAGATCAAAGGCACCAGTAGTTATAATTACAATAAAATGAGCTTCTCTTAATAACAATTATCGCCCCCAAAACGCACCATATATGAAAAGAAGGAAAGTAGAGATTAGAGTGACCGCGCGTGTTTAGCTCAATTTCGGCTTATTGGCATGAGTGTTCTTTCATTGCAACGTATTACAAAAGGTACCATATCTACACAGGTGATGAGCAGGTTGTATCGAGCTGCTAAACTATTTCCAGAAATACGCGAAGTGGAACCCCGTATAGAAAAAAGCTGTCGATAGTGTAGTAATACATAATTTAAGGTTGACCTAAAATTTCAGCAGCATCTCCAACCACAGACGCGGGCTTTGAATGTCATGGCATAGCTGAAGTACTCATCGAGCGCAATGAAACACAGAGGATGATAACTGTCTGTAAGCTTTAACATTCGACCCACGCATCAAAGCAGTCGCAGAACCCTCCTAATGCAAATTCAATGACAAGGATGGAAAGGGGTGGGACTGCTTCTGATAGGTGTGCGTAAGATGTCATCTTTGATTGCAAACAAGAAAACAGATATGGGAAAGATTGTTATTGCTGTGCGAAGTCAGCAATCCCTAGGTGGTCGAAATTATTCCGAAGCCCTCCACTACGGCACCTCTTTCTTCCTATCTTCTTTCACTCCCTCCTTTATCCCTTCCCTTACGGGGCGTTTCAGGTGTCCAACGATATATGAGACAGATACTGCGCCATTTCCGTTCCCCAAAAACCAATTATTATTAACGATTGTTATAGTAGTCTTGATGAGAACATAGTGTCAGTTGTGTTACTATTTTGATAAAGGAACATCTAAAAACATTGGAAGGAAGGGTAACCACTTATGCTGATGGAATCCCGCCGGATGCTGTCGTGCAGCGAGAATATCTAAGCTGATAGTCTTGAAAATAAACGTAGTGCTTTTCTGTTCTTCAGACAGTCTATTTCACTTCTCATAACACATACGTTGTGACAGTCTGTAGATACGAATTGTACACGAAGACGGACGTTATTCACGTCATACGGCTTTTGCTAGTCAATTCATAACTTTAGTTGGCTAATCAACTTTCTGATATTTAGTTTTAAGGCACAACATTATATTTAAAGCCTGAAAAACGTTAACATCAAAACCAAGCTCAGTTTTTAATTACCTCAGTCTTCATTTTAATGCAAAAAACATAAAGCCTCAAAAGTGCGCTTTGAAAGCTCCTTGGTTTGCCCTTCGCACGTTACGTATATGTACAGTGGCGGCGCAGAAGGCAGTATAATCCCCATAATAACGTTAAATTTATCTACATCATAACATGCGCAACCATAGATTTTATTGAGGACATTATAAATTTGGTCAACTCTATTTTATTTTGTTGCAACGCGGGGCAGTGAATTCAACGCACTTTCGACTTTTCATTTTGACCCTCCTTACATCGTAGCACAATGGCCGACTAAGCAAAATTATACTCGGGTCGGCTTCGATTTGGAGTGGCATCTACTTCGCAGTATAACATTTAGCCCCAGAGCTGAACCGAAAAAGCTTAAATAATTTTTGTCAACTAATCGCGTTTTACCCGAATTCTCCAATTTGCTGTGCAATCAACATGCTGAGAAAGCAGCGACGAACCTCTCTCTGTTTTAAAATAAAAATATGCAAATATTAAAAAGAATCGTAAGGCACAAAAAATAATTGCACGAGGCGTTGTCAAGCGGCCATCAGCCTCCAGCTCCTGGTTTACATTCTCTGTAGAGAAAAATGAAATCAAGAAAGAAAAAATACCCACCACTTGTTAGGAAAGGATGCATGTTGGGCTGCCATTGTTGCATCCCAAATCATGTGATACTCGATACTCGGGCAAAGAAAACGGGCCACAGTGTTGCTTCGAATGCTCTTGTGGGATCGACTGGACGCATTACAAATTGCTGCATCAATTTTTATATGAGTAGGAAAGGGATTTGCTTCGACGAGTTTCAGCTGCAGTAAGAAATGGTGGGAAGTGATAAGATCGCCGCCTTGGGCTTTGTCCTTGAACACAGCTGTGTCCCTGTGGTCACCGCAAGAATTGAGTGGCCTCAAATCCCCTCTTGACACAAACTGGTGTAATTAATACGCAGTGATAACAACTAAGACGGTAATTTAGATAGCAGGAGGGGTAGAAAATAACAATTAGGCATTGTGCTTAGGACCATATTCTTCAAAGAAATTGGCCGGGAGAACATTTTTTACGAAAACACGTAGATAAATCAAACTTCGTTATACAGCCCAAGACGTGCCCACTATTTAAAGATGCTAGACGAACCACTGGGGCCTCCAACGAAGAAAGGTTGCATCACACAGGACATTCAATCTGGAAGGTTGCACGAAAAAGGAAGAAAAACATAAAAATTTGAAATAACTGCTGCAACCCGCAGTGGAGTAATGCGAAACATTGACACCTCCTCGGCAGTCATCGCATTCCTTTGCTTCTCCTTAATTCTCTTTGCCTCTCTTTACTCCTATTTGCCTCTCTTTATATGTGGTCTGGACTCTGTTGCTGCACTATTCGATTGCACAGACGGCTGAAACATGATGCCACAGGCCCACACAACGCGCAATTAAGCACCGCGGCGTCAGCGCGCGAACACAGCATCTGCACGCGGCAACGTGGAGAGAGTGACAGGCGTACAAGCGGCCCGCCGAAGCGAAAGGGGCCGCCACTCATTTCAAGCTGTTTTTTTGGGGTGCGCCGTCATCTGTGTATCTCACGGGATCGTGACGTCACTTCAGCAAAGGCGTAGGAGCGACGCGTCGAAGCGGATGGGGCCGTATACTCACTTCACTTTTGGCGTGATATCGCTCCGAGCCGCACTGTTAAACAATCAATTCCTGTTAATTCACCCATAATTAACCCTAATGCCCCCTAATTTACCATTATTGCACGAATAATTCACCTTGATTCAAGCTTAACACTTTTCATTGATCATTAAATAACTGATTGGGTTTCGCGCATTTCTATTTCACCCATTTTTTTTTGTTTCATCACAGCATTCATTTCGGGTGAAGCCGCCGCGGTGGCTGAGTGGTTATGGCGCTCGGCTGCTGGCCCGAAAGACGCGGGTTCGATCCCGGCCGCGGTGGTCGAATTTCGATGGCGGCGAAATTCTAGAGGCCCGTGTGCTGTACGATGTCAGTGCACGATAAAGAACCCCAGGTGGTCCAAATTTCCGGAGTCCTTCACTACGGCGTCTCTCATAGCCTGAGTCGCCTTGGGACGTTAAACTTAAACCAAACCAACCAAACCATTTCGGGTGTTCAAATCTGGCGCCACGCACTGGATCCGCCCACACTTCCGGGCACGTGGTCCGACACTTCCGGCGTTTTCAAATTTGGCGCCACTTTTGGTTGAGCCCCGCCCACTTTTTGTACATTTTTGGCTCTAATTAATTAACTGTTCATTCGATTTCACCTTCCGGGCTGCTTAGCGTTTTTCCTCCATAAAAACGCAGCCGCCGCGGTCGGGTTCGAACGCGGGAACCCGGAATCAGTAGTTGAGCGCCCTAAACACTGAGCCACCGCGGCGGTTGCGCACAACTCCTGCGGACACGTTTTTGCGGACACGACCTTATCAACCTAGCGTGTAAAGCTTTCGCTTTAACAATTGTGTCTGACGACTGCCACTCTTAGATAAAAATTCGAAAAGTGAAGATGGCGAAGGAGACTAGTCCCAGAGAAAGAGGTGCAGTTGTCTCCACTCCATACGGAAATCCGTTTTTGATACTTTGGATTTTACTACGCGTTTCGGCAAAGCCAACCACTAATCTTTTCAATTTACTTTTTTCATGTAAAATTGTGTTTTTTTTACAAAGTAATGCCAGTGTTGGCGCATGTCAAAATAAGGTCAGTCGTGATAACTTGCCAGCTGGTAAACTAGCAAGCTGGTTGGTTAACCAGCTGGGAGTAGCTGGTTTCAATTAAAGATTTGCAAGTGACAATCAGTAACCGCAAGATATATTTTCACTGTTTCGAAAACGAGCTTACCCTCTGAGCTGTACCTCATGAAAATCTAGTTATTTCTCGCGCACTTCGAAAAGCGTGCCTCCTGTGTGCGCAAATCGACGTCCATCAGATATTGTCACTTTGCGACATGCTTGACACATGACTGTCTTTCTTTCACCCGCGCTGCACTGTTCGCCTCTGCGAGCACTGTTCCTGCTGAGGCAGCGTTGGGAAGTTTGAGAAGAGTTGAGAAGCGTTGAGAAATGTTGATTGGCAGACGCCACGTTGCGGGCACAACGAGGATGCGCTACTTTCGGAATCCCGAGAAATGGCCAAAATTTGTTGAGCCAAAGCGTGAAAGCTAACCGCGTTTTCAAAATGTAAAGAACATAACTGCGGCTACTAGTAATAATCAGCTAAATATTCATAATTTAAACCAGGAATTTAATCAATTCGTCGTTTTGTTTAAAGATCAATTTTAAATGTATATTAATTTAAATTTCAACTGGACTGACGTTAGCGTGGAGGAAGCATCAGATAAAAGCAACCACTGGCCTAGTCCCAGAAATCCGCTGCATGCACCGGTGAACCGTCGGATGCGCTATTCAGCCACCCACGCACGCTAGAAAGCCACGGCTACGCCGCTGAACAACCATGCTCAATGCCACAGGGTCATGCGAACGTGAAATGAAAAATGAAGAAATGGATCCTTATACATTACGGCCGCAGGAGTCTGTTTTGAAATAATTATAAACTTAACATATTACACATATTTTCTGGTGTCTGCCAGTACTAGCATTTTAAGCATCACAAGCCATATTTTTACCCCGGAAAAGCCCTTTTTAA
Organism: Amblyomma americanum; assembly: GCF_052857255.1. NCBI lineage: Eukaryota > Metazoa > Arthropoda > Arachnida > Ixodida > Ixodidae > Amblyomma > Amblyomma americanum. The sequence continues at coordinate 104,411,631 of NC_135501.1, forward strand.
AAACTTATTGGCCTGCTTCCCTGAAAAACTTGGAGGAAACAAAGTGTTTCACCTCAAACTGCTAGAAATTCAAAAAATGAGGTTTTTTTAACTATACTTCATCGACATGGCATTGTCGGCGGACTGTCATTGCCACTGCAGCGACAGGAATTCTGAAACCGCACACGGGAGAAACCAATATAGCGCAGTTGTAGAGAGCGCTGGCCGCGCTTACGATTGCGCGTCCCACCGTAGTGCGGTTGCAATATAATCTTGTCGCCGCGCCCGGCAAGGAATATGAAAGCTTTAGCATTGTTTCGACCAGAGAAATTTAAAATTGCTGCCGCGGGGTTTGCTTAGTCAACAGCCTCGACATGAGGAGAAAACAAAAACCACCGCGTTGTCAGCAAGCTGCCATCATGCGAAGAAAAGAGCGGTGCCTCAACCATGTTTGAGTGCTCTGGAGAACAAATGCGGGATGTGCCTCAAGGCATGTGTTGACAACCTCGGGCTTCCAAATTCCCACAAGCGAGTGCAGTTTCTTGCGCGACTGGTCTTTCGGGACAAAAGAAAGAGCTGCAAGGAATTCGAGCAGAGCTGGATTGCGTTGGAAATTCGAATATTGCGCTGGCAGTGAAGGAAATCCCGCTGTGGAAAGTTAAATATGTTCCAGGCGTACTCTCACGGTAGCAGTTCATTAATTCATTCATTCATTTCAAAGAACTGTTTACAAAAGAAAGTCCCATTTAAACAGCAATTTGGCAATTTTTGTACTAGTTTGCGTGCCGTTGCTTCAAAAAGCTGGCAGAAGCTTTATTACTTACACAAGTTGATAAATCGTCATTTCTGATTCTGCCACTAAGTAACTTTTTTCGGTGCGCAGATGCTCCAGGCCCAAATTTTTCCTTGACTTGATAGACTGTAAAATACTTAATGCTATGCTCATCTGTTTATGTAGAGACATTAGGGGAGGGGGGGCAACTTTTGAAACGTCCTTACGTTCGTGGCAATGTGGATAGATTGGGGAGAAAAAACGATAACCAAAATGCTAAAAAATCCGGCAAAAATACCTATTAATTGAGACAGTCTGCTTATGAAGATATTTAAGCACGTGCCATGATTTGAGTGATAATGATACTGAAAAACTTGAACGACATTTTTGAAAGACGCACGAAGGTAAATAATACCAAGTAAAACAAGTCGCGCCCCAAGAATACGCATAATAAAAAAATGAAAAATGAAAATTGGTTGTTGGGGAAAAGAAATGGCGCAGTATCTGTTTCACATATCGGCGGACACCTGAACCGTGCCGTAATGGAGGCTATAAAAGAGGGTTTGAAAGAAGAAAGGAAGCAATAGGTGCCGTAGTGGAGGGCTCCGGAATAATTTCGACCACCTGGGGATCTTTAGCGTGCACTGACATCGCACAGCACACGGGCGCCTTAGCGTTTCGCCTCCAACGAAACGCAGCCGCCGCGGTCGGGTTCGAACCCGGGATCTCCGGATTAGTAGCTGAGCGCCCTAACCCCTGAGCCACCGCGACGGGTAGACAGAATTCTGCATGTCGCAAAAGAGAATAGTTTCAAACACGAAAAGAAAAAGTATCAATATTGTTTTATGAGATCGACATCAGCAAAAAAAAACGGCAAAAACTTCTCGCTCTAAAAACTATGCACAAAACGGTAACAGAGCATGATAAGTCCTTAGACATCCTATAAAGTTATCAATAAAGACTGAATGCGTTCTTGTTTCCATCAGTGCTAGGCTGCTCTCACAAACGACATCATGAAGCGCCTCATGTCATCAAGTATTTGCTCATCTGTTTACAAGTAATAGGTCATAATTTACAAAAAAAAATGCACATTTCTTCTCTTCAGTGGGATATATTTTCAATTGGTCAGGCTATAAGCCCCCAAAGCTTACGTCGGCTTGTGAGTGCAGTGTTAATGATGTCCATTTATACCACGGCGCTTCGCCACCTATGCCAACAGTCTTCATGGTGCTCCACCTGTGGTAAGAGATAGAATTCAAACATTAGTTTTTAACTATGATAGTTCCTGGATTCATACACTGACACTCAAAAGGCTGCATTATGTGTACTGTGGAACGCAGTCAACAACATAGAATTAATGGCGGGTATCTGTTCACTCTGGGAAGAACCCCAAGAAAAAAAACGCAATTTAACATGTCTTTCGCTCTCAACTTACACCTGCTGTGGTAAAATCTCTTTCTTGACTGTACGCGGGGCGCTTCGCAGTATATCACGGCGAGGTCGTAGAACTTAATACCCGAGCAGGTTACGTGCTCCTGAAGTCAGCCCTATGGCTTGGAAGCATGCAAGAGGCACCGTACGCGCCTGCATAGTAGGGGAAAATAATGACGATTCTGAAAATGTGCCACACGGCCAGTTAAGGGACACCTTTTGTTTGGACCAGCTTTGTCAGTAAATCTCCTGATTTTGAAGCGAAAGCTCCACTACGCCATGTTACGCCTTGTTCATATTGAAAGGAGCGACATGGAGATTTTTCATATTTTAAAACGCGAGCAATTTACCTCTTCTCTTTCAAAACTATGAGTATTTGTTGGCGCGCTTAGAAAAAAAAAAGTCAATAACTGCACCGCGAACGAAACATCAATTGTTAAGACGGAAGACAATAGAAATCTTCATATCCGTGTTCCATGGTCTCTCACTGTCCAATAGTCAGACAGGACCATATCAGGAGAGCAGCTCACACCGCGAAGTGCGTGGCCTACATCAATAATAAAAGCAAAATACGAAGAATAAATCGAGGTTCACCAATGGACACTGGGAGACCACGGAATGTATAACAAGCGCGGTCGCATTGGCTTCGGTACTTCGCAAGGATGCCAAGTAGGGTTCCAGACGAGGAGTCCAGTCGCTTCGACCACTCTGCAGAAAAGGTGTCCTTCAGGGTGAAATCTGTCGCCGCCTGGGTAGGACAACAGTGGTGAGCGGTATTATTAGACCATATGGAGACGAATACGGCTGAATTGCCAATGCTGAGCGCAGTGGGCGGCAAAGGGACATTACGCTTGAACACGATGAATTAATTGTTTGTGCCGTCACTTTAGACCCTTCCTGAACGCTAGGGACGTTCGCGGCGCACTTGGTCGCAGTTGCTCGTGCGAATCAACTTCACCCCAGCATTCGAGCTGTGGGCTTCTAAGGAGTGGCGGGAGGTGATCTTCAAAGGTACATCGACGTTCTGAACACGATGAAAATAACAAGAGTGGTTATTGCGTCCGCTCAAAAGCAGATATGACCTGTCATTCTGTCTGCTAACGAAAAACGCGACTAAACTTAGAGTAATTTTTTAGCGCTAAAATAGGAAGTATGCTTTGCAACACATTGCATTCTTAAGAATGTAGTGCTGTGTCGCTTCTCGCCTTGCTGTGTGACATGACATAGATGCAATATCTAATGCGAAGTTAATTATTTTCACGTGCAGTCCAAAATCTTGCGCAGAATGTTGGAGTTATGTTTTTAAAGTGCTGCTTCCATTTTTTTCGACCGGGAAAGCTAGCTTTACTTTCGTTAAGTTACGGGAGCCGACATAACTTCATGTTTGTTGAAACATGTTCGCTCTCTCTTATGGCCAGGCATTTCCCTGCATGCACCCACAACGTGTTGAACAGTGGCAGCTCCTTGGTCAGTGTGCGGAGTGCCATCAGCAGGCATCCCTTCCCCCACTCGTGTGGATCGAGGGCTCTTTTCCAAGGGCGAGGTACTGCGAAATCTTCACGAGACAGTTGATTCCGCCACCGTGGACAGGCCGTTCTCGAATGGATCTACATCTTCCAGGACGACAGCAGCCCCGTGCACAAAGCGCGCGCTGTGAGCGACCTCCTGTTATGCTACACTGTGATTCAGCTGCCGTGGGCACCTAACGAGGTGAACCTGAACCCCATCGAGAGCATCTGGAGAATCTTGAAGTAGGAGCTATCCTAAAAGCGCCTTTGCGGTTGCACAGCGGATCAGCTCTGGCATGCGCTCAAAGGGGAATGCAAAGCCTTGCGCGGACGTCCGGTGCTAGTGGCGACGCTCAGCGATTAGATGCCAGGACGATTGAGCCAAGTCATCGCGGCCGGCGCAAACTTTTCGTCTCTGTAAGGACATTGTTATGACAGAGAATGAGATTTTTGTCTGCTTTCGTCAATAAAATTTCTTGGCTGAAAAATATTTTTTTGTAATTCCCCTTGCTAAAAATCACTTCATGACGGTAGTTCTATAAAGAAATTTTCATGACAGACAACGTATCGCAGCATTTAATCAAAACAATTTTCTGAGGATTGATTTATTAGAATGTTAAACCCATCGGTAAGACAATACCGAAAACACGGTATTGTAAAGAAGCAGAACCGACACCAAAGTTCGCCGTCTCTGCTACTTATCGCTCCTGCGTCAAAAAAAAAAAAAATATCTGCTGTTTAACTACTGCTTAACCTGGTTAGAGAGCGAAAGCTATGTGCATCGGGCAAGTTGACGCGGCTTGGAGTCTGTAAGGTACAGTGCCTTCAGCACACTGTATAGCCACTGCGCTTACCCTGCCAGCCTGAAAGGTGGCAATTAAATTAATGGTTGATCGGGAAATCTTGGTCACCCAATCACCGCTGGGACCTATTGCTTCAGCGCCGCGTGTCAGCTACAAAGTTGTCAGCGCTAATGCATGTAGCCCAATTCGCTGTCTCAACATCGTAACGTACCTCAAAGCGTGATTGAGGTGTCCATCGACCCAGGGAGCCAGTTATGCACCCTTCCTTTCCTCGAAATCGTCGGAGTCCCGAACGTTGTCAATACCAAGGCCAATAAACGCCGGCTGTCTAAGAAACAGGCGAGCGCTCGTTTTCAGAGGCTGAGCTACGACATACCTATCGCGCGGTTTATCCATGTTTGAAGGTCAAACTCGCGCACACGTCCAAGTAAGTACGGAAATAAGTAGTAAAGCTTTCTCTTTAAAAGCGCGCATCAAGGCAACCACCGCCTTGGGCCGCGATGCCGAAAATACGGCAGCGGGGGCCTCAGATGACCGCAAAAAAAAATTTACATGAAGGCAATACAAAATTAGAGCAGGCAACAAAACGGTGCCTCGCTCCTTCGCGCTACAGCAGTTGGATGGACTGGGGCGGTCAGACTGCTCTGCCAGGGAGCGATGGGCTCGACCAATGACGATGCGTGCTGCCCTTCGTCGCGACCGTCTACAGCAGAGCAGCCGAGCGCAACTCTAGAAATTTATGAAGCGTGGAACGCACCGGTACGAGTGCGAGGGGGAAGTTTTTCGTAACACCGGCCACTCCGGCCTCAAGCCAGCGGCGCGAAATAACAGAACCGCGGCGCGGCCTCGCAGCTGCTCCACTGCCCTGAACACCGGTCCACTTGCTTTTGCGGTCGTTTACATGTGCGTACCTATCTTTCATAAAGGTGCTGCAATGTATGCATGTGTGTGTGTGTGTGTGTGTGTGTGTGTGTGTGTGTGTGTGTGTGTGTGTGTGTGTGTGTGTGTGTGTGTGTGTGTGTGGTGTGTGTGTGTGTGTGTGTGTGTGTGTGTGTGTGTGTGTGTGCGTGTGCGTGTGCGTGTGCGTGTGTGTGTGTGTGTGTGTGTGTGTGTGTGTGTGTGTGTGTGTGTGTGTGTGTGTGTGTGTGTGTGTGTGTGTGTGTGTGTGTGTGTGTGTGTGTGTGTGTGTGTGTGTGTGTGTGTGTCATTCTTTAAACGCACGAATTCCGTTTATCACCCTTTTAAGTTCCTTGCCCACGAGAAGCGCCATTATATTGCTTCTTTCAAACAGAGCTCATCTTCGAGCAAGCCTGTCTTAGCTTTGGTTGTGTAATAGTGCATTGTTTTCGCGCTATATCGATCTATGTTCGGCTTTTGAACAGCTCTTTCTTTCCTATCTTTTCCTTCTGTTCCCCTCCCCACGTGTATGGTAGCCTACTGGCAATCTCCTAGTTAACCTCCCTGCCTTCTCGTCCTTCCGTTTCTCTCCCTCTCTTTCTCGTCTTTTACATCTTTTTTTTCATTTCGCTGTTCTTAATAACCCACATGTTTCGCAACGCAAATGTAAATCATGTACATCCTTGCGAAAAGTAAAAAGGCTTTATGGTTTGCTTCTAATTCAAATGGTAGAGCCCTTACGGCATTCCTAGGGGTCAAAATGTCCTCGGAAGGTGAGGACAAGGGTACTGCTTACTATACAGAGATTTATAGCTTGAAGGCTGGCATGATAGCTTCAATATGCAAATGAGAATCAAACCACTTAGTGTGGTTACTTTTGGCAAACACTGTACCTCAAAAAACCACTTTGAAAAAGTTACAAGATTTCGAGACAAAATTATCCGAACCATCAGTCACGCAGCTGAAGGTAACGGACCAGTCAGAACAAAGGAAACATGAGAGTTGCTTCTTCCATATGTTAGTCTGTATCGAGTATCAGCAGCGGTTCGCACCTCATTAGTTCCCACTTTTCAACCAAAATGCTTTGGCCCTTCATTAGTCTTCGTTGCTTTCTTAACGCGCGAATCTGGATAAATGTAATTCAGGCCAAAGGTCAGCTATCTTTAGGTAACCACGCCTAAGATTGTGAACACCGCGCATACGGTTGCATGTAATGCCTGAATGCGTACTCATCTCAACGTCGCTGCAGGTGATAGCCTTCAGAAGCCCGCTACCATATCTCATCGGCTAGCCGTTCAACGCAGCTGTCGAGCTGAACGACTGTTATCGACCGAGGTGCGGCTGTAATGAGATTTTTGCCTTGGATAAATGCAGGCTAGCGACAACAGAAGCCTCATTGCCAGTCGACCGCAATTGTGCTGCCTTGCCGTTGGCTAAAATAAAACACTCATTCTCCGTTTTCCGTCACTCCGACCGTGCTATAATTTATGCAGTCTTTGCTTGAAACACTGCGCTGACGTGTTCTTTCGTTGAAGCTGATGAACGGCAGCGATTGGCAGCGCTTGCGTTGCTCTATCAAAAATCTGCACTTCGGACTTGCAAAAACTGTCTAACGTTTGTTCCTAGCATTGAATATGCACGTCACCCTCACCTATTTCTCATCCCGCGCACTCGGCCTTCATCCAGTGAATTTTATAGTGGGCTGTTCAAGTTCACGGTGCCCTTGAAAGGCGCCAGGCATACGGTCATTACCGGCAAGCCGTATTTGTAAGTTCCCAAAATAAGTTTTGTTACTAGAAAGAAACATTTGCTGAGTACACCTCTAGAACTGAAGCAGCGTAGATTTGTATCCCTTCTAGGCAAATTAGTGAGCAAAAGAGACGGGACTACACGCCTGATGAGCACAGGATGCGTTCCTATGCTTCTGCAAGCTTCCGATGCAGAGCGTATTGTATTTCAAGGCTGGGCAATGAAGATGTTTCTGCAAGTTCTGCTTACACGTGTTTCAATCAGCCGTGTCCTTCTTCCGTATCACCAGGCGGGAACTTCCCGCCAGGAACAAGTAACGAGATGCTTTAAAAACACAGCGCCCTCCAAATGTTGTTTCATACTTGCACTCTGTTGTAGGATGAATCCCCTTATTCTTCATGAAGAGTGGAGGTCACAGGTGTGCTGCGAAATAGAAAAACTGCTTTGTAAAATGTGTTTTTTTTTGTTTTTACGGGCGCTAACAATTTTATCCTTCGTTCTTATTCTGTGGCCGCGAGCGCCCCCTATGTTTGTAAATACGGTGTTGGCCTATAAAAATACGGTATCGGGGTAGAAGGTAGCTCCTTGAGCTTTGTTCGGTTACTTTTTTTTTTGCACGAGCGCTGTATTTTCTGGCGCAATTTCTTTTCCCCTTCATAATGAGGCTCAAATTTAAACACGGCAATGTTTTAACCAATTCGCCCTCTGCCGTCGCCTAAGTGTTGCAAGCGCAGCTTTCCGATCGGTTTTTATGGGGCGAAGCGAGACTACGACCTATGAAAAGAATAAGCAATATCACACGTTGAAAATAGCAGTGGGAAATCATTTTTATGCCCTTGGCCTTTCAAAAGACTAGGAAAACTAGGTAATAACGCGTTTTTACAGTAAAAATTCTTGAAGCAATCAACTTTGAGTAGTTGGTAACAGCAATTTCCCCATTAACATTACCTTTTGTTCCTAGTCCCTTTTCCTTTGCAAATTAATTATGCACGTAACGATTACAGCTTCCAGCATTTGAACGAATTTTTTGAGCAATAGGATACCATTGACAAGAAATTAGACATTTTGGGGAAAGACATGCTGCACCTGTTTGCTGTTTAAAGGGACACCATTATGCGTACTGTTCACCAGAGCCCCCGACGTCATAGCTGGGTTGAGAAAATCAAGATTGGTTCCGATGAACGTGACGTCACAACCATATGACATCGCGGGGATAATTCAACACCCCAAAAGATCGCTAAGTTCAAAAGTGATGACGTCAGTACACACTTATTAATTGGTCTACAGGGTCGTGATGTAAGTCCACCACCATTACGCAGTGATCCTGTAGAAAGAAATGCGCTGAAAGGAAAAATGACCGAGCTAGGACTCGAACCGCTGCCCTCCGGGTCGTAAGTGGGGGCCGCTCTCCCTCGATCACTGAGGAATGTTCGATCGAATTGATTGAGGAGAGGCTTCGTTTGTCTTGCGGTAAATGAATGAAGGAAAACAAAAAAACTTTATGAATAAAAAACAGTGTTCGTGTCGGCGAAGTGATATGCAAAAAGCACCCCAGGGCCCTCAAGGGGCTCAATACCATTATCGTTACATACCCTCAAGGCGGAGCTTAAGTGCCTCACAAATTTTTTCGTTGGCCTGCATCTCGCCACAACAGCCTGGTCAGAGATCCTTTCGGTCAACTTTCTGAACCGTCTACCGTGTTCTGGTTTATTTGTTTCTTGGTAGAGAATGAAGCAGTTTTAAACAGTTAAATATATCACATAAAACATTATTGTTGCAAATTTTCTGCTTTCCAAGCTCGCTCTCAAGCGACGTCTCAAGTGTCAGGCTTACAGTCAGAGTCCTATTCCTGTCGTTGTGAATCACGTAACACCAGTTGCTCTGAATACCCGCCGCGGTGGCTCAGTGGTTAGGACGCTCGGCTACTGATCCGGAGTTCCCGGGTTCGACCCAGACCACGGCGGCTGCGTTTTTATGGAGGAAAAACGCTAAGGCGGCGTGCGCTGTGCCTTGTCAGTGCACGTTAAAAATCCCCAGGTGGTCGCAATTATTACGGAGCCCTCCACTACGGCACCTTTCTTCTTACACTCCCTCCTTTATCCCTTCCCTTACAGCGCGGTTCAGGTGTCCAACGATATATGAGACAGATACTGCGCCATTTCCTTTCCCCAAAAAACAATTATTATTATTATTATTATTATTATTATTATTATTATTATTATTATTATTATTATTATTATTATTATTAGTAGTAGTAGTAGTAGTAGTAGTATTATTATTATTATTATTATTATTATTATTATTATTATTATTATTATTATTATTATTATTATTATTATTATTATTATTATTATTGATCGTAATATAAGCAACCGTTCCTGGTCTTCACAGTCCGCGTCCTTCTGACTGTAAAATAGCAGCGCATTGATTTCCCCGGCCGTGACTACACCCGTTCCGCTACTCCATGATCAAGAAAAAAACCTCTGCGCGAAAATACTGCCCTTATCCGGTAGATTTGTAAAACGAACAGACAATTAGATACATTTGGGGCAAAAACTACGGCGTAAAACTCTGAAGCCTAGCAGGGATTTCAATTTCTACTGCGTAAAATTGTTTTCCAACACCCGGCGATTTGTCTTCTTCAAAAGTAAATAAAAAAATGTGTAAGGGGGCATACATTTTTTAAAAGATTAGGAAGGCGCTTTTTTTTAATAGCATCGGCTAAGCAGGTCTTAAGCAGTTTTTATGCGGAATTTGCCGAATAACAAAGATACGGCATCATATACACGTTTATATTTCGAGCGTATTGTGAAACTAACGCGTTTACTCGCAACTTGTTTACGAGTGACTGTTTTCAACCAGAAGTTCCAATTTTCTCGTGGATTGCCTTCTGTGATCTTAACAGAGAGGGAGTAGGACAAGGAAGAAAAGCAGTTTTGGTGCACCGGATTTGAATTTCTTTACTTCTCAGATATAAAAGGAATCAACCTTCATGAATCTTTTCTTTGACATTGTAAAGTCGTGAAGAGAATTGAATCCACAAATTTTAATGCGAGTTTTCAAGAGACAAAGCATTTTTTTTCTTTTGAAGACTCATAGCCCAGAAAGTACGCTATAGTTTTTTTTTTCCTGCGATTGCGCTCAGAAGCCCTGGGCCACAGGGCAATTTAATATCGCACGCGTTCAAGGGGCAGTCACCCACAACTGGGGCAAGTTGACATTTCATTATGCGGTTATGAATTTGAAAAGAAATAACGTGCTCTCAGTTCAATTTTTTGTTTTAGTGCCGCTGTTGAATCGTCGACACATTTCGAAGCGCCATGATAAGCGCTTTGTTTATTGTAGATAGAACAGAGGCAAAAACATGACGTATGACAATGGAATAAGGCACACAACTGATGTCACCTTTTCTAGCTTTCCATTCCTCAAGTTTCCCTTTCATTCATCCTCTATTTACCCATTTTTCACTCTTTTATAGTTTTATTTATATAGGATGCAAGAGGTGCAGGTAAACAAGCATGCAAGCATCTTGGAAAGCTCTCGACGCACTTTATGAGCATCAACGCGGAATGTGTGCACGAAAAAATTGAGTAGCACTCTCACAAAGCAACTTCGCAGAATGGTTGCAAATGTATTGAAAATTCATAGACGCAAGCTGCAAGGTAAACTATGTTTTGCCTTCTCCATAATATTAGTTTAGAAAGGACTCATAACAAACTATCAGTGTAATGCATAATATTAATCGGTTGCTGATCGATCCTACATATTTACTGCGAATAGCTGTTCATTACGTCTTTTTGCGGAGTTAGGTTGAATAATTTAATTTCGTATTAATGATATCTGTTTTTAAGTTTTTGTATTGGGACGTATAATATATAGTCACCTCAATAAGTTTGAAATCAGGTAACCTTCTTGGTTTTTGTGTGATGTCTGAGTCACAAGTGCTGGGTTCAGATCGCTTAAATTTCTAATTCTTGCGAACAGCTTCCAATGTTTTCACCACCAAATTAAAAGCAGTTTGGCAACGCCGGTTATTAAAGGAAAATTGTAAAAAATTACATTTTTCAAGAGCAACTTCAATATGTTCATTTTAAAATAAGTTTCCAAGAGTGTGCAAAAAAAGGTTTAACGTTAACAGCTTCTTAAGGCTACATACAGTTTCCTGCCAGCCGCCCTATAGATAACTGTGAATGTAGAGGAGAATCTTGCTTCAAAAATCTTGATCTTGTGACGCTGGAAAATTATACTTCTTGCGAGTTATTCAGCCTACTATGCGACTTATTTTCTGAGCAATGGAACTATCTTGTTCGAGCGGTGATCAATTGTGGAAAAACACACGCCAAGAATGTCGCATTTTAAAAGTTCTGTTCTGAAAATAAAAATTATGTTGAAGTTTGTGAAAATGCGCTGACCGGAACTGCACGTTAGTTAAATTAAAGGCATTTCTGCATGGACCTAATACTCTGCTTGAGAAACCTTTTTTGCATAAATGATTTATAAGGTAGGACAAGAGGAACCTTTCTGGTCGTGCCCCTTGAAGCATCGCATAATTCGCCATTTTTCGCGAAACGAGACACATTTCTCAGCACTAAGCGGCTAGCCGGTGGTATGGAGATGTTACAGGAGTACACTGTTCAAAATGCACTCTCTCATGCTCATAACAGCACCAGTTTTCTAAAGCTGAGTGCTACTTGCCGCTACCTTTTTCCGAATTTTTAAACTCACAACATAAAACAACGTTATACCAATTTCCCGCAGAAATGAATTATTCTCCGTGTAAATGAGTCACCTTTTTCTGCTCTGCGATACGCACTTTTGGATGAAATCAATACAACGTTACCAGATAATCTGTTGGGTCTACTACGAAAGCTTGACAGAGTGATGCAGATTTCGTGGCTGCAAATTTTGCCGAGGCAATCTTTTACCTTTACCGTTGTTTCTCATACAGTGAGGCATAGGAAATGTCTTCTCGGCACTTCGTTTAAATAAAATGATTTCATGAAAGCACTGACAACTATTTTTTCAACTTACGCGTGATATCCAGCAGGTGCAGATTTTTTTGTATTTTATATACTACATGCGTTTCAAGAATACATTTTGTCGTTTGTCACCTTTCTTTTGGAGCAGAGCACTTTCTGTTAAGGGTGACTATTGGACAACTGTAAGATTAAAAAATAAAAATTCAAATAATATAAACTGATTGCACTAGCATTGGTTGGGACGTCTTGTTCCGTGTGGCCTTTAGCCTTATGGGCGAGGTTCTTTCCTTTATTGAGTACCATGCCGGTTCGACCTCAGCACTTGTATCATTCGGTCTTTATAGTATTTCTGCGTTTAGCTGTCAAAGTAGTTACATCGAGCTTCGCCAAGGATTAGAAAGGTGGTCAGTAATGATAAACTGATCAGTGCCTTTTTGACCTAGGTAGGTAGGAAGGCAGGAAAAACTTCATTGAAAATGCCGGCAACCAACGGTTTGACGCGTCGTGACGTTGGCCAAGCGTCGACCCGGGGTTATGCCCTCCTCTGCACTACCCCCGTTCGGCCCGTTTGTGGTGGGTCGTGAGGCTTGTGCTTTTCGAGCGCACCCCGGGCCTGCTGGACGGCCCATAGTTGAATGTCCTTGTCTGCAGACTGCACTGCACTTTGAAGTTCGGGCGGGTATATCCTGGAGGTAGCCTCGGTCGGGAACCTGGCACAGTCCCACATGATGTGCCATTGGTCCGCCGGACCAGCTGCACAAACATTGCACACATCGCTCGGATAGAGTTCTGGGTGAAGTACGTGTAGCACTGCCGGGGCGAGGAGTGACCCGGTCTGTATCTGTCTTAGGATGACGGCCTCCTCCCGACAGAGTGCCGGGTGGGGAGGCGGCATTGTCCGTCGAGCTAGGCGGTAACACATGGTAACTTCGCCATAACTGGTTACGCGGTCCTTGGTTTCGAACCACCACACGGAACGGTCACTCTCGGGGGCGCGGAGGGTAAGCGCTCGCGCCGCCGAATGGGCCGTCTCGTTGTGGTTCGGCGAGGATGCACACTCGCCCGCGTGCGCCGGGAACCACTTGATACGGATGGTGCTGCGGCGGTCTTGGGGCTGGTGCTTGCCGATGATGGCGGCCGCCGGCGCGCTCACTCGCCCCTTGGCAAAGTTGCGCGGTCTCGTCTATCCCACGCCACTAGTCACCTGTCATCCTTTTTGACCTAAAACGTACCTCAAACAATGACAAACACTAAGGTGTAGGCTGTGTGCGAAATTGTGTTTTTCTTTGCAGTGTCTGTCTGCCAGTGTTAAGTTCTCTACCTATTCCTTGAGTGCACTTTATTCGTTACAGATGTTTTCTTTGCTACAGAAATAAATGTCTATACATTGTAAGCTTGGGCCCAGCTCCCATTCGTATTTCCAGCCACCTGTAGAGACAATTCGAGCACCCTTACTTCTTCTGGGAATATTGTAATCGCCCCCTTGAAGATTCAGGGGCTCAGTTCATCCTTCTCTGCTGCCAATTTCCTTCTGAAAGTCCAGTTTACAATGTGTCTGTGGGATTAGCGACTACTATAGTCAGTAGCGGCGGTTCTCAAAAACGTGCCGCCGAGTAATGCTATGAAAACACTGGAGGAGTACCAGCAAGAAAACACACTATCGGCAGCATATCGACTGCACATTACTGAATTCATTAATGGTCCATTTGTCCAAGACGCAGGCGACACTAATCATAATCCCTGAGGTCATTAATATTGTTAAGTGAAACGAACTGAGAAGAAAAGAGTGCACATTTAATGTCTAGTACGTCCATTCGCTTTTTCACGATATCGCATGATCTTTGCTCATGTTATAAAATATAACTACAAACTACGTTCTACGTGCGGGCCTATCAGGACAGGATACACTGTCACGCACTTCAAAACGATGATACTCGATCCCCTTACAGAATTTGTCATAAGTTAAACCTAAGTGGTGAAAAAATAACCTAATATATATGTAATTTTTCCTACATTAAGCACTCTTTCGAGCCGAAAAAATCTTCATAGCCCCGAAAAGCCAAACAACAGGGTTTTACTAATAACGATTATTTCATGAAGCTTTCCTGAGTGGCCCTTCGAGCTCTTTGTATGTGCTGAGTCTCCAAGGCACTAAGTCTTCGAACTAACTCCTGCTGTTCCGTGCTTTAGAGTTGTTAGACTGGTTAGTGATTGGCCCCACCGTGGGTGCGATTTCCGTGGTTACTAATGCTGACCAGCACACGCCAGCCCACAGCCAAAAAACAAATGAAAGCATTACAGCCTGCTTTATGAGAAGTGAGTATTAAAATGAATACAAAGATGGGCGAAGCCAGTGGACTGAAGCCAATTTTTGGCACAGATGTCTGTCAATCGGTCCGAGGTTATTTCCTTCCAGAAATGAGCGGCCTCTTATAGGGCACGAAACACCAAAATGCCGACAAACATTGATGTGTTTCTGTAGAATGAATTGTACTTAGAAACAGCGCGAAGAAACGCGTACCCCACGAAGAAACGGCACACACGAGCGCTGACTCACAACTGAATTTTTATTTTGAAGAAAGTATGCTTAAATAGAATACATGAGAGGGTGGTTAACAGGGCTGCTGCAGCGATAACCGGCAATCAGTGTGGTAGCGTAAATAACAGGAACGAACTAAGTAAGCGATAAAAGGACGGTGTAAAGAGCCGCAAACGGTGGTAAGTTGACGGTAACAAAAACAAAACCAATGAAAAATTAACCAAAAGGGGGGAGAATGCGTTAAAAGCATGAGAGACACAGATGAGAAAATACATGTGAATACATAAAAAATGAAAGGCGTAAAACTTATAAAAACGTGCCCAAAAAGGGGGGATTTTTCATTTTTATTTTCATTTTTTATTCATTCACTTGTATTTTCCCATCTGTGTCTCTCATAGTTTTAACGCATTCTACCCCCTTTTGGTTAATTTTTCATTGGTTTTGTTTTTGTTAATGTCAACTTACCACCTTTTGCGGCTCTTTACACCGTCCTTTTATCGCTTACTTAGTTCGTTCCTGTTTTTGACGCGACCACACTGATTGCCGGTAATCGCTGCAGCAGCCCCGTTAACCATCTTCTCATGTCTTCTATTTAAGCATCTTTTCTTCAAAATTAAAATTCAGTTGTCACTAAGCGTTCGTGTTTGTTGTTTCTTCGTGGCGTCCGCGTTTCTTCGCGCTGTTTCTAAGCACAATGCATTGCCAACAAGCCCGGAACCTTGCTCTGCATAGAATGAAAGCGGCCTCAATTAACCGCATTGATATAATGTTGCATCAGTAGAGAACAGTGTACTGCTAGCATAGAAAAATTCTCCGTGTAGAATTTTTAGCGAAAGCTCACTGTAAAAATGCACTTCTCAGACAAAACGACACAGTACTGTAACGCAAACTATACAAGCTCAGGTTTGTATGGAGGAACGCTTGCTTTGAGTTCTCGCCTTTTACGCAGCGAGATTTTGTGGCATCTGGCTGCATCTGGACCTGAAATAACAATGGTGAAAGCAATAAAACGCCGTGCATAATCAACAAATAATGAGGGTGGGCTTTGTGTTGGTGAAGAAAATGTCATTTTTGCTGAGGGGGCTGCGCTAAAAGGTGGCTTTGAAGAATTCATAATCTTCCAAACTTTTAAGTGTCATTTATGGTATGTCTAGGTGAATGCTCGAGCGTGTCCTGGGAAGCAGCCTAGCTATTCGCTTGATATGGCACTGCCAGTGGCAACCAGTGGCCATTCGTTCAGTGCGCGTTCAGTGGCCATTCGTTGAGTACCCCCTTCCCCCCGCTACACCACCAAAATAGTTCCCTTGCCCGCAGACGCCTATAGATACCTTCAGCTTGGCAACTAATAAAAAAATATCAACATAACACTGCCGAAATTGACATATACTAAAACGTATCTTCGGAAGCTTTCCTATGAACTTCTTTCCCAAACTTTCGAAGTGAAGACCACCAACACAGAAATATCACCTCAGTCCTTGGTTACTTGGGCTGAACAAGATGAGTGCAGCGTGGTTTTGCTTTGTCAAAATATGTAGATCACCTACCCAACTTGGTGGTAGTATCAGCAGAAAGTGGTTAATTAAAATACTAATAAAAAGGAGGAAAAAGATTTTTGCAAGCCCCGGCAACTGCTATGGATAGTGAAGTACCTGACCTGGGGTCCGCGGAATTAAGGATAGCAGCAAGAATGGAGAAATGAAATGAGAGGTGAGGGGCTGGAACAGAGGATAGGGGGGAGAGGCAATGTACACAAGAACTAGCGGATTCAGATTTCATGTCGAGCTTTGACTGGAGAGTCCTTTCCACGGAGGATCGGCTGCAGCGCTGGTATTTTGCTCAGTGCTGGCAGTGCCCTGACTTGCCGCTTCCCGAGTGTAAATGGCATGCAATTCAAGAAGGTGTAGTGTCCCCATCTGTTTGGACGACTGTCCATGTCAGATTTCGAAGCATGACAGAGACTCGGCTCTGGACACCCGGGCGTGCCTTCGCAGTGACTTTGCCCGCCTGCTCATTGTGACTGAGGATTTTCCGTTGTGGCGCAACCGCTGTGAAGCTGTCCCCTCACGAAGCCGCCGGGCGCTCTTCACCAATAACAGCGCGCATTCGCGGGGGTTTTCTGGTTTAATTGGAGGAAGGGCTGCTTTTTCTACGAGAGTAGGAATTTTTCCGCCATAGGCACAGTCACTTCGCGCCTGCGCATAACGGTCATGCGAGTAACAGTGTTTGGCCATGTTTGTCTTTTATTCTGCTCTTACCTCACCTTTCGTAATAGGCAAAGCTGAAGCAAAAAAGAGCGATGGGTGAATAGTTGACTCAGACGGAATTTCGCCGCAAGACGAAGACATGTGCGCGTCGAGAGTCTGGTATTTCTTTTAACCAGTTTACTTCGGAATTTCTTATGCACTAAAGCTGTACAGTAGTTTAAAACGAATTTGCATTACTTTCCAGGAAGTAATTGTAATTTAATGGCATTGTTTTTTGCGAGCGGTAATTGGAAAAGTAAATGAATCATCATATTTTGAGGAATGTAATCAGTATCTTAAGTTAATTCATTTCGAAAAGTAATTTTGCCATGTGTGCACCACGCGTATATCCTGCTACGAATACGGAACGCGCAGGTGCCTCGAGTTTCCGTCCACCAGAAAATTCTGTAGCGATTCCTTGTAACCTGAGTCCTGCTATGTGGACGCAGGTTGCACGGACTGTGCGATGTCAATGCACATTAAAAATGGCCAGGTGGTCTAGACTATTCCGTAGACCTCAATTGCTGCACCTATTACTCTGTTTCTCGTTTCAACCTTTTGGCGATAGCGTGGTTGATATTGTCACGTAGTGGTGATGGAAGTCGGAGCGATGAAGGCAGACAAATTGTCTTCTAAGAGAAAAATATTTATTGAGCTGACTTGCGCCCACAATGGAGTGAATCACTCGGCGGCGGCGAAGCGACAAGCGTGCTCGGAGGTCGTCCTACAGAGTGCCCGCCGCTGTCGGTCGTACTCAATTTAAAGCTGATAGCGAACTTTCGAGATAAAGCGTGCAAAAGTACTGGAACATTCGGGAACAACGTAGAATAACCTCTGCCTGGCTGCGATCAATCGAGATAAATCTAGTCCTGTCAAAGGAGGTTATAGAAGCAGTTTTTATATAACCTCATTGGTCGCGTCTTGCGGCGCAAAAAAAGCGATAAAGTGATGTGGCGGCAGATTTGAAGAACGAACAAACACTGCAAATATTCGCGGCATTACTCCCCTCCCAAAGAAGCATCCACCACTTGCATTAAAACTAATAATGCGATTAGTAACAGATAAAACGGATCTTGCGAAAATAAATTATGGAAATGCAGCGTTATTTAGCGCGCATAATACGGCTTCAGACGGACTACATATGGACAACTTCTGGTCATACGCGGCGTCGCTGGGATGCAGTCTTTGCGTAAGGTATAATTTTCATAATACAGTTCACCTAGCCGACGAGGAACCTTGCACGGGCCGAAATAGTGGCGCAAAAGCTTTTCACTCAATCCACGGCGGCGAATGGGTGTCCAAACCCAGACTCGGTTTCCTGGCTTCTATTAGGCGCTGCGTCTTCGTAGGTTTTAGTGTCTGGCGTCAGTCCGCGGCTGATCTTTGATCCGTAATCGGGCAAGCCTTCGAGCCTCTTCTGCGCATTGAAGATTGGCGGCAAAGTCGACGTTCTCTTCTTCTGTAACGTTGGGCAGCATGGCGTCCAGCGTGGTCTTGGCCTCCCTGCTATGGACGAGTCTAAAATGCGTCATCTGGGTGGTCTCCTGCACGGCGGTGTTGTAGGCGAAGACGGCGTAAGGCAGGATTACATCCTAGGTCTTGGGTTCGGCATCGACATGCATGGCGAGCATATCGGCGATGGTTTTGTTCAGGCGCTCGGTCAGTCCGTTGGTCTGCGGATGGTATGCAGTTGGCGGGTTTGGCTGTAACGCAGGATGGCTTGCGTTAGTTCCGCCATGAATGCTGTTCCTCTGTCCGTGATGAGCACATCGGGGGCGCCGTGTCTAAGAAGAATGTGGTCCATGAAAAATTTGGCGACTTCTGCTGCTGTTCCGTTAGATAGGGCCTTCGCCTCGGCATAGCGGGTCAGGTAGTAGGCCACTATGATGATCTATTTTATTTACAGACGTTGACTTTAAAAAAGGGCTCGCAGTTCATGACGATCTGCTCTAAGGACCTTGAGGGAGGTTCAAAGGGGTTCAGAAATGCTGCTGGTCGTGTGGGAGGAATCTTTCGTCGCTGACAATCTCGGCAGGTTTTCACATAATGCATGACAGACAGTCGAAGCCAGTAATACTTCTCTTGAATGCGTCGGAGGGTTTGAGTAAACCCAGATATCCAGCTCTCGGCTCGTCGTGTGAAGTGTACAACTTCTTCGTGGAGACAAGCATGTACAACAAGTAGGTAGGCTGTTTTGCTCGCTGCAAAGTTCTTCTTCACAAGGACCTCATTCTGCTCACAGAAGGAAGAGAGTCCTCGCTTCAATGAAGCGGGTGTGAAACCTTGCCGTCCAGGTACTCGATTAGGCGTTTTAGGTCGAGGTCCGAGCGTTGCTGCTGAGCAAAAGAGCTGCGGCTGATGGGTCCCCAGAAGGCGTCCTGATCGTCGCCCGGTGGCGGTGTATCTACAGGGACACGTGAGAGGCAATCGGCGTCAGAGTGTTTGCGTCCGGACTTGTAAACGACGGTGACGTCAAACTCCTGAAGATGCAGACTCCATCGAACGAGTCGGCCGGAGGGGTCCTTCAAATTGGCAAGCCAGCACAGCGCGTGGTGATCGCTGACCACCTTGAACGGTCGTCCGTACAGGTAGGGGCGGAATTTTGACGTAGCGCAGATGATGGCAAGGCACTCCTTCTCAGTTGTCGAATAGTAAACCTCTGCCTTGGAAAGGGAACGTCTAAGGTTTGCGATGCCTTTCTCCAGCCCGGCTCTTTTTGAACTAGGATGCCGCCTAGGCCCATGCTGCTTGCGTCAGTATGAACTACAGTATCGGCGTTTTCATCAAAATGTGCACGGATCGGTGTGGATTATAAACGACGCTGAAGTTCCTTGAAGGTTTCTGCTTGCGGCGCTCCTCATTTAAATGGAACGTCTGCCTTCGTCATTTTCGTCAGGGGCTCGGCGATGCGCGAAAAGTTTTTCACAAATCGTTGGTAATATGAGCACAGTCCGAGGAAGGTGCGCACTGCTTTCTTATTGACCAGCAATGTAAACTGTTTAATAGAAGCAGTTTTCTGCGGGTGTCGGTGTACACCTCTCTTCCTAACGACGTGGCCTAGAAACAGCAGCTCTAAATATGAAAGTGGCACTTCTCTGCTTACCAGGTTAGACCAGACGACTTGATAGCGTCTAGTGCTGTTCGAAGTCTCTTGAGGTGCTCTTCGAAGTTCGAGGCGAAGACAACCACGTCTGCCATCTAAATATACCAGACAAATTTGCCACTTCAGGCCTGCCAGTACTGTATTCATTAAGCGCAGAAACGTCGCTGGTGCACAACAGAGACCAAATGGCATCACCTTGAACTCGAAGAGCCCATCCGCAGTGATGAATGTCGTCTTGTCGCTTTCTTTTTCATCGACCTCAATTATCCAGTACCCGCTCTTAAGATCCATCGATGAGAAATATTTGGCGTTGCAGAGGCGGTCCAGGGTGTCGTCGATGCGGGGGAGGGGGTAGACGTCCATCTTTGTTATGCTGTTCAAGCGACGGTAGTCAACGCAGAATCGAAGTGCGCCGTCTTTCTTTCTCATTAAAACAACCGGTGCCGCCCATGGGCTGTTTGAAGGCTGGATGACGTCGTCGCCAAGCATTGCTTCGACTTGGTCTCGGATGGCTTGTCGTTCTCGAGGTGACACACGGTAGGGACTTTGACGGAGAGGTCGGGCGTGTTGGTGTGTTATAATGCGATGCTTGGCAATTGGCGTCTGTTGGACCTTCGGCGAAGTCGAAAAACACTCGCTGTAGCTTCGAACTAGATTGCGGATCTGGTCTTGTCTGTTCCGGGACAGGGCTCGGTTGATGTCAAAAGTGGGCGAGTTCTCTTGGTCAGGCGAATCTTTTGCGGAGGGGCCGGAGAGAGCGAAGGAGTCTTGTACGTCGTATATTTCGACGGAGAAAGCAATCGTCGTTCCTCTGTTAATGAGCCGATATTCTTCTGTGAAGTTAGTCAGCAGTACTTCGGCCTGGCCATTGCGGAAATGTGCAATGCCTCTTGCGATGCTGATTCCTCGGTCTAGAAGAAACTGCATGTTCCCCTCGATCTTGGCTTTAGCGCTAATAGCTTTCGTAGTGCCTGCGGTCACGATAACGCTTGAACGAGGTTGGACGCTCACTTCTTCCTTCATGACACTCAAGGCAACGTGATTTTCTCGGGTTTTCATCGAAGCGAGGGCTTCGTCCGGTGGAAGCGTAATCAGCTTGGGTCGCAGGTCGATGATCGCTTGATGCTCATTAAGGAAATCCATACCAAAGATCACTTCACGGAAGCATTGCGGTAGCACAACAAAGGTCGCAGTATAGGTATGTCCTTTGACAGTCACTCACGCTGTGCATCGTCCTGATGGCGTAAGGAGGTCGCCCCCTACGGCGCGAATTTTTGGGTCGTCCCAAGCCTTTGTGACTTTTCTCAGCTGCGCAGCGCATGTTCCATTCATCACCGAGTAGTCGGCACCTGTTTAGACTAGAGCGGTAACTTTCAGGCCGTCGATAGTCACCTTTAAGTCAGAGGTCCTGGCTCTTGCATTTCATGTCGCTCTCGGCGTCGGGTCACGGCTTCGTCGCGTATGCGAGTCGCGGTTGGGGCGTGTGGTCGAAGCATTTCTGGGTGGCGGCGTCGTTTTGAAGGCAGTTTTTTTCGTGTTCGGGGTTGTCGTTTTATGTGGCGTCGCTGCAGCGAGTGTAGGTTCATGCGGCATCGCAGGTGCAGTGTATTCATGGGGCGCGGTCGGTGGAGAATCATCAGTGTTTCGCTCGTGAGCAACCTCACCTCCAGAGGGTGCTGCCTTTAGTTTCCCCTACGGTAGCTGGGAGACCTTCCTCGTGCCCCGGCTGCGTAGCTGCGGAGTGGCGACGCAAAGCGCGAGGTTGACGGTAATGGTGAGCGCGAAAAGCTGTTCGGCGTGTTCACCTCTCGACACAGGTACCCGTCTATTTCCTGCAGACGTTGGCCGAAGCGTGGTCTTGGGGCGTTAACAGCAAATCCACGAAGACCGATACGTCAGTACGGGCAGTGACGAACAATATGGCCTGCCTCACCGCAATGTAATCACAACGGCCGGTTGTCGGAAGTCCTCCAGGCGTCGCATATCCTGGGGCTTGAGCGTCGATCGTGGGCTGGGCGGGCGGGGGCAGGGAGGTGGCGTTCGTGAACAAGTTGTTCATGTCGGACAGGATGCAGTGGTTGTCGTCGGGGCTTTGGAGTCCTTACTCCAGCGGTGGAGGTCATGGCCTGGCGTTCTGTGGCCGCCGGGGTGCCAAGTACCTGTTGCACTTCTTCCCGTACCACATCCATCAGATTCGCTGCTTGTGGCTGTGGGGAGCATGCAGTTATCGGCGTAGCCCCTCTCGGACGATTTCGCTGATAAATTTTCGCAAGCTGTCGCTGGTGGTGGCCGGCGTGTCCGAACGGATTGCACAGGCAGAAGAAGGGCGGTTGTACTGCCGAGCTCGGACGTCGAGGGTCTTCTCAATCGTGCAGGCTTCTTGCATGAATTCCTCTACTGTTTTTGGCGACTGGCGGACGAGGCTGCCAAAGAGTTGTTCTTTTACGCCGCGCGTTAAAACTGAACTTTCTTTTCCTTGGTCATCTCGTGGTCGGCGCAGCGAAATAGGCGCTTCATCTCTTCGACGTAGTAACGGACGGGCTCACTCGGAAGCTGTATCCTGGTCTCGTCTGGTCGTTCGGCTCTTTCTTTCCTCACGACACTGGTGAATACCTTCAATAGTTCTTTCTTGAATAGCTCCCATTTCGTAAGGGCCGACTCGTGGTTTTCGTACCACGTGCGTGCGGAGCCACCCAATGAGAAGAGCACGTGTCCAATTTTTGCCGCATCACCCCACTTGTTGAATGATGCCACGCGCTCAAATTGGTCCAACCATTCTTCGGGGTCTTCGCCTATGTATCCAGTGAAAGTAGGCGGCACTCGCGGCTGCTGCAGTATGATCGGTGTCGACATCTTCGGCGAGGTTGCGGGGCTCATAGCAGCGTCTTTTCCCTGTCTGGTGCGGTACGGCAGGGTCCCGAACTCACGCTCCTCTCCCTGGAGACGTCGGCTAGGTCGCTGAGCTGCTGGCTCGTCCTCGGGAGCGAAGCGCTGAGTGCTGGCGTCACGACTTGAAGGGGGCGTCCGGTACATGCAAATATTCCCAGTACCTCCACCAGATGTCATGTAGTGGTGATGGCAGTCGAAGGAGCGATGAAGACGGACAAAATGTCCTTTAAAACAAAACTGTTTATTGGGCTGACTTGCGCCCGCATTGGACTGAATCACTCGGCGAAGGCGAAGCCACGAGAACAGAATGCCCGCCGCTGTCGGCCGTGCTCAATTTAAAGCTGATAGCGAACTTTCGAGATAAAGCGTGCAAATTTATCACAACATTCTGGAACAACGTAGAATGAGCTCCGCCTGGCTGCGATCAATCCAGATAAATCTTGTCGCGTCTTGCGTCGCAAACAAAACGATAAAGTAGTGTGGCCGCAGATTTGAAGAACGAACACTGCAAATATTCGCGGCAAAATTCCCACTGATATGTGAAACAGGTATTATCCGTTCTTTCTCCTTAAGGCCATTCCACATTTGCTTTACTGCACTCTTGTTTGATCCACGCCAAGGCATTCGACTAAACGCGGTGCAAAACTGGAGGTTCCTTAAAAATGTGAAAGCCGCTGGTAGCCATGGGTGCCAGCATTCCAGAAGCTGGCTCAAACAAAGCACTGACATTCGCCGCTCATCTGCCGCGAGCGACGTAAATCATCTCGAATTGAAATAGAGCGAGTGAAAAGCACGTCCTGCAGCCAATGCCTCACCCTAAAAATAACACCAAACAGTGATCAAACAAGTTCAGCTTCACGGGGCACTACTATGAATTATGGGAAAACCGTGGCATTTTGTGACATACTGGTAACCACAGTTGATGCGAATGGTAAAAGTTTGCAATTTGGACCAATATGTTGCTTAAAGTTTCTTCTTGCGCAGGCACCGAGTATTTCATTACAATAGAAAAGCAATAGGGAGCGCGTTTGGCAACTATTTAGAGTGAAGTGCACAATACTCCAAGATACTGTTGTGAACATACTGATGAGAATGGTCAAATCTTGACGCGGAGAAAAATATGGCTTCTAAATTGTCATCTTCGCGTGCACAAGCTAATTACGACGGACAAAGAAAACCGACAGGTTGCATTTTTTGCAATACATACCAAAAATATACAAGCGACTCGAAAGGTATCAACGTATGAATTGATTCTTATGATGCAATCGTACGATGCGCGATAGAGCGGCGTTAACTACTTCCTGTTGAAAAAGGGCGTCTCCGTATAGAAGTGGTTCAACGCCGAAATCGTTACTATCCCCAGAAACGAGGAAACGGCCAAGTGTAACCAGCCTACGCCTCATATCGATTGCATCACGCGTTGGAAAATTTCTACGATGTTAGCAGTATACAGACCTCTTTCGGCAAAAAAGCAATGGTGAGTGTTTGCCACCACCCTCCTGCCCCAGCGTTTCTAAGGGATCGGAGTAGATCGGGGAGGGAGGGGGACATCATCCTCGTTCTGGGAATCCAAAAAGAAGGTGCCTCCTTCAAAGCATTCTCCGGTGTGTGCAATTACGGGAACCCACCGGTAAAGATACATTTTCACCGAGCAGAAACCCCACCCTCAAGAAGTCGCCCCTCTGTACAAGCCCAAGTAGGAAAAGTAATAATAATAATTGGTCTTTTGGGGAAAGGAAATGGCGCAGTATCTGTCTCATATATCGTTGGACACCTGAACCGCGCCATAAGGGAAGGTATAAGGGAGGGAATGAAAGAAGAAAGGAAGAAAGAGGTGCCGTAGTGCAGGGCTCCGGAATAATTTCGACCACCTGGGGATCTTTAACGTGCACTGACATCGCACAGCACACGGGCGCCTTAGCGTTTTTCCTCCATAAAAATGCAGCCGTCGCGGTCGGGTTCGAACCCGGGAACTCCGGATTAGTAGTCGAGCGCCCTAACCACTGAGCCACCGCGGCGGGTAAGTAGGAAAAGGCGAAAACGCGACCGTGAAAGGAAATTCTGATACAAAGGAAAGGTGGTAAGTCAGTATAGATACATGATGCATATCTGTTGCCTCTTATCGAATGATCGTACGTTGGTTTTTCTCACTGACATACGCGCTGAATTTTTAATCTATTAGCATTAGGAGCCCCACCGTGAAAAAAAAGATAGATGATTTAGCATGGGTGGGTCCAGTACGAGTTTAGATGTGCTTGAACTTCGGTTCTCACTTCATTTTCGGTTTGAGGCTCGGTTTTCAACGTCAAGTAAGCTTCAGGCAAAGGTCGACGAAATTGCTGAGTGGTGGCCTTGATACTAGCACTGTGAAACTGGAGAGGAGAGTTAAGCTTCACCTCAAGGGTACACGGTGCGATAGCTTTATTAGGTTAGTGCGCACGTATGCGGAGTTGGTCGTTCTCTGATTTATATTCATAGATTGCGGCGAATCCTCATACCCCTCCTGGCGCAGTGGTGGAGCGGTTAAGTTATCCACCACTGCGCTACGATGGCAGGTGCTGCCACCGGTGGCTCTTGTGAGATACAAACTGCGGTTCCCGAAAGAAACACAGAGGCGAATGAGCAACCGGCGTCGCCAGAAAAAGTTGCGCGTAATTGAATACTTGTAACCAGTTACCGGTACTTAATTATATTTTTCTGTAATTTTGCAATAATTTTATTTCTTATTCAAACGGTAATGTTTCGGGTAATTCAGCTACTGGCTTTCATTAATTGATTACCGGTAATCAATTACTTCTTTGCAAAAGGCTACTGCGGCGAAACGTCCTTGACGATGTGATTGCGGCAAATTATTTGGCCACGCACAAAGGTACTCATGGACACCTGACGTGTTGCGCTTTCCGTGGCATTCGTTCCTGGTGCAGCTGGCGCCATCTCTGGATGCTTCTTTCAATACGTCGTGCATAGCTAATTCGTTGTAATAAAAATAATTGCTTTTTCCTTAAACTGTTAGAAACAGCTAAAAAATGGCGTGGGTGATGAGAATGAGTACGTACCAGACGGGCGCTGACTGCCGAATAATTCAGTTAGCTTCAAAGAGACAGATTGTGTTAGTACAAGCATTGCCGATAGAACATCTATCACTCGATCAAGCAGTAAACCTATATTCCTCCTGGCAGTTATTGTTGCTAACTGCACAGGCCACAGTTTAACTCGGGAAAAGAAAGTTCTTAAAAAACTGGCTTATGAGCTGGAATAAGCCATAAATAACTGGTTATCGTCAACGCGCAATTGTAAGCTCTGAGCCAGGCTGCATCAAAAGAGAAAAACGAGAAAGATGAAAGCATGGAACCAGTGTTTACAGTTGAAACCATTCGTAGCAAAACAATGTCAAAAAATGAAAAAAAAACGATTCCAGGCAATGTATAGGTAACAAAGACGTATTTTAAAATTGCATTAAAGGCATCAGGAATCACCTTCCACAAAAATAAGCACCCTACACGTGTCCGTTCAGAAATCGAAGCTTTTCGTTCAGGAGAGAAACCCAGTGTGTTCTGACACACTTCCCTGCCACTTTAGAAATAAAAAAAAAAGCCTGGATAATCTCTCGCTCCAGCATGTCTTTGGCATATGCAACGAACACGGTTTTGTTGAATAGCGGTTTGAAACCACAACTTTTAAAATGCTATGCTAATAAACCGCCGGATTTAGTTTTTACCTTCAAATTGTGTTCTTATAGGCCCTATCTCTAGATCACATTCCTGTTTTATTATCGTAAACACTCTTTCAGTTGAGCAGAAAGTTATAGATCAGTTTGCACCTGCATTTTGAAGGCCAACGAAAGGGTTCAGCTCAAGTTAAAGACAACGCAGCCAGCTATGGAAAGAAAAATGATAGGTGTAACGTTAAAAGACCGGAAGCGGGCAAAGTGGGTGAGGGAACAAACGCGTGTTAATGATATCTTAGTCGAAATAAAGAAGAAGAAATGGGCTTGGGCAGTGCACATAATGCGAAAGCAAGACAACCGCTTGACCTTAACGGCATTGGAGTGCATTCGAAGAAAAAACAAGCGTAGCAGGGGAGGCAGAAAGGTAGGCGGATGTGGTCAAGAAGTTTGCGGGAAAATGAATGGTGGACGCAGCTGCCAGAAGACAGGGTTAAATGGAGCGACATGAGAGAGGTATTTGCCCTACAGTGGGCGTAGTCAGGCTGATGATGATTATGACGATTATTATTATTGTGATGATGATGCTGCTGACAAAAATTAGTTTCTGCACTTGCTGAAGTACTTCTCAAAGCGTGATATCGCTATCAATCACTATGCACTGCACAGACATTGCCAAGCTTGTACGGTGCACAGGGAACTATGTTGATGAGATTCTATTTGCCATTTTCTTAATATAATGGGACAGCCCATGGAAATGCGGAATGTCTTGGGTATTCCTTTCGTTCATTACTTTATGTCTCCGTTTTTTTGGTACAGCAGGCTTTCACAAATGCTGGAAATGATGGCATTTTTATAATGAGCACTAATTAAGGGAGCTAGTAGGGAATATAAGCTTTGAATTTCGACGGTCAAGTGTAAATGATGAAATATAACTCATAGTAATCGATTACTGTTAGAACTGTAATTACTTAATTACTTTTCCGGAGTGATAATTTCCCACTATAATCAGTTGCTTTTCCGACAGAGCAACTGTAATTGCAATCGGTTGCTTGTATCCTGTACCCTCTACAAGAAGGCGTGATACAGAGTGGCGAAATCGGTGAGGGAGGTTCTTAGCGATAGCGCGCTAACAGCGTCCGGCATCCCGCTGTATAGTGTTGTGTATACTTCCACCCACCCCTTTTCTCCCACGATTGTTACACACTAGAAGCCACGTGCTACATTCCACAGTTACCAGGTGGCAATGTGGAGACAGGCAAAAATCCTCTATAAGTTTGTAGGGCAGAGGAGGGAGAGGCCAAAAGGCGGCTGCCACCATATGAACTACAAAGGACTGAGCGAAGAGCCCAGGAAGGTTGCTCAGCGGCTTGCTCAGCAAAGTTCGTCAAGGAATATTTATTAGCAAAGAAACAGTTACTGTAAACGCATAAAAGAATATGTTAGCTTAGGTGCTCGGTGATTTTGAACTATTTAACGTGCTCAAGCGACCCAGGCTATTAACGAAACTGCAGTGGAGGCCTCCGGGTAAGCTTGACCACCAGGGGTTCTTTAACGAGTACTGACATCGCACACTTCTCGTCTATCTAGCATTTCGCATTTATAGAAATGGGACTGGTGCCTCCGGGATCAAACCCGCGTTTTTTCGGGGCGGCAGAAGAAGCATAAGCATACCCGCGGTGGTGGCTCAGTGGTTAGGGCGCTAGGCTACTGATCCGAATTTCCCGGGCTCGAACCCTACTACAGCGGCCGTGTTTCGATGGAGACAAAACTTAAAACGTGCCCGTGTGCTGCGCGATGTCAGTGCACGTCCCAGGTGACAAAATTATTCTGGAGACCTCCACTACGGCACCTCTTATTCCTTCACTCCCACTTATTCCTTCACTTCCGGCGCCGTTCGGGTGTCTACCGAGACATCTGAAACAGATATGTGAGGCATCGCTATCCATGCAAACAATACGCCAACCATTCATAAAAACAACACCCCGACCATCCGTAAATACTGCCGCCGCGGTGGCTCGGTAGTTATGGCACTCACTTCCTGCCCCAATAGACACGGATATGATCCCGGCCGTGGCGGTCGAATTTCAATGCAAGCGAAATTCTACGCAAAGGCGTCCTTGCGCTGTGCGATGTCATTGCACGTTAGAGAACTCCAGGTGGTAAGAATTTCCGGACACCCTGCTGTACCGGGCGGTTCTCAAGCACTTCGATTCTTCTTTTGACGGTCGCTGCTCCTTCTGTGGGGACGTGGCCGACACCTTTCGCATGGGTTGGGCATACAGGCAAAATCCTTCTCTCCTGCCCAACGCCCCTCCCCCTACCATGAGGTCTGGGAGGCGGCCCTGCTCGTCTGCCGAGAACTATCGGCCCAACAGGCTCTGGGTTGGTGGACCTGCGCAGCGGTCCGAACCAACGGGGTCCCGGAATGAGAAATTCCGCCTTGTATTGTAAGTGGTGAGACCCACCAGAGGCCTCTCTCCGAACACCTTTCTGTATATATAGATGTATAAATTCTTTTCACAACCACGACCGGAGACTTCAGACCTCCTAAATCAATCGCCCCAAAAAGTACCAGAGAGTAAATCTGGTGTTGCCTGCCGACACGAAAACATGGCGTTGAACTACTATGGTGATCCAGCTGAAAATTGTAGTTGTGTTTGAATGCCACCATTATAAACTTCAGTTGTTGAACCGGAAAATAAAGATTTCTAGCAAGATATGTTGAACGAAGTGAATGCTCAAGTTGCTTTAAATGTGCACTTCGCTTGCGGTTGCTTGAAATGCGCCTACCTGTTATCTTTAACTTCAATAAAATAAATCAATTATATCTTAAATATCAAGCCGCGTTTTTAAAAGGTAGTGGGTAGACTCTAAGGAGTAAACAAGCGGCCATAAGAAGCGCAGAGAGAGAGAGAAATACAAAAAGGAAAGGCAAACAAGATGCCCAATTTCGTGGGATGCAATGTTTTACCTCTTTGAACAAAAAATTTGTTTCGGAGGAACGAAAGGGTGCAGTAACTGTGTCGCATCTCGGTGGACACCCGGACCGTGCAGCGCAAAAAAGGATAAAGAAAGAATGAAAGAATGAAAGAAAGCAAGAATTAGATGCAGTAGAGAGGGCTCCAGGATAATTTTGTCTACCTGGGGCTCATTAACAAGTAGTAACATAGCACAACAATTATAATATTAATTGGTTTTGGGGGATATAAAATAGCGCAGTATCTGTCTCATATATCGTTGGACACCTGACCCGCGCCGTAAAGGAAGAGATTATAGGAGGGAGTGAAAGAAGAAAGGAAGAAAGAGGTGCCGTAGTGGAGGGATCCGGAATAATTTCGACCACCTGGGGACCTTTAACCTTCACTGACATCGCACAGCACAGCACACGGGTGCCCTAGCGTTTTGCCTCCATAAAAACGCAGCCGCCGCTGTCGGGTAGCACAACCAAAGATTTCGACAACCTGGTGATCATTAATGCGCGCTTGCAACGCACAGACTGAGGAGCCTTTTCGTCCCTCCTTCATCAAAATAAAGCCGCCGCGGTAGGGTTCCAACCCGGCTACTGAGCCAGAGTAGCCGGGTTGGAACCCTACCGGGGCGGCTTTATTTTGATGGAGGTGAAACGCAAAGGCTCCCGTGTCTATGCGTTACAAGCGCACATTAAAAGATCACCAGGTCGTCGAAATTATAAGGCGCCCGTGTGCCGTGCGATGTCAGTGCACATTAAAAACTATGCCGCCACCTGCTGGAAGACGTTGAAGTAAAGAGAATTAGGAGTTTGACAAGTGACGTCACCAATCAACCACCAATTCGGGTGCTATTGATTTCCTAATGCAGCCGCCATCTTCGATTTATCAGATACGTCATGAATTGGCGGCGATCTTGGATATATCAATAACATCACCAATCAATCCTCAATTCCATAAACTAATGACGTCATCAAAAAATCACAACTGTGTTGCCATATAGATTTCACTATGGGGCCGCCATCTTGAATTACTTAAAAAAATCTTTATTTCACGCGGAAGGGAGTTGGTAGCAGACCCCAAGAAATCGAGAATCGTGATGAGTAATAGCTAACGCTCTTAAATATCCAGGTGGTCGAAATTATTTCGAACCCCTCCACTACAGCACTTCTTTCTTCTTTCACTCCCTCCTTTATCCCTTCCCTTTAAGCGCGGTTCAGATGTCTGCCGAGAAGTGAGACAGATACTGCGCCATTTCTTTTCCCCTCAAAACGATTTTTCATTTTTGAGGAGGCAAAACGTTAAGGCTCCCGTGTGCTGTGCGATGTCAGTGCAGGTTAAAGATCCCCAGGTGGCCGAAATTATTCCGGAGCCCTCCACTACGGCACCTCTTTATTTCTTTCTTCTTTCAATTCCTCCTTTATTCCTTCCCTTACGGCGCGGTTCAAATGTCCGCCAATATAAGAGACAGATACTGCGCCATTTCCTTTCCCCAAAAACCAATTAATATTATTATTTTTGAGGAAAGAAAATTGCGCGGTAATTGTCGCACACATGTCAGTGGAAGGGTGGAGGATGGGAGTTAAAGAAGAAAAATTAATGTGGATATGCTCAGCTAATGCAGGATATACAAAGCCAAAGATTCCGGCGTTCACTGCGTTCCTTGGCGTTGGCATTGACAATATTCTAGACGGCGATGGCTTTGTGGAAAGCAAGGGCGCATAACTGGCTCCCTGGATAAGCGACGCCTCATTTCTGCTTTGATACATATGGCGATTGTTGAGAGAGAGATGTGGCCCGAATGCATTAGCGCTCACAGCGTTGAGGCTGACATGCGGCACTGCAGGAATAGCTACGCCGCAGTGTTCATTTGGTGATCAACCTCTTGGGATCAGCTGTTTACTGCATGCCACCTCCCAGGGTGGCAGGGAGGGCGCGCTGCCTATCTAATCTGCGGAACGCAATCAAAGGACGCTTTAGCGGTTGGACACCAACGCCAAGCACATGAAAGTGAGATTGAGGTCTCCACTTACCAACGGAGTCGGTTGGGCGCTTTCCTTTCATGAAAATGAACGGCATTTGCAAAGTTGTCAACGCCAATGAACTCTATGAACGCCATCGGCTAACTTGTTTTGTTTAGTTTTTTTAGGAAAAGAAATGGCACAGTAAACGGCTCACATATCTCGGTGGACACCCGAACTGCGCCGCAAAAGATTGGATAAAGGAGGTATCAAAAGAAGAAAGAGAGAACTGAAAATTGAAAGTTAGATTTTGAGGAAAGGCACGGCGAGGCGTGCGTTGTGACGTCATGTGCCTCCTCGGAGCACCGCCACGGCGAAATTGCAAGTTCGCGGCCAGCTTTAAAAGTTGGCCGTAGTGGAGTGTCTCCGGATAATTTCTACCACTTGGAGGCCATTAACGTGCACCTGTATCGCAAAGCACATAGGCGCTTTTACGGGGCAGCTCGTTCGGTCGAACAGCTGCCGGCGTCGTAGTAGTAGTAGTTGGCACAGCGAGTCGATAATATTCGGAGGCTGCGTAAAAATCGCAGGGCGCGCACGTTCAGTCAATAAAAAAAATTGACAGTGGCTTAGCTCGGCTGTGCCATGATATACATAGCGAGAGGTACGTTTCCCTGACTGAGCTTGTGTTCACTGTTGGTTTAGCAATGAGAGGCATTCGGTATACACATCTCATTCATTTTGCTTCAGAGAGACGAAGACTGCCCAAGGATCTGTGAAGTACAGTGGTCTCAATTTTGTCGATACAGTATTTCGATTTGGTACAGCCTCTTTAGTATAAAAGCTCTATAGCAGTTCCTCATTGTGTAGTCTGGACGTGCTTGTCCCAATCTAAATTAAAGTCAAAATTTTCTTTCATACACTGACCATGAGAGTCCTGTTTATCCCTTCCTTTGCGGCACGGTGCAGGTGTCCAACGATATATGAGACAGATACTGCGCCATTTCCTAGTCCACAAAAACCAATTAATATTATTACAGTCCTGTTTAGTGTTTAAATAATGCAAATTAAGTCACACACAACTGTTAAATCATACCGCATGCTGGTATATACATGGCAACCACATCAATCGTCTGCTTTACAGGTGATCCCGGTGCAACGTAGGCTCTTGGATGATAATGCCGCTTTCCAGAAGCCGAACTCAGCAGGCTTCAGCATTATTCACTGTGATCGAATGGAGATGTC
Organism: Amblyomma americanum; assembly: GCF_052857255.1. Classification (NCBI taxonomy): domain Eukaryota; kingdom Metazoa; phylum Arthropoda; class Arachnida; order Ixodida; family Ixodidae; genus Amblyomma; species Amblyomma americanum. The sequence continues at coordinate 104,444,362 of NC_135501.1, forward strand.
TGACAGCGGTGATTCTTTGTTTCACGTGCACACAGACTCCAGCGTTCTTATTCGGTTCAAGCCAACTGCCAGGAGAAAACCTCAGAATCGGAAGAGTTAATCTTCTCTTGTATATACCGCCGTTTAGCAGTGGCTCGACTCTCCTTCTCTGGATTCATGTCAAATGTTGTGATACAGACGCCCACTATATATCCGCCTTGTATACGCAATCCTGCGCATGCGACGCGGGGTACGGGCGGTAGAGCGGCGAGGCGGCGACGAAGAACGTGGCGCAGCTGTGAGGACTCTCTGGTTACCATGGCATCGGCGCATGAGAACAACTAGTTTCTCCAATGTACCGCGAAGTGTTCGACTAGTAGCCAGTGTAGCTCCCACTATAAAATGGGAGGAGGAGTAAGCTTCGCCATTGAGAGTGGACCGAGAAAGCTTGTTGCCGTGCTGCCAGGTACTCCAGGAAACGCCATCACCTGCCCATTGGACAAATTGCTCGGAGTCTCTAGTAGGCCTCTGAAAACAACACAGACCCAGCTCCACAATAGCAGTCGTAGACGGCTGCGGTTTCATCACAGCTGTTCAGAAACGTACGACTGTACTACAACGCAAAAGGCTGACTATGTGCGCCCCATCTGCCAGGCCAACGCCGTGCATGGCGAAGGGGGGTTTCAGTGGGCTCCACATGATCGCTGTACGAGTGCACGCCAAGCACGAAGGAAATTTATAGATGATTGGTAACTGCTTTACTAACTGCTTCACAAACCTCGGCTGACACCCGATCCGTGCCGTAAGGGAAAGAAAAAAGAAGAGAGTGAAATAAGAAAGGAAGAGGTGCTGTCCGGGGGGGGGGGGGGGGGGTGGATCGAGAATAATTTCGAGCACCTGAGGATCTTGAACTTGCACTCACATCGCACAGCACATGCGCACCTTTTGCGTCTCGCTGCCGTCAAAACGCGGCCGCCGCGGATGGTTTCTGGACCGGGTACTCCGACTCAGTGGACGAGCGCCGTAACAGCTGAGCCACCGCGGCGGGTAGGAGGAAATTTGGCGGAAACACATAGCACTGGCTTAATTGCGGCATATTAACTCATGTACACCTCAGTACATATCTCAAACGTCGAGCCGTCATGGCGGAGTGGAAGCGTACCCGTCTCGAACGCCAAGGGCAAAAGTTCGATCCCCGGTCTAGACCTCGCTTTTAAGAGCATGAGCTCTTACTACTCGCATTTGTACGTTTCTTTCCTGTCCGAGGTTTCATGATGGCGCACGGAAACCTCAGGTGAGCAAAATGTGGCTTTTTTCGAGCTTCTCGTCTGCTGGCGGATATATCCTCGTTTCTAATTTGAACAGATTAGTGCAGTCGTGAAAGGATACGAATGCATTTCTCGAGACTTTTGGTGACTCAACGCGGCTCACAGCTCGCCTGGCATATCCTCGAGCTATATTGTGAGCCAACTCGCTTCCCCTGTTGCGCGAGTGGGCCGGCATCCATATTAGTTCAACCTCTCTTTGGTTCTAATCTTGTTGTCTTAGGACTGGTTTTGTCTCCTTGGAGATCATACCCCACGCGTAACGGTTTATAGGGACCTTGGAGTCGCTAATTATGGTGACTGATTTGGTGCTTACCACTGTCATGGTGATAGCGGCCTCCTTCGCTGTTCCTGAGTTGTTTTGACCGAACCAGCTGTTAATGTTTCACACGAGTAGTTCACGTCCACGACCACAAAGGAGTCGCCTCCATCGTATTCCGCCGCGTCTACATAGGCTCTGTATTCCGATCCTTCTAGCATGGCTTCCAGGTCCTTAGCTCTTCATCTCCTACTTCATTCGCGAAAAGCAGGGTGAACGTTTTTTGGAATTAATTTAATAGCGAGTAATTTTCGCACTTCGGTCGGTAATTTTGCCTCCGTGTTTCTATCCGAGACTCTATCACGTGTTCCTAGGTTGCTCAGCATCTTCCGTCAAGCTTGTGTGGTTTCGTGTCTCGTCAACTGTGCAAATATATGCGCCTCGAATAGTTCCGTGGTGGTGTTGTAGACGTCATTCCGTACAAGTCGTTCCACAGGGGAGCAGTGTGGGAGCGGCGAGGCTGCTTCATATGCCTGCCTCATAATCCCCTATATTTTTTTTTTTGCCAGCCCTAGCTTGAGGTGGGAGATGGCGTATAGTATTCTGCTTATCACCAATGCGTGAACCATTTGGCGCATACCATTGTCTTTGACTCGCCGTCTTTTCATAGCTATTTGTCTCATGAGCTTGCCTGTCATGTTAATTGTCGGCTTAGTGTGTTTATTGTCTTTGAGTTCTTTCTATTGTCCTTGCGTTCTTTCTATTGTCCTTGCTCATCAGCCCCAGGACCCTGATTTTTTCTGCACTGGCTTCCGACGTCTCATTTATCTCTAGAATAACGTCTCCTGCGTTGTTATTGCGTTTGCTCGCCTCGGATTCACGATAAGTTCGGACTTGCCTGGCGAGCATTTTAGCCCTGCCCACTCCACGTATTCCTCGACAATATTGATCGCATGTTAGAGCTTTGCTTCTATTTCCACATCGTTGCCTGTGTGCGTCCATATTGGTATGTCGTCGGCATATAGCATTTGTTTTATACATTCGACTGTCTTCAATAGTGGCGGTAGGTTCTTCAACGCCAGGTTGAATAAGAAGGGAGAGAGCACAGAACCCGACAAAGTGTCCTTGTCTCCCAGCTGAAAAGTTTCTTACTTGACGTCTCGTAGATTTATTTTTGCTGTTTTTCGGTTAAAAAGTCACTGAAGTAATCGTAGCTACTGTTGTCAGGGGCAGTCTCCGCCACATTAGTTAGTATGGCCTCGTGCTTGATGTTATCAGACTTTATGTGGGTCGGGGCCTGGTATAGTTTTGGCGCCCACTTAGTTAGGCGGGTCTATGATGTCTGCTATGAGCTGGAGCGTCACGTCCTGTGTGGACAACGTGCTCCTGAAGCCTAGCGTTGTTTCGGAAAATACCTCCCTATCCTCTGCGTATTCTTGCAGTCAGTTTAGTATTACATGCTCCATCAGCTTCCCCTGGCATGAAGTTAGGGATATCGCCTTTAAGTTACCCCTCTCAAGTTTCTTTTCACGGGTTTTCAATTTTCATATCGAATTCAGGTAATATTTATCTGCAGAGACTAAGACAAGGTCTAAGTCCAGTGACATTTTGTTGGTTACCCCTTCTGCCACCACCGCCGACGGGGTCTTAATGGCTCACTGCTCCCCACACTACGCTATCAAGATGTCCTCATCTAGTGTTGCGTTATTTGCTTCACGCTGAGCTGGAGATGAACCCCCTTGGTCTGTGTTGAGCTATCGGCTCTTGATTTCCTCGATTAGGTCCGCGGCCGTCCCTTGGAACTTGTGAACCAATCTTTTCAGGTGCCCTTCTGCCGCTGACTTTGTTTGTCCTGGACCTAGCAAGAGGCGAACAAGATGCCACGTGTTCTCGCAGCCTAGCTTCTCATTCATTTCATCGCAAATCTGTCCACATTGTTGACTCTGAAGCTGGTTTGAGTAGTTTTCTATCTGTTTTTCGACTGTCGATATTCTCTTCTTTAGCCTTCTAATGGGCTTTGGTTTTTCTACCTCTTCATGAAGGGCTCTTGGACTTCCCATTTTTGCGCCAGCCTTTAGCCTGTGATACCAAATCCAGTGGTTGGAGTATCTCTAGTGTCTCTGTTTGTCTCTGTTGAATGACTCGAGCCATTGATTTAGATCCGAGATGTCTCTCGGAGAGTTTCTATGCCTGACTTTTCTGACAGTATCCCAGTCTGTTGCTTTCGTTTTGCGCAGCTTCCCCGTTCATCGGCCTCGTTTTCTTTTCAATCTCTTTCATGTAGCGATCGCTACCCAAGGTGTGTCCTGTGTTTGACGACCTCTCAGCCTCTCGGTCTTTGCATAACGTCAAGTCTGGGGACGCGTCTACACTGACGCTATTGCCTACCCTCGTGGAGTCTTTCGGGTTGTTTAGTAGCGTGAGCCTTAAGTTTTGGATGTCCGTCCAAAGTTCGTTTCCCTTGGGGGAGGCTCTCCGGTATCCCCATGCGGAGTGCGGGGCGTTAAAATCCCCAGTGATTACAAGTTCTTTTATAGTAGGTAGTCTAATGGATTTTCGTAAGAGGTACGCCAGCCGTGTCCCCCGGTATTTCGTTGAGTTGTATGTATCTAGAACAAAGAAACTGCGGTCCTCTTTTGTGTTTTGGATTAGTTCTAACATCACGTAGTCCTCGTTGGTGTGTTGGAGTGCGTGTTGCGTTGCCGTCAGATTTTTCTGCAACAGCGTGACCATGAACGACTTGGGTTGGTACTCGCCTTGTACATATAGTGGTATGTACGCGGCGTAGCAGCTTAACTTGACCGTGCCGCTTGCCTCTTGTAGCGCGATTACGGCCGGTGTGTTTATGCTTTTTCGAATATATGCTTGCAGGCTCCCTCTTTTTGAATAGAATCCTCTGCAGATCCAGTGCAAGATTCTGATTTGTTGGCGAGGGGCCATGACGTCCTATAGAGGATATTAGTGCGGTTGCAGCGAAGGGAGGGTGTTGCCGGCAACAGGGGGAAGCCTCGCTTCTATGTTTCCTAGTCGTTCTATAATTTTCTCGCAGCAAGCATTGGTTTGTTCCCTGAACATGAAGACTTTCGCCGTCTGATTATCAGCACATTCAGTTATTTTGTCTACCCTACCGGTAATGCTATCTCTTCTTGCATCTTGAGCTTCAACCAGCTTCATAAGCGTGTTCATATCTGACCGCAGCGTGCTGTGGGCTCTGGTCGATGGGACTTCGTTTGGAATTTCTACCTCCTATTTGGACGAGCTGTCTTCGTTGTTTCCTTTTCAGGGTAGAAGTCTTTCCGCGGGAACTCTGGTGTCCGTATCCATTGTGTTTTGGATGCCTCCCCCTTCGTTTTTGTTACGCTGGGGCGCCTGATTCGCGTTCTGTGATTGTTGCAAAGGTGGATTTTCGGCCACCTTCGGCTGTTTTGTGCTACAGTTAATGAGTTTCCTCATCTCCGCCATTTCCTCCTTTATGGTGCCGAGCTCTCGGTCTCTCTTAGCGATCGCTACTCTTCCTGTTCCTTCTCCCGAGCGGTTTCCCAAGGAAACGTCTTACCTGGATAGCTCACCTTTTAAAACCAAAAGCTTCACTAAGCCACCTTCTCGAGCCGGCAGCGGGGCAGAGTTTGACCCTGAATGTAGCTATAGAGGTCAAACCATTGGCTTAATTGGTGGCAGTCAGATTCGACAGCAAGGTGGATCATATGATTAAGGTAAAAGGCCAAGGGTCAAGGTCAAAGGTCAAGGGTCAAACTCAAAACGGTGTAATAGCCACTGGCGTCGCTGCTGTAGCTGACGTAACATAAGAGAGGTAGAGCAAGGAGTCAAGGCGTAAATAGGCGCGTGTGTGCGCGCTCACTGCCAGAGGCCTGAGCCGACAGAGGAAAAACTTTCTGCTGGAGCCGCGCGCCTAGAATTCATGGTCGCGAAGCTTATGTCGTTTAGAAGATAGCCAGGGAGATGCAGCATTTCGCTTTCGACCAGGGTTAGCCAGAGCTAAACCCTCAGTAATTGTTAGCCTGTGTCTCTGCTCTTGCTTGAGCCTCTTCCTTTGCTCGAGCTGCTGTCTCTGCCAAAACCCGAGCTGCCTCCTCCGGTCCCCGGTAATGGTGGGAAGGAGCTCCATCAGCTTCTCTCCCAGTTGGCCCCCTCGGAACTTGGGAATGGTGAGTGAGAGGCCATTCTCGGCATGCACGACCGCATAATGAAAAAAGGCGTGAAGCCCACGAATGCCAGCGGAAACGCCGGCACGTACGCTGCTTGGAACATCGTCGTTAACGCCGGCGAGCAAGGCGCCGGCGAAGGGGTCGCCGGGATTCAAGAAATTCAGGCCGGCATCTGACGCGGCTACCCTGTATACCCCGATCCGCCCTGGCCCTCATACTTCGACTGAAAGAAAAACCCGGAGGGTGGGTGGGATGAGGTTGTCTTCTGTTGTAAAATAAAGTCTCTCACTCACTCCCTCACTCCGAAGCCCTCAAATACGGTACCTCTTTCTTCCTTTCTTCTCTACCCGCCGCGGTAGCTCAGTGATTAGGGCGCGCGACTACTGATCAGGAGTTCCCGGGATCGAATCCAACCGCGGCGGCTGCATTTTTATGCAGGAAAAACGCTAAGGCGCCCGTGTGCGGTGCGACGTCAGTGCACGTTAAAGATCCCAGGTGGTCGAAATAATTCAAGAGCCCTCCACTAGGGCACCTCTTTCTTTCTTCCTTCTTTCACTCCCCCTGTTTCTTACCTTACGGCGCGGTTCAAGTGTCCAACGATATATGAGACAGATACTGCGCCATTTCCTTTCCCCAAAAACCCATTATTATTATTTATTATTATTATTATTATTATTATTATTATTATTATTATTATTATTATTTAATTTTCTCTCTGGAACTCCAGATCAGTAGCGCTCGGCTACTGATCCGGAGTTCCCGGGTTCGAACTAGACCGCGGCGGCTACCTTTTTATGCAGGAAAAACGCTAAGGCACTCGTGTGCTGTGCGACATAAGTGCACTTTAATCCCCAGGTGGTCGAATTTACTCCGGAACCCTCCACTACGGCACCTCTCTCTTTCTTCCTTTCTACTTTCATTCCCTCCTTTATCCCTTCCCTTACGGCTTGGCTCAGGTGTCCGCCGATATAGGAGACAGATACTGCACCATTTTTTCCCCCAAAACAAATTATAATCTCTGGCGGGCTGCGCCACAATTAATTTCCAGTCGCAATGCTAATAGCAGTCAGGTTTAGGATAATGAATATGGGATAGCGTTTCGTTGGCTTCATACTAAGTTAGAAACTATTCACAGAAGGCGAAGTGCATGTTAGGCCTTTGCCAATACTGCATACTGTTAATCGCATCGAGCGACGTATTTCTCAAAAAAATAAAGAGAAGGGGTTCACTAAGGAGTGTCTCTAGATATTCCCTTCTGGCTCGAGTAGTCTTCCAGGAGGCGGAGATTAAGCGTTGGACATGCTTGCCATATTTGACCCTTTGTCATTGTGGGTGCCCGCGGTGGAGTTCGCAATTTAGCTCATATTTGAGACCAGATATCCCCATAAAAATAATGTATTTGAACGAAGACCGCCCGCGCTCGGGCATCTATCTCATTGATCGAGATTATCGCACTGTGATCATGAAGCCTCCTTTAAAAGGCGCGTTTCATCACTTTTTGATATTTCGTGGTATCTGCTATAGCCCTTGATCACAGTCCCATCTGTGGCAGCAACTATTCATGACGTTTCAAGATTTCGTGAGATCTCCTACCACACTGAGAACAAAGTGCCATTTGTGACGGCAACTAGTATTGAGTGGGTCCCACGGGATATGCTAACCGGTCAAATCCAGGCAGATTTAGCGACCCGCTATGCGAATCTAGACTCATCACTGCCTCGGCTCCTTCATTTGGACAATATTAGCCTCCTTTCATCAAGAAAAGAACTCCTGCGGCGCCGCACACGTGCTCTCATCCCTCCGTGTGCGGTGACCCTACCCCGTGGTCTTACCCGTGCAGAGGAGGTTGCGATTAGGAGGATCCAGGTCGGGGTTGCCCTCGCACCTGCCGTCTCTCGGAAGTGGCCTCAGTACCGAGATTTGTTTCTTCGGCCAGGGTGCCCGAGATGTAAACACGAGGACGTTGAAGCGGCCGACTTTCATCACTTGCTGTGGGACTGCCCAGCTCTCAAGCCTAAAAGGATCCGGCACCTCAATGTAGCGAGCCTTTCACCAAGCAACCCTGCTTCATATATTGCCTGGACGCGGGGACCTTACTACCGTTTTCTACTGGACTTCGTCAAATCAGCTAGCCTTTTTTCATTCATTTAATCACTACTGCATATCTCATTACACCTTCACCCATTATTGGTGCCCTGCGGCAATAAATTTCGCTATAAAAAAACTAGTTTCTCAAATCCAAGGTCGCGGCCAATAAAAAATGGTTGTGCCCACTCGTTCCTATTAGCCCGACCCTCACAAAAACAATTGCTGATTGCCTAGCTCGGTTAGGCCAGGGTTACTTAGCGAAAGCAGGGAGACTTCTGCATCGGAAGAGTGCATTCACTTAATGTGCCCTTATTCAAGGATAGATCTTGAGACGTCGTGGCGAAGTGGTAGCGTCTCCGCCTCGAAAGCAAAAGGCCCTGGTCCGATTCGGGGCCTCGGCACAGGTTTTTTATTCAGTGTGTGTGCGGGGGGTTTCAGGGGATCCCATAGATGCCGCCACCGAGTACGTTGGCTATCGGTTAAGCGCCGGATCTGTTAAGTCGCGGTTAAATTCCGGTGTAACGCGCGCGAGGGCTTCACGGCGACGTCACGTCGGCCAAAGCGATACTCCCCTATACTCCAACTGCGCCTGACCGCCGACGCGTACTGCTGCTTCGGAGCACTCTGACCGCCCTGGCGGAGATTTGGAGCACGTGTCTATTTCGCGCCGACAGCGCGAGCCACCGCCGGCCTAGCCGGACCGGTTCGGCTTAGCGGCGAGGCGCGCGTTGTGGCGTCATGTGCCTCCTCGGAGCATCGCCACGGCGAGATCGCAAGTTCGCTGCAAGTAAAGCTTCCGCTTTAAAAATAATCTAAATCGGGTAGGAAAGCTGTCCCGTTACTGGACCGCTATACATGTATACATTCGCTGTTGCTGCTGCTGTTGCTGACAGGAAGAAAGCAAAGTGCATGGGCCTGCCTACTGGCTCAAGCGAAGCCACGCTCGCTGCTGCTTGCTGAAAGTAGGAGAGTTAAAGGATAGGAGAGGGAAGATAGAAAGAAAAGGCGCCGTGCGCTAATAGGCCCATAGGCCCCGGGCCGATTGCGGAGGCAGTGCAATACTGGGCTGACCCGTGCCAGTGTGCGTCTAGCACTCTGCTATATTCTAAAAATAAGTTTAATATCTCAGGTCAAAGGACCAGTAGCAGATATTAAAGCAAGTATCAGGCCATATAACCTTATAGCACTATAAGCTTATGACATATAAGCTTACACATTCAATGTTGCTGTTGCTGATAGGATGAAAGGAAAGTGCACGGGACTCCCTACTGGCTCTAGCCGAGCCACACTCGCTGCCGCGTGCTGAAAGTAGAAGAGTTAAAGAATAGGAGAGGAAAGATAGAAAGAAAAGCCGCCGCATGCTAATAATCCCATAGGCCCCCGGGCCGATCCCGGAGGCAGTGCAATACCGGGCGCCTGAGTGCGTATAGCACTCCGCCACGTTCCGCCATATATATATATATATATATATATATATATATATATATATATATATATATATCAGCCTAGCAAGGGAACAACAGTTCACAATTGGCAGCGAGAGCCTAGAAATTGTGCCGGAATACGTCTACTTAGGGCAGGTAGTGACAGCTGATCCAGATCATGAGAGGGAGATAACTAGAAGGATAAGAATGGGCTGGAGCGCATATGGCAAATTCTCGCAGATCATGAGTGGCAGTTTACCAATTTCCCTCAAGAGGAAAGTGTACAACAGCATAATCTTACCGGTACTCACCTACGGGGCAGAAACGTGGAGGCTAACTAAAAGAGTTCAGCTTAGGTTAAGGACAACGCAGCGAGCCATGGAAAGAAAAATGATAGGTGTAACGTTAAGAGATCGGAAGCGGGCAGAGTGAGTGAGGGAACAAACACGGGTTAATGACATCCTAGTCGAAATCAAGAGAAAGAAATGGGCTTGCGCAGGGCATGTAATGCGAAGGCAAGATAACCGCTGGTCCTTAAGGGTAACGGAGTGGGTTCCAAGAGAAAGTAAGCGTAGCAGGGGGCGGCAGAAGGTTAGGTGGGCGGATGAGATTATGAAGTTTGCAAGCAAAGGGTGGATGCAGCTAGCAAAGGATAGGGTTAATTGGAGAGACATGGGAGAGGCCTTTGCCCTGCAGTGGGTGTAGTAAGGCTGATGATGATATATATATATATATATATATATATATATATATATATATATATATATATATATATATATATATATATATATATATATAATGTGTGTAGGGTGTTCCAGCTAACTTGGACCAAGATTATGAACAATCCTAAGCGTTCTCCAGAAATCGCGTGGATGTTGTTCAGGCTTATCTAAACTTACAGCCCCCTTTTATTTGATCGTCCTACTTACATAATTACTCGAGATAAATTTATTACCTTTTTAGATGAAACGCTTAAGCGTCAATAAGAAATTTGTGGAACTCCGCAAATATTTTCAAACCCAGCCACTTCCTACGGGGTAGCCTTATTATCGCCGTTTTTATTCGGGGAAAAACGAAAGCCCGCGGAGTTTAAAAAATACCAGGTGAAAGCGCGCTCCGTGCGCCAGAATGCGGCCCGATTACAGCGCTCTCATCCGTGATATCTAGAAAACATCGATCGCATTGCGCCTTTCGTGCTACCACGAGAGGGCTTCGTGTTGTGCTTGGTTCCAAGATAAGCGCGAGTGGGCTCTGGTGGCAGTTGAAGGAAAGCGCAGCTCCCGTTTCTGCGGCGATAATTGCGCTGTCACGCAAGCAGAATGCATGCGGAGGAACACTGACAATCTCAAGAGTTCGAGTTTGGGAGGAAGACCACAAAAAATAAAGGCGCATTATAACAAGCTTGATAGCTTTGTGTGAATTAGTCTTTTCACAAAAGAAACAGATGTAAGTGGCTACAGAAGGTTGTATTTTAGTTTCTTTACCATTCCTTCTAGGCAGGGAATTTGTAATTTCATAGTACTTACGTGCCTTTTCCACGTCGTACAACAGTTTTGCACAGATGACTATTTCCATGGATAACGGTTGCAGAGAATCATTCGCTGTGATGTCTGTCTAAAGAAAGTGTTCAAACAAGTCGCCCTCTGCCATAATGCAGTATTGGCATCTTTTCAGCACGTCCGATGTAGCTTCCTTGATTACGCAAGACGGTATTTCACTGGAGACCTCAGCAATATCTGCCTTTAGCTTTTCTGGTGTAGTTGTGGGTTTGCGGTACTCGCGGTCTTTCACATATCCCCACAAAAAGAAGTCAAGAGGTGTCAAGTCCGGTGACCTTGCAGCCCAGGCCACAGGTACATGCCGCCCGACCCACTGGCATTTGAAGGCTTCGTCAAGCCAGGCTAGGGCAACGCTGCTGCTGTGAGCTGGTGCACCGTCGTGCTGATACCAAGTCCGCTTCTAAAGCGCGAGAGGAAGATCAGAGCAAAAATCTTCGACCGGGCCTTTCAATATGTCGTTCAGGTATCGCTGAGCAGTGAATATGTGGTCAATATGGGGCCAATTATTCTTCCGTCAAAGATACCGCACCAGACACTGAATGACCGTTGGTACTGTTGTTTGGTCTGCGCCAGCCAGTGTGGGTTCGTATCGCTCCAGTAATACGCATTATGGATGTTGACTTGAGCCTTTCTGGAGAAGGTTGCCTCATCTGTCCAGAGCACTTTGTCAACAAAATCCGTTATTTCGTCACTGCTCAACAGGATCCAGTTTGCGAAGTCAAGCCGAGATTGAGAGTCTCCTTCTTCCAGCTTTTGATGCAGTTGGAGGTGATACGGATGCATTTCAGCCTTGCCAAGAATTCTTGACACTGAAGACTTTGCAATGTCAACCTCAGCACTCACATCACGCAAACAGGCATGAGGGTTTGCAGCCATGAAAGCCAAAATGTCTCCGTCAACCTCTTCAGTGATAGTACCCTTTCTGTGCCGCGTCTTCTTGAAGCTACCTGTTTCTTTCAGCGCCAAGTAACTCCTCATTATTGTGTTTGCGCTAGGTCTTCCCACACACTGCTAATTTCGGTACACCTTGGCAGCTTTCCACTTATCGCCCCGTGCTGCTCCCCAAGGCCAAGACTATGTTCGCCTTCTGCTCGTGTGAGTACGGCATTCTTCAGGCACTGCTAAAAAATTCCTCGAAGCGGTTTCACGCGGCATTACAGTAATAGACAGTTGAGCTCAGATGCATCCAGCCGTTGGCACAGCTTAGAAGAAAGCGGGATTATGACAAATGACGCCCTGTCTCGCACACGTTTCAGATGTGTCATGCGTATTTTGTGTGTATTTGTGGCATTCTGCGTCGACTTGAACGCTGAAAAACAAAGGGCTCTTTTCATAGTACTCGAAAATAACCGGCTAATGACGGCGCATTCTTCCGCGGCAGGCGCGAGCGGCTGCTGACGAACGTGTTTTCGGAGCGCCGTCGCCAGCCGCTGTCGGTATAATGTCAGAGCCGAGCAAAGGTTGAAGCCCTTTCTCGTAAGCAAAGAGAAGGCGCAGCGCTGGCGATGTTTTTTTTACAAATCCCGGATGAGAGCGCTGTAATCGCGGCGCATTCGGGAGCACGGAGCGCGCAGTCACGTGGTATTTTTTTAACTCCTCGGGCTTTCGTTTTTCCTGAATAAAAACGGCCGCGCTATGGCTATCTCATTGGAAGTGCCGGGGTTGGAAAATATTTGTGGAGCTCCACAACTTTCCTATTGACGCCTGAGCGTTTCAAGCTTTATTTAAAAAGTTAATTAATTTATCGCGACCAATTATTCTAGTACGAAGAGGAAAAAAATTGTACGGTAACTTTAGATAAACCCTAACAATATCCACGTGATACAAGTTCTGAAGAACGCTTACGTCTTTTCAAAATCTTGGTCTGAGTTAGCTGGGACACCCTGTATATATATATATATATATATATATATATATATATATATATATATATATATATATATATATATATGTGTGTGTGTGTGTGTGTGTGTGTGTGTGTGTGTGTGTGTGTGTGTGTGTGTGTGTGTGTGTGTGTGTGTGTGTGTGTGTGTGTGTGTGTGTGGTGCCTTCTGGTGGAGTATTTATAGCGGACGAATGTATATGCCTATATATGTGTCACTGTATATAGAAAAGAAAACCACAATTACTTAATAGCGAAACATTGTATACATGCAACTACCCGTTGAAGCGTTTTCATATCGCACCACAAGGCGAATTCTAGGCCCACCTTGACCCCCGAAACGAAGCAAATTCCGTTTGGGACGTTTCTTGAGGGGGTTCTAGTCGACAATGTGTAGACGTGCATCGTAATGTCTCTGATAGATGGCGCTAGGCGGCGATCGTTTCGCTAGGCGGCGTGCGTGCATACGTAGCCGAGCATGGTGGCAATCCACCCCGTTTCAAAAGGTATTACGTTCCGTTCCTCGAAACAAGCGGCGCGTTCTACGCTTTCTTCAGCTAGTAAACCAAACAGCTAACGCTCGTTACGTCCACGTCGTACACACGGTGGCGGCCTTATTTTGGCATATAATTTATAGCGATCAGGTTATTAGAATAATTCGGGAGATGTTCGCTTTTATTCGAGACATTGGAGGCGCCGGAGTGCTGTGCGATACCAGTCCACGTTAATGATCTCCGGGTGGTCTAAATTATTCCAGAGATTGCCTGATTGATTGATTGATTGAAACTTTTTTAAATATCGGCAATTGTCGGATCCGTGGGTGGTGCGGCTATTGCGGCCGCTCATTGGCCTTCGCTGCAGCGTGGGCCCTGCGAACCAGTCCTCGTTGCAGTTCGGTGTCCTCGCTGTGATAAGATACGATAGGAAAACTTTTTATATCCGATAGACAGAGGGTAACCAGAAGGCTACCAGCCGAGACGACGGCCGAAAAGTCTTCACTCTCGGCGGCGGCTTCGGCCAGTCGGACGAGTTGTAGCTGAGTCGCCGGGTCGGAGCTCAGTAGTAAGGTCTCCCATTGGTGTTGCGACTTTATACCACGTTCCTCCCGGGGGCATGAAAACATTCCCTTAGTATGTGGTCCAAGGTCGCCCCAGACGCGGCTACCTGGCTACATTGGCTACCACAGCCACCACGTGCGATGAACCCACCTGTGCCGCAGTGCCCTGTTGTGTCAAATCTCATCGCCCCGGGAAATCAAGGTGCGCGATATACGTGCGGCAGGACGTCCAGCACAGCCTCGTCGGCTCGGCGGCGGCGACACAGGAGTGCGTGGTGGTGACAGTGCGCGTCGGTGGTGTTGACACGTCGGTGGCCAGTGTTTTTGTGCGTCCAGCTGTCGCGTGGAACGCGCTGTTTTTTCGTGCTGTGTCTTCGTGCTATGCCCCGCGCCAAATCATCTGTGGTGATTTTAACGCCCACCATAGTGCGTGGGGCAGTGCGCGCCACTCCGCGCGTGGAGACGACCTGCACGACGCAGCAACGCAGCTGGGACTCACCCCCTTGAACACCGGCGAGCCCACCTTTCGACGACGCGGAACAACCGGCTCCTGCATCGACGTTGCCTTCGCATCCAGAGGCATCGAGGCGACATGGCGCCAATCACCATCTCTCTGCGGCTCGGATCATTACTCCATTCTAATTGAACCCACTGCATTGGAGACGCGCACCAAACGTACCTACTCCGATACCAACTGGAGTGCGTTCAGGCGGGCGGTCGACGAGGTGGCGGCCACTGGCGCCGATTTCTTTTCAAGTCTAGTTCGAAGCGCCCTCGAAACTGCCCAACGGGCAGAGGTAAGGGCAGGGCAGCCCACACCTGATATGAAGCTGCTTCATCTGCGCGAGAAGAAAGATCGCGCAGAGCGACGGGCGTGACAGACTGACAGAACCGCCGACTGGACTGTCTGCAACCGCCTGGACGCGGCAGCGCGCCGCCACGCCAACAAGCTATATCGCCAGCAGCGGGCTTCACTATTCCAAAGGATGGAGGAAGATGTCAGCTCGCGGAGGCTGTTTGACGCCCTGCAGCGCATCATCGAACCATAGGCAAACCGTCAACCGCTGGCGGCCCTCGCAATCTCCAGCGGGCTTAGCTTTGAAGAGTTGGAAGAGCGGTTTGCGGTCGGTTCGCGCAGCCCAGCCCCGCAAACGCAGCTAAAAGAGCTGCTCCTGACATCCTCAGAATCGACGCCATTTCCTCTCACGTCGCCTCTGAAGGTCCATGTGCTTCGCCGTTCACCACGGCGGAACTGAACAATGCGCTGCAGCGCTGCCGCTGCTGCTCGGCGCCCGGAATGCTGCGAAACCTAGATGCGCAGCAACGACAGATCCTCCTGTAGCAAATCAACCGGGTGTGGGAACGCGGGGAGCTACTGGAGGATTAGCGAACCGCGGTCGTTTGTCCCATCCGAAAGGCAGGGTGCCCACCTACGGAGCTGAGCGGATACCGGCCGGTGGGATTAACATCGGCGGCAGGTAAGCTCATGGAGCATATGGTGTTGCAGCGCCTGAACAAGCGGGCCGCGGAGGATGATTTGTTTGACGAGCGGCAGATGGGTTTCCGTGGAATGCGGTTCACGGCTGATTCTATATCGGACGTTGTTACAGCGCTGGGGCATGCCAGGACGGCAGGCGAGGTTGCGCTGCTGCTACTACTGGACGTCTCGGGCGGTTTAGACAACGTTCACCGCACACCAATTCTCGCGGTGCTTGAGGGGGCTGGTGTGAGCGGGCGCCTTTTGCGATACGTTCATGGCTTCCTGAGCGGGCGCACCATGCGCGTACGAATAGGGGGTAAGCTCTCGAAGCCACGCCCTGTGGACATGGGCGTGCCGCAGGGCTCTGTCTTATCACCATTTCTGTTTAATGTGGCCATGTCGGTGGTGCCGGCCTCCCTCCCCACGAGCGGCCGACACCATATGTACACGTCCATATATACAGACGACATAGCTATGTGGTGCCGTTGACCACCAGATGAAGCGCTCCGCGTGCGGGAGTGTCTTCAGGGAGCTCTGACCGCTATCGATGTCAGCTTGCAGGGCCTTGGTCGGTCGCTGAGCGCGGACAAACATCGGTGGCCATGGCCTGCGTTTCGCGCTCGCGCGCGCACCTTGAGCAACAGTCACTGGACGGGCTCCGATTCCTTGGCGTAAATCGGTGCGGTACGTTGGCCTGGACATCGACTGACACCGTTACCTCCACCCTGCGGCGACGAAGGACTATCTGCCGATGAAGAAGGTCACCGCCGCCGTGCACAAGCTCACAGCTCGAGGCCAGGACATCTCCCAACATGCCTCTCTGCGGCTATACAATGGCGCAGCCTTAGGGGCGGTGTCCTATGCGCAGCCGCTCGTCACGGTGCGCAAGCCGTGCTGGAAGAAACTCCAGCTTCAGACCCGCAAGTCCCTGCGCGTGTGCCTAGGCCTGCCCAAAAACTCGCAGTGCGCCGCAACGTTGGCCGAGGCAGGAGCGTGGCCACTTGAGCTCCAAGCAGCGCACTGGGAACTGAATCACGTCGACCGGCTTCACCGGGAACCGGACAGCGGCTCGGTGCTGCAGCGTATGCACTCGCACCCGCGCGCACGAATGGGCGCGGCGCTGCTCAAGTATGAGCAATTGATCCCACCACCCTATGGTTTCTGCGCGCCCTGGCATGCTGCTTCGGAGGTAGAGCGAGAGATCGTCGGCATCGCAGGAAAGCCGAGCACACCCCTCTGTGCTGTGCAGCAGCTGGCCAGAGCCGTCATACACGAGGAGCTCCAGGACCATCTCCTCGTGTACACCGACGGCTCAGTGGCCCGCGACAGCTGCTCCCTTGATGCGGCGGCTACCATCCACGCCCAGCGACTGCACAGCCAGCAATACGCAACCTTCCTGGGCTCCTCCACCACGGCTGAGCTGATGGTGATCCGGCTCGGGCTCGACCTGCTGCACACCCTATGGCCTCCGCCGCCCAGGAGTGCTTTGCTGTGCGTCTCCCGCGCCGCCCTCAGCCGCCTGCAGTCCAACGGCCGCGCTACCCCACTGGTGCAGGAAATTCAATCGCGCATCGAACGCCTCGCGAAGAGAGGATGCGCCGTGCGTACACAGTGAGTGCCTGGTCACTATGGCATCTCCGGCAACGAAGAAGCTGACGACCTCGCGACCACCTCACATGAACTACCTGCTAGGGATATCCCCCTTGCGCTAGAGGACGTGCGTGCGGTCATCCACGACCATCTCCAAAAGCAGCACCCCGACCCACGCGTCGCAGGAGGTGAGCGCATCGACCGACAGCATCACCCGCTGTCGCGCACTTACGCGGTCGCAACGTGTAATGATTCTCAGCGCGCGTATTGGCTGCGTGTGGCCCGGGAAACGACGGGGCGTCACGGAATCGCGACAGGTGAAGCGTGTGACGGATGCGCTGCAGTGGAAACCCTACAGCACTTGCTCCTTTACTGCGCCGCATTCGTCGATTCTCGTCGCGATATGCTTGCGGCCTATAGGGCAATGGCATACTACCAGTTTCCCTCAAGACGATATTAATGCCACAGGGCAGTGCGCGCACCCGTGAGCGTACCTTGGTGAGCCTCTGTGCATTCCTCAATTAGACAGGCTTAACGTCCCGTCTGTTCTCCGCCAGGTAGTTTCACGCAGTGGACGAACGCTCCTCAAGTTCTACCTCGGACGATTAACAACTGGACACCGCACTCCTTTTGTAGTCAACATAGGGCTGTGCGCGTGTGTTTTTATTCCTCCATTATTAACTAATCACGCGCACAACCAGGACACATTTCTTATTGTGTAAATAGTTTGTGTACATTACCTCTCCCCCTAACCTCTCTTCCTGTGCCCTCACATCTTTCGTTTCATTTCTCCATTCTGCCTGCTCTCCTTTATTTCCGCTGTCCCAGCTCAGGCCCTTCAGTATCAATGGCAGATGCCGGGACTAGCAGAAATCTTTTCCTTCTTTTAATATTATTTTAATGAAAACCATATACTGCTACTACAAATACTACCTTAGGGAACGTGCTTTCCCGCCAGGTAGTACCGCCCCCTCCATCCCCAATCCCACTCATTCTTCCTGCAAGGCTGCTTTACGGACCACTCAGTGCGCCGGCAAGAATTGCCTGGTGGATCGTGCTTTACATGAAGAACAAGCCCGTCGGCTCCTGGACCAGTAGGGGACAACTCTGGTGTTGGTGGTAAAACTTTATTTAATGCACTGGAGTGGGTTTTAGAGAAAAGTGGAGGGTTCCACCACTCTCGTGCCTGGGTGGTAGTCCTCATTCCGGGACACCATCGGCGGTAGCCGCTACCCGCGCTCTTTGATCCAGAGCCCTCTCGGGCTACAGATCCAAGCAGCCGGACAAGGTCGCCTCCCATCCCTCTCTCTTTGGCTTATTTACTCTATTTGTGGATTTTTTGGCAGGCCCATACATTATGATATGCGTCTCCACATATCTCACAATTTTTACAGTACACCGAAAATGTACGGTCTATGTGTTTTAGAATCGCCAGGCTTAGAAACAACCCCGTCCGCACCCTTCTGGGGTGTCCTTCCTCAGTTCTATCCTATGCCCTTGGCGGGCTCTGGAAATGTCTGCCTACTGAGGCACAGATAGGATTTATTGTCCGCGTATGTCGTAGGCGGATTCGGAATTCAGTGGAACAAAGTGGAATTCAGAGTATGGGAATTCAGTGGAACTTCGGGGGAGAGACGTTCGGGCGGCTGTGTGAGCAGCCTCGTTCCGTTCTATTTCCTGGTGTCCGGGCACCCATAGCATTTCTTTGTTCCCTGCATTGAGCTATGTTGCGCGTTTGCGAAACTTTTGCTGGCAAGCGGCGTTCTTCTTTCTATTTATTTATTTATTTATTTACAATACCCCTAAGGGCCCTCGTGCGAGGGTATTACATAGGGGGGGGGGGGCGATACAAGCATAAAAATATGGCACAGGCATTAGAAACAAAATACACGTAATAATTAATTAAAAACTAGTAATGTACACAAATAACAACAACAAACAACGCAGAAGAAAATACTTAGTAAATGCACATAATACAACAAAAATACCAAATCTGTTAGTCCATGGTTTGTTTTAACGAATGCTGAAACGATTGTGGGTTAACCTCAGTAGCTATGTGTGATGGCAAGTTATTCCAATCTATTATAGTGCGAGGAATGAATGATTTCGAGTAGAGCAATGAACGGCATGTGACGCGTTTTATTTTGTTAACGTGGTCGCGGCGAGGAAAGACTGCAGGGTGTGGCAAAAAGAAGTCGTCGTGGAGGGTGGGATGGTGATACAGTTTGTGAAGCAAGGTTAGGCGAGCGAAATGGCGTCGACATGATAGCGGTTCCAACTCGGCACGTTGTTTTAATGCTGTGACACTGGTGAAGCGTGAATAATCTGAAAAGATGAAGCGAACAGCACGGTTTTGCAGGGATTCAAGGTTGTTTATGATGTAAGCTTGATGAGGGTCCCATATGGCAGACGCATACTCAACTCGCTGGCGGATTAGCGTGATGTAAGCAAGTTTTTTTTAAGTGTGAAGGCGCGTGTTTGAGATTACGCCTAAGAAGGCCGAGTGCGCGATTTGCTGATGCTAAGATTGTGTTAATATGGTAATGCCAAGTTAGGTCAGACTGAAAGTGAACTCCTAGGTACTTGTAAGTTGTTGTAAGTTCAACTTTATCGTTATTGAGGAAGTATGTTGTAGCAATTCGAGTGGAACGGTTAGTAAACGACATTAACTTTGTTTTAGATGCATTTAGAGACATTAGCCAGGAAGAACACCAAGCCGTTACAGCGTCAAGATCAGTTTGAAGTAATTGGCGGTCGGTTTCATTAGTAATATTACGATATATTACACAATCATCCGCGAATAACCTAATTTGAGACGATACACACTTGGGTAGATCGTTAATAAAAATTAAAAAGAGCAGAGGGCCAAGTACACTTCCCTGGGGGACTCCAGATGTTACGGGGACAGAAGACGAGTTAAAGCCGTTGACAGAGGTGAATTGTTTTCTGTTATCGAGGAATTGTTTTCTCCTTGAAATAACGCTGGGATGGAGATTTAAGTTTGTCAATTTGGTTAGGAGCCTGTGATGGGGAACGCGATCAAAAGCTTTAGAATAGTCTAAAAATACTGCGTCAACCTGTAAGCCAGCGTCTACTGCGGAAAATATGTCGTTAGTAAATCCAGTGAGTTGTGTGTCGCATGAATAACCCCTGCGAAAACCGTGCTGGTATTTGAAAATGATATCGTGCTCATACAATTTCGACAGGCGTGTTGAGAATCAGAAATTATGTGCGTGGCGTCGGATTGAGTGGCTGCCAGCGCTATCGCCACTTCCTCGGCTAACGCAACTTTACTAGTTTTCACCGAGAGTCCATCCACCTGCTTTCCCTCGTGTATGACCGCTACGGTGCAGAGGCCCTCTTGCGTAGAACCCGCCGTGTCTACATAATACGTGCCATTTTTGCTGCCGTAATACTTCTGTATCGCTCCAGCTCCGGCTTCTCTTCTACCTTGATTGTGCTCGGGATGCATGTTTTTGGTATTGATTTAAGTAGTAGTTTATCTCTCCACTCCTTGGGAATGTCCCCTCTGTCTTCTTTTGCTGGCGGAAGCGCTATGTGCAGATCCTCGAGGACTCGTCTACCAACTTTGGTTGTCGATAACCGCATTATTTGGCTTGTTTGGTGAACTTCGAGTAGTTCTTCCAGCGTGTCATGCATTCATAGGTGGAGAAGGCGATCAGTGGACATCAAGCACCTTCTTGATGTCCACTGTGACTATTACGTCTAATTGCTTCTTGTCGCTCTGCCGTAGTTTGAGGTAGGGCACTGCATATGTTATTCGGCTAATGGAAAACGCATGCACCAGGCGTATTGTCTCCTTTTCCATGAGTCCACTGTGCTTGCCAGATACCCTGACAATCATCCTACTGATTTGTTCGCACGTAACTGTAGTTTGTGTTATAATTGTAACGGGGTGAGGTTGGAAGCAAATGCCGAAACGGGTCACCGACGTGCCTGAAGGAGCGCACGGGAAGAGCGCCCCGTAAACCGACAGTAAACGTTGCTGGTGGGAGTCAGACTGGCCCCCTCCATGAAAATTGGGGGAGCGTTTATTATCTTTTCCCGCTCCCTTTTTTCCCGTTCAGCTGGGGGCCGCTGAGAAGGCGCCTGAGGTGTCCTTGGCGTCTGCTGCCTTGGGGAATCGTCATACCCTTTCCTTTGTTATGAAGCCTGCTTTACCGCACTGGGGACGAGCCGTGTCTTGTTTCCGCCTCTACAGTCCGTAGTAGATAACAAGCCTCCGGACCCGGGTAGACCGACGAAGCTTGGGTGCAAAGGGGCCGCACTCGACTGCTGTTGCCGCGCCGAGGCCTTTGTAGACGGCTCGGTGCATTATGAGCAGCAAGGTGGGGACAGCTGTTCTGTGTCCGTTTCCGCTGCTAGTGCAGGAGAAGGCTCCTCGTCATCTGAGACAACGCCGGGCGTCATTCGCGGTCGCACGTAGTCCGCGTGCCTGTTCCACAGCGTTCCGTCTTCGAGTTCTATTTGAAGCGACGAAGAACTTGTGGGTGGGCAAATCATTCCTGCAATGCAAGCTGGGCCTCGTCGGATGTTTCGAACAAGGACTGGCTCGTCGGACGAAGGCAAACAACTTTTGCGTGGGTTACTATCGCAGCGCATCTTTTGCTTCAATTGCATGAAGTCCGCATGCGCACTTAGGCCGGGGTGCATTCGCTGAATGTGAGTTTGCAGCTGCCGGCTCATGACGAGCTCAGCGGGAGGGGACCCAGTAAACGCGTGCGGCGTTGTTCTGTAGGAAAGCAGGATCCTGTCGATGTTTGTTTGGAAATCTCCAGGCGGCGCCTTCTTGAGTTTCTTCTTTATTGTTTGCACGACGCTTTCCGCTGGTTCGTCCGATGCTGGCTGGTATGGCGGGATCAGGATTCGCCGAATGCTGTTCTTGCTCAAGAAATCAGCGTAATTCTCGCTGGTGAATACGGTGCCGTGGTCGGAGACATTGATGTCTGGAATGCCATGTGTGAAAAATATGGTTCGCAGGCATCGAATTGTGGCGTCCGCTGAATGTGCATGAACGGGAACCACCTCTGCCCATTTAGAGTAGGCATCGACTAGGACGAAAAAGTAGTGTCCTAGAAATTGACCACCAAAGCCGATATGCAGTCTAGAGCATGGTTTCTTCGGAAACGGCAATGCAAAAGGAATCGTTCGTGGTTAGAAGAATTTTGGCGGTGAATCTTCCTTGACAACAATTTTGGCTTTCACAACTTTGAATGTTCCTAGTCCGTCGGAAAATACTTCTTTGTAGCAATTCAGCAGCTCGTCGACACTAGTCAATCAACGGATCTGACGTCGTTTAGGACGAGCTGAAGAGCACTGATCCAGTTTCGTCCGAGAAGGGTTGGACACTGGTCCGGAGCTACAAACAAAGGCAGTGTTGCCTCTCTTTGTCCGAACTGGACTGAAACGATACCCTTGCCCCTAACGGGTGTCAGACTTCCGCAATAACTCTTCAGAATTGCGTCTGAAGGGTCTACTGAGAGCTCGGGAAACCGCTGTTAAAATTCGGTCTCCTCTATTACGGAGACACTGGCCCCCGTGTCTATCTTCATTCTAAGAGGCCTGACTGCGACTTGCAAAACTGCTACAAACGGAGGAACTGTTTTCTCGCTGTTGATCTGCCACGTCTCCAAGACCTGTGACTGGATTTCAGAAAGATTTCCACTGTCCGCTAGGCTGTGAACTGGCTGCTTTTGTTGCAGTTCCGCATTGTGCTTCCTGGACACGTTCTTCTGCTTCGTGTCGGCAGCCTTTGAGCGGCATACTCTGGCCAGATGCTCGATCTTGCTGCATGTGTTGCACCGGGATTTTGCGTGCTGGCATACTGTTGCGTAGTTCGGCGATCTACAGCGATAACAACTTATCGTCTGTTTCATTTGCTCGATCATCGCACTGTGAACTGTCTGCGCTTCGGTCATGCCCTGAGCATGCATCAACATGCTTGAGTCTCTTTTAGCCGTCTCCTTTGCAATTAGGAGCTTGGCTGATGACTCGAACGTCAGGTTTGGCTCTTCAAGCAGGCGTCGTTGCATTCACGTGTCATTAATGCCGCGAACGAGTCTGTCCTGCAGCATGTCAGGAAGGAAGGTGCCGTACTCACAGTTTGCTGAAAGCTTTTTCAGTGATGCGGTGTAGTCGCTCACAGACTCCTCCGGTTGGCGAGAGTGACTATTGAATCTGAAGCGGCAGACCACCCCGGAAGGCTTCGGAATGTAGTGGCCCGAAAGCACGGATAATATCTTGTCGATAGAGACTTGATCTGGAGTTTTAGGCGTCAGCAGGCTCCGTAGTAAGGAGTAGGTACTGTACCCGCAGCATGTCAGAAACACGGACCTTTTCTTCTCCTCTGGAACGCTGTTGGCGTCAAAGAACAGCTTGACTCGCTCCAAGTACTCCGTCCAGGCTCCTCCTTCTCCGTGGAATGGCTCCAATGCTCCGTAGGTCGGCATAGTTGCAGATGATGGGATGCCGGAAAACTTTTACCTAGTCGCCAGAATTGTTATAATATTGTAAGGAGGTGAGCTTAGAAGCAAATGCTGAAACGGGTCACCGACGTGCCCTAAAGACGGCGCGGGAAGAGCGCTTCGTAAACCGACAGTACACGTTGCTGGCGGGAGTCAGACTGGCCCCCCTCTGTGAAAAGCGGAGGAGCGTTTATTATCTTTTCCCTGTCCCTTTTTCCCCGTGCAGCTGGGGGCCGCTCACTGAGAAGGCGCCTGCGGTGTCCTTGGCGTCTGCTGCCTTGGGGAATCGTCATAGTTTGATAATCTCTATTCCATTATTACATTTGTTGTTGATTTGTAGCAATAGCACGCGGATGCGTGTAATGAAAGTTGTTTCCATCCATCAAACCCCAGGTGGTCGAAAATATTCTGGAGGCCTCCACTGCAGCACCCCTTTCTTCCTTTCTTCTTTCACTCCCTCACTTATCCCCTCCATCAAGGTGAAGTTCTGGTGCCTACCGAGATATGTGAGACTGTTGCTGCTTAATATCCCCTCCTTTAAACCGATTTCTAATTCTCCCAATCCCGATAAGAAAGCACTACACCAACCAAGACGAATTCGAACCCGAATGCTCGAAACAGAGCCACGATGAAACACGTCTTTTGGTACAGTCTCATGCCCACACTAACAACAATAACAATAAAATTTCGTTTTGGGGGAAAGGAAACGGTGCAGTATCTGTCTCATATATCGTTCGACACCTGAACCACGCCGTAAGGGAAGGAATAAAGGAGGGAGTGAAAGAAGAAAGGAAGAGAGAGGTTCCGTATTGAAGGGCTCCGGAATACTTTCGACCACCTGGGTATCTTTAACGTGCACTGACATCGCACAGCACAAGGGCGCCTAAGTTGTTTGCCTCCATAAAAATGCAACCGCCGCGGTCGGGTTCGTCGGGTTCAAACTCGGGATCTCCGGATCAGTAGACGAGTTCGCTAACCACTGAGCCACCGCGGCTGGTCCACCCAAACACCAAAAGACAAAAACTAAATTTTTTAAAGTAAATGAAACGCATTCAGAGAACTAATCATGGCCAGTCCCAATAAAGGAAGAGGCAAAAGCGAAAAGCTTGAAATCTGGCAGTGGAATTGCAGAGGGTACCGAAGAAAACAGGGACAATTACAACAGTACATCAGCAAGCAGCTAATTCCATCCGACGTCATTGCTCTGCAAGAGACCTGGGACTTCACGCCAAAATTACAGTGTTATATGTCAAGAAAACGAGGAGAATGGTAAGACAGCCATTCTAATCAGCAAAACCCTTGCCGCCATGCGCACGACAAGATTGCTGACAGAGGCATAGATCATGAGATTACCGAAATTATACCGAAAACGAAGACGAACGGGGGAAGTATTTTTATTGTAAACGTATACAGTCCTCCAAAGCAGAAAGGCAAATTCGCGGAGCTCTTCCACGGTGTGAGCAGATTGGCTAAAAACAACGCGCTCGTAATCGTCAGAGACTTGAACGCCAAGGACCTTAGCTGGGATACAAGACTCCGATAAAAAGGGTACGAGAGTCAAGGAGGCGGCGGACAACATAGACTGCCAATACCTAAGAGACCCAGAGGTCCCAACCAGAGTAGGGAGCAGCGTCGAGGAGGACACCAGCCCCGACCTCACCTTCGTTAGAGCGATACCGACGGTCTGAGAAAATATGCTGGAAAGCCTGGGTAGTGTTCTTTACATCATCAAGACGCAAATGGGAATGGATCACGTAATGTGTCGGATATTTAATGCAAAAGTAACGGATTGGGGTGGCTTTAGAGAAGCATGCGATGGACATCCACTGGGCGGGATACTCTCAATCCAGGAAGGGGGAACGTGCTGAAGGAAAGGCAAAGCAAGTACAGCAAGGAGATTGAACGCAGAGAGGAAAAACAAGAGGTAGACTCTTGACTGCTTAGGCTATGGGAGGCAAGACAGAGCCTGACCAAAAAGTGGAGACAGAAGTTTAATAGGAAGCTAAAGCTGAAGATTGCGCAAATTATGCGAACGATAGAAGAGTATGGGGAACAACTGGCGAGATCAAATTGGCAGCAATTGAGCAAATCCTTGAACGAAACCCTGAGCACTGCCCGGATGTGGAGCATACTTATGGCACTCCTGGACCCGACTAAACCAAGTCGGAGAACAACAACGCCATACAGAGGTTGGTTCACCAGTTTCAGGGCCCAGAGTATGAGCTCGTAGAAGTAAGGCACAAGTGTTTCGGGGACGGTGACCCAGCAGCCTACACCGAGTGCTCCAAGGGCAGGAAATCCTGATCTGGACTGGCCTATAACCAAAGAGGAAGTCTACGCGGCAATCAAAATACCACTAGGAATAAGGCTGCAGGCACCGAGAAGATAAATAACGCCCTGATTCGCAACATCAGTGATGAGCTGGTAGCCGAACTAAATGACTGGGCGGTGGAGACAGTGCCTGAGGAGTGGAAGCATATGGAGGTAGCGATGACTCCAAACCCATGCAAAAAACTAAGTAGAAAATTGTAGGCTAATCTCTCACGTCAAGCTCAGGCCAGCTATACGAGCGGATAGTTACTATGAGGCTGCTAATTTATATGGAGGACAACGAGCTGTACCCCCACAGCATGTTTGGATTCCGCGCTATATTATCGACGCATGACGTGCTCCTCCAGCTCAAGGAGGAGGTGTTCAGCAACGTTCCGCGGAATGGCGAACACGTCCTCATGGCACTGAACATTAAAGGAGCCATCGACAATGTCAGCCACGAAGCCATCCTCACAAGAACGAATAACCTGAACTGTGGCATCAGGATTCATGGCTAGGTCAAGGCCTTCCTCTCTAACCGGACAGCAACTATCGGCTTGGGAGAAGTCAGATCCGAGATGCTTCGCACCCCAAACAAGAGAACTCCTCAAGGGTCGGTCATCTCCCCCATTTTCTTCAACATGGCAATGATCGGGCTAGCAAGGCAACTCAAACAATTTGAAAGCACACGGCACACCATGTACGCTGACGACATTACTATATTGGTGAACCGAGGATCGCACCGCGAAAAAGGAGAACGCCGGCAAAAGGAGGCCACGTGCGTAGAAACCTACGTTAGTGCCAGTGGCCTCGCCTCCTCGACGGAGACGTCCGAGCTCCTAAGGGTGTGACGAGGCAAACAAAACCGAGCGTTGCTTACAAGCGATGAGCTCAGACTCAAAGTATACCTCAAGGGGCAACCCATTATGACGAAGACCACCTTTCGGATCCTGGGGATGTGGCTTCAGTCCCATCAGCGGTGCTGTCATACTCTGACACTGCTAAAGACCGCCACCATGCAGGTGGCCCGTATGATCAGTAGAATATGCAGCAAGGGACACGGTGTGATGGACAGCGACACACTCAAGCTAGTCAGGAGCCTCGTGGTTATCAGAGTGGTGCATAGCCTTCCCTACCACAACTGCATCAAGCAAGAACAAGCGGACGTCATAGTGTGAAAGGCGTACAAAACTGAACTTGCCCTGCTGAAATGCACATCAACTGAGACACTGCCAGCCCTGGCACTGCACAATACCTTCAGTGGAATGAGAGTAGCACTACTATGCTCTCAGGCACGTAGGTTGATGCAGACCCCCACGGGAAGGGTGCTCCTGCGAACATAAAGCGGCGGCAACATGATCCAAGAGATTGAAACTACTGAAGAAATTCCGGACAAGTATCTCAGTACACTGCGAGTCAACCCGATACCCAAGAATATGTACCCGAATCTGCACAAGGCGCATAGAGTAGGAAGAGCGGAGTACGTGCAGAGAACCCTGGCAAACAAAGACAACACAAGGTATACGGGCGCGGCAACGTTTGTCAAAGACGGAAGACAAAGCAGCAGAGTAGTGGCGTTGGTGGTTAATTCGGACCTCAAGGAGATCACCAGCGGATCACTACAGAACTGCACGGTAGGCGAGGCCTAGGAGGCAAATGTAGCTCTGGCAGCACTGGAGGGCTACCGATCTGGCAGCTCCCTAACAATATTAAGAGACTCTCAAGCAGCTTGTCGTAATTATACAAGCGGCAGAATTGGGCGCAGAGCACGCCACATACTTTGCTCAAGCGACCTGGGAAACAAAGTTCAGCATACCATAATCTGGGTACCAGTGCACACTGGCATAACAGGGAACCAGGAGGCGGATAGGATAGCTGGAGGGCATACCAACCGAGAGTCCGGCACATCCAGCCTTGAGGAACCTGAGTCGGTACCCATGGGCTACTCAGATATCCTAAACTGTTATAAAGGGGTCAGACTGAAGTATCTAATCACACATAAGGATGTAAGCAGAGAGGATGCTGTTGCATGGCGACAGCTGCAGACATGTACTTTGCCGAATCTAAACCTTCTTAGTACAATGTGCCCTTCGGAGTATAAGGCTAGGTGCCCATGGTGCGGAGAGAAACCAGATTTATACCACATATCATGGGCCTGTCAAAATATTCAGCCTCCAACTATATACAGAAAGAAAAACCCGAGTGGGGAACAGTGTTAGAGTATACTTTCCAGCGTGAGCTTGGAAGGCCAAAGGTGCCTAGTAGAGCGAGCTCCCGAGATGGCCATACTCAGTGGAGCCTTGGACTAGGGAACCAACCCTGTGAATGAAGACGGAAGACGCCATCGGAAGATGAAAGACGCCTTCTGAAGCCGCGAAAATATCTTTTCTAAAGCTCAATAAATGTTTTCCCGATCCCATCCAAAAGAAATTGCGCATTGTCTCTCTCACATACCGGCAGACACCGGAACCTCGCTGTAAGAGACGGGATAAAAGAGGGAGTTAAAGAAGACAGCAAGAAAGAGGTCCCGTAGTGGAGGGCTCTGGAATAATTTCGACCACCTGGGGATCTTTTACGTGCAGTGACATCGCACAGCACAGTGGCGCCTTTTGCGTTTCGCCTCCATCGAAGCGCGGCTGCCGCGGTCGGGTTTGAGCCCGGCAACACCTTGTTAGTGCCTGAGCTCTCTAACCACTAGCCCCCGCGGCGGGTTAAATCGCGACTGAGGTGTCCGTTTTCGGCGCAGCTTCACAAGCCACGCGCTTTAGGTCCCTGAAGGCCAAAGCTACGCTGTCCGCGATTTAAAATGCAACACGAGTATTTCGTCAGAATGCAGATGCCGACGGTCCGCGCTAGATGGCCTCCAGCTCATGGCTAAACGGTGACTTTATGGCTCACTCGGAGGCCAGTGCTTGAATGCCCGCGACGAGTTCAGCAGAACCGCCTCCCATTGCTCAAGAGAAACAACTTGTACCAGATCCTCCGGTGGGGTTTTACTTTACACTGCCATCGTATGTGATCACATGTGGCTGTTTCGCCACAACTCGTGGAGTGTGGCGTAGTAAAGGTTTCGCTTTAGGACGATTTTTTTTATTGTCAAAGCATTACTGGGTCTGTATTCCGAGTTTGTGTCATAATAGAAAGCGTCATATTCTGCCGCAGAGGCGACACATGATTGGTCGAAACTCCGGAAGCGGATGTGGTGGTTCGGATGGAGCGAAAAGGGTCCAGCAAATCGGACGATAACGTCCGACACATAGCGTGCGATCCTCTAGCAGCAGATGCTCAAGGACAGCCAACATGGCGGCGCGCTCTGAAGCGAATCTTCTAGAGCGCTTCGAAGTGAACTCGGCGGTTTTACTGCGTTCTTCGGCACGTGACCTTGCTATAAACTTGGTACGGGAGTTTCGCTTCGTCTTCTTTTGCCTCTAACAAATCGGATGAATGATAAATTTAGCCTGTTTTTTTTTTATTTTGCTAGACGATTCAGTAGCCTTTAAGCCTAACGAGCACCGGTTTGTTGTAGAAAATGTTCTCTTTATTCAAACCCGATGGCACCACTATAACCGGAGTTATCTCGTTTGGGTATGTTGATGTAACATAAAGCATAATGACCCGCAAAATACTTGCGTTTACTGCGCGAAAACGTGCATTTCCTCTTCTAGAACTCTGTATTAGCTGCTGAAATGTCCTGCATTATGATCGTGTGTATTGCCTGGCAGCGTGAAACCGCGCATGTGCATGAATGATCAGTCGCCAGCGACGCGCTGCTATATCGAAGCGTTTGACACGCCACAGGTTGTTTTTCGGAGTCCCTTACAGTTTTCGATAGCCGCTGTGGTGTGTCTTTGTATTGAGCTCACGAGTTAGCTTGCAGGTCAGTTTGCAGGCGTCAGTGTGGACATGTCTACGCTTCGCACCATCGCGAACTTATGAAAACTTCGTCTGTGAAGTCTGCAAACGCATCTTTGAGAAGAAAGACAGCAAGAATATTTTTTAGCTCATCTCGTTTATTCATTGGCGGCAGAAAAATTGAAAACCTATAAGTGGCATCTCGCGGCTTTGCAGTGCCTGCAAAAAAGTAATGAAAGACTTCAATTACTGTCTGCACAACTGTCTGATAACAGCGGCAACATATGTTGAGCGATGTTACAGACGGCAATTCGTCAAGGCGTCATGGTTCAGCATGGAACGGAGCGCGCATTGTGCAGCGACTGAGTGGATGCTACAAATTATCCTCTCCGTTCACTTTTGCCCTGAAGATAAATGTAAGACGCCGTGCTATGCGAACAAGATAGCTGCGTTATTTACCATCAACCATCGACGGCAGTAGCAACCGCCTTCTTTAACTGAAAAGACATGCGTATTGGGAACAATATTTTCTTTAAATACACCTCCGGCCTTTACAGTACAGTGCAGAAAAGAGAATGTAAACTATTGTACCTTTTTGTTGAAGTCCTCTGGGCAAATAAAGCAACTGTCATCTTACCCCTTTTGGCTGAATGTTTCTTCTCCCCCATTGGTCTCGTTTCATTTGCTGGCAAAGCGCAAATGCGCCGCTGAACGTTTCCCTGCGGCGGTGGCAACGCAGTGACATCCTGCAGGCGCTCAAAATCGCAACCGAACCGAATTCCGCTTCCGGCGTTTTCACCAATCAGGTGCGGCCGCTGCGGCAGATTATGACGCTTTTTATTATGACACAAACTCGGAATACGGCCCCAGTCTCGTTTTCTGAGAACCCCGCCGTAATCTGAAACACTTGGTAGAAACGCGGCACGAGAAATACCTTAACCCTGCTGAAGCAGGGTTGAGGGCCGGCCTTCATTGGGTTCATTGGCGTTGGACTTTGCTATATCGTGGAAGAAACGCCACACCAGAGCAAACTGCGTGGTTGAAGTGTCCGTCGTAATTGCTTAGGCGCGCCATAATTTTAACCGGACAGTGTTAAGGAGCTCGTGTCACTGAAAAGGCGGTGTCGTCGGTGGCATTGGCCGTGAGCGAAAAAATGCTGATGGCTTAGCTCTGTTATTCCAGGATATACGTAGCGAAAGTGCGGAGACTTATGCATCGGAAGAGTTCATTCACTTGATGGAATTTATTGATGGTTAAAGTTTCAGCCGGCGTGGCGGAGGGGTAGTGTCTCCGCCTCAATGGCCCTGGCTCGATTCCGAGCCTCGGCACAGGTTTTTTTTTTATTCGCACACAGTCAGTGTGCTGTGGGTTTCAGTGGCTCCCATCGATGCCGCCATCAAATACGTTGGTTAGCGGTTAAGCGCAGGCTCTGTTAAGGCACGTTTATATTCCGGCGTAACGCGCGCTGCACGGCGACGTCACGTCGGCCAAAGCGAGACCCTCTATACTCCCGAACTCCGCTTGACGGCCGACGCGTTCGGCGGCTTCGGCGCACTCTGACCGCGCTGGCAGAGACTTGGAGCATGTCTGTATTTTGCGCCGAGTGCGCCAGCCGCCGCCGGCCCGGCCAGACCGGTTCGGCTCCGCGGCGAGGCGCGCGTTGTGACGTCATGTGCCTCCTCGGAGCACTGCCACGGCCAAATTCCAAGTTCGCGGCCAGTAAAGCTTACCCCGCCGCGGTGGCTCAGTGGTTAGGGCGCTCGACTACTGATCCGGAGTTCCCGGGTTCGAACCCGACCGCGGCGGCTGCGTTTTTATGGAGGAAAAACGCTAAGGCGCCCGTGTGCTGTGCGATGTCAGTGCACGTAAAGATCCCGAGGTGGTCGAAATTATTCCGGAGCCCTCCACTACAGCACCTATTCTTCCTTTCTTCTTTCACTCCCTCCTTTATTCCTTCCCTTACGGCGCGGTTCAGGTGTCCAAAGATATATGAGACAGACACTGCGGCATTCCCTTTCCCCAAAAAACCAATTATTATTATTATTAATATTATTATTATTATTCAGTAAAGCTTTCGTTTTTAAATGGCGCATCTCGGTGGACACCTAAACAGCGCCGTAAAGGAAGGAATTTCCCTTCCCTTACGGCGCCGTACGGGTGTCCAGCGAGAATTCTCTCAGGTGTCATTTCCTTTCCTTAAAACAAATATTCATTTCATTTTCCTTCCCTTACCACCCGGTTCGAGAGTCAATCGAGATATATGAGACAGGCGTCCTTTCCTTAAATTGTCCGACGGGCCACGCGTCGCGCCTAACGCTCGATGGCGTTCCGTTCACTCCTTGGCAACGCTGTAACACGCTGTCGCGTAACTCTTAAAGACGAACCTTAAGCGTCTTCTATTTTTTTTACCACTGTATGGTTAACGTGCCATTTCCTCTGGTGCATCTATAGTTTTCTTCTACTACTCTATAGTGTCCGTTACCATATGAAATATTACTGCGCACTTTTTGCTCAATATCAATTTTTCGCACCTTGGCGAACCCCGCCGCGGTGCCTTCACGGTTTAGGGCGCTCGGCTACTGATCCACAGTACTCGCGTTCGAGCCCGACGGCAGCGGTCGCGTTTCGATGGAGGGTAAATTTAAAGGCAATGACATGTTAACGATAATAGTAATAATAATAATTGTTTATTGTGGAGAAGGAAATGGCGCAGTATCTGTCTGAAATATCGGCGGACACCTGAACCACGCCGCAAGGGTAGGGATAAAGGAGGGAGTGAAAGAAGAAAGAAAGAGTTGCCGTAGTGGGGGCTCCGGAATAATTTCGACCACATGGGGATCTTTAACGTGCACTGACATCGTACAGCACACGGGTGCCTTAGCGTTTTGCCTCATAAAAACGGAGCCGCTGCGGTCGGGTTCGAACCCGTGAACTCCGGATCAGTAGCCGAGCGCTCTAACCACTGAGCCACCGCGGCGTGTGGCATCCAGCTAGTCGAAATTAAACCGGAGCCCTCCACTACGGCATTTCTTTCTCTCTTTCTTCTTTCACTCCCAGCTTCTTTCCTTGTATTAGGGAGCGGCGGTGTCCACCGAGAAGTGAGAGTTTTTCAATTTTCTCTCTGGCAACGCGCGCCGCGAATAATGATGCGCAGAAGGCGAAGTCTACATTAAGCCTTTGCAAAGACAGTGTATTGTTAATCGCAGCCAGCCATATATTGCTAATAATAATGAAGACAATGGGTTCATTAAAGGAGTGTCTCTACATAAGTGTTCCGGCTCGAGCAGCCCTTGAGACCCCGTAGAATATCTGATGCGGGTCCCAATTGGGCTTTTTTTTTTAATTGTGGCGGAGTGCTTGAAGGTCGCTTCACTTCCGCCACCGGTTGGCTCGGTATTGCACTGCCTCAGGGGTCGGCCTGGGTCATAATACAACGCGTCTTTCTATCCTGTCTTTCTATCCCATCTTTGATCTCTTCTACTATCTGCACGTGGTAGCGATTGTGGCTCGGCTTGAGCCAGTGGGCAGGCCTGTGCACTTCCCTTTTCTTTCCTCCTGGCAACAAGAGACAGACAGACAGACAGACAGACAGACAGACAGACAGACAGACAGACAGACAGACAGACAGACAGACAGACAGACAGACAGACAGACAGACAGACAGACAGACAGACAGACAGACAGACAGACAGACAGACAGACAGACAGACAGACAGACAGACAGACAGACAGACAGACAGACAGACAGACAGACAGACAGACAGACAGACAGACAGACAGACAGACAGACAGACAGACAGACAGACAGACAGACAGACAGACAGACAGACAGACAGACAGACAGACAGACAGACAGACAGACAGACAGACAGACAGACAGACAGACAGACAGACAGACAGACAGACAGACAGACAGACAGCTGCTCAGAATAGTAGAACATGGCTATGCTATGGCTCATACCTGATAACTGATTTAATATCTGCGGCTGGTCCTTGGACCCAAGATATTAAACTTATTTTTGGAATATGGGCACGTATGACACATATTCCATAATCTCGTATGGACAAACACATATGAAACGTATATACGAGATTTTTCGATAGGGCCACTAGCAGTGTTATTGCGCAGCACAAGGCACAGGCGGTAATGGTAATATTTCGTGCACAAGTTTTCAAAGTAGCATTTTTAGACAGTTAAGCATGGTGCGACTTCTGCAGAAATAGCTCCAGCTCGTCCAATAGCACGAACGCCGTCGATCAACAGCCATTAGACGATGACTGGTATCCTCGTACCGGGCTTACCCCGGCGCCCACAGATTGCTTCGCGGATAAGTTTTTTCAGCATTTCTAACCAAAAAAAGAAGTCTCGCCTACCTGCTATACTGGCGCTATTGTGTGAGAAGCATATTCAGGAAAAATTGCGGAAAGTTGATTTCACAGGTTTTAAAAACCAGTCGCCGAAGATATATGTACGGAAGAAGCCGTTGCGAAAAACAAGAAGTGATCATACGTATTTGATTTCATTTGCAGAGGCTCTAACATCGGCTTCTGCTCACAGGACAGGAGGAGCAACACATTTTAATGAAACAAGCAATGTGGAATCGCTCGCAATCACGAATTCGAGAAATTGATCCCGCTAGGATGAGTCAGCGTTGAACGAATGCCGGTCACTTTGGGCCGAAACTTACAGGTCCCCCATAAACCAACGTGACCGATCGTGCAACGTGACTGGTTTGTGCGATTTGCTTGCACTGGTTTGAGATCGAGGGGGCGTAGTCTTGAGCCGTGAGTGCCGTCGACATTTGTATGAAAAAGGGGACAACGCTGGAAGTGTGAATGAAGCTTTTATGAAGGCTGAAAGCTATCGAGAAATTCCAACCGCATGAAAGCAGCAAATCTCACTTGGACTCTGTAAGCCGAAGCTTCCCACGCCAGACAGGCAGTCCTGTCTTGGGTTGGTCTCCTTTTGCAGCAATGCAACAGACAGAGGGAGGAGCCCAATGCAGTACTGCGCGTCATAGTAAGCACTGTACACTACCTCTGCCACACAAATAAAAATCTTAGAGGACGAAGTGAATGTGATTAAAATTTGGTTCATTTGCTGTACAAGAGAGCGGACGATGCTCCATCCTTAAGATGTAGATGACTAAGAAACAATTGGTTGAGCGGCGACGTGCAGAATGAGTCTACAGAGATTATGGCCCAAACTGGACAACGAGTGGTGGCAGTTAGTAGAAATTGCCGTGCACTACAGATAAGGGCAAGAAATAGCAGAGTGTTCTTTCTGAGGCGAAAGCCGCATTGTAATGTGTGAATTGTTTTAGGTTCATAAACAAAAAACCGTAAAAAGCAATTTTTTTCCGGCCCCTTCTCTCCACCCAATGAAAATATACTTCCGGTGCCGCTGAATTCAGCTCCACTTAGTCTGCGTGTGCCTGCGCTTAGCACAGCGCCTCTCTCGGGCGCCTGGGTAACTAGCGCGCAGGCGCAGTGGATGCCTTAGGCGTGGCCTCATCCGCGACGTCGCCGGACTGAGCTCGCCTTGTGGTGAAGTTCACTTTCAAATTGAGCACTCAAAGCGCTCGAAGGATTACCGTTTCCGACACAGCAGTTTAGAAGCCCAGCATCTGGTCGTGCTCGAGAATTCCATCCTCGGTGGCCGTGGCTTTTGCTTATCGCTAGTTGTTTCAATCGAGAGGCAAATACTAGCTGCTACAGAAATACTTCATGGAAATGTGATTCGAAGCACTTTACTCTCAGGCCACTCCATTTACGTCGATGCAATACTTTATATATTCCAGCAGTTCGACCCGGGCAGCCAGATTAAGCCGGCGACCCACGAGCACTTCCATTCGCTAAAGGTTCCCTGCAGCAAACTAAATTTTAAATACATGATACTGAGTGGCAATAAAGCTGGTAGCGCAGCTCGACGATATAGCTGCTTAGCTGCTTCAGCTCGAAAATGTAAATTTTAGCCTGATTCACAAAACCTAGGACCAACGCACGCAGCCTAACCTTCGTTCTTACTTCTCAGGTGTATAGCTTCTCATAAGTGTTGCTCGCTTTGTTTTTGAAGCAACTCTAGCAAAATACAAAGGCAAAACAAAGAAGGCACTGACAAGAGCTTATCTGTATAATTTCTTTATCCTGCTTTCGTTTTTTTTCAATGTTAACATTGTTTCTTTATGCATTACCGGATTGCTCACTGCAGTATTAAATTCAGCCGACGAGCATATCGCTAGAAATTAAAGGTGCACTTTTTGACGCGAATAAAATATTACAACTGGCGAGTGCTGTCAACAAACTTTTGTTATCAAATGCGCACAGTTCACAAGAGACAACTATGGCAGATATTCATTTTTAATTTTCCTTAGTTAAACGTTCAAAATATTTACGCGGCGACGTTTCTAACCAAAGCGGCGCAATGGTTTGCTGTTCTTTACGGAATTTACCTACATAGACCAACAGACGGCGTAGTTCACAGACGCTGTGTTTGTGCAAAATGCATGTTTTCTTGTCCTTGATATATTGCTATTTGCCCCCTAAAGCAAAATTTGAAAAGTGGCCAGGAGCACATTAACATTCTTGTGATGAAACGCTCAAGCTCTTGCAAAGTGACGCGGCTGTTTTTGACATCACTTGTATTGCATGAAGGCTTGCTGTGGAAAAGCATTGCCGTGCTAAATTAAGTTCAGTGACACATCTGGGGCCGCGAAGTATCTCAGCCTATCTAAAGCTTTTGTCCAAGATTTCGCCGGGTGTAATGAAGCGTTGCAAAGACCTGAAAATGCCTCTAAGCTTTTTCAAGAAGCTTGTCTTGTCAGCTGTCCCTCCCTCCACTCCGACCTGCTCGAGAACGCCTGTCTGGAGCTCTTGGTTTGTTTTGACAGCTGCTTTCATTTGAGTCTTCACTGATATCTTGATGTTCCTAGAATATTGCTTTTACAGGTGCGGCGTGGAGGTGGCTGCGTCAACGCAGTTTCAGTTCCCGAAAGAAGAAAATTTATTCTTCACTGAAGAAAAACACTGAGCCTTCAAGGCACCCGTACTAAATGATCGGAACATGAGAGGCGGAGAACAGGGTAGCAACGGTATTCTGGAGACATTTTGTTGCAGGGTAAGTCTCGGTTGTACGACTTCACCCGACTGTTGCCGCTAGATACCCCTAAATCGCTCTGTGCATGATTGCTTAAATTCAAATTAAAACGTTGTTAACCTCAGCAGCGAACATTGACTCGCCACTTATCAAAGCGTTTTGTTATCCATGACTTCATGACAGGTCCTAAAAGGAAACGTAATTTGAACGCAGCTATTAGCTCGTTTTATCAACGTCCCGAAAGTACGAAGGTGATGTCAGTGAAAACCACTTGAACATTTTATTGAAATGATCTTCGTAGTCAACGAAAAAGCGAAATAAAAGCTCCTCTTTTCAAATCAGTTCTGTAAAAACCTAATGCTGGTTCAATAAGTTGTCATTTTCAGTAGTGCACATATATGCCCGATTTAGTACACTTACTGTATATGGCGCACTTTGGTACGAAAATTTTAAGGATACAAACCAAAATTTTTCGCGGGAATATATGTGTGCGTGTCAACTCTGCAAGCCAAACGATAGCAGTACCAATTACAGTCAAGAAAACAGTCATTAAAGCCGCAATATTATAGAAAGAAAAGAAAAGTTCACTTACTAATATCCTGTCATGAACTACCTCATTTCTAGACCACTTTCGAAGAGTGGGGAAGATACGGTCCGTCATTATTGCTACCGGGTGTGACTCCTTCACCACTGCCCACTACATGTCATCGGCCAACCTCCTCTTCACGCCTAATTTGGCACTGCTGTTTCCGCTTCGAGTACTTTGCTTGTATTACTGCTGGAACATACACCACTCTCCCTTCCATGTTTTCGACTGTCAGGTGCAGAGCAACTGGTTCAGCACACAACGTGAGCGCACTACACTACTGTGCGCAACAATTCGAAAACAGCCTTTTAACCTATGCTGATTCACAAATTTGTGCGCTCTCCAATACCCACACTAAGCCTCCGTCCCTCTCACTGCGCCCTGTCGAGAACACAGACCTGAAAAGAACTTTTTCATACACCCCTCTCTCATACCTCAAAATGCGGCCTTGCTTGAGCCGCGGCCCACATGTCCCTGCATTGTACCATTTGGATGCGGAGTAAAATAAGTGTAGCGAAGACTGAGGAGCGCTTCTTCGCTATGTAACCAACGAACC
The DNA here is from genome assembly GCF_052857255.1 of Amblyomma americanum. Lineage (NCBI taxonomy): Eukaryota > Metazoa > Arthropoda > Arachnida > Ixodida > Ixodidae > Amblyomma > Amblyomma americanum. The sequence goes on from NC_135501.1 coordinate 104,482,056, forward strand.
AGCTAACGGGCCAGCAGTCAATATAATTAGCTATGTAATTAGCTATAAAAACAAGGACAAAAAGTTTTCATTCGGGTAACACCTAAAAGAACCCTTTTTGTTTTTTTTTACGAACTCGACACTGTTAATTTAGAGGAAGGAAAACAACATAAACAAAAAATTATGATTATTTTGGTATTTACCTCACTAGTGACCTTAACTGGTCGGCACATGTGGCCCCTATTTGCAACAAGGCGAATTTTAAACACTGAACATTTATAAAGAAATTATCTGATGCGGCGCCAGATGTGAACCTCCTTGTGTATATAATCACGCGCACAACCTGGACACATTTCTTATTGCGTAAATAGTTTGTACATATTACTTCTCCCCCTATCCCCTCTTTTTGTCCTCTCAGCTCTTTCAATTCATTTCTCCATTCTGCCTGCTATCCTTTATTTCCGCTGCCCCAGCGAAGGTGCTTCAGTGTCGATGGCAGATGCCGGGGCTAGCAAAAATCTTTTCCTTCCTTTGCACTATTATTTTTATAAATAACCACTACCACCACCACCTTGCGTATATAATGACGATGATGCCGCTCTTAACGTATCAAAGTCACGTCTGGGCTACCTTGTAGCAAAAAAGGCATGTAGAAATGCGAGCGGGTTCAATAGAACGCGCTTAGATTTGTCTATAGTAGCTACACTAGAATTAACTCTTTTACAGAACTCAGAAAAAATGCCGGGATTGTTACATTGAGTCAACGAATGAAATACTGTGGAGTGGTATTGTTTTTTCGTATCCTGAATGATAACTATCAAATAGATATTAAAAAACACATAAAACCAGCTGTTATTTCTCAGTCAAGAACAAAACATTCGAAACACATCAAACCATTCAAGTACGGAACCGACTGCTTCAAGCATTCTTTTCCACTTCTGTACATAGACGAATGGAACAAGTTGCCAAATGAAATTCTCGTCTTTAAAGAACCAGTACTGTTTAAAAATTCTTTGACAAAGTGTTTGTGGTATCCTGGCACCAGCGCTAGCTATCTATCCCACGCACTTGAATTATGATTTGTTTCCCTTCCAGGCTTGTTAAAAGTGCATAGTTATTTCCTCCTAAAGCATTCTGTATTGTACATCCTGTATGCTAACACAGCAAACAACAGGTGATTGTAAGTTTTCTCTTATTTGCTTTCTTTTTCATGTGTGTAATAATTGTTATTGTATACATCCCGCAACTGCTTTCTTTGCTCAGGCTGAGAGCATCCATAAATTTAAAAAATACAAATTAAAAGCACTCGAAATCACTCATAGTTTTTATGTGGACACAACACAACATCCATGATTTACGACACTCCTCTAAGTGACCGCTAAGAAAGCGGCACAAGTAGCGCAACATGAATTATAATTCGAAAACATTTACATGAAGAAAAACCGCGTCCTAGCATACGCTTGGGATTGTTGGTAATAATTTAAAATGCAGTTTGTTTCTCTGCTTCCCATTTTTTGTGGAATTATATTTTTGTTGATTCCTTCGATGAATGTGTCTTTTCTTTTCTAAGGATTTGTAAATATATTTCGCATTCGTGAATTGGTCCACTTTAAGACAGTAAGAGGCGTTTGATTTGTATTCAGTACTTCTATTCACGAAAACAAGAACAGCAACAAGCAAGCGTAACTCGTTTTCGAGCACAACCCAAACAATACAACAGAAAAGCGTGACACTGAGTGAGCCTCACCTCTGCACCCTCGCTATCAGCGAGAGAAGGAACGTTCACTAAAAGGCGCAATCACCATGACTTCCAGCCCCGAATTATCTGGTCAACCTAATATCCTCTCCTGGAAGCCATAGTGGTGCACTCGCGGCCAACGAGCAGCCCTTTGCGCCCTATCACAACGAGCAATTTTCCCTAGTAACCGCAGTCAGTAAGAGCCCGGATGCAACGCGCTCGAGCCTGACGAGAGGATAATGCAATCATTTCTATGGAGGCAGGTCTTTAGAGGAGCAAAAATGGTAGATAAGCACTAAACATCGGTACCTGCCTAGGGAAGTTTGCAATGGAACTAAGCAAATGACCCGGGTTCTGATCCGAATCTCCTTTCCCTTTCGCTGTTTTCCAGAAATCAGCAGATGCGCCTCTGCCTCACGTTATGTCAAGAGGGAGCCTGGTTCACTTTCATCTCGTACGTGCGGCTTACGCTACGGTTAAGCACCAGGAAAAAGCAGGAAATAATTACTCTCTGGCGAACAAAACTGGTGTAGTAATGCATGTACAAAAAAAAACGAACAGGAGCAATAAACTGATATTTACTTGGCTTGGTGTTAGGCACGACAATTCTGGACAAATGAACATTTCATAATGATTTCTCCGAGTTTAAAAAAAAAAAAAACTAACTTGATGCTTCAAGACGCGGGAGTAGTTTATACGTCTCTATTCCGCACGCTCGGTTCTGTGGTGACTATACACCTGAGACTTAATACTTTAGGATGAAGTCTATCTCACTGGTACTTGCCTATCCCTCCGCTCGCAAAGTTAAGCACCAGGAGGTGAAGAAAATGAGAAGCGCTACCTGCCCGCTTACTTAAGTTGCGGCTGCCAGTAGGCGTGGCACCATATCCGCTGACTCGATGTGAACGAAACAGGCGCAGTTTCTTAAAACTTAAAGTAAGATGCTACAATCAGGTGCAAACAAACAATGTCTGTGCACATATGCTATACTTCAAGGAATGTGTAATTTTTGTTCGATTTTAAGTTTGATTTGATACTCATTAATAACTTCTTAACAATTGCTTGTAAACGGTCCCCAGAAAGCACGTCTCCTCTTGTACTTCGACACAACAGAAAATTTAATGACAAGAAAATTTTTATTCCCTGTTATAAAATTGCCACAGGGCGACATTATTCCGCAGTCTTTTTATTCATTTTTTCACGTCAACAGTGCGTAGTCCTACTGTGGATTTCGGTGTCAGAACTTTGCACAAACACCAATATGAATATGTAGAAAACGGGATAACTAAGCCTGCACTTCTCACTACAACTGCCGCTGTACTGACAGCTTCTTCTGTTCTGGCAACGGGCTCTAACATTCTGAATAATCATTGCAGGGCTAATTTCTGAGGAGTTCTCTTTCGCACTGACATAAAATCCTTAATGCAGACAGAGTAGACTTCAAGACAATGTCGGAATGGTCGCATACAATATCACATCTCACACTTGTATGTCATGGTTTGACTAATTTCCGCTTATATTTGGTCTGAAAATTTCCCAGGGCTCAGTATTTATTCAGCGCGTGTAGATTTGTGTCAGAATATTGCATTCGTCACTTCGACTTCAAGCTCTGCGCTCGAGAATCGAAGAAAATTAAGGATAAAGGTTTTCCGCTAAGCGGAAAAGCGTTAAGCGGACTGGTGCGCTTTCTGAAGACTCGACAGAACGTTTTCGACTTCCATGAAGATAATGTGAACGAACAATTAGCTCCAACCACATTTCTAAAAAAAAGTCAGCTTACGAGTTAAGAAGAAAAGCTCGATATCCCCTGTTTTTTACGCAAAAACGAAAAGCGGAGGAATTTCGACACCACCACAAAGGTGATAGTAGAAGTTGAGGCAATATCAAGATCATCTGATAAATGTGCCAGCAAGTCCTTTGTACACCTGTGCAAAAAAGAGCTGATCTTTATATATGTGCCCATGAACTAGCCAATGACTGGAGGAAAGTTACGGGCCAAAGAGATAACCGTGCCACGGGCACGTGAGTTGTTGTTTTCCTGTGTCGTCAAGGGACTAGGCCATTATAAGCCAGTTCAAGGCAATGAACGATGTTGTTAGTCAACGCCCGTGTTTGTGTCATTCTTCTGCGTGTTGCGATCGCGCTGTAGTCCTCAAAAATGTTTAACCAACAAGCCAGCCACAACATATAAAGCAAGTTCATCTATAGATATGTATCAACCTTCTTTACGGGTATGTACTGCAGTGTCGCATGCCCTATTATAATTTTGTGGAGCGCGGAAATTAGAGGTAGAGGGACACTGAGCACGAAATGAAGCCGAGCGACAAGCAGAGAATATTGTTTTTTCTACACGTATGAATAGTTGTGATTTTGTAGCTTTCTGCGCCGAAACTCATTCTGCCAGATCAGGTTGTCGTAAACTAGCAATTAATCAATTCTATTCTTATGAGCGCCCTGTGCCTCTGATGCAAACTTTGGCTTTGAGAAAGAAAACTTCTGGTCTAGCCAAGTACAAGTGAATTTTTGCAGCTTTCTCTAAAAACACAGAGCGCAACGAAGGTAAATGATGAAAATTCATCGCTAAACGAACTTTTCCGCTCTGCCATCTACAGGTGCAACTAATGAGACGAAAGCAATTTGCCGCTCTGAAATTGCATCCAGCCGCACTGCGACTATAGTCATGTGCACCTGACGTTAAAACTTCCTGTCCAATGGAAGTCAGACATAAGAAAAATATTCACTGTAAAAAAAAAACGCCAGTGGGTTCGGATACCCCGAACATGCGAGAGAAGGTAGCATAAAAGCCTCGCGCAGGGGGCTTTAAAAGCCGAGCCTCAGTATGTTGTTGGTGCAACACTATGGAGGATAATATCACGTAAAGTATATTTTGCCTTGTCATTAGTTTACGTGTAACCAAGCTTGCTTAAAGTAGCTGTAATAATTTCAGCAAAGCGAGGCTACTGATAACGAAGAGACGAAGAGTATTCAAATTTTTCTTCCTTCAAATTAGAGTTTCTAGTAAACCTTACCCGTTCTTCAACAGCCGATAGGAAATCTGTCACATATATTACGGAGCCTAAATTAAATTTTAAAGGAAAAAGGTGTGAAGAAGACGGCACGAAGTAACCGAAGAATAAGGAAGAGGAAGAAGAATTCGTTGAGGTGGAGACAGGTGATTGGTGGAGAAGCATTCGGTGAGGTGGAGAGAGATGATTGGTGGAGAAGAGAAGAAGACGAAAAGGCTTACGTGGACTTACACCGAGGCTATAAAGGGCGAGTGAGAGGTACTGGGGGGAAGAGCAGAGAAGCGGAGGCTCCGGCCGGTCAGGGACACATCGGCTGGAAAAGAGTGACGCCGGCTACTGCTCCGGTGAGCTCGCATTCTACGACATCGCATCGTGGACTTTCTGCCGTGCCTGAGCCCGTTCCGGGGAGTCAACGGAGGACGCTACCACCTGCTACGGCCAGGGGTGTCTCCAGCGCTGTTGCCACCCATCCGGGTAGTGCCCCCACGCCAACGACACCAGCATCACCTCCACGGGCGCTTGGACCGAAAGCTTGTACGACGCAGCCAGCGAATCCAGCCCAAGCACGACGAACGCCGCCAGCGATGCCAGCCCAAGCACGGCGAACGCCACCTCGACGCCGCCTACAGGATCCATACAACGCCGCAGCCACACCGATCCAACCGTGAGCACGAAACGCCGACCGCCAATAGTAGAAAACTAGTAGTAGACGCTAGTAGCAGTGTGCCCGGGTCGTGTATATTTATAGTCTTTGTGCTTTGTGTTAGTTTTTTTAATTTTGTGTTCTAGTGTGTGTGCCACGTAGGGTATATTAAATGTGGGTTTGTGTGGGTACACCCGTCGCCCAGTCCATTCTTTCGGTCCGAGTGTTCTCTGGAGAGATCCGTGACAAAGATAAGTGGCGAGCCTGCCAGGATACATTGCCTTTTTTCTTTTTTGCTTTGTCTGGGATTTTTCCGATATCTCGACGGCAGAAAGTATGGACTTGGCAAAAACCTTAGAGCTGGCGCTCAAGCTAGGGTTAAGCGAGGATGAGGCGATGCGTCTCTGCGACGAGGAGAAAGAAAAGGCAAAATGGCAGAGAGAGGAAAGGGTGCAAACACGCGCAGACGCTCGCGAGGCAGAAGAGCGAGAAGAGAAAAGAGCTCTCGAGGCAGAAGAGCGAGAAGCTAGAAGAGCCCGCGAGGCAGAAGAACAGGAGAAAAGAAAGATAAAACAGGAGAAGGATTTTATTTTGTGGAAACAGGCGCATGTTGCGAGAGGATATGAGGAGATCACGGACAATGATGAGCGTTCTTTAGCGGGTAGAGAGAATCTCCTAGACCGGACAGAATTTGTCCAAGGAAGCGGATGGCTCCCTTCGATGACAAAAGAGATGATCTGGACGCATATCTGCAACGATTCGAGTGGATAGCTTTGGGGCAAGGCTGGGATCGCAGTGAATGGGCCACGGAATTGAGCATGCGTTTAGTCAGAGAGGCGCTGAATGTGTTTGGAAGGAAGCCCGCTGCTGATTCCATGGACTACAACAAAGTCAAAAAGGCACTCCTCCAAAGGTTCAGGCTTAAGGCAGAGGGTTTTCGTGAGAGATTTCGCACCGCGAAACCTGAGGATTCGGAAACCGCGAAGCAGTTTTCCTGCATGCTGACCAACAATTTTGATAGGTGGCTTGATATGTCAAACACAGAAAAGAGATTTGAAGGGGTGCGTGACAGGCTGGTCACAGAGCAATTTTTAGAGTGCTGCAGCTGAAAGCTAGCGCTATTCCTGAAAGAAAGAAAGTTTTGTTCATTGGAAGAGTTCACGGGCACTGCAGACCAATTCCTCGAGGCTCAAGGGCTAAGAAATTTGAGTAAGGCAAAGGAGGAAACCCAAAAGACCCTAGAGAAAGATGCGGCAAAACCAAGAGTATATGGCGGTGCATCTAAAGTGCCAGTAAGGTGTTTTCTCTGCGGCAAGGTGGGGCACCGTGCAGCTGACTGTCGAACTAGTAGCGCTGCCCAAAAAACACAGGTAGTATGTCAAGATTACAAGAGGAGGGGTCATACTCTGGATGAGTACCGATACAGAACGCAGGACCCAGCTGCATGCATTGTCAACTCTAGGGTAGAACGTGTCACTCCGCCCGAAGTTCCGCAGCTGAAAGAAGAGCAAACGCCGCTAGAAAGTGAGTCAGTGAGTGGAACACCCAAGTCGAAAGCAGCAATGCCAGTGGTGGTTGGGCAAATAGGGGACCGTCCTATATTGGTGCTTAGAGACAGCGGAGCCAACACAGTCTTGGTTTGTAGAAGCCTGGTGAAGGACGACGATCTTACAGGGGAAGCGTCGGCCGTCACTAATGTAGATAGCACAGTGAGATGCCTTCCTGAAGCAAGAATTCTAGTGTCCACGCCATTATATACTGGACGGGTAGCGACAAAATGCGTAGACCAACCCATTTACAATCTCATCTTGGGAAACATTGCGGGTGCAAGAAGTGTCTAAGACCCCGATCTCGAGTGGAGGATGCTCGACGGTGAAGAACATCCAAAGGAGGAAAGGCCTGTGACAGCTCAGACGGGTGCAGTCAGTTTCTCGTTGGCAGTGGAGACAAGAGCTCAAACGACAGCCCGAGCAACGCAGCGTCCGCTCTCTACTCCTGTTCCGATGTGCCTAAGCGTAACACCGGGCGAAATTGCAATTAGGCAAGAAGAAGACCCGAGCCTGAAGACCTGCTTCAAAAGAGTCGGAGAAATAGTGAAAAGAAAGAAGAGTCGCACGTCCTTCGAATATCAATTGGTAAATGGTCTTCTGCACAGGGAATGCATATTAGTTCAGGAAGGCGTGTCCAACAGCTGGTGTTACCGAGATATGCGAGAGACCGTGCTACGCATAGGACATGACGTCATTATGGCCGGACACCAGGGTGTTCAAAAAGCGGTGTCTAGGATCACCTAGGAGTTCTTTAGGCCGGGTGTTAAGAGTAACGTTAAGCGCTTTGTTCAATCATGTGATGTGTGCCAGCGCACAGTTCCGAAGGGAAGAGTTGGTCCCGTACCTGGGCAAGATGCCAGCCATCAACCTACCGTTTCAGCGAGAGGCTATTGACATTGTGGGGCCAATCTCTTCGGTATCCGCCAAAGGCAATAGATATATATGCTTAATCTAGTTGACGTGGCCACTCGTTATCCTGATGCTATTCCACTGAGAACTATTGACAGTATCTAAGTGGCGGAGGGTCTTGTGGAAAAGTTTTCGCGTTATGGGTTCCCGAGGGAAGTATTGAGTGACCGGGGCTCGAACTTCACCTCGGAAATAATGAAGGAGGTTAACCGCCTTTTGTAAGTGAGGCAATTACTGACAACGCCTTACCATTCCATGTGTAATGGGCTTGTAGAGCGGTTCAACGGCACCCTCAAAAATATGATAAAGAAAATGTGCCAGGAGAGACCTACTGATTGGGATATATATCTCCCAGCTCTTTTGTTCGCTTGCCGCGAAGTACCACAAACGTGTCTTGGTTTCTCGCCCTTTGAGATGTGTCGGAGAACCGTTAGAGGTCCTCTCACAATACTCAAGGAGCTGTGGGCTAATAAGAAGATTGCATCAGATCTCAGGACAACATACACATACGTTCTTGAGTTGCGGGACAAGTTGGAAGAAACATGCAGGCTTGCACATCAAGGCCTAGAAAGGGCAGGCGAACGCTATAAGGGTGACTATGACAAGAAAGCCACTCACAGGAATTTGCATCCGGGGGACAAGGTTCTCATCCTGCTACCCACGGATCATAATATGTTACTGATGCCGTGGAAGGGCCATTACTTTGTGACGCAGAAGAAAAATGACATGGATTATGAGTTATTGATAAATAACACCAAGAAGGTTTTCCATGCAAACATGTTGATAAAGTACGAAGAAAGAGTTCCCATCCAGTGCACCCCCAAGGTAGTATGCTGGGTAGTAGCCGAGGAGACAGATGATGTTGTCGAGATGCCCACATGCAGTGGGAAGAAAACTGTAGGTTGGGATAAGGTGCCAATAAGCCCGATTTGAATGAAGCCCGAAGCGCACAGATAAAGGCCCTACTCAAAAGCAAAGGGGATGTGTTTTCGAATGTGCCGGCAAAACGAATGTCATATGTTGCAGATAAGATCTCTCTACAGACAGACAAATTAGCGTGAAGCAATACACTACCTTTAGCAGTTCAAGAATCAATAGAATAGGAGGTGCGAGATATGTTGGAGCTTGGTGTGAATGATAGGTCATGGTCAGCATACAATGCGCCTCTCGTGGTTGTCAATAAAAACGATGGTACTAACCGACTGTGTGTAGATTTTCGTCGGCTAAATGACATTGTAGTACCCGATGCAGAACCCATACCAAGAGCGGACGTGGTTTTAGCTAAGGTGGCTCACAAAAGGTTTTTTCTAAATTTGACTTAGCTAAAGGGTATTGGCAAATACCAATGGAAGATTCGTCTAAATAAAAGACTGCCTTTTCGTGCTCGGCTGGTTTATTCCAGTTTAAATTCATGCCTTCGGTTAAAAGACAGCATCTGCAATATTCAGGAAGCTTATGAGGAAGGTTTTGGATGGGCTTAAAAGTGTAGAACACTATATTAATGACATCCTGGTGGCAACAGATACGTGGGAAGAGCATGTAATTACGCTGGAAAAATTATTTGATAGAATTCAACAAGCCAGGTTGACCATAAAACCGAAAAAATGTGAGGTAGGATTTGAAGCCATTTCTTTTCGCGGACACAAGCAGGGGATGGGCCGCATCGCGACGAAAGACATCTTGGACAAAATACAGCAGGCCCAGACACCGACGACCAAGAAAGAGGTAGAGTCGTTCCTGGCGTTAACAGAATACAACAGGGGCTTTATTCCCGATTACGCCCACATTGCCGACCCGCTTGTCGAACTCACTAAGAAGGGGGCAAGCAGCAATAAGCTGAATTGGACTGCTGAACATGAAAATGCATTCGTGATGTTAAAAGGGTTTATGGCAAAACCGCCCGTTCTGCTTGCTCCGAATCTGGGTAAAGAGTTTGTGCTTCGCACTGATGCATCAGACCGAGCTTTAGAAGCCGTACTCTTGCAAGAAGAGAATCGCGTGCTACGTCCGGTATTTTTTGCAAGCAAGATATTATCGGCTATAGAACGCAACTGCTCCACTGTTGAAAAGGAATGTTTGGCGGTGGTATGGGCGGTAAAGAAATTCCACATTTATCTGTATGGGAGACCCTTCAGGATTCAAACAGATCATCAGCCACTTGAATATTTAACCAAGATCGAAATAAACAATAGTAAAGTTATCAGATGGAGCTTGACCTTGCAAGAATACTCATTTCAGGTGGAATATATAAAAGGCAGAGATAACGTTGGAGCGGACTTCATGAGTAGAGCCAGCTAAACAGCTCTTAGGTATCTCTGGGATGTACCTTGTCGTTGTTGCTGTGTTAATGTATCTCTGAGATTTATCTTGTTGTTGCTGCTGTTGTTGATGTTATGTGATCATACAAGGGTGCGTGTTGTGGACACGAACATGTTTATTAAGGACTCTGTACGGACAACGGCAGTGGTGTGTTAGTGTTCTGAAAACACCGTTTGGTGTGCTGTGTGAGTGGTGTGCGTTTGGTGTGTGCTGGACATCTGCGGGGTGGTGTGTGCTGGGTCCAGAATCGCCACGGAAGATAGTTGGTTGGCTGGATGGCTTGAAGATGAGGATGACGTGAGCAGTTTTTCATGTAAATCTCTTGAGAGAGGGGGCCCTTGTCACATATATTAAGGAGCCTAAATTAAATTTTAAAGGAAAAAAGGTGTGAAGAAGACGACGTGAATTAACCGAAGAATAAAGAAGAGGAAGAAGAAGCATTCGTTGAGGTGGTGAGAGGTGATTGGTGGAGAAGCATTCGGTGAGGTGGAGAGAGATGGTTGGTGGAGAAGAGAAGACGACGAAAAGGCTTACGTGGACTTACACCGAGGCTATAAAAGGGCGAGTGAGAGCGAGGTACAGGGGGGAACAGCAGAAAAGCGGAGGCTCCGGCGGGTCAGGAACATATCGGCTGGAAGTGAGCGGCGCCGGCTACGGCTCCAGTGAGCTCGCGTTCTACGACATCGCATTGTGGACTTCCTGCCGTGCCTGAGCCTGTTCCGGGGAGTCAACGGAGGACGCTACCACCTGCTACGGCCAGGGGTGTCTCCAGCGCTGTTGCCGCCCATCCGGGTGGTGCCCCACGCCAACGACACCGGCATCACCTCCAAGGGTCCTTGGACCGGGAGCTGGTACGACGTAGCCAGCGACGCCAGCCCAAGCACGGCGAACGCCACCTCGATGCCGCCTACTGGACCCATAAAACGCCGCAGCCACACCGAACCAACCGTGAGCACGAACGCCGACCGCTAATAGTAGAACACTAGTAGTAGACGTAGTAGCAGTGTGCCCGGGTCGTGTGTATTTATAGTCTTTGTGCTTTGTGTTAGTTTTGCTAGTTTTGTGTTCTAGTGTGTGTGCCACGTAGGGTGTATTAAATGTGCGTTTGTGTGGGTACACCCGTCGCCTAGTCCATTCTTTCGGTCCGAGTGTACTCCGGAGAGATCCGTGACACAATGTGGTTTGTTTTCAACCATTTACTGGAGCACTGAATGTACTACCCAAACATGAGTATCAAGAAAACCCTGGTTGTCACCTTTTGAAAGCCTATTCACAATTTCGGCTGACGTCAGTACAGCCCTATATAGCTGAAATGCTAACCATTTGACTTGAAGTTTTAGAAGGAGGCAAAGCAGTGATTTCACTTCTTGTGTTGCGTAGATGGAACTTACGGTTGCTTTATCATAGTACGTGGCGTTCTTAGAGGCATTTTCAACACTGTTGCGGCAAAATGGCGAACATAAACAAGCCTTATCGAGAGACATGTGAAGGCTAGCCCGACATATGCACATCAAGTTCATTCCATATGTGTATACCCATGTTGTCCTACAAGCGCTCTACTCATAAATACTATGGTACCCAAAATTCAGACATTTCTAAACAACACAGATATTACGCAATTGCCAGCAAATTCTTTGTGCATATTGAGTACTACATCGCGGAAACAACAAGCACAAGACAAGAAATTGGTGCAAAAGTAGGCGCTAACTACTGCATTTATTGCTTCGACGTGGCTTATACAGGCAGGTCTGTGAAACCACAAGAAAAAAAAAACAACTCAAGCATCCACGTCCCGAATATCTCTCTTCACCCCTTCCCTCCAACCATTCAAATTGTCGCTGTCGTTCAGAAACAACAGCTGTCGTGCTGTACGGAAACCTTGCTCACAGAGCTACCAGAGAATTTCTAAATGGCATGAGCTTATATTATGCTCCTTCTCTTGTGGTGTGCCGACATTTGCGCACTACAGCTGTTATTCAGAAGGCAGGTTTTGCAGGCTTTGCACTGGCTGCATTGCTTGCTTAATTTCCCTGGGTTTACATGATTAAGATTGCATTGTTGTTCTTGCAGTGTCCGAACGAACGATTGAAAATACACAAAAGAAATTATAAGGAACTCCTCTGCGAAGATCTTGGGACACCATCAGAAGGCCGATAATAAAAGTTCATGCTTAACTGAAACTCTATGCTACATCTGCCATCAAGGCTTCCGCAAGTCTCAGCAAAAAACTGCGGTCTTTCTGAAGGTTAATGACAAAGTGAAAGGTTGGAGAGAATGGTGAGAGTGGTAAGAAAATCGTTTCATGGATGCATGAGTTTTTTTCTGCCCTTGTTTTCAAGGACCTGGTGTCTATATAAGCTCGGTAGGGAAAATAAATGTAGTTATTAGACAGCGCCGTATGCCTGCGTGTTTTTCTCGACCGTGCGTGATGCTTCCGCGCTGTACTGCTAGCTGCACAGTTGCGCCCGATGTGGGTGGCTAATTATTTCTTCGGTATGAAATTTATGTCTAGAAAAAATGACTTCATTGTGTCATTTGTATACTCAAAATGCGTCAAAAACTACTCGCATTCTGTGCCTGCGCACCAAAGCAAAAAAAAAAAAAACTGAGAGCAGATTAAAATGAATTGTGTAACATTACAGTAAAATTTTTGTCTTTTTTCCAGGAATGAATGGAGCGTCTCTGATGTGGACAGCGCTATGCTTGTTCATACCGTGGGCTACATGTTCAGCTGCGGAATGTCCCAGTAAGCACTGATAAGAATAATATAGGCTCCAAAGTTTAGGAAGGATAGAATTACGCTCCGTAGAAGTTTTCTCACAGCACCCTCTTTAAACCTTTGGTGCAATAGCGCTTCAGAATAGTAGTTTTCTTACATGCACTTCCCACAACTGTACGGCGGCAATACCCATTATTGTGTTGTTGCAAAGACATGCCACTGTGGTGTGAAGAGGGCATTTTTAATTTTTAATGCGAAAGGGCTAAGTATTCACCAATGAAGAATTAAGTAAATCACAACAGCAGATATAAATGTCGATTAAGGAGGAACAGCATCGGTGATAAGTGCACGCGTATTTTGGAAAAGCTGAAGGAGAGATTTTATTTAAAAGCAGAGCAAATCCTGAAAAAGAGATTAAGGTGTGTACATTTTCTAATAAATACACGCGGGAGGTCAAAACTAAATTAAGAGCTTTTATTAGAAAGAACAAAAATACAGGTAGAAAACTGCGTGTAAAATAAAAAAAAATAGCTCTTCCGGTCGTCAGTGGGATTTCTGTTACAAGAGTATACAGACTTCGTTTCTTACGTCTCGACAGTTCGAGTGAAATTCAACAGAACAATTACTTGACGGCAAGGAAGAAGGCCACTGAGAAGCAATTCAATACCCGAAATTGTGATCTACATTTTTCAGTAATGTTATCGTTATGTATGGTAAGCAAAACAAACAGCTAGCTGCAGCTCCGCACTATTCTTTTCCACCATGAACCAATGTGCCTCGCATGGGGGTGTTGCGGGGTTCGGTCCCAAGCAGAGACGGGCATTCTCACGAGGGCGAACCCTCATGGGGGCGTCCTCACCCTCACCTGACCGAGTTAAATCTTTATGAGGTGAGAGTGAGGATGCCCTCATGAGGGCTCGCATTCGTGAGGATGGCCATCTCTGGTCCCAAGTATCGCCGGGTACCCACATGAGATACAGCGGGTACAGAAAACGTTCTGCCATTGCGCTTCTTTAACCAATAAAAATTTTTGCACAATAAAAATTTATCATCATCAGCATAAACTAATATAGTTAATCATCATCAAAGTCAGTCTAATTACATCCACTGCGAGACAAAGGCCGCCCTCATATAAACCTGTCTTGTATCAATTCGTGCCATTGCATCCCCGCGAACTAAGTAAATTCATGCGCCCACTTGACTTTCGGCTGCACACTGCCACACTACTTTCGCCCGGAATCCAGTTCGTTACCCCTGACTACCATCAGTTGCCTTGCCTTCGCATTAAATGTCCTTCTCCTGCGCATTTGTTCATCTTGATTTAAATTAGGATGGCAATAACTAGCGTTGATCTCTTACCAAATCTGCTCTCTTTCTCTTAGCGTCCAACCTCTAATTTTCCTTTCCATAGCTCCTTACGTAGTCGTCAATTTCTGCCCAATGATTTTTGTTAACCTCCATGTTTCTGCCTTACAAATGAGCCACTTTCTATTGCTACCTGCAAATACAAACTTTGTGAGGCTACTAAGAACGTTTTTTGATGATGCAATTCCTCCAAGGGCTTGTCAGGCCAGAGCTCATCAAGACAATATACATAAAAAAACAAAAATATTTTGCGTTTTGAAGGCATAATTGCCAGGAAAAAGAAGCTGGGGAAGGGGGGTGGTATTGTTATGTACAGCAAACTGATAAACATGGTTTCTACGAGAAATTTGGATGTTTCTTGAACGGTCTCTGCCAAGTTGCAAGAACAGCCTACAAAAAACAGATGGTGCCTGAAAGTGCTATCCAAGCAAAAATAAATAAATTGGCTACTCCACGCTTCCAGAGCTCCATTCGAACGGTCTTCATAGGAACATTATTTATACACGCCTTTAAAACCTCTATGCATTCAAGCCATAATTTACACATGTAAGGAGTACCTAATTTCTATACTTTTCTGAAGGCCCTGTTGAGAGCGGTAAACTATAAGATTCAGTTCAAATTTCCTATACATCTTTTATGCTGCTTAGAAAGATAAAATGCAGTCGGCCTTCGCCCCACGCAGTCAACTGGAGAAAATGGGAGAGGCATTTGTTCTGAGTTAGCTGGGCTCTGTGGCTCAGTAGGTTTGGCACTCAGTTGCTGGGCCCTTACATGGCGGCCGCATTTTGATGACGCCAAAATGCAAAATTGCCCGAGAGCTTTGCAATGAGGGCGCATGTTAAGGAAGTCCAGATGGTTTATATTGCTCCGGAGCCGGCCACTACAAAGTCTCTTATGGCCCGCGTGCCACTTCGGAACGTTCGCCCCAACATATCACACACCACTACCAATTTCCACTTTCTCCTGAAATGAACGTGTCGGGCACAAGAATTTGACTGTGATTGTACTGATTTAGGCAAGTAAAGGAAAAGTGTTTTCGATCCTTATCACATCAGTTGCGACCGCTATAGATCCATGGTTTACCTTATGACATGGAAGTGATACTCATATTCAGTTCACATTCACCATTGTGTTGCTAAAAAAGGCACATAACTTAATTTCCTTCCAGGAGTGAGAAATGAGAACATCTATTTTCGTGCGCAGTTCAGCTGAAGCCTCGCGGTTTTCAACGATGCTACCTTGCGAAGCGTACAAATCGCTATTATATCTATGGGGTTCATTAAGTGGTTGAGACAGCCATTCAAATTTTCAAGGAATATTTAAGATGCTCTTACCCATCATATCCTCTATTTTATCTAACACGATGAAATATGTAATCCCGTATAATCTTGACTAAAAGCCGAGTATATTATCTGACTTCATGAACTGCCATCGTTTGCTTGTGTTTTCTTTGCTTGCCTCCTACTTTCAAACTCGCAACCTGGTCTCCGCAGCTCGTGCTCTTGTAAGTGACGTCTTCGTAGGAAATGCACTACAAGTGCTCCGAAGGCAAGACCGGGTTCGCATCGATGTCCCAGCGGTGAAGGGTCACATTCGAGGGTTCGAATACGACGAAGCAACGGCTTCCAAGTTCAACATGACTCCAGTCAGTCGGAACGCACCTTTCCGACGCTACTGCAGAGCTGGTGGCGCGGACGCTGTTGAAATTTTCTACATATTTGCTGTGAGACTTTCCTCCCTGTGGTGGTGGAAAGGCAAGTCAACAGCGAGCGATAGATTGTAAATACCACAACTCATTTGTGATAAAAAAGCATTTGCGCGTTAAGACACTTGTAGTCACTGACCATCCTTCATCACAAAGCTCTTAAACAGTTGTGGGAGAATATAAAGCTAGACAGTGGCGATTCATTTGTACTCGATTTTTTATAGATACTAGCAGGCCTACTGAAAAAATATTCATGTTTTCAGCACGTTTTGGCACTAGGTCAACACATGATGTGGCGCACAATGCACTAGTGGATGCCTGAGTGTTTTTGACTTTATATTTTGAAAAATCCACCACCATCCTCACACTAATATTGAAATGAGTCATAACACATTAATATATCACGCTTCGTACAACGCAGGCTAGATAATGCAAATTCTCGTAGAAGAAAGGTAGCAGTCGTATTCAAGCCCGCAGATCGACTGTACCATTTCAAGTCTCGAAGGGGGCGGGGCAGGCGCCATAGATTTCATGTATTTAATGCACGTTTGAGGCCCTGCTGCTCAGTATCTACAATAAGGTAGACATTTTTTAACAGACATTAGTTACTCTTTTATTTCTTTACTGGACCCTCCCGATTTTCAAGCCAAAGTGGACAACAGACACCCTATAAAATGAAGTTATTTATATTAATTCGTATAAGTGAAGTTCAGTAGAGTCCATTGTATTTGTAAGTATCGGTCAAAAATAATGTTTCTAGCCATGCCCAGTTTCTGAGAAAAATGGGCAAATGTTTCGAAAAGCTAGTTACGTTATGAGATAAATGCTTTAAAGTTAAAGAATTGGCCTGATTACAACATTACATTTAACATTCTCTTGGATATATTATCTCAAAAGCCATTAGCCAGCTTGTCATACCCGCAATGATCACTTTTCATCTTTATTTGTTGCCTAGCTTTCCAGGCTTCTTTTGTGACGACCTGAGTAGTCCTTTCCGCAAAGGAAAGTAACCGCCGTCAACTTTAACCAGCTACAACACAGTGTATCTTGCTGACGAAACACCAAATGTCATGATAATGTCCTCTTGAGCAATGCAACCCCCCTAAAAGCAGCCATAGCAATCGTCCTCTAAATAGCCATGATGAAAACATTCTTTCCAGCACGGTCTAAAAAATTGCTCAAAAGTCATTTCCGCCCTTTCCTTCCTGCCTATGGCAACCTTTCTTTTTGTTTTCTCAGGCAGTGTACAGCGCAGTCAGGAAGTCTCTAGCTCTTATTTGTGCAATGCCGACAACCACAATTCTGAAGAATGTTGAAATTGCACGTGGCAGACACTAGCCACCATATACACGCTGTGCCCTGCATCCGGCGGCGTTGCCTGGATTCAACCGAATGATAGCCAATGTATTCTATATAGCGCTGAATCAGGACGTGCGGAACATATTATTCGACATTAGGTATTTCATTAACTGTCCAGATCGAGGCACAGAACCAAACAGAAAATCGATATCGCTCGTGAAATAGCACTGAAGCAACGCACAAGCGTTAACGACGCGCTTCAGGCAGGCCGCATGTCTTCGCCTCAACCAGCCTGAAACAATGTTGTAGGAAGCTTGTCGTTACAGGAAAATGAGCGCTGATAATCTCACTAAGCGTGGAAGAAATCACTGCACCTGTTTTGTTCTTTTTGTTAGCACGGCAGCTCTACAAATTGCTGATAGGTAAAAATTGGGGATAGTAATTAAGATACCACCCAGGTTTATACGAATGTATTTTTTTGCATGCAATTCAGACATTATACATTGTTCAGGAAAAAGCGACCGGAGATATCATATCACGGGATACTGAAAACTCGATTTTTATATAATATTGCCTACCTTCTCCGGTTCAAAGACGTACGAAGGGAATGAAATCTTTTGCGGACCCTCTCCTCCATGACGGCAGGTTCAATCATTAAAATCATTGCATAAAAGGTGCAGTACTTCTAAGATGGCTCATTGATGATGGCTGTCGTACTCAAGCATCATCCAAATCACTTAACTGCTCGAAGTCCGCCGCGTTCACCTGCTTGGTAACACACGGTTTGACGTGTCGTCGGCTTCGTCCCATCCTTGGAGCTGTTTTAAGTATGAAAGTTCACCATGAAACCCGAGTTGCTAAGCTTGTGCTAAGACCTGATCTACCCGAAATTTTATTTTTTTTTGTTTGCAGACTGGCCATTAAACTGAGATCTTAAGCCCTGGTATAGTCTATCTTGTCAGAAAATATAGATTCCATGCATGCTAAATATCAATTTAGGCTTGGGGTATTAATACCTGTAATTATGCAATCCAATCAACCTGTCCTTGTGAATGGTTGCCCAGCACAGTGCAGAAAGGTTCCATAATTTCCATCATTGTCAACAAATGCAAACGCCACAGATGTCACTGGGTTGTTTTACCTTTATAAGGCATGGCAAAGGCAGCAAGCTGTGTTATCATTTTATTATTAACAGCTGAACAAACTTATCATTCAAAAATGTTTGCTGCAGACAGAGGATACTCTTAGTTGAATCTGCACCTGCAGCATTTTGTTCACGTTAGGTTGCTTCGGCTGGCCCATCAAGCTGCTGAGTAAGCACCAGGTGATTCTAATACCCCCGCTTCACCTTAAAAAACTCACCTCAGATATTCAACAACTCGTAACCATCAATATGACCCGCTGATATAGACTTCCAGCGAGAGTTAAGAAGCTAATTAGCACATTTTTATGTTATCACCTTATATTCGACTTTTATTTTTATAATTAAAGAGCTTTTTACGTGGTAATGTTACAATCAGAGCAATGAATGACGTTATATTGTAACGCCCAGATTAAACTACAGGTCATGTGCTCCCCATTTGGCGTTAACCAAAAGCTTCGTTACCGCTTGTTTATGGAGCGCTTTGTATAAAAATACCTTTGATGCAGAAGGCAGAGAATCCTAGCATTCCTAAACGGGTGCAGCAGCCGAGCGGTGCCTCCAAGGCAAAGCCGTGGCGTGTATTGTGACGGCTTTCACAAGGGCTACATTATTTAATGTGGTCCCGTCTCCTCATAGTCAGTTGCTCCAATGTGTACTGTATTCATGCTCCGCGCAACAATGTAAAAATACATTAACCACGTTATTAACCACGTCCAAGCAGGTTTTCAGGCGAACCGGTGTCAGGTTTGCGCTATGTAACCATTTGTAATTTAGAGCCTTAAATAAATGCATGGATGTAATTTAAGGCCCTCAATAAATGCAGCTGGATCGCTACGTTTCTGATCATCTGAGAGAATTGTGGACTTCCTTTATGCTCAACGTATACCGCAGAAAGAGAATTTATTCCTCCTGGTGCTAAAAAATTTGATACTCTACCTTCAAGAGATCAATTCCGCATTTTCCTTTGGAAGTACAGAACATACTTGACGAAAGTTTGTATGGCTTCAAACGCTGACACTTTCTGTAACCGGAGCGTGAAACATCATTATAAAGCAATACACGAGTCTAATTACGGATATTTGTTTCTATTGGGGCGTTTCTGAGGAAAACATTTTTAAATATTGTATCAATAAAGTTTTTACGCTAAAATATTGTTCTGACACATCATTGCTTCCCAAAAATCATTTTGGTCACTAGGCCATTAAAAGAAACGTAATTGCCTTTCCAGGAAAAAGTGGTGCCTTTGACGCCGATGTTCGAAGCGTTGGTGCAACAGTACGGTATGTTGTTGGCGTAAACCGCCGCGAGAAAAGTTCCTGGCTCTGCACGGATACTGTTCTGCTGAAGAATCTTGGATCTCCCAGCGCCAAGATTCGGGCTTACGACGGACGCGTCGGCGTATCTGCTCAAAAAGCCGCTCGGCAGATGTATGACGTCGAAGAAGGACTATTCGTGACATTGATAAAAAAGGTGCTTAGGCGCAAGTCGCTTGCTTGTGGCGGAAAGCTGGCGACGAACGAAGGTAAATTTAAAAGAAAGTGTCCTTGAAACGCATAGGCTAAAAATTGGAGAGCTCTGCAGTCTGCTCAATTGAGGAATGCGAAAGCATTTGCGCTTCAACTTCAGCAACTTCTTTTGCAAGTCATCGTTGTCGGTTGACACTTTCACGTCGCCCTTGAATAACGTCACCAATTTTTTTTTGAAGTCATCTTTGTATAACATCAGTACCCATCACCAACGCACTTAACCGTCGTGCAAACCACAACGCGTTCCCTTCATGCCCATCTAACACACTTAAACAAACTACACTTCATGGCGAGCAATAAAAAAACAGCAAAGATAGAAACAAACCAGAAACTGCTGAATGTTTGATTTCTTCTGGTTACTTTTCTAAAATTTTGTAACTTACTCCTATTTATTTTAAACCTGTGCGGTTTCTAATCATCTTCCCCTAACTCGTTATTACGAAAATCACAAATTGGTGTATATAGCGGATTAGAAACATTTTCTGAGAGCACAATCTTGGCATGGAAGTAACTGTTTTTGTTTTAGACGAATTTTCCACATGTAAATTTGTAATTTAGGCAACTTTAGAATGCAACAACAAATGTTTTTCGAAACACTGAGCTTGGTGGCACGAGCGGCGTCACCTTCCTGCGGATTCACATCTCCTTCACTAACAGTGTCAATATGTCTTCTTCAACTCTAGTGCCTTATTCATCCTCGAAATACAACGTATTTCCACATATGTTAAAGCGCGGCTAAGATTACGGCATTCAAACATTAGCTGCTGTAGTGTATTGTTTTTCCGGGGCCAGCCTTTTCACGGAGGCAATGAAATATATCGCACCGAATGTGTCTGAAGTGTATGGTTGCCGCCTTGACAGCAAACCTACTCAAGGCGGTTTTCTTATCGCATTGCCCGCTGAAAAGCACAGATTTGTTTGCACATACATGTGCATTTCTTTGTGCGTACAAAGAGCGTCTCAAATGTCCACGGTTAGGACCTGTTTTCTATGACGACAATTACTCCGACAACGTACTCTTTAACATGCCCACGACGAGGCAAATTGCCTGCATCTGTTTCTCGCAGCTTCTCAGCCTGGCTGGCTAGAGACCGTTGCGACCGGTTCCTGAATTTCGCTTTCCCTTAAATATCTAGTGAAGTTGGGTTTCATTGCACTTGGATGGCGTAAAAACAGTTTGAGTTTACGGTTAAACCATAAATAAAGCGAAAACTGCTGGTGAGCTGGTCTATAACCATTCAAGGCCTTATAGTATAGGAAACATTTTCAATTCGCTTTGGAGATTTTTCACATATTCGTAGCTCTACAATCACTTTATACATTTTGGCTTCATTTCTCCTACGTTTCCAATAAGCACCCCCCCCCCCCCTCCACTTCTAAAACGCGGTTATCGGTTCCTAAGGTCTCAGGTCCGCAAGCCAGTCTGCTCCAAGGTATTGTATGTGCAGTGTGGAAGCCCTGCTTCAGCGTCTATGACATCAAAGTTTCACACGCCTGAAAGGATGGAGCACTGCGGCATAATGCTGTGGGAGATGCTGACAGCAATGCACGTGACACGCCTTCAGAACATGTCAATATCAAGGAGTTGCTGCAATCACGAGTTTATAACAGAGCCATCTGAAAGAACCTATTCTGTCTTGAACAAACAGCGCGAACAAAGACGAGCACAAAAGACAAGAAAGCGAACGACAGCGCCGTGTCGTTCGCTTTCTTGTCTTTTGTGCTCGTCTTTGTTCGCGCTGTTTGTTCAAGATGCTTAACCAACTAGCCCGCCAAAACGTGTTAACGCAGCTATTCTGTCTGTCCATTTTTTTAATGCATCGGATGATCATGCTCGGTGAAATACACATCACATTCACTCGACCACTCATCCAAACAGAAGAATGTCGCCATATATTACAAATGAAGTTCGCAGCGTGCATGCTGCGTTGTGAATAAATAGAAATCTTTCAAGAACTGCAACCGTCGCTTCGTACGCAGCCTCCTCCTTAGCTGTACCCTGCGTTTATTTTTCGACTGTTTTCTTTAAATTCTTGCTGGTATTTCTGTGCGCACCTAAAGGTATGCGCTTTTTGGTAGATTTATATACGCGTGCATTCTTTTCCTCATGCACACGCATCATTTGCGCTGTCGTGCTTACGGTGGCTTCGTTTGCTGTGAAAACGTCCTTTGGGCCAAACAGCAACGAGCCTCACGGAAACATTAATCAGTCTTGTTTTCGTAGAAATACCTCTGCCGGTTCTCGAAAATGCCTCGAGCTATACGCGATCGATTTCTCGCCAAGCGAGTTTTGCTGTCTCGCCCACGCGCTATACACGGAGCAAAAAAAAAAAACAAACTTAAGGAGGCCCTGGGTCGCGTATTAATCATCGCCGCCTACTGCCGGTGCTCCTCGGCGCTGTCGAATACCGAGCGTGTGATGTGAAAAAATAGCATATAATTGTCATACCTATGTGAGCATACAAGCTGGAGGACGATTTAATTTCTCCTAGCACTGCTCCTGTTGACATTGGCATCAACGTCGTGCATCTTTTCTATTGTTTGGTGTTTCTCAGCGCCATTAGGGAAGCCCTTCTTCGTGAATCACTTGCCTATATTCTCAGAAAGGTGGATAAATAACCGGTGCCAAAATCAATCCCTGCTCTGACCCGTGATGGTTCATACGAGAAACAAAACTGAGGCGCTACCAACGAAAACTTCAGATCGACAAGCACGATAAAGTTGTTGGGAAATCTATAAAGCGGTTAAATTCATCCTTGTGTTTGAGGTTGTACACGAGGAGATCTTAATGAAGGTGAAATGAGGATGCATTTTAGCGCTTGTACTTTATTGTATGTTGGCATAATCATATGTAAAGTTAGATGTTCATAAACTATGCCCTCCAGTATCTGGCGGTCTTGATACGAATAGTGAGTGTCTTTTTTAAATGTGAACAGTGATTGTATAAATTTCTGCTCAATGCGTCTTCTTTATATATATTGCGCTCGCTAAAAGAGCACCGCTAAAACTAGGAAATTTAGACGGGTAGATTTGATTTTTCTGTTTATTTGCAGAGGAACCTCAATAGGTGATTTTCTTGAATATCTTTAAATGTTTTGCTAAACCGAAGTGATATTTTTTGAGCGAAATTCAGCACCTTTCCAGAGGATCGAATAAAAACATAGGACTAAGTTATCTTCTTACGTCTAGTACGGAAAAAAGCCTCTATATTATATGCTCTTTTTGTTGATTGGAGATTTTTCTTTGGTGATATACCTGGTTTTGCAGTGGTGGACATTATGAAAAAACAATCAACCACACATAACCTCTAAATCTAAAGTAATATATTTAATCAAATAAAAGAGGCTGCTAGCTTTTGACCTAAATGTCTAATCGTTATAGCAAGCTGGCAAATACGCGCATGATGAAACAAGTTGTGTATCTTTATATATTTATTTAGCTTCTCAGTGCGCATTTCGCCTGCGAATAGGCTTTATTTTAATAGTGAAAATCTTAAAAAAGAATTTTCGGCTGGTTAACCTACTTTTTTCTCCGGAGGTTTTTCCACTTCACACAGACTTATGAAGAGTAATCAAATGTCTGTGGTCTGAGTCGTTTTTGAAAGTTCATGGATCCTGATGTTCAACCATGCTTGCTCAAGCAACCTTTCATGTGAAAAATTGTATGCTCCTGATGCTACGAAAGAACTACCATTCACTCTGAAAAATCTGTCGCGAACGACTGTATAGAACCAAGTATAGAAACAGTAACAAGTACTCCGACGTGTTTTTGAAGGTCACAGTTCAATATAAGCTGATTTCTAGCCGGAAAACTGACACGCATTCTTTTTTATATCAAAGCAACCTCGACAGGTGCCGCAACTACTGTCCAAAATCTCATCAATCGAACTTTCTACCCTGCCAAGCCAGTCGCACTTGCAAATATCAGGAAGCTGCGATGAGTTTTGCTGTATTGATTTCACTGCCGTCGCATGCACTCTAGTCTCAGGTGCAAACAATTTTTCAAGCCAAGCCCCGGTTCGTTTCACACTATCTGCCCCATCTTATAGACGGCACCTTCAGCCCTCTGTCAAAAAAAAAAAACACGGGGTGTTTCGCTGCTAACATGGCTACTTCGAGAGCACCTAGGTAAGGTGCGCTCTCTTCGGAAAAAATCAGGGCAAAAAGTGGCGGATGTAGAAAGAACAAGCACTACCTGCACAAAATCGCCACTTTTTTTTTCGAAGACGCTGAGCCAGCTAGCTCAAAAGTCAGTATTACTGGAAGGAATATATTAGCCAAACGCGCAACTATAACCATTCAAACTCGCGTCCCGCATTTCTGACAACATAAGCGCCTAACAACCCCGCCGCAGTGACTCAGTGGTAACGGCGCTCAGCTACTGATCCGGAGTACCCGGGATCGAACCACACGGCGGAGGCCACTTTTCGTTGGAGGCGAAACGCAAAAGGCACCCGTGTGATGTGCGATGTTGGAGCATGTTAAAGATCCCCGTGTGGTTTAATCAGAAGCCCTCCACTATGGCACCTCCTTCTTCCTTTCTTCTTTCACTCCCACCTTCCTCTCTTTCCTTGTGAGAGAATTGCTGCGCAATTTCCTTTCCTCAAAAAACTATTCATAAGGCTCCTAATGGTCGCAGGTTTAGGTACTCAGTGGAACAACTGCGGCGCCGCCCAACACTACAGGTTCCATATGACGAAAGGCAGTCTGAATCTAGCTTCAACACCTGGATGGGGATTTCTAAGGTAACCGTGGATTATTATGGCGAAAACGATTACAGTAAAGATAGTTTCTTACGAGCGGAGCTAATAGCGGATCATCCGGCCATTCCACCTAGCACGTGACGCAAACGCCACACCTCCGAGCGACTGTCAGTGCCCTGTGTTGAGTCCAGTAGGGCACAGCACGTTTAGTGCCACTCCAGGAAGAGACATTTGTAACTCGCAATAGTTGGTCCACGTGAGGCATTCGAGATGTGGTCCGCTGACAAGAACCAGCGCATGATGGTGCGCGATCCCATGCGCGCGCTAAGCTAAATCAAAGTAGTTTCTTGACACCGCCGAGCGCTGTGTTCAGTTTTTCGTAAAGCTTCTTTTCGTGTGTTGACAAAAGAAGGATAGTTAATAAACCGCGAACTTAATATTGTTAACTGTGGCAGATTAACAGATATTCAGTTACGCTAAATGATACGTACCGGACATTGGAGCTTATTCTGAGATATCGTTTATGTGGTATAAACTGTAATCATGTTTATAAAGTAAGAACGAAATCTCACTGAGCCGGTGAACGAAATATAGCACGTCACCCCAGACAACCCAGATGTACTAATCACGAGCCATGTCAGAAGAAAGCCCTCGAAGCTAGTTTCCCTGTTCCCTTTATTCTCATCACGCTATTCTAACAGCAGTAGTATGCGTGCCGCCTTTCAAGAAGTGTCAGCGGTGGAGTTGGTGCTTTGCATTGTCTTTCGTTCTTGCAAGGTGGTTCTTGCTTGCAAGCGCCATTTGTACTTCCTCACTGTGACTGCCCGAAATATTAGTCTCTGGGTGGGTCGCCTTGACCGGCGAAGTCTTTTGCTACTCGCCGAATTCTTTTCCTCAATTTTAGCTTTCGTTTTCGAGTGATGCAAAAAAATGTTTGTGTTCTTAGAATGTATAAATACCTTGTAAGTACATGTGCATTGCCGTGTAGAACCTAAAAATCTTTTTTCTTTTTGCGTACCCGCGTTTATAGTTGCAACCTCTCGCCCAGCGCTTTAGTGCCAATGTGAGGTACACAAGTTCTTTCGCACCCGAGTACACTCATACCGTTTTACCCCCCCCCCACCCCCCCACCCCCCAGCGGGATGGATCGGTTATCTTCGGTAGGCCGGCGCTGATGATCACATAACTTGATCCATCCTGCGACTAACGTCATCTCGGAAAACGCTTACGTTATGCTGAAAATAAAGCAATTTCCTTCTCTCCTCCTGCAGATTTCTCTTTTTAGGTATTTCAAGGGATTCCGGTACGACGTTATCGATGAAGGACGCATGAAGAATGCTAGACCTTCCCCTTGTAAAATGGTTGCCTGCCTTTTCCAAGCCCTTGATCGTTAAATCATACAGCACCATGCGAGGGCAGCCTGCGTTTGATGAAGATTGCCACAGAGGGCTTCCTCCGGGGTAAATATCGCCGCCATGCGTTGTAGCCATTTCTTTATGTTGAATATATGAGCCACAGAAATGTTCTTTTACGGAACCCTGGCGCACAAGGCCAATACGTGCCCAATAGTGGCTGGTCCCTAGAGGACACCGTTTTCTTTTGTTGAACCTGGTGGGGTTGCACTGTGGTGCGGGCAGCAGACTTCCGGAATTGGTAGCAACGCCCCGAACTACGTTTCCTTGAGCTGCGATTGTCAAAAACTTCTCATAAATTGCGCCATTTCCCGGGGCCAATATTCAGTCGTGAATTCCCTGCGGTGCCATGGAGGCGGCAGCACGGCTCTCACAGCAGCCTTTTTGCTTGAGTTTTTGCACAATTCCGGTGAGCGCTTGATCAGCGCAGCTCGAAAGTAAATAGTTCTAGCACCATTTACGATCATTTAAGTCGACTGTCCACATCACAGTCCTGATATGACGTTTTTGCAAAGAAATTCTGAGGAGCATTTCGCCTGTCTAGGTTTTCATTTTTCCTTCTTTTTTAAAGGCTTCTGGGATAAAACTTCTAAATATGGCTCCTCTTCGAAACGAACCATTCTCGAAGCTGATTATAGTTCCATCGAGCTTTTCCGTTATGAGTGGAACTTGAGCTCATTTTTTTTTATTTCAACCTCACAGCACGCTTGCCTTTCACAGTGCACATTGTGCATTAGGGCTTGTACATGTTATGAATTTATGGCGATGCCAGACAGAGCAAAAAAAAAAAGAAACAGCTGAAAAGAGCGCTATTAACAGTCGAAGTGTATCCGGGGCTGCAATTGGCCGCGCGCAGATAATTAGGTGTCAAACAAAGAATAAATACACATAAAGGACTACTAATACAGCAACCTCCGCGCAAAGAAATGAGATTTGGTTGTCAGAGAGGAGCGTAACTAGGAAGGACCTAACACAGTGCTGGTTCCTATTTCCATGTGGTAAGCCTATAATACTAAAAGCATTCACTCCATTGAGCGGAAGCAAATCTACAGATGCTATCCGTTTACGTCTAACGAAAACGTCTTAATAAAATACGAAAGGGCAAATGTTGTTTTACGCCGTGCATAATGCGCTTCGCCCTCATCCCACTTGGTCGCAGGAAGATGGTGCGCAAAATATTAAGAAAGTATTGTGCGAGGCTTACTATAAGGCAGCCAAAAGCAGAACCAATACGTGCGTAAATTGACCATCAGTGACGTTGCTCTTTTACAACGAATCTCTGTTATTAGCCTGTTCTATTTTTGATAACACAGTGGATGCTTAATATGTTGCCCATTTTGTGTGTCCTTTTAACCATGCATATACTGCGTTCCTTTTAAATAACCTCGAGTTCTTAGCACCGCTCTTGTCTTTTCTCCCCCGCTTGCTTCGTCTTTTGTCTGCTTGGCCTTCAAAGTATAGTGACTTACAATCAGCTGACCCGGCTCTTGGTCCTCAGTCACATTCATTGCAAAAAAATAACGCTTCTGATTGCTGCACGAAATGGACTTCTAGCCTCAAAATATTGATTTGAAATGTTAATAACGTTAGTCGCAATAAACATAACGAACGGTGCCCTGCAGTTTTCGTGCCTACTATCGAATTAATCATTGTGTAGGTTGATGTTCGATATGATGCCAAGGTTGAGCGAGAGCTTTTCATTTCGAGAGTAAGTCGTATATGATTATGCGAATTAGGTGGCTTCGGTAGTCGGTATTCAAAGGAGAATGAGCAGCAGCTGACGGCTCGACTTCGCCAGACAATATACCTATCGAGAGATTGACCCCCTATATTTTAATGACCATGGACCGTTCTTTCGAAACCAGGTAGATGTCTTAAATGGCCATGAAATGTTCACAACGTGAGAAACAGGAGCCGCTTTTGTCTCGAAAGTAAAATGTTCTATACATAAAAGCATTACTATTTTTTTCTAAGCTAGCTTTATCGTATGTTCAGCGGGGCGGGCAATTCGCTGCTCTCAAGTTCGCTGCGCTGTGTATTTGTCATGAGTACCAAAGTTGATTTTCTCTCTTTTGCGAAACTGAAACGGGCAGTATAGATTTGAAGCTTTGTGTAGCTCCAGCCTGAGGGGTTAGCGGACCATGGAAGCGCAGGTGATTAACACACGCAGGGAGCCTGTCGAGCTGGATATCATATTTTCATTACCCTGCGTAAAGTGCGCAAAGCCGGATACTACCAGCAGCTGTGTCGGCTTGGAGGAAAAAAAAAAACTGTTGGTCTTTCTCGTCGCGTGCAGTCTCACTGTAACCATTTTTGAGAAGTTTTGCGGAATAAAAGTAAGATACGCGGACGCTATTTATTATGCGTGATTAATGGATAGGTAATGAAGAAATAAAGCGTCAGCGAGAGTTGGCTAAGGCATGTGGTGGCTTTTTAGCCCTGACATAAGTGGCATTAACCCATAACATCTGATTCCACAGTAAGGGGCGCAAGCTAGGCATAGTTCCTTAAAATTCTTTAAAAATGTGACCGCGCAAGCAAACCCAACTCTTAATAAAAGGGAATGCGCCAAAATATTACGCGTTCGTCCTAACAGTAACTATTATAAAGAGCTTTTGAATTCTTACAGAATAGAATAGCAAGGCAGGAAGCTCATGCTTTAGTTGTCTATACAAAGCCAGTAACCTGTATAAAGCGCAAACAGCTGTCTCTGTTCGGTCACTCAGTTCCGCACCATGTTAGAGTACAAACTTCAACACGAAAAAAATAAAAGTTTTCAGCCACTATTACCCACCTGAAAAGTTGTTATTAAAAGTTTGTATCAAATCCGGAGCTATAAGTATCATTGCTGTTTCCTTTACAGTAAGAACAGCTTGTGCCAGCTTTTAGTTGAATTTCTATTTCCTTTCCTCTTTCCATGTTTACAGGACCGACAGGACCGTAGACGAGTCCATACTTGAAACCATATTACAGCTGCACTGCAATATCCGCCTCACTAGCTCTCCTTCAAGAATGTTTGATCCTGTACCGCGCCTGGCTTTGCAATATTTGCTCTCCTGCATTGCTCTTCTGGCGTATCTAATTCGAGCAAGGCAGTTTTGAAGTTATCCATTAGAATTTCGATATTTCATTTACGAGTTAAAACTTACACCGCCTGTTCCCGCACTCATGACTTTATATTCGTTGATGACATTTCTTGTCACATCCATAAAGCTCAGCATCCTCACACATCATTCAATATTATAACGGCTACTACACATCGGAGATTGCACTCAGGCAGCCCCGAGCTTATCGTAGTTCTATCATCATCATCATCATCATCATCATCATCATCATCATCATCATCAGCTTTACTACACGCACTGCAGGGCAAAGGCCTCTCCCATGTCTCTCCAACTAACCCTATCCTTTGCCAGCTGCATCCACCATTTGCCTGCAAGCTTCATAATCTCATCCGTCCACCTAACCTTCTGCCGCCCCCTGCTACGCTTACTTTCTCTTGGAATCCACTCCGTTACCCTTAAGGACAAGCGGTTATCTTGCCTTCGCATTACATGCCCTGCCCAAGCCCATTTCTTTCTCTTGATTTCGACTAGGATGTCATTAACCCGTGTTTGTTCCCTCACCCACTCTGCCCGCTTCCGATCTCTTAACGTTACACCTATCATTTTTCTTTCCATGGCTCGCTGCGTTGTCCTTAACTTAAGCTGAACTATTTTCGTTAGCCTCCACGTTTCTGCCCCGTAGGTGAGTACCGGTAAGATTATGCTGTTGTACACTTTCCTCTTGAGGGAAATTGGTAAACTGCCACTCATGATCTGCGAAAATTTGCCATATGCGCTCCACCCCATTCTTATCCTTCTAGTTATCTCCCTCTCATGATCTGGATCAGCTGTCACTACCTGCCCTAAGTAGACGTATTCCGTCACAATTTCTAGGCTCTCGCTGCCAATTGTGAACTGTTGTTCCCTTGCTAGGCTGTTGAACATTACCTTGGTTTTCTGCATGTTAATTTTTAGACCCATCAATCTGCTCTGCCTGTCTAACTCATTGATCATGATTTGCAGTTCACCTCCTGAGTGACTCAGCAAGGCAATGTCATCAGCAAATCGCAGAATATTTTGGTATTCTTCATTTATTCTCATTCCCAACTGTTCCCAATTCAGGCCTCGAAATACCTCCTGTAAACATGCGGTGAACAGCATTGGCGAGATCGTGTCTTCTTGCCTGACGCCCTTTCTTATTGGAATTTTATTGCTGACTTTGTGGAGGACTATAGTAGCTGTGCAGTTGCAATATATATCTTCCAGTATTTTGACATAAGGCTCTTCTACCCCCTGATTACGCAATGCCTGTATGACTGCTGAGGTTTCCACTGAGTCGAATGCTTTCTCGTAATCAATGAAAGCTATATATAGAGGTTGGTTATATTTTGCGCATTTCTCTATCACCTGATTGATAGTGTGAATATGATCTATTGTGGAATCTCCTTTAGGAAAGCCTGCCTGATCATTTGGTTGATTAAAGCCTAACGTTGCCCTGACTATATTAGCAATTACCTTAGTAAATACTTTGTAGGCAACGGATAGTGAGCGAATCGGCCTGGAAATTTTCAAGTCCTTGTCGTCTCCCTTCTTATGGATTAAGATAATGTTTGCATTCTTCCAAGCTTCTGGTACATTAGAGGTCATAACGCTTTGCGTATACAAGGTGGCTAATTTTTCTAGCACGATGTCCCCTCCATCCTTCAACAGATATGCTGTTACCTGATCCTCCCCAGCTGCTTTTCCCCTTTT
This sequence comes from Amblyomma americanum, assembly GCF_052857255.1. Lineage (NCBI taxonomy): Eukaryota > Metazoa > Arthropoda > Arachnida > Ixodida > Ixodidae > Amblyomma > Amblyomma americanum. The sequence continues at coordinate 104,512,888 of NC_135501.1, forward strand.
CATTGCTTCTGAGGCTTTCTTTACTTCATCTTTCGTTACTGGCGGGATGACGCATTGCTGTGCACTGCTGTCTTTCTCATTAACGCTCTGATTACATTGGCTACTGTAAAGATCTGTGTAGAACTCTTCGGCTACGTTAACTATCTTATCCATAATGCTAATGACATTGCCCTGCTTGTCTCTTAATGCATACATCTGGTTTTTACCTATGCCTAGTTTCCTCCTCACTCTTTTTAGGCTACTTCCGTTCTTTATAGCATGCTCGATTCTCTCCATATTAAACTTCCTTATGTCGGCTATCTTGCGCTTATTTTTTAACTTTGATAGCTCCGCTAGTTCTACTCTATCGGTAGGGTTAGATGCCCTCATGTTTTGGCGCTTCTTAATCAGATCTTTAGTCACCTGAGATAGCTTCCCTGTATCTTTTCGAACTGTCCTACCGCCTACTTCTACTGCGCACTCCGTAATTATTGATGTCAGATTATCGTGCATTCAATGAACATCAAGATCATCTTCCTCAGTTAAAGCCGAATATCTGTTTTGCAGCGCTATCCTAGACTCCTGTGCTTTCCCTGTTACGGCTAACTCGTTAATGGTCTTCTTCTTCACTAGCTTCTTCCGTTCCCTCTTCAAGTCTAAGCTAATTCTAGACCTTACCATTCTGTGGTCGCTACAACGCGCCTTTACGAGGACGGCCACATCCTGAATGATGCCAGGTTTAGCGCATAGTATGAAGTCGATTTCATTTTTAATCTCACCATTGGGGCTCTTCCAGGTCCACTTCCTGTTTTCTCGTTTGCGGAAGAAGGTATTCATGATCCGTAAATTATTTCTATCCTCGAATTCGACTAATAACTCTCCCTTGCTATTTCTAGAGCCTATCCCATAGTCACCTCCCGCGTGGTCGTCAGCCTGCTTCTTGCCCACCTTCGCATTGAAGTCGCCCATCAGTACCGTGTACTGCGATTTTACTTTTTTCATTGCCGATTCTACGTCCTCATAGAAACTTTCAACGATCTGGTCATCATGGCTGGATGTGGGTGCGTAGGCCTGCACCACTTTCAGCTTGTACCTCCTATTCAGCCTAATTACTATAGCTGCTACCCTCTCGTTAATACTGTAGAACTCCTCTAAATTGTAAGCTATATCCTTATTAATGAGGAATCCCACACCTAGTTCTCGTCTATCCTCTAACCCGCGATAGCACAGTATGTGTCCGTCCTTTAGTACTGTATACGCCTCATCTGTCCTCCTAACTTCGCTAAGCCCTATCACATCCCATTTAATTCCCGCTAGTTCCTCAAACAGCACTGCTAGGCTAGCCTCACTAGCTAAAGTTCTAGCGTTAAACGTTGCCAGGTTCAGATTCCAATGGCGGCCTTTCCAGCGATGGACAGCGATGCAGCGATGGCGTAGAGGTAGAACATCCGCCTCGCGTGCAAGAGGACCGGGGCTCAAATCCTGCTGCCGCGCAATTCTCCACCGGGTTCAAAAAAAATTCGTAGTTCTATATGTGTGCATTTTGAAAGACATATTAGAACATGTCCAAATTTCTTTCCTTTGACGCCTCTTCGGTCTGTACTCGGTTCCAGACGTCCCGAAGTGTTGCAATGAGGAGACGCATGCGACCCATGGGTCACTTCGGGGCATTAAATCCTACACACGACTCCCACAATGGTAGACACATTTCACTAATGCTTACACCGCGACCGCCATCAGCGTACAACTGTCATGCCAAATAGGCAGCTACTTTTTTTGCCTCCCGACTGCTATCGCAGCACCGGTCTTTCTGGAAACTATTGTCACAAAATACCACTACGCAGACGTTTCTTGACCTCTTTGCAGTGCTTGCTCAAGAGATGTCCTACATTTGCCCCGATGGCGCAAAGCCAGTGTTAGTGAATGGAAGCGCAGCGGATTGATATCGCGGCGCTTAACTTCGAACTATTATGAAATATTTAATGGCTTCTGGCGTCTATGACGAAATTCAGTTGCTCCGCACACTGGTCATACAAGCAGGATCGCATTCATAGCCCAAGGGCAGCGTTTAAAATGCGGAAGTACTTTTCGGATTTTTGCTGACCCTGCATACGTGCCGGTTATCTTAGTCGCTCGTGACTATTGCGCTGCGGCTAAAATAGCGCACGACACATGAATCTTATTGTGTACGGTTCATCTCATAACTGCCCTTCCTAGTATTGTCTGAGTGGCTCAGGACGGGCTTGCGAAAGGTTCGCATGAATTTACTTTCTTCCTAAACCAATATTTTTGCCAGCATGGCGTAAGGTGTTATTCGTTATTACCCCTGACACGCAATATTGCACTTCCTGGCAGTTGAGCTAGCGTTTTCCAGCGCAGCTTTAAATCCCTCATTCCAGCCAGACAGAAAGTCTGCTCTTTGTCTGGCGGATGTAGACGCAAAAAATTGCCCAACCAGGCATCTCGCACCAGACGAAACTACTTCTAGCTTCCCTGCACAACGCAGGCTTTGTCGCGCAAAATCTCGCATGGCAAGACTCAGTACGCCGCGGTGATGGTCGGCTGACTGCGCAAAGGTCGTCCAGCGAAAACTATTCCTCCGCTCTGATGGCTGTCTCCTTTCCTCATCTCTTACTAACATTTCTCGAGGCTTCATGATTTTTGGCGTACTAAGGCTTCGCGGTTGACGGTTAGTTCCTGTGTTTTGCGGGCGGCGATTGTATTTATGCGTCCTCAGACATCATGATCTCAGGGTAGCTGTAAAAAATTTCGTTGAGTTGGAGTGACCCAGTTTCCTCAGCGAAGCATTGCCACCAAGAAGCTATAATGTCTTGATATTCTGCAACCTGTATTGAAGTACAGAAAGGCACACTGGCTTAAAGAACGTGGTCTTTTGTAAAATACAGACTATTATTAGGGCTATAATTGATTGTCTAGTATCTTTCCATGTGAGGAATTTGAATCGTAGGGTGTCAGTAATATATCTTGTAATTTTCAAAGAAAACATCAAAGAGACTGAAAAACTGCTGGAGGCAAACAATCAGCAGCGTTTCATTCATACGCTATCCTTTTTCCTGTCTAACTGTATTCATAGAGATTTCAAATTTGCTTATTTTTATTCTCTTATTCATTTTAATTAGTAAGTTTCAATGTATGAATAGTGTTTTTTTATGGCACACACCTCATGTAGGCTTCTGTAAGCTAAATAAAAAGACTTACGAGAAGCTTAAAACAACCTCGGGTTTCTACTGCTATTGTCTATTTCAAGTAACATTAGAGCCAGATGCCTTTGTCGCGAAAGCGCACCGATACATTACTTTATTCTTTTGATTCCTGCAACCCAAATAGTGCAGGAGGCGGTATGAGACCAGAAGAACACGCGTTCGGAGTTCGTATCAAACAGCCTTTTCATTTTGAAATCCGAAAATCCATCCGGTACAATCACCAACTAACCCGCGCGTACATGATATTATTATTGTGAGGCCTCCATATTGTCAAACCATGGAAAAATTTACTTTCAATTATTTAGCTGTTCTGCTCACAGTTATTTTTTAAAGCAATATAGACGAATAGTTTGCCTCCGCGAAAGCATGCGGCTAGAACAACAAGTACTTCCGAAGAGTACCTGCAGTTTGGTAGGGAAAATTTTATTCGTCTGCATTTATTTCAACTTCTGCTCCCCATCTGCACGAACTAGCAGCGCAGCACAAAGCTGGTTTTTATCAAATATCAAGTTTGTTGTTTGCGCAATTTTCTACTTGTTGGCTGTGCAGATGAGGGGACAGTATACACGAAGCATTGTGTGTGCAAATGGACAGTGGTAAGAAAATGAGAAAAAGTACCTGCGCAAGCACTGCTAGATTAGGTTCTCAACACGTGAAAAAATGCACCCCTTGAACTTATTAACATAACAGAAATATTAACTGTTTGGTCATACTAGTGTTAACCTATACCTAACAAGCAAAACGTCTCTGCTAGCGCATTATGTCGCACTAGGCTGTAATTACGTAAGAAACATATATATATATATATATATATATATATATATATATATATATATATATATATATATATATATATATATATATATATATATATAAAACTAATCCGAGTAATTATACATAATTATCAAACAAGGTCTTTTCGCTATGCATAATTAATGCATATAAGCACGAATAATGGCCTTAAAAAGAAATTACAAAGCTGAAGAACGACTCGAAACGAACTCTCAGCACCTTCGCATTCCGGTTAACCTTGAATTGCGTAATGATCAAGATGTCCTGGCAAAAAGATTTATATCGTGGTCCTTGTGGTGATCACAGGTCGGCAGAAAGGAGTTTTATTATGCATATGTGAAAAAAGCGCCAAAGTTAAAGGGAATAGAAAATGGCATTCATAATATTAATAGGTCTGTCAAATTGTTTCTTCGCAATGGTGAAGTCTTTTCTCAAATATCTGAAGATTTCTTAGATGCTTTGCGCTCAACTGCCCTAGCACAGAAAATGAAAGATTGAGCTTTCATTACCATCTCATACAAGACTTTCTAGTAGGAAAACCACCTGACACTAGTTTCCTTCATTCCAGTTTCATGTGGCACGATGGCCAAAACAACTTAAAAAGAGCTGCATCAGTGCAGCGTTTAATTGTGCCACAACCACATTGAAGCTTTGCAACGAAGCGTAGCAAGAAGCAAAACGATCGCTGCACACAAACTGTTATCCAACACAAGGTTGCTAAGACTTGAGAAATGGTTACAGTTCAGTAAAGGTAGCAAAGAATGTGGCAATCGTAGAGTAAGAACATGAACCAGGAGATGCGACGCAGAAATGAAACCCGCTTGATTTCATTCAAGTGAGAATACTGTTGATGATAGCTATGTAATAAATGTGGTGCTAATAGTATTGTATATTAGAGTATCTTAGCATCTTCATTACTTAGTTTACACGTGATTTAAGTCATCCTTCAAGCTATTGTGGCTCTAAAGAAACAGCTGGAAGCACGAAATAATCGGTTCCATTCGCGCGCTGCTGTCGTCTGTTCAAGAGAACCGTGCAGACTAGCTTTCCACAGCGTCTTAAAAAGTACTTACTTCCTTGCTATTCTGCTCTGAAATAGGCAAACAAGAGCTTAGTAAGGTCTGAGTGCGGATTAGTTGGTGATGCATTGTACGACGAAAAGGGTGAAAAAAAATACACGGACGCAAGAAAGAGGATAGCGCTTGTCTTTCGTCCGTTTCTTGTGTCCATGGATTTTTTTTCGGCTTTTCGTCTTACAACGCAAAAAAGAGCCATTATAAAAAGTTTGTTATGGCAAGATTTTTCATTCTATCAAGAACAGGTGAACAAATTCTTCCAAGAGGACGTCGGCGGCTGAGAAGTTCTCTTGCAGACAAGTGTTTCGTCCAGTAGTGCACAAATGCATCTAATTATCAGCATTATCTGAAGATGCTTTTCTGAGCAATTCTAGGCAACTTCAAATGTGCCGTTTAAGTATTTAGTGCGCCATGGAAGCCGATTCCCCGATTGTATTTGGTGGCAAAAAATTTTTATGACTATTTGAGAATTGATAGTGACCTTTGTTCCGCACCCGCAATTCTTAGACAAACTTTCCGCCTCGGGAGTAGGTGCTGTCGAAAATAATCCGTCGGTGGTTGAACAGTTTACCCGTAGCAGAGCCGTGAGGACTGTGCGATGCAAGGCGGGGCTACGTGGAAGTTAGACCATCTGTGCTCATGTGATCGTGTAAGGCTTCGAAATATTTGTCTCGTTACAAAGAGTGTAGGTCAGGTAGGGGTAGAGCTATGAAGGGTAGGCGAGTCAGAGAAATCGCCGCAGGCAGTCGAATACGGGCACATAGGCGGGGGTGTGACAGATATATTGCCTCTATTTCGATGCTCAAGAGAGAGCATTATGCATTACCTCAGCTTCCACTGCCAACTTGAAATAATAACGCAACCTCTTACCAGCAGGAGGCTCCATGTTTTTCGGACGTTGAGAAATGTTCAGAACATTTTTTCTTTCACACACCACAGACCTCCACGGCTTAGAATAGAATTAAAGCACGCACTTCTGAATTGGGCAGATATGATGCACCGGCGAAAAAAAATTAAGATAACTGAAAAATTTCGTGCACCACCAAAAGAATTCGTAATCCGCGGAATGAAATATCCGGTCCGCCGGTTGCACAGCAATGTTGGTCGTGATGCTCAAGAACAAAAAAGTAGAGATTTTTAAAGGCGCTGTTCACAGAAGGGAACCTCCAGGAAAGCTGCTACTATATTCACACGCTTACGTCCTGAAGAACTCTCGCTGTAAGTTTCATGCATACGTCAGTCTTTTGAGCTAACAGCGGCGGCTAGAGATATACTTTCGCTTCAATGCTTAAGCAAGCCAGAATTTGTGAGTGCTTTTCTACGTCTTGAATTCTCCTCTTAAACTGTGGGATGACACAGTGGCCCAGATATCGGACTTAAACAAAAAATTTTCTCCTTGTCCAATTATCTCAAGCGACAACCTACATTAGCACACATTTAGCGTTTTGGGCACCGAGTTCTTTCAGTGCCGGCTGTTTCTTGGGCTCCTTAGCTTCCGCATTACTCAGAGAACGAGAGGAATTGTACAGCGGGATGGTGTGGCCCCACTGTTACTTTTTCTAGTTTACGTTTACACAAACGGCGTATCTCTTGCCTTCTGTTCCTAAATAAGTTTTTGATTCAATGACTCCTGTTTTTCTCATTTATGCGCACCCAGTAGTTAAAGAAGGAGTCGGTATAGAGGTCCTACTAAAATAAAAGAAACACACTTTCATGCCTGCCTTGTTTTGTGAAACACTCCTGAAGTGCAGCATTTTACTGCAGAAATGATATTTTTCTAGAGGGCATCATGAGGCACTTTTTACAGTGAACGCTCTACTTCACGACCAAAGTTGCAAAAGCATTTTCATCGTTGAAGCCTGGCCGAAATAAATAAACAAAAATTATTGCCGCAACCGGGTCTCGAACAGATCAGCTGAGCTGGCCAGCGCACGAGAGCACTACGTTATTACCGCAGTTTTTTTTCTTTGCTGCTTGGAAGTCAATCCCGCTGAGCCTTACGTGCACACATACTATTCCCCAATTCAGGCACACATTATCATAGCTTCGTACAATGCACTCCGCCTGCACATCATAATTAGGGAAAACATAGATGCGCGTCAAGAACCGAAAACCACTTAGGTGGCCGGTCCTGCGCAGCACAAACCCCTCGCACCAAGTCACACTGTTAACTGATGGAATCGTGCAGCTCTTCCGCGGGCTAAAAAGGCCAGTCAACACTAACAGAATGCACGGAATCACAGAGTCTTCCAGTACAGGCAAGAACCCTATAGGGCATGACGATATCCCAACGTCGTTTTCGATTGTCCGCTGAAGTAGCTCCCAAACACTGCATCACGGCACCACATTAAGAAAGCATTGACCGTCTATGGCTGGCCGCACTGCCGACAGTTCCTCCACCATGGCACAAAACTCCCCTTGGCGAGAAGCCAAGCCTTAACGGGTGCAGTCGAGGTATGGAGTTAAAAAAAATTGTGCAGCCGATTTATTATGCTTTCCCTGAACTCGATAAGTACACTGTAACCTATAAAACCAAGGTACGGCCAATGATACACGGACAGAGGGAAAAGAAATTCTATTAGCGCTTTTGGCATCTGCCTTCGAACAGGTCGAATAAATATTGCAACGAGAAGCGGACAGTCAACAAATCGAAGGTATCACAAATCTACAGGAAGCCTTCACTCGATAGAGTTTCTATAGACAAATAATATAGGCGATTGTATAGACAATCTATAGATTTATGGCCATACACTTTTAGTAAAGTTTCCCTATAAACAGTCTATACACAAATGCCCACTGAAAGTCTAATAGACGCAGGTTTGCAGACTATCTATAGACTTATCGCCATAAGCTTCCTCTAGATTTCTCTATAGACATTTTATAGACAAATATGTACTAAGAGTGTGATACACAGGTGTACAGACAGTCCATAGAGATCTATAGAGTTATCGCTATACACTTCCTGTAGATTTCTCTCTGCAGGAATTTTACAGACAAAAGTCTTCTGGTCCAGTAGACTTAGGTCTATAGACTGTCTATAAACAATTAATTGCTTTATGGCTTAGCAATGCTAAGACTGTTGTCTATAGCCAGTCTATAGACCTCTCTCTGCTGAACCTTCAGTAGACCATTGTCTATAGACGGACTACCACTGTGGAAAAAGGTCATCGCACGGCCTTCACAAATTACATCACGATCAATATACCCACAAATCTAGTTTTCTTCCGAGCTATCCAGGCTGTAAATATGCTATACATGCACCACAAGAATACACCACATTATACAAATAAACGTTGAAGCTAACGGCCCGGCTAATTTCTTCGGAAGCATTCTTGCGGCCTGTCGCCTGCAATCAGTCATGCGGGCACGTTGACCTGTACATCGCAAAAGAAAAAAATGATATAACGGCAGCTGAAAAAAAAAAAAACATGCAAAGTGCGCATCCCGCGGTGTCGCAGGCCGATACTTGATTCTGAGATAGCTTATTCGCAGCATATTAGAAATATACCACTGCGATCAATAAATTTTGAGTTATGCTAAGGAACTGTACAAAAAGACTTTAACCGAAAACGCTTACTTAAAAGCGTGGCACCCGTTACAATTCACTCATTAAAACTCGTTTAAATTTTTGAGTTTACACCGCCGGCACGTACTCTCTTGTGCATTTTTCGGCACTAACTTCCACTACATTTCAAAATATTCGCCATCTCTAAAACATAAAGCCTGAGGGTACATTAAAGTACCGGTTATTACCTGCATGGCAATCCACGGTGAATATTGGTAATTTTTTTATAGTTGTAACGCTGACTTGCTTGCGTGCAGGGAACTGTCGTCGTCTTTATATGTCTCTGAAGCAGCAGTCTCTTTATTTCCATTTCCCTTTTATTTCGGACAACAATATGTGGTGTCCGCGGGGAGAGGCTAAAGGAGACCAGGATGTCTCCTGACGAGGCCTAACACCCGCATCACACGTCGGTGCAGATGGTGCGGAGTAACATATGAGAACAGTGGTACACCAAACACGGTGAGACAGGAATTTAAAATAAGCAATTACACAAGCACTGGTCAGGTAGAATATAATACTGAAGAGGTTATCAACAATGAGAAATAGTAAGTGGCGTACAAAAGAAGAACACATACACACGATACAGTAGGAATAACAATGAAACGCAGCCGGTATGCATAATAAAATTTCACACGGGGGTGTTCAAAAGATGCCTCATTTTCTTCTTGAATTGATGAATGTTGACACTCTCTTGGGCACAAGCAATTAATGTTGGATATGTGTTGCATAAAACTGTTATTTGGTGATCTGTAGCCTGTGTGCCGTAATTAGTGCGAGGCCTAGAACCAATCAAAGAAATTGTGCGCAAGTTATGTGTGATTGCTCTATTCAAATAAGAACTGGAAAAAGATTCAAAGTCATGTTTTATGTTTTGGTAGATTAGGAGTGCTAAGGAGTGTTTGTAGCATAGAAAAACCGGTAACAAATTACAAGAGGTAAACATGTCATTAGTACTAACAGTATATCTGCCCAAGGTGCGCAAGGCTCTTTTTTGTAGAGAGAACAACCTATCCGAGTCAGTTTTATTACATGTTCCCCACACTAAGAGACTATACACAATATGAGAATGAATAAGAGAAAAATATAACTGTTTTTTTACATGGAATAGAAGAAGATAACGAAGTCATTGAATTAACCCAACTGATCTTGATATTCGTATCCGCAGACTATTGACGTGATCGGTCCAGCCCATGTCACTGCGAAAATGGACTCCTAGAAACTTATGAGAATTCACTTGTTCAATTTGCGTGTTATTAAAATATAGTCGGATATTATAATCAAGGAGCTTATTTTTGGCGCGAAAAAGCACATATTTAGTTTTTTTATGTTTAGTTCAAGAATATTGGCATCAAGCCATGTTCGCAGTTCATTGAGCCAGGTATTGGATCGATATTCAAGCAAGCTAAGGTTGAGACCGGAAAGAAAGACATTGGTGTCATCAGCGTAGAGGACTAAATTTGAAGTGGAGTGTATATTTACTATATCATTAATATATAAAATGAAAAGTAGAGGGCCGAGGATAGAGCCTTGTGGTACATTGAATTTTATTAAACCTGTGTCGGATTTAAGCTCCTGTAGCCATGTAGACTGCCTCCGTCCAGTAAGATAGTTTTCCAACAATTTGTGTGCAATACCGCGAATTCCATATTTTTCTAGCTTTAGTAATAAGATATCATGTTTAATTGAATCAAAGGCTTTGCGAAAGTCTAAAAATATTCCGATGGTGAAAAGCTTTTGTTCAAAGTTAGAAAGAAGGGGATCTTTTATGTCCAGTAGAGCAGTGTGCGCGGATTTACCAGCCTGGAATACATACTGTTCTTTGCATATTATGTTTTTTTATCTAGGAAGTTTCGTAACCTTTTATATACCACACGTTCTGCAATTTTAGAAAACAGTGGCAATATTGAGATAGGACGATAATTGTTCATATCATTTTTGTCACCTCCCTTGTAGATTACTGTAACTCGAGCTGATTTCATCTTATCAGGGAAGATACCAGTCAGGAGCATTCTGTTGCATATAAGTTTTAAAGGTGGACTAATGCTTCTAATAGCGGCTTTTATTGGTACCGTACTTATATCGTCATCACCTGGTGAACAGTTATTTTTAAGGGTATTAACGATAGCCACGACTTCTTCTTCAGACGCGGGGGTCAGATATAGAGACTCACAACAACTAGTTTTCATATAAATGTCTATCGGTGATGGGCGACACGTGCCCGCTGTGATATTACAAGCGCCTGCATTAAGAAAATGTTCATTAAATGTATTAGCAAGTGTTACACCAGAGCAGGAAGTTCCATTAATCAGTAGCTCGGAAGGCAGACGAGGTTTCCCATTCGATATCATGCCATTTACAACTTTCCAGACCTGTTTGGGTTTGTCCACTGTTGAAGCAAATTTGTTTTCATAATAGGCCGTTTTAGCCTTCTTTAGATCCAGATTTAATTTGTTTCTAAATTTCTTAAATTCTTCGAAATCGGTTGGGTCTCTTGTTTCTAAGAAATGAGCAAATAACGAGTTTTATATCGAATGCGCTTGAGAAGAACCGGGGTAATCCAGTCTTTCTTAGCTGTTTTGTGCTTATGGACGGCAGCCATAGGAAATGCAATGTTGTAACTGTGTTGCACCTTTTCTAAAAATATATCGTACGCTACGGAGGGATCATTTTCTAGATATACTTCTGCCCAACAAGTTTCAGCCATAAGTGAACAAAAATAGGCAACTGTATCTTCATTCCCTGTTCGTCGCTTGTACTTAGGTTCAGCAGAGTGTTGCTTATTTGAAAACAAGCAAAAAAATGGCATATGATCGCTTATGGCTGATGAAAAGACACCTGCGGTAACTGTATGTGCGGAAAAAATTGTAAAACAGTGATCAATGAGTGTTTCTGTTTGCTGGCTTATTCTGGTAGGTAGGTCGATAACATTTTGGCAACCATGTAAGAACATCAATTCAAGTAGTTTAGTCTGCATCGGGTTTTTCTTAAGCAAATCAACGTTCATATCACCAAATATAATGAAAGCCATCTGTTTTGATTTGCTAAATTAAGGAAACTATCAGAAAAGTCAAGGAATGCATCAAGATTACCATGAGGGGGGCGGTATACTAAATGTAAAGCAATGTCGCGATGCAGTAAGCTAACAACTTCAAAGTTTTCATTTACAACACATGATTCTGTGCAGGGAACTGAAGTCGGCTTTATATGTCTTTGAAGCAGCAGTCTCTTTACTGCCAATGATTCTGGAAAAAAGTACCCGAATAGAGTGCCAAAGTTGCTATACCATACTTTTCAGGTTCAGAGAAATAAAATGAAAATGTGAATAATCGCTTGCACGGCCGAAATAACTCCTAAACTTTTGTTTTTCAAGGCTGCATGCATAAGCGTCAACGATGCAGTAGTACATGCTTAGAGCTTCACGCACCTACAATGTCTTCGAACTATTCCACAACACAGACGCACGCGCAACCCTACCGAAAGCTCTGGCACATAGTGTCGCGACCGAATGCGCTGTGGAAACAAAGCCCTCCTTTCTCGTTGCCTTTCTCTCTCCTTTCTTGCGACTTTTAAGGACCAGGAAGAGAACTGGCGTAAAGAGGAGCCAACGGGAGTTATTCACCCATCCGGCTTATTTGTTCAGCACCGCTTGTCCTGTCTACGATTTCACACTCTCTCCACGGCAGTGCCGCAAACACGGCGCTGCTCGTCACCGCCTACTTATAGAATTTTAGCAATGTTTTTGCAGATCAGGTGTTCGACGCCGGACAGGCTACCGAATAAAATGATTGCTACTCCCTCGGCGGCCGCCACAATCAATACGGTAAGAGTGAAATTCTGTATCAGCAAGTCATCGATCGGGGTCCCCTGAAGCACCGAATTTGTTTCATTGTTAGTCATAGCCAGCTTATGAAAGCCTCCGCAACGGAAGACATCGCGGCAACGAAGTTTCGTGTTGTGAATGGATGAGGCTTTCTCGATTAACGTAGAGGCGATGGCGCTTTTCTATTCTATAATATGCTGTAAACTCTGGTGAGTTGCGATCGGAGCTCAGTTGCTGCACTACTTACAGAGAAGCTCTCAGATGCACAATTTTGACGCGAGGGGCGTCGCTCCGATAAAATACCCCTTGTTCTGCTGGAGGCTGTGTGACGTCGCGTGCCCAAGACGTTGAAACCACGGGACCGGACAGGTAACATCAAGTGACCATTGCATCACAACTGTCTTGTGGTGTCACGTGGCAACACGTGGCAACGACGTCGCTTTCATGTGACCGTTGACGTCAGCGGCAGCGTGCAGCCGTTCGAGAGCGCTCATCACAGAAGTGGAGGCGCCTTTACATTTTATAGCAGATACAAAAGCTGAAGTCGTAAAATTATGCGGCTGCTCCGGTCAAAAACATTAATGAGAGAGCATAAGCAGCGATGCAATTTTTACGCATAGATGAGGCGAGCGGCGGTTTTGGAAAGCGTTTTGTTTTGAAGAAAAATATTTGCTTATTTATTTAAACTGAATCAATATGAGCAAAATTTTCTAGTCGGATGAACTGAGCTGGTGCAGTAGAGCACAAAGATCTATATAGCAATGACGTTAATAACATCAATTGTAGGGTCGAAATTGACAGGCGCCGTAGTAAATGTTTCCGTATAATTTCGACCGCCTGGGGATCTTTAACGTCCACTGACGTCGTGTGCTGTGCGATGTAAGTGCACGTTAAAGATCCGCCCGCGGTTGAAATTATCCGGAAGCTTCCACTATGGCACCTCTTCCTTCTTTTATTCTTTCACTCCCGCCTTTATCTCTTTCCTTACGGTGCGGTTCGGGTGTCCACCGAGATATACGAGACAGATACTGCGTCATTTCCGTTACTAGGGTAAGGGTGCGGGCTAGTTGGTAATTCATGATTAAAAATCTAGAGCGCAGTTTAAAACAAACAAGCCCAAAGACCAGAGCAGACACACGAGCGCTCGTGTGTCTGCTCTCATCTTTGTGCTTGTCTGTTTTAAGCTGCGCTCTAGATTTTGTAATTTTTTTTCTGAAAACCGATTCTATTTGTTTTACGAACGCAGTACGCCTGGAAACAGTGCGAGTCAAAAGGGGTTAGTGAGACGTTTGGAAGGAATAAAGAGGATAATTCCATCCACCTTTTGCAGTTGTGCCATTCGCTGGAACGCTGCTGCCACGCATGCGTTTCTGACGGCTGCTTATGCTTTTAAGGGTTAAAAGAAGTGCTCTATGATCTGAGAAATGCTTTGATACAGATGTGAGCACCTTTTGAAATTTGTCTTTCAGGGCGTCTTCACCTTTATCATAATAGGTTGCCCAGTTTCATATTAGTAGCATGTGTTACCGCAGCATTCACTAACGTGAAGGAATTCAAACTGTCGGTAACTTAGTGTGTACACGCCATTGTCAAGAAAGGGCTTGAAAAATATCTGGCTCGGCGAACTATATTAACTGTAGTGCACTTTAGGGCTGTGCGGGTTTCGTATTCGCGTATTCTCCGTCAGAGTAGCGACACGATGAGATGAGCGTAAGAACTTTCTTTGCGGGGTTACGGTGGCAGCAGATGGCAAAGGAGAAAGTTAATTGGAGAAATATGGGAGAGGCCTTCGCCCTGCACTGGGTGTGGTCAGGGTGATGATGATGACATTGTTTGGAAGCATGAAAACATACTCAGTTGGGAGTAAGCATCCTTGACGTATAAAGAATGGTTCCTAGGAAATTGGATTTTACTACATATATCGATTCCACGCGGGGAGAATAAAGGTACGGTACAATTTGCAAGATTTTGCATTTTCACTTTGATATTTTCATGTTATTGTGCCACTTCGGATTAGTATCTGCCGCAAGCTCATAGTCCACAGCGTAGCGAGAAAAAAAAAACGTTTATAGCAATAAGTTCTTTCGCATACAGCCCCTAAGAAAAAAGCAGGGAATCATTATACTTTGCATCTAGAGGGTTTCTTGTAGAGGGTCGCAGCGGAACACCAAATCAAGAAATCTCAGTTGAACCGTCACCAGGCAATTAAAGTTTACGTATATCGTGCAGGCAGTAGCTACGAAATCAGAACTGCAACCAGTGAAACAATTAACCAGTGAAACAAAAACAATGAGGGGGAAAATATCACTTCGTCATTAAGCAAAGGAAGCTTTGCATCCGGTATTACTCCCGCTTATGCCCAAAAACAGCAAACGCAAAACTAACGGCCGTGGTCTGAACACCCCACAATGTCATAGTAGCACTGAGCGCTAGCATAAAAGTATTCAAGTGCTACTACGCATTCCGCGCTTCCTCGCGTCGAAAAACAAGCTCTCGGTAGTTGGCGTTTCCGAAGACACCTTCCAGCTTCTCGTCTTTAGAGAGACGTTGCGCCCCGCTGCACCCGGAACCCGAGATCGTAGAAGCATCCCACGTTCGGTAGCATTCATTGCAAGCCATCATGTTCTGTCTCATTCACACGGCCACTCACATGCCCCTTGACAGGAGATGTAGGAAGCCGCGATCCCCACTTCCGCCCAACGACCCCGTAAAAACCGTCCTGCGTTTAGAGCCGATCAAAGCGCTCAAGCGCAGCTGAACCTAGCTTCTGAGCAGCGCATCTTAAGGATCAGTGTCCTTGTAACAAAGTTAGGTTCGCAGGCGAAGTGGCCTTCAGTACTCGTTAGGGCTTTTTTTCGCTGTTCCTTGTATGTTCTCTGAAGCCAGCTTATATTCGAAGCGGCAGTCGATTGGAAAGGAGAAAAATAAGTGCTACTACGCCGAGGCACCGTGGGCTCGTCAGACTGCTGCAGCATGCGAGGAAGCTTGCGTGAGTGCATGTCGAGGAATAGGGTCGAAGCTTTGCCGAGGGTCGCCGGGAACATCCACTGTGATTCTGCTCAGAATGATGCTCCGAATTCATAAAATTTCAGCTCGCCTTCCGTGTTCTAGCGGTCTCGGTTACGATAAGACAATCAAGACCGCTCTGTGGCACGTTACTGGTTAATGCCCTGGACACAACGCTCTTCTTAACGTTAAAGAGGATGCTAAATAAAGCTATTTGTGTAACCCTAAGTGAACAATGAATTTAGTGAGTTGAGGGTGCCTTAAGAGCGTCTGCCTAACAAGAGAAACATAAGAATGGTTCACCTTTGTTAGCACAGTGTGACAGCTGCCGAGAAAAGAACACCGTGAGCCACATGAGTGACGCCGTAACGGAAGGCGACAGGCAAAATGCGAACACATGGGTTACGCCAAGCTACGCTAAAATATCGGCACACTTGCGCTTGTCAATTTCACACCTCCTAAAGTACTTCCCATTTCAAAGCAATAATCTATTTAAATCTGCCTGGTCGTGCACAAAGTCCCGAAAACAACTCTACGAATTTTAATGACCAAAGTATACCGAATTAAAGAGTGCAAAGTGAGCCCGGCTTCTCCCAGGATGAAAGTTACTTCTGCCCTCTTGTCACACCGTTCAAACATTGGAGGGGCCAATTGGAGTCAGCCTTAAGGGTACGAGGTTCAACTTTAATGAATATCACCCGAGCTAACAATTATTAATTTAACTGCCACCTGCCAAGGTGATCAGGTTGTTCAAAATCCGGCGGGAAGGTTGTAATAAAGCCATCTGACTCAGGTGGACCCTCTAGACTGCTCCGGGTATTTATTGCTCATAACCCCGACGACGCCACATTTTCTGCAGAAGCAGTGCCTCATTCCCATCCTGGTTGCGGTAGTATATTGTACAAATCATCACTAGTGAACACAATGCCTGGTCAGGCTGGTTTCTCATTTTTCTCGCGCTCGAGTGTAGCAATTAGTTTTCCTGTCGTCACAATCGTTATGGGATGAAGTGGCTGTAGACCAGAACGCCGTCCCTTCGCTTCTTTAGATTTTTCCTGTTTTACGACATTATAATGAAACTACTGTTTCTTTTTTGGTGACGGTGATGGAAGTGGACGCTGTTGAACTTCAGTCCGGTCGGCCAGCCGCTGCCGCCCAGACGAAACGTCTTGGCCTCCCAAATAACGCAAGCAGCCAGGCCACCGTGGTGTATTCGGCCACTAGTGATGACTCTTCGGCTGACGACGGCTTCATCAGAGTCGTAAGCAAGAAGGCCAAACGGAGACTGCGCAAAGGTAAGGACTCATCGTCGTCGAGTACGTCCACGATCACTACGAAGCGGGGATCATCGGCACATACTGTCCTATTTGTGCCAGAGACTCCCACCGACAATCTCGACCACATCAATAGGCAAGCCAAGTCTGCGTTCCTGGAGGCTCGCGTCCCGGGAGCAATTAAAGATGGGAGGCTGACTCGTTTTAGGAATGTCGTCGCCATTGATGCCATGGACTGGAACGCGCTTGAGAGTTTGAGCAACATCAGAGCGCTCGGCGGCATCAGCGTTCGTTCGCATGTCCTTTTAGGGAGTGGCACTACGGCAGGCGTCATTTGCGATATCAACGTAGCCATGCGCGACTCTAGCCATTTTGATTCAACCAGCTACCGACGGTGTAGCCATACTGCAAGCTCAGCGCCTTGGAAGGACAAAGTGCATCAAGTTGACCTTCCAAGGGGACTGCATTCCATCGTACTGGAAGGCTGGGCACTTTCGGCATGCAGTTCGGCCTTTCGTCTCGAAGCCTCTTCAGTGCCGGAAATGCATGAAGATAGGACACGTGAGTAGTGTGTGCAATTTTCCCATCGCGTGCCCACGGTGTACTCAGCCACACAGCGGCGATTCTTGTCGGGTAACAGTCCTTACGTGTGCCAATTGCCGCGGCCCTCATGACGCTGCCTTAAAAGATTGTCCTCGCCTGAAAATGGAAAGGGCGATACTCATATGACGAGACAATTCCACACAGAGAAGCTGCCGCTAAAGTGCGACGACGTCGTCACCCTCGTCACAGACCTCCTAAATGTGTAGCGAGCATTGGAAAGGATCGTCCAAGGATTTCCGCAACTTGACATCCCCCTCCGCATACTACTTAAAGGATTGGGAGCAATATGACTGGCGATGCACAGACGTTTGTCGCAGACGGGCCTTGGCCATCCCTTCCTGCGCTACACACACCCGCAGTGACCAAGCAGGTATTGCGCACTCAGAGTCCCGAGCCGATTGCTAGCCAAGCGCAAGTCGTCACAACTCCGGTCCAAGACCGGGACTGCCAAGTGACTTGGCCATCGCTCCAGATGCACCCAGCACCAACCCCAGGACCGCGCACCCGATGTGTTGAGCCTATTGCTGGTCGGGTAGTAGGCCAGAAAACGGACCAGGTTGCAGACGAGCAAGTGATTTCAATGCTAAAGCCAATCGTGAATGCCATGCGTGTGCTGCTTTCTAGCATGCACACACCAACTGCACAGAATGCACTGCAGATGCTGGATTCGCTGAATCCAGTGCTTGCAGCTGTCCAATAGCACAACGCATCCTCCAGCCTCATCTTTC
The DNA here is from genome assembly GCF_052857255.1 of Amblyomma americanum. Classification (NCBI taxonomy): domain Eukaryota; kingdom Metazoa; phylum Arthropoda; class Arachnida; order Ixodida; family Ixodidae; genus Amblyomma; species Amblyomma americanum. Next base: position 104,530,955 of record NC_135501.1, read on the forward strand.
GTGAAGAAGTCCGATGCTTACGTTGTCATCAACATTATCACCCTCAACGGCAAGCAGCCTTTCTTGACATTGAAACGTCTGTGCTGTCTTGTGATGGAGGGCCTTCGATCTGTTCAACTCGGCTCGCAGCAGTCGGCAGCCCTCAAGGTGTGCAGGCTACAGCTGCGGCGGCCTGTGACTTACAGTGCTTGTGTCATTGCCTGTTGTACTTGCTACGGACCGCATTTTTCTACTTCTTATTTTTTACGCCCCCACATCCCTCTCCCCCAGTGCGGGGTAGCCAACCAGAACGTTTTACTGGTTGACCTCCCTGCCTTTCCACTGCCACTTCTCTCTCTCTCAATCAGTATGACAGCATCATATACTGCCACTTCGGGCATGGAACCGCGAAGAATGCAAGGAGTGTGGTCCTTTTTGGACCTTGAAGCAACAAACTCGATGGCGCATATATGCCGCACAGTTTTTCTGATTTCCGCCTCCAAGTAAGGGTTTAAGAACGTCTCACCACGTAATTAACTGATGACGATGAACTATATTAAGGCCGAAATCTTGTCTGTTCGCCAGCCCCCAAACAGGATGATGTTCAGTTGTACTCAGGAAGTTTGGCGTTTGCATCCTTGTAAGCTAAGAAGCAAATGCGATGGGAATCTATCAATGCGATATATTTAAGGAGCTCGTGTCGCGGAAAAGCCGACGTCGGCGTCATAGGCCATGAGTGAAATATCCTCAAAATCCCCAGATAAGCTACATAGGTGGGTCACCTAGGCCACGGGACTATGTGGCTTCATCACAACCTCTCCACCAGACTGTGGCCAAACTGAGCCCCGTGGCTGGTGCACGTAAATTTAATAGAGAGTTTCAGAATAGCATATGAGCGCTTATGTACGCTATACGCAAGCATTTAGCGAGAGGTTACAGGGGGAATCGCATAAGCGCCTTTAGTTTATCGCATGCTAACCTGAACGCAACGATAGCGCAGGCCGCCGTAGCGCCATCCGATGTTGAAATCGGAAAATATTTTGTTACACATTTTTCGCATTAAGCCAAGGCTATCCAAGTCGTATCGCGTAGATAGCCAGTTCCATGGCCAGTTAAGTCGAGTCAGGGCCCAAGTTCTCAGTTCTCATAGCTAACTGAACCGAGCAAGGCTTTTAATAACCTCCTGTTGAGTTCTTTCGTGCCCTTCTGCCTACCGCCGAAACAACTACATTTGAAAAGGCTTCCTTGGCGTAAAAATCTAAATAAAGGTAATCCACAATTAGCGGTGTCTTTTAGGCGTTAAGAACTAGAGAATCGTTACACAAAATTGAAAATTGGGCAAGTTTATCCCTCATTCGTTGTGCGGCTCTTGAGGAGAGGCAAAGCGAATATCACGTATACCACTTCCAGGCAATGAATATGCCTAAAAACCCAATACCATTGACGAATTCTCTCCGAAGTGGGTGACGTGGGCGCCGCCATATTGATAACGCTATTTTTCTTAGCGTAAGCAAGAGCAAGCACACTAAATTCAGAAAAGAACGTACGTAACGCGCACATACGTTTAACCTCGATTTGGAATAGCGTTTGGCGCATGAGCAGTACTAAGGTCGCTCTCTTATAGCGTTCGCTATCCCTTTGCGTACGTCTGCGTACGTTATACTAAAAGCCTCTAATGATTGGTCGCGGGATGTTGCTCGTGGAGAGCAACCCGGGTCCCACAAACTACAACACCCGCAGCACTTGTCATCGCAGGGCAGTGACGCGTCGGTTTACCGCTGCACCACTGCGCCAAGAGCGGTATAAGGACCTTCAGGGATCTATGAATGCAAAGCAGAGAATAACCAATTCCGCACACATCTGCATTAACGGGTCAACGCTATAGCGTCACACCCTTAAGGCTGAACTTGAGCGTTCCTTCCGATTTTTTCTTTCCCGTCAAATTGCTTATAAAGAAATCAGCGTTCAATTTAGGGTGCTATCCATACAAAGAAAAAAAAATGAGCCACGTTGGGGTTAACACCGTAAAGTTAGGGATAAAGAACATTGGTTTAAAACGAAACACATTGGTTTTCGTAAAATTTTTAATCCAACAGATATTTCCACACAGCACCCTTTTTTACAGCCATAAAATGTTTATCACATACTGGAGGACACATCCGCAGATGATGAACCCTCTGCGGATCACGCTTTCTTTGCAAGGATTCAGACACGCGATTGCTGCAAAAAAAATAAAAAATGCAGTTTTCTTCCTTTTCAACAACTCGGAAAGTATGCAAACATTGCGCTTCAGAGTTGTAGCCAAAAACGATGACAAAGGGGTTGTTAGCAAACGCTTCGGTACCGCCGCAGTTCACGGCGCGCAAAAGCGCTCACTGTATGAAGTGCACATAAAAACTTGTAAACTATAATGCTTCTTCACTAAAGAATGCACTATAAATGTGTGGCACACTTCCGCCGTGGTGCAGACATTACGCTCATTTCACGTCATGCGGATAATACCCGTGAACATTAGCGTTCAAGAACGGCTTTCTTCCAAAGTAATTCCTGCGCCTCCGTCCTAAATCCATGTTCCCAATAAATCATTCTCTGCAGACCTAGGCATTCAGCGTCGATTATTTCCACCCTGAAGGAAAATCAGTTTTTAGGCAAAGGAAATGGCGCAGTAATTGTCTCATATCTTGGTCGATAGCCTAACCACATCGCAAAAGAACGGAGGAAGGTGGGAGTGAAAGACGAATGAGCGAATGAGGTGCATTAGTGCAGGGCTCCGGAAATATTTCAGCCACCTAGGGATCTTTATCGCACACTGACATTGCACAGCACACGAGCTTCATTGCGTTTTGCCTCCATCAAATCGCGGCCGCCGCGACCGGGTTCGAGCTCATTAACGAAGGCTCAGTAGTGGAGCGCCCTAACCACTAAGCCAAAGCGGCTGGTTGCACCCTCAACGCCCTATATAACCTCTCCAACACTGTGAGACAATGAGAAACCTATGACACATGAGAACAGTATACGAAGGAGTAATGAGGGGAAAGCGACAAACAAGAAACATGGGTTACTTGCCACTTTTTTCACACAAGAATGGCGTCATTATACAATACGCAGCGAAGTATATGTGTTAATTCGCAAGCACTATGAAACGCTTCAATACGGTCGTGCGTCTGGAGACACTGGGTAAGATAGAAACAAGATCCACAGGTGGAGCTCAGCAACTGAAGTACGAAAGAGCATACAAATCCCCCTTTTGCTCGCTGAGTTTCTGTGATAGCCACGGCTTGTCGCTCAATCGCAGAGTGAAAATGCAATGTCCTTGGAAGTCCTCCAAAAACAGAGCACCGCAAGGCAGACTACAACGAAAGACATAAGACAAGCTAGTATTGTGGTCTTTCATGTTTCCTATATCTTTGGCATTGTTATCATTGTCATCATTGAGGTTTCTTGGTTTGAAATTACTCTTAAACTGAAATATAAGGAGCCAGGTAATGCCCTTTCATGCTGATTAAAGATAATGCGCTAGCTATAATAAGCACCAGCTCAGAAAGCCGTGCAGATTCTGCGAGCCGCCTTGCGACCCCAACCTCGTCTTTGCCTCGAGTCTTCACTCTGGATGATACCACCCTCCTTTTAACAAGGAAGGAACACCCCCTGCGCCGCACACGTGCTTTAATCCCTCTATGTGCGGTAACCCTCCCCGGCGGTCTTACCAGTGCAGAGGGGGTTGCGATTCGGTGGATCTTGGTCTGGGTTGCATAACTCCAGCCATGGTACGAAAGTGGCCGCAATTTCAAGGTTGATATTCCCGCCCCGAGTGTCCAGTCCGCAAGAACAGAAATACTGAGGCCGGCATTCACCATCTGCGGCAGGTTTGCCTGGCGCTGAAGCCGACGTGATTTCGGCACCCGGCAGTAGCGGGTCACTCAACGAAGAATCCTGATTCTTACACCGCTTTGACGCAGGGACCACATCATCCTTCCCTCCTCGACATCATTAAAGCAGCGAACCTTTTTTCAGGTATTTAAGGATCTCCATCATCCGTCATTTTATGCCGTTTTATTCGCTGTGGAAAAAACATTGCTTTAAAAAAATAGCCACTTAAAAATGTGCTGATTATCACATTTATCCAAGCCCCACTCAGATATATACGCGGTTCGCCCCAATCCCTACACCGTGCAAGCGAGCGTCGAAAAACTTATCCCTGATGAGCTCCTCGCATCCTGTTTGCTGCTAAAAAGAGCAAACAGGGCCCTTTTAATTAGCTTGTTTCCTTTTTTTCAGGGCTCATTTGAGATGGCTAATTAGCCGACCATCACTGTCTGCTTCTAGGAATTCGTATAGTTTTCAATTTTTTCTACGCAAGTGTTTTCTTCAGTCTTCAAAATTGTTCATGCCGTCTCCACAACTCTGTTTCTTTCTTCTCTTGGATCTTCGCTACAAAAATATTGAAAATTGCATTTGTTTTTTTCAGCAGCTATAATCTGCTGACATAGTCAAGGGTTTGACAAAAATTCGTCTGGACAGGCATTAGTAGAAGCAAAAGTATTACCGTCAATGACCAAGTCAAAGTAGAGCTAAAGAGTTAAATACTCCTTCAATATTGCAAAATTCTTAAAAGCTTGATAAAAAGGACTTCCTTCTGCTCAAGGAATATCTTGCTGGAGTTTGAATAAATAATAACACGTACAATCTGTACAGTATGTACGGGTTTTAATCATTTGTACGAAGATGAGTGGCGAATACAGATGCAAAAAAAGGGGCAGAGAAAGTCTGCAATATTTAAACGTTACTTTTAATTTCTTAAACATGACACGCTGTTACGAGATTGTCACTTAGTTGGGAGGACATTCGCATTTCAATCCCATTTGACAAAGTAGCGGAGCCACAAGCTTGCCGTTTGCAATACCTGGCTTGAGTCGGGAGCTCTAAATATTCACCTCTAGGGATTCAGTCTTTTTTCCTGATTTTACCGAATTAGTCGCACATCGATTGAGTAAAATTTTCAAACTGTTGTGCAACGTATGATGCCACTGTGAGCTAATGAACCTCGGTAGGTCCTACTTATCTATCGCACCTACTTCTCAATCTCTTTTTTTCGCCCTGTCATCTCACCTCCTTCACAGGGTGGTAAATAGGTCCGCCATCAGCGGAACAATCACTGGAACTTTTGTGGTAGAGCTCTCTGAGAATGATAAGCATGTTATATTTCTCTTTACCACCACGGCTCTTTCTTGATAGAAAATTTGAATACGTTGAAAAACAAAGACCATAACCTAATAACATAAATGTTTGAGTGTCCACTACTCCGGGTTATGTGTAGGCCACAGCACCGCACCTACGATAATATTTCAACATTGACACACACTGCTTGAAGGTTGACTTTTTCCTGGTCACACTGATTGACAACACGAAATGCGATATGAGCGAATGCGCTCAGTGTGACTTTTAAGATGTCCCGCAGACATTCTGGCTACATCGCCCGGAAACACAGATAACACGAAGGAGGCACCGCATGCGCTAACAGCGCACTAGCGCTAAACACCACACTCTTTCGTGTTGTCCGTGTTTTGCGGGTGCTGCAGTCTTCACAATGAGCAACCAACTTTCCCAATCAGCACCCTATTCTGGCTAAGCTACAGTTTGTCATTCAGTAGAGGTTTTTCTGGCGGTGTGGATAATATGCTCAGGCTCATTCTAAAACTTGCGCCCCGTTGTCACTATTTACTTATATGGGAAGAGCGATTTCTTGGCCCATAGCCCGTACACGCAATGATTGGTGCTCTCAAGCGCTATTCTGTTGTGATATACGTCAACTTTCGAAACTAACGTAGCCGCAGTAGGTGTGTCAATAAAATCAGGCCGTCATACTGCGTTATTGAACTTAATCTGTGCGATGCCAGACTGGATTGTCTTACACACTAGCCGTAGATTAGATTTTGTTCTCCTGAGGACGCTGATAGTGCGCTAGTACTTATAGTGGCGTTTCCTCGCTTTTAGCTGCTGTCCTTCCGTCCGGCCCTCAGTCCGAAGCCTGTTTTGTGGCAGGTTGCTCAACTAGCTGCCGAATGATGGCCAGGTGAGAAGCCTGCCCACTGTGTCTGGCGGCAGCTCTATTAATCCTGAGAGGCTGCTCGGGAATAGCAACCTGGATCGCAACCCAACCCAAGCAACCCAATTCTCACCAATGGCAGGACCAACCATAGAAGGGCAGTGGCGCATCGCTTGACCATTGAACCACTGCGCTAGGAGTGGTAGGAAGACTGCCTTGGATCTATGAATGTAGAGACTGAAGAATTCCGCATATATGAACGTTAACCGATTATCGCTATAAGAACAGCCGCTATCCGTGAATACCACATCTGTACACCGGAACCGAACTGAAAACCGAACTGCTAACTCACCTATGCAAATGAGCCATATTTTTTCGTCTTCAGCATTTAGGTCAACTATGACTTGAAAGTTGCTAGTTCTTCCTTACTCACTTTTACGGTGTCTCTGATTTAAAATACGGGGGTCAGCGTAAAACAACAAGGTCGTTTCTTGTTAACTCACCGTGCGTGCTGGTGCTCTGGGAGGGGGTACTTACCTACCAGTCATCAAAAACGCTTTGTTCAAGCTCCGATGCATCTCTCTTCAATTTCCGATCTGTCATGCAGCCAGAATGATGCTGTTTCGAATTATGCATGTTTTTTCCATCCTATTGGCTTTTTTGTTTTGAATTGTCATGGCTGTTTCCTCAGCTTCAGCGCGCATGCGAAATAGTGGCTAATAAAGCGTCCGTGATGCTTACTATGCGTACTAAAACCGCAGCAGTAGAACAATTAATGAGGCAAGATATTTGTACTAGATTTGTGGTTTGGGTTTGTTGGTTTTGTTGCATGGCTGGAGGCACCACCGTATTACTAACGGGGAGTATGATGTCCTAGATTGTTGTTAGTTTTGACACAGATTTTGCGTTGATGTATTGACAATGCCTTACCGTTATTCCTTTTTTATTCTTTGTGCTTAAAATTGCCTTGTATTCATTGTTATAACTGCACAGTTCTTACTCATCTTACGCTTTGTTCTGTTATCTCAGGAATGTTTTGTTTCTGTCATCTTTGACCTCTATATTATGATACGTTTTCGTTCCTGTTAAATATTTCTGCTCACTTTACATTTCGAGTTTACACTGCTCTGGCTCGCGCTTTTATTTGTCACTTTATTTTATTTCTTTTTTTATGTCCTCAAATTCCCCACTTAAGGGCTCTTTCATGAGGGGTGAGCAGGTAGTACGGCAGTTTGGCGAAAGTTGGTTTTCGATGACAGTCTTGAATTGTTGATGATCGATTAAAGAAGCGATGTGGCCGGGCAGGTCGCTCCAGTCCAGGGCAGTTCAGACAAAAAATTATTTTTGGAATGTTGTTTAATGAGGGCCCTGGGGGCAGCGCATTAAATTAATCGCCGTCAGTATGAGCCGTCCTCGCCTTAGCAGCCTTTCGGTCTCCAAAGCCCCAGAGAAGTGGTCGCCATTGACTTCGCCCCACTTCAGCCTGTTGTTGTCATCTCATCGCAAGACAATTTGCGTAACACGCACCATTTGCGCCATCTTTGACACCCCTAAACTGAATCTCTGTTCCCAAGTCGCCTTTGACGCTACATTAGTTCCACCCGTAATCGGACATGCATTTCGCCAAGCACTCCGCGCCATTCGGGTGCTCCCAAGTGTCGGAGTAGGTCTCACATCAGTCCTCATTAGCGTGCGTGGAGAAAGTGGCTTGGCTCTTTGTACTGCGGGTAGCATGGCTTAAGCTCGCTTTGATTCCTCACGGGAAAGCGCCTGCTCTGGGTTCTCAGCCAAGACTAATGGCCGCCTTTTCAGTTGTTGAAAAAACACCGTACCAACTGGGGCAGCCAGCAATTGCAGCGCGAGCCAGTGCTGCCTCATAGAAAAAAAAACGGGGTATACTCAACAAAAAATAACGCAACAAACGAAGCATGGGAGAACGACGAGCCACACTCGAACATTGGCTCTAACAAAACGGCGTATAACAGGAACGCAGATAAATTTCTGTGATATAGAGTAACAACATACGAAAACAAAAACTGAGAACGAGCGCCAACAGCACGGATACCACTTTAAACAATTCGCTGTCCCGTGATAAGAAAGGCAATGCCAAAAGCATTCCGCTAGAACCACGGTTTTCCATATTCTTAGTGCAATTAAATCCCATCGATTGTAAGAGGTTCTAAACAGTGTAAGAAAGCGTCTTTAGCAAACGTGAGTATACCTCATGACACAAACCTAATACTTTTCTTTTTTTCTTTGCAGACCATTCGACTCGACAGTGATTTTTTATAAAGTTTGTAGCAAGGCTATGACTAGGGATTGTATTTTTCAGCCTAAATAGAATAGAACGGACAAACGTACGGTGTATCCTGTTCAAAATCCTGTTGTAGCTCTAGAAAGTTAGCCACAGTTAGCTAGCTAGTGAGTTACAATAACGCACACCCAAAGGAAAAAATAGCAAAGGATGCATGACAAGGGCGCGGCAGGCGGTAGTATCGTTGGAAGTAACGCAGTGATGCGTTAGGCGTACTTTCCCGCAACAGTATGTTCCTCCGAGTGCGGGGGGGGGGGGGGGGGTGAATGGGCGGCTCCGCTCTCTCTCCAGACATCGTCGGCTAGTGCAGCACTGTTGACTGTCTTCTACGGCATACGGCAGTTACTTGGTGGAGTAGGTTTCAGCAACGCATGCTAGACCACTGACTCGAAACCATGCATAAGCGTCACGAAAAATGTCACGTTGTGTACACTGTGGTCGTTGTTCCCGTACCGTCAACACGCTGAGCATCTGATTCTCCTTCCTCTAGCTCAACCATGCTCTATAAGCCAAATTTAAGAGCACAGCTCACCAGTTGCCAGTCAGATTAGAGTTGAAGTTTTGTCCGACTGTCCTATCTGTCAGCTTCATTTCCTATTCAAATGAAGATAACATTTTCTTGTGCATGCACGCTTCTAAATACGATTATGCGAACGTTAATTCTTAGTAAATTGAATGCTATCTCTTACAAAGAACATAAACTCCAAGTTAGTTTTCAGTAAACGAGAAAACTACATTCAATAACAGACAGAAAACGATTTTCATATCTCGAAAATAGAATTAATCGTGGAAAAAACGACAACAGGATTCTAAATAAAAAAAACGAAGGAAGCTGAAAAGTCGAACCTCTTGCTATTGAGCAGCCCAGGGGCCGTTCATCTTATACGCAGTTCGCACTGTACATATACTGATGCACGTACAGATGGTAAAATGTGTGTCTGTAACACGTTCTGGGCGTTTTTCGGGCTGAACACGGGATATCTAGCGATAGCATTTGTTTACACTCACTGGGCAGTTAAACTCAAAAGATTTCATCGTCATTTTCCGCCTTCCTGGTCGCAGCAGCTTCAAGAACTGTAGACCATTCTAGACATATGTTTGCCCTTTGTACGAGTTGGTATGCACCTCTACTAGAGCAGATCCTCAAGTACTACAAACTATAAGGTCGCTGGAGCGCGAGACCATTCCCATTTCGCCTCATACGCCTGCTAAAGATGCCATTTCTGCCTCCGGGATATGTGCATTACGCCAGCTGCGGCCTCTTGCATAACTTGAGCCCGTGCATGACTCGAATTCCACCCCGAAAAAACAAGTTAGGCAACAGTCAGGAGCGACAACGTACAAGTACCGTTTTCTTATCTAGGCGAAAAGAAGGCTTCTGTATGCGTGTGGCGTTCTGTCGGGTAATTGTGAGAGCCGATGCCGCCATTTTCTCAGCTGCTCCAATGCATGCCAAAAGACTGCATGCAATGGCAAACTACGCAGTACAGTGGCTGGCATAGAAAATTTTGTTGGCTCAGGGGATGTTCGCTGACGGACACACACACACACACACACACACACACACACACACACACACACACACACACACACACACACACACACACACACACACACACACACACACACACACACACACACACACACACACACACACACACACACACACACACACACACACACACACACACACACACACACACACACACACACACACACACACACACACACACACACACACACACACACACACACACACACACACACACACACACACACACACACACACACACACACACACACACACACACACACACACACACACACACACACACACACACACACACACACACACACACACACACACACACACACACACACACACACACACACACACACACACACACACACACACACACACACACACACACACACACACACACACACACACACACACACACACACACACACACACACACACACACACACACACACACACACACACACACACACACACACACACACACACACACACACACACACACACACACACACACACACACACACACACACACACACACACACACACACACACACACACACACACACACACACACACACACACACACACACACACACACACACACACACACACACACACACACACACACACACACACACACACACACACACACACACACACACACACACACACACACACACACACACACACACACACACACACACACACACACACACACACACACACACACACACACACACACACACACACACACACACACACACACACACACACACACACACACACACACACACACACACACACACACACACACACACGCACACGCACACGCACACGCACACACACAAAGAAAAGTTTCTTCCTGAAAACTTCATTTCTAATGAAAACTTCAGTTTGTATTTTGCATTTCCGGCGACTTAGAAATTAGAAACGTAGAGAACGAGGCACTCATAAGTTTTATATGACTGTGTCGCCAACGTTGACTTTCTCGATCCTGTATAATGTTCTTCTTGGATAGTTTGCGCTTGTTGAATTCCGGGGATGAAAATATTCTAGGGAAAAAAGACCCATTGCTTAAGTCGTGGAAAATTCAGAAAAAAAATGAGTTTCAGCACTGGCAGAAATATTTTATCATTTTTGAGGCCTTATTATAGGTTGTGCGACCTGGAGTGCTCTCAAGTGCTTTCACAACAAAAATCAGCCCTGATGTCATTTTAGAAAATTCTGTAATGATTAAGTGGGCGCTTAAAAAACTGAGGACGCATCTCTGCAAAGGAGCTTCGTCGGTTTTTCCAAGAAAAAATCTTTTGGTAGACAGCCCACCTAACCTGTTCTCCGCCCAAGGTTCCATCGTAATGATCAGATCCTCGGGTGTACTTTTCATTTACCTGCATTCGATGTCCTTAAGAGCGGACTACTTTCAAAGCAGCTAACTCTTAACGTTTTAGTCTTCTATTCACGATCATGTAAGCTTGAAACCGTGAGATATTCTTATCATCCTCTATGCGCAGATGTGTGTGGAAGGGGGCAATATAAACGCCAATTAGGCAACGGTTTGTTTCGAATGTATGGACTGAACACAAAAGAGATTGCTCAAACACCAAGGAGCTTAGACATTGAGAGCTGTGAACGCTATTGCTACGTATACTGTACTGACTTCAATCTACCCGTAAACCTCTTCTTTTAGGCATCTATTATCTTTCCTTCCCATCGTTCTAAGCGATGTTTACGATCAATGTTAGCGCTTCACTGGAATAAATTCTAAAGCACATTTATTCAATTTCGCTAGTGCGGAGCAGCGTGACAAGCAGCGAAGACTAACGTGTATCTGCCTCTTGTTTCTCCGGGCAACTTGCAGAAAGCAAGGCCAACTAAACGGCAATCACGGTTGAGAGATATTTCTTTCTTTTGTTCGGGTGCAGTAAACTTACCAGAGATGAATGGCCCTCCTCTGCCTAACACAATAACACCGTTAGCCTAGTCGTTCATATCTGTTCGCGTACCAAGCGCATTAGCTTAAAATATGCACATTGTCCTGTACAAGGTTATAGGAGAAAGTTTTATTGCAGAAAGTATAAATTTTGTCTTGAAGTATAGATTAACTTGCCAGAATAGACATTTTTTTCCAGAAATGGCATCTATTATGCAAGTAATTGTAGCGTATAAAAGACTTCCCGAGTCCTTATATATTTCAACTAGATTTCTTTTAAACGGCTTATTTTGAAAAGAGTTGTCCCCCAGATCGGCTTCATTCTCTTATCTTTCAGCGATCATAGTTTATTTAGTTGTTAGATTAACTGCCCCAAAAAGCAAGTGGTGCTGGATCAATCTTCAGAAGCTAAAATATTTTCTTTAACTATTTGTTCAACGCATGTTTAAGAAACGACTTTGTTGAGATCTTCGAAAATATACGTCGTTTTGATCTGTGCTCAGGTGGCATCTCATGAGTACTTCCTCCTTTCTTTATGGCATACTTTGTTAGCTGCTGATGGAAACGAAAAAACTTGACAGAGAAGGCAGCATAAAGCCCCCAGTCGAAAGACTGTATGTATAACTAAGCCACTTATGGAGGAGAGCACGAAGCAAGCAGTCTGATCAAGGTTCTCACGCAGCATCATTCACTACACATGAAATAAAACTTGCTGTAAGTGACTCGAACACATTGGAGAAACAAAGCCTGCCAATAAACTTGCTACCTATGCTATTTTGTTTTAGAAGTTGTCCGCTTTGGTAGAATGTACCTCTGCAAGCAACTCCCGTTTACTTGTTCTTGCACAGGGTCATAGTTTCGCATGACATGCGGCCTCTATAAATATATTTTTAAAGATGGTTTATGTGTCTGCCGAATAACACCAAACTTATATATGTCAACAAAAAGGTCTCCAAAGCACGCACAGGATTTTTTTTCATAATATTTAAACACCTGCTGCCTGCTAAGTATGTGCTTATGCTGAAACACGACGCTCAAAGACCTATTTACATTGAATGGAGGAGAAGAAACATCGCATTTGTCAACAGGTCATCGCAGTTGTTCTCTCCTAGGCACGTTTCGTGTGTCCGCACGGTTTGTTTTTAGACCCGGAGTTTCTGTTTAGCATCGTGAGATAATTATATTATATAAAGGCGATGACGATAGCGCCTTAATCAGAACACGGCAATAAAAATTAAAGAAAAAGCATGTTACCAAGAACAGATCAACGATATGACTTTAAAATGTGTTTCTTTTTACACAGGTATGAATGGAGCGATTGCAAAATGGGCAACATTGCGCTTGACCATACTTTTGAGCCTCAGGATCATTTTTGTTGCGTCCGAGAAGTTGTAAATTTCATTTACTACAGGCAATTCTAGTTGCTAAGAAAACGTCGCAGAAACATGCTCTCGTTTAGCTAGCTTTATAGAGACCATGAAATGATTTCGATGGGCATATTCTACTGTAACAGATCTGTAGAGCTGCTCTTTGCTGTTATTTGAGTCAAATTTTAAATCTTTGCGTGGGCCTTATAAATTTAAAATTATATTTAAAAACCGTTGCTACCGATTACGGCGACACACCTCAACGTGGGTCCCCTACCCCGATGAGGCCAGTGGGCAGAAGAGCCAGCCTTCAATCTAGCTCCGTCTGTCCACTGACGTCATCGGGGAAGGGGACGTGCGAGGAGGTGTGTCGCCCTAATCGCTATGCTACTGGGAGCAACGATTTTTAACATCTAATTAAAATTTATAGTGTCCGCGTAGAGCTTTCAAGTTTGACTCCAATACCGAGAAAAACCCCCTCTAGGGATCTGTTGCACTAGAATATGCCCACAAGGATAATTTCAGGCTCGTTATAACATTTTGCTCAAAACTGGGGTTTGCGCTCTAAATATTACACCATATGCACCTACTACAGCGTTAAATACAAAGGTGTAATGTTGAGCTCTGCACACTGTCTTGTTAACTTAGAAATCGCTTTGTGGTGAAAGTGGCATCTCTAAGCCGCCAGAACAATTTGTTAATATAGAAAATATATCAATAAACAAAAATATTCGGCGCAACGGTATCGGAAATAACGGAACTAATTTATGGCGCATCTGAATCAGAATTCCATACGCTAGAAATTGAGAAATGTTATTAACATCTTAAAAGGTGTACGCGATGCATTTAGTAGGACGACAAAAGCGACAGGCAAGAAAAAAACACTGCTGAAAAAACGAGTGACACCAAAATAATAAAAATATACCGAAATAAAGCACACAGCATATTCTACGATTCTGAAACATCATCGATTCCTGTGTAGAAGGATAGTAGCCTTATTTCCAAGAGAGAAAAACATCCAACAAGCTGAGTTGTAGAAGCAATTGCACTCAGGAGATCATTTTTCGCGCAATTTTTGTTCTTCAGGCTATTCTTTTCTGCCAGCAGGCAAGCCAACATCTTTGTTTTCCGCCCCTCGTTGAACATTTTTGTCAGCGTTAGCACAAGAAAATAAAAATATTACAAATATTAGGTTCATTAGCGCAGGATCTACACAGGCTATAGTACACGAAAACTTTATAACAGTAAATTTAATCAAATTAGAAGCATAAGCAATATTGCAATGCTGCATTACTCTTTTAATTAGGTTCGAAAATTCTATTGCAACCTCGCGATGACTTCCCAAGAATAAGTTTCTCTTGGGGCTACGTATGCACGAATGATACGTATGCACGTATGCACGCATGGTTACGTATGCACGAAGATATGCGTCAGAAAAGTAATTTACACCTAGATGTGCATAAATTTTCTTCTCCTCGCCTACACCGCTCTAAGAAAATGCTCAGTTAGAGACAAAAATTTATAAAATCGTCCGCATTTGTCGTGCTTTCAAGCAGTATTTTAGCCCCGGCGAGCATTATCATTTTTGGCTGATGCTCAGTAGGCTGCCTTGGGCTGAGTTAACCGGTACCGCAGGCTATTTGTATTCAGTCGTGAACGTTATCAATCTTAAATTTAAAATAATTTTCAATATCAGTTAACCAGCCTGCTAGTTAGCACGTCCTAGTGGTCGTTTGATGACCTACACCACCTGCTAATCCTTTGCCAAAAAAGCGCTCTTATAACTCAAACAATCCTGTTTTTGTATCAATTGTTCAAATACTTAAGAAGCACATCCTATATAAGTGGCTTACGAACGAGAAGTTACTCCGCGTAAGATGTATTTTTATGCGTGGAGTGGAAAATATCACTGAAGATATCGGGAGGAAAAGAACACCGAGATATCAACGCCTTATTACATTGCAGTGTGGGTATTAGATGAAGCAGCGAGCCTAAGCGCGCTGTTATTACGCAGCATTTAGGTAGAAACGACAGTTCAAGAGAAATGTAGCACAATAACTAGAGTTTTTGAAGTAAAACGAAGACTCCTGCTCTTTTGCTCTGTTACAGGCAACAGGTGCATCTGTCCCGCCCCCAAATCGGCGTGGATGTGTGTCTGCGACGTAGTGACCACCTCCTGCACTAGCAACCATAGTCGTCCACAAGGAGGACGTGAGCTTACCCGTGATAGTTTGAACGCGCGTAGCTTTTGCATTGGAACAGTTCCCCACCCCGCACATAATTCCGCTATACCAGCGTTTGCTCACGTATAAACACGGCCGTTCTTCTATTCGTTTCATCTGCACACAAGGGAGCCGTACGGGTTCCGAAACGGTCTGTTGTTTTACTCCATTTGTGTTGTTTTTTGGCGAGTGTTTGGTTTTCATAAGGCACATTTTCTCTTCCTTCTTTTTTTAAATTGCAGCGTGCAATAAACATTAAATGTACGTGCTTGCAGGAACGCTTGGGTCCGGTTTCATCCTCCAAGACTGGTCGCTGGCAGCTGAAACGCTTGACATCGCCTCTCATCTTTGCACCTACACCCGACATCATTCGTGCTGCTTTCCTACATGGAGTGTCTCCTTTCCAGTGAAAGCGTGCTTCGCGTAGTCAGCAAAGAGTTTCGCGAAAATATTCGCCGCGCTTGTCTTCGGCGAAATCCATCTCTTGATTCCTGGAGCTGTCGGTTCTGGTAAATGTCTTTACAAACGCGCGATCGATTTCCCTGTAAGAACATTACGCGTGAAGCTTGCTCAGGTAGAGCATTTGCGCAAAATAACAAGAAAAATAAACATTGGCAGGGAATAAACTGCATATTTATCATCGCCGCCTGCTACCAGCGCTCTTGCACGCAGCTAACTATTGAGTGTATGGTGCAAAAACAAAAGAATAAACGACATACGCCAGCAATCACCGATGTTGGAGCCACATAGACTTCATCCGTGGAAAGCTTCGCCCGAAATAGAAGCATCTTTGGCGCTTACGTTTTCTATCTCTTCGTGTTTTTCTCTCCACTACAGAAAACTTCCTCCGGGAGGCTCATGGATCGCCTTAGAATGCTAGATAAATAACCACTGCCGGATATTAATCTCTACAAGTGACCACTGACGGCTGGTACGAAAGGAAATAAATAAAACGAGGGCATTGCCAAGGGGAGGGCCACAATGACTGGGGCGTCGAAGGTCCTCAGAAATCAGTTATGTATTCACGAAAACAACTAGTGCCATTTAATATCATGGTTGAATCTGAGCTCTGAAAGAGGCTGGATGCTGGTGCAAGTAAAACGTGTTTTACATTTTGTGAGACAACTTTGAAATGTCTTAACAAAGTAAAAGGTGACAAATGTTACTATACATAAACTGCTCTGTTCCAAACTTATGCTACTGCCGCCGCGGTGGCTGAGTGGTTACGTCGCTCGGCTGGTGACCCGGAAGACAGGGGTTCTATCCAAGCCAAAGCGGTTGCATTTTTCACTGAGTGCCAGTTTCTAGAGGCCCGTGTACTGTACGACGTAAGTGCATGTTAAAGAATTTCAGGTGGTCTAAATTATTCGGAGCCCTCTACAACGGCGTCCCTCATAGCCTGCGTCGCTTTGGGACGTTAAACTCCATCAACCAATCCTAATCTTTTGTTGCCACATCTGCAATGTACTAAACTTTTATTTGGTTGAAAACTTTCAGTGCTAGCACATTAGGAAAGGTCTATATCTTTAAAGCACTTACATATATTAGTGTGGGCAGAGAAAAAGAAATAAAAATAATGTTGCCCGGCCCCCAACTCAATTAAAGCACTTACATTCGCAAATCCAATAAATTTCAAATTACAGTGTCCTCGCTGCACCGCTGCGCTGTGTGGGAAATATGAGCACATAAGAAAGGAGCGCTGCGTTGACGCACGCCTGATACTTGTTTTGGAGGATACATTTTTTTTCTGCCCCACACTTCTCACTCTCCTCATACATATTCTCCAAATCGGTATTTCCTTAACGTGTTTCAGCAGTTTGGTAGTGCTAGAAAAGAGCAGCTGATATTAGATTCCCCTCTCTTCGCTAATTTGAATGAGAGCTTCATTATTTCGGTCAGTATTTCTTGATCTCAAGATTAAGTTTACTCCTGGAACGACTTGTGGAGTTTATTTCCAAACACTACTCAATAGTGTTGAAATCCGTACAGGTATTCATACCTATTGCATCTCGCTCAAAAAAACCGATATCTTAATTGCTTTCGGCAGCAATAATAAAATGCTAGTAGGGCCTCACGATTTCCTGTGATACTGAAATGGACCATAATTTTTAAGTTCTTGTGACGATGACTTTCTATATTTATTGCAAACTTTATTCGCCGACATGAAAGCAGGTTTTGTGTGCTGACAATTGGTACATTTCATTGGACAATAAAATGTTTTTTCAATGCGCAATCATTCTTAGCGCGGCACATGAGGGGGACAAGACAGGCGTTAACGCACGATTGTTTATTCAGAAAGGACACTCGTACATATATGCATTCATGAATTTATACGTCATATCAAGACCTTCATAATCTTACATTTGTGCTGCCACGAAATGTTCTTTTCGTTCCAGACTTACTGAAGCGTCGCTGATACAAATATCAACCTTTCTTTTTTTTCTTGGTAATTAGTGTATCCAGTAGTTCGAGTGCCACGGTTTAACGACTCGTGTCTAGGATATTTATATTGGCCAACATTGGTTGTTTTCAATTTTTGCAATGTTATGGCAGATGTAGGTTTAACACAATGTACATATTACCGCATGAACATATTACGCATGCCCTATGTACATATTACCGCATGAAATAGGCAGTTCGTAGAAAACGCCGCTCACTTACTTCCCATACGGAGGGAGAGACATGGCGTTACCCGCATCTAACATTTGTTTTCTTTGGTGCCTAATATGCGGGAGCACAAATTTGGAAATTTAACGGACGCCGCGAAAAAAACCGGCACTTTGTGCTTGTTCGCCACTTCTTTTTTTCAAATTATCGAACATTTCTTGAACATATGGCACTACCGTCGGTGTTGCTTCATTTTTCATTTCTGAGCCACCGCGGTGGCTCAGTGGTTATGGCACTCAGCTGCTGACACGAAAGATGCGGGTTGGATCCCGGTCGCGGAGGTCGAATTTCGATGGAGGCTAAAATCTAGAGGCCTGTGTACTGTGCGATGTCATTGCACGTTGAAGAACCCCAGGTCTTCAGCGACTGCCGTTATGACCGAACAATAGAAGCCTGCAGCCAATAGCCTGCGAATCTGATTATGGAAGCTACCGTGCATTTCGTGCGAACACGACCATGGCAAAGGACTGTCTTTTAACCCCAGGTCGTCGAAATAATCAAAAGCCCCTCACTACGGCATCCCTCGTAACCTGAGTCACAGTGGGACGTTAAACTTTATATTAAAAAATTATTTTCGGGTGCTTTCGTCTGCCGTTTAACTTTCGGCATCAATACCTCGGCGATTGACGCAATAACAAGCTGAGGATACGCTGCTTTACTTAGTCTGTTAATCTGCGCACAGAAACTATGTTCAATTATTTCAATGCATTATTTAGTGCCAAATCAAAGCATATGTTTAACATTGCTCTCTTAGTACTGCTTTTGGGTGTGCTGAATCATAGCATAGAAGTTCCTTTTTAACCATGAGTTATACTACCCGCAGGCATGTTTCTTTCAAATTGCCTGTTGAACGCCTAAAAACATTACATTGTGGTCGACATGGAGCTCATGGGTGAAAACCAGGCTCTTCCTATTATGTCTAAAGATTTTAAATAAGTTCCACCTTTTTCCGTTTGGTCAAAGCTGGTTGTCCTTTTAGTACACCAGGTGGTCCTCGGCATATCTATACATTCTCAACACACGTTCATCGTTACAGACATTATTGATGTCATTATCTATGCAAGCGAGGAAGGTGATAGACCGAACAAGGACCGCGCAAGAAGCTATGCAGATGCCTTTTCACTGTATGCAGGTCGTTCTGAAAAGAGACGAGCGTGGCGCCGACGTAAACTTCGAGCCGGCGCATGAAGTTCTGCAAAGAATTTCCGGCTTTGTTTTGAAAAGCAGTGACATTGCTAGTCTCTGTTCTTATTGAGTGGCGTGAACAGTTCTTTGTTTGGGATCGAATAGAACAATATTTTATATCCATGAAAAACGCATAACCAATGCCCTAGCTTTCCTCTCGACACGTAGTGACGTTCAAAGAGTTCTTCGCGGCGAACGGATCATCAAGGACCACAGGTTTAGATGCTTAAGAAGCTGCCAAGTGTCCAGCTCATTCACAATACATCGAATAGGAATTTCGGACTTATGCGTCTTGGCTGCGAAAAACATCGTCAGGCTGCGTTTACCGCTTTCCCTGATGGCTTTTGCTAGCTTGTCCAACCTTGGGTCGTTCCAGAGGGATGCACCCGCTGTTTTAACCTTGATCGTCTTTGTCTTCACAAGAGTCATCTTAGCAACGAGGTCGGTATCCTTCTCGTTGAGCATCACAGATGACAAAACAATAAAGTCTCCTTTTTTTGTCACCTTGTAACTGACAGAGATGATTTTCCTTGGAGTTTTTTACAGCCTTGGTTAACGTCACATCTTGGCAGGTGGTCGTTTTTGGAGCGGTTTGTATCAGGATATATCGACTCCATCTAGAAGACACCTGTCACGATTTTCGGCCTCTATCTTGATTGAGATATTTCTGTTCAGGGAAAGCTGTTCCTGAATCTTGATTCGCGGTTTCAAATCGTACTTCAGACTTGTTGCCAAAATGCAAGTTGTCTCTTGAAAAACGTAGGCATCCCAAGCCCTGTGACGTTTAGAATTGCCCACGCGACCAGCCCCATAACACCACTGGGACAAGTGAAGCTTCTCACAGCGTTTCTTTGACTTGCAAGAGCACATGCAACAAATGGACGCCCGTGTCCAATAAAAACATTCAACAGTGCCCTTCCGAAATACTTCGGTGAAGAGTAGTTCATAGACAATCCTCTCCTCCTGAAAATATTAGCTATAACAACGTTCGCCTGCTCTCCTTCCTTCCCATTCTCTAAGCAAAAAAAAAACAGTCAAAGAAGGGAGAGAAAAAAATGAAGAGGAAACTGAAACACCATCACACAACACTATGCAAAAAAGGGGATATCATTTACAATAATATGCATAGCTTCATGTATCCGGGGTGATTTGTAGTGCGCTATCATTGGGATCCTCTCTGATCAATTTCGCAACTATTTGGCTAAGCTTTATCTAGGCGCGCCCGCCTATGCGGCAGGCGGACCATCTAGGTCGTGATGCATTGTGTCCTCATCAAAACCTGTCCACCGTGGCAGGTGGCAGTTACATTAGTGACTCGTCGCGGGAGGTTTCTCGGGAAGAGTAACCTGGGTCTCACAAGCCCCACGGATGCAGCAACTTCCATCGGTGGGCAGTACAGCAAAGCTTAACCGCTTCACCACTGCGGCAGGAGTGCTTTGAGGACTCACAGGGATCTTTGAACGTAAAGTAGAGAATGACCGGTTCCACATATACGTGCAATACCTTTTGAACGCTATCACGTTATACTATGAAGGCGGAGCTTAAAGTGACCCTTCCAGTAACAATGCGCTAGCACTAAGGCCCCAACTCATCGATTTTGACGATCTTTTGCTGAAGACTGCTTGAGCTTGAAAACCAAGCCTCGAACCGAAACAGAAGTGAAGACCGAAGTGCTAGTGCGCCTAATTTGGATTTGGCCTGACCAAGCTAAATAGTCCGTCATTTTCTAGCCCTACCAGATTTGTATTTAGAAGACTATGTGAGATACGTCTGTGCGGTTTGTACAGGTGATGGGTACAACACGGCGAATATTTTGGTACGTGATAGTTTTGCTCCTGGACGAACGATTACCTTACACTAACAACAAACTTATCAACTTTCTTGTTTATCAAATTTGGAGGGAAGATTGGATTGCGCCATTGAAGCGGTTACCGTCAGAGGTGACCGCAGTTATTATATTATCTTAACCGGTATTATTATTCAAAATATCGAACGTTGAAAATACGCATCAGAGAGTCAAATTAATTTTCCCTGCATTGCGTATTTTTAAGAGTGTTCGCTCGCATTTCGTAAGCATCAAGTAAGGATGCCGTTAATGTATTTGGCGATTTTAAAACCGTTAACATAATTGTGTCATGGCACTGCGCGGTGCGATGTCATTTATATATAAACAATGCAGGAAAGCCCAGTGAACGAGCTTTCAAATGCGGCTTTTTGATGTAGGTATTTTTAACAACACTGACAATTACAAAATTCAAAACCTAAGCTCACCTTCATCGTCGACCGCCTCCAATTTCTCAAAATATTGTTACAGGTTCTATTTACAAATAATATTTACAAGGCAGGTCGAGAGGAGCCTGGTGCGCCGGCGGCAGGATCCTTGACTTCCTCTTCTACTTCCAGCCGCCGCACGTCTTCTTTATTCCTCAGGGCCCATCCGCAGCACGTGACATTTCCCCGTTCGCAGACGAAGCCCTCTGGGCCAGTCAATCAATCGGGGTCCCGAGACTGGAATGGCTTCAGCCGTGCGACATGCACGACCTGGGTTGTCCTTGAGCGGCGTCCTTGCGTTGATTGGGGAGAGATGACATAGTTGAGGTCATTGAGGCGAGCAACAACGATGAACGGGCCTGTGTAGGGGGATAGCAGCTTTTCTGATAAGCCACGCTTGCGTAGGGGCGTCCACAACCATACAACGTCGCCGGGGAGGTAGGAGACATCCTTGCGCCGGCGGTCATAACGCTGCTTAGAGCGATGCTGTGATGCCAAGGTGCGTATCCGGGCAATCCGACGGGCTTCTTCAGCGCGACATAAAGTGTTGGCAATAGAAGGCTCGGTGTCGAGAGAGAACGGTAAGATGCTGTCGAGGGAGCTTCGAGGCGGACGGGCATAAAGAAGGAAGAATGGGCTGTAACCAGTTATTTCATGCCTCGACGTGTTATAGGCGTATGTGAAGAAGGGAAGCACGTCGTCCCAGTTCTTATGGCGGGAATCGACATACATGGCCAGCATGGTCGTGAGTGTCCGATTGGTACGTTCAACCAGTCCATTAGTCTGGGGGTGGTACGGCGTCGAGTGGCGAAAATGGCATGAACTAAGACGCAGAAGCTCTTCCACAACGTCTGCCGTAAACTGGCGACCGCGGTCACTGATAACAACTCGAGGAGGTCCATGCCGGAGGATGACAGCACGAAGAAGGAAGAGCGAGACCTCAGCAGCGGTGGCGCAAGGTAGGGCGGCGGTCTCACAGTAACGGGTGTGGTGATCAACGCACACTATAATCCAGCGGTTACCGTTGGACGAGCGGGGAAACGGACCGAGCAGATCGAGTCCAACTTGTTCATATGGCGTGCTTGGAGGTGGCAAAGGATGCAGGCGTCCAGGCGGAGAAGTCGTGGGAAGCTTGAACCGCTGACACTGCACGCAGGTGGCCACGTAGCGCTGAACCATGTGACGCATTTTTGGCCAGTAAAAACGTTCCTTGATGCGGTTAAGGGTCCTGGCAAACCCCAAGTGCCCAGCCGTGACGTCATCGTGCATTGCCTGCAGAACAGAGGAGTACAGAGTAGCCGGAACGACGAGGAGAAAGCGCGCACCTCCAGGCGAGTAATTCGTTCTGTAGAGTAAACCGTCGCGAACGCAGAAAGGGCTTGCGGATGTCGGGTCACGGGCTTCGGCAAAAAGCGGCGCCAAGTGCTGATCCTTGCGTTGTTCCATCTGGAAAGTGCCAAGATCTGGAAACTCTTGGGAAACGGCAGCGAGATAGTCATCGAAGTTTTCATCATCGGAAGTAGTAACCGGGAGCGGCAGCCGCGAGAGGCAATCTGCGTCGGCGTGTTGGCGGCCACTTTTGTAAGACACTTTGAAGTTAAACTCTTGGAGGCGTAACGCCCAGCGGGCCAACCGACCGCAGGGGTCGCGTAGATTGACCAGCCAGCACAGAGAGTGATGGTCTGTGACGACTGTAAAAGCACGTCCATAAAGGTACGAACGAAACCGTTGTACGCCGAAAACAACGGCGAGACACTCTTGCTCTGTTACAGTGTAATTGCGTTCCGACTTGCTGAGGGTGCGACTTGCATAAGCGACAACGTGTTGATTGCCCTCATGGCGTTGGATAAGCACAGCACCCACGCCGATGCCGCTGGCGTCAGTGTGGAGTTCAGTCGGTGCTGTAGGGCAGAAATGACGCAATATTGGCCGCGAGGTGAGGAGAAACTTGAGCTGCCGAAACGCGGAGTCGCATTCGGGAGTCCAGTGGAAAGGGGTGTCTTTCTGCAGGAGACTTGTAAGCGGGTAGGCTAAATCAGAAAACTTGGGAACGAAACGCCGAAAATATGAGCAAAGTCCTAGGAAACTCCTGAGCTCTTTCACTGATTTGGGTTCTTTGACACTGCTTACAGCTTCAACCTTCTGCGGGTCGGGTCTGAGGCCATCCTTGTCAACGAGATGACCAAGCACAGTAATTTGGCGTTCACCGAAGCGACACTTCTTCGAGTTCAGCACGAGGCCCGCTCACTCTATGCAGTCTAGGACAATGGCTAAGCGGCTGTTATGTTCGGCGAAGGTCCTACCAAAAATAACAACATCGTCCAGATAACACATGCAAACTTGCCACTTCAGGCCACGTAAAAGCGTATCCATAAATCGTTCAAAAGTGGCAGGAGCGTTGCAAAGGCCGAAAGGCATAACATTAAATTCATACAACCCGTCAGGTGTCACGAATGCTGTCTTCTCTTTGTCTTGCGGGTGCATCGGGATCTGCCAGTACCCGGACCGTAGATCCACCGAGGAAAAGTAGGAGGCTGAGTGGAGGCAGTCAATGGCATCATCAACGCGCGGGAGCGGGTAAACATCCTTCTTTGTGACAGTGTTAAGCCGGCGGTAGTCGACACAAAATCGCCAAGTGCCATCTTTCTTTTTGACAAGGATCACTGGAGCAGCCCACGGGCTTGAAGATTCCTGAATGATGCCGCGGTGCAACATGTCACGGACTTGTTCATCGATTATCTGACGTTCGGAAGGCGAGACGCGGTATGGCTTCTGGCGAATGGGCTGTGCAGATCCAGTATTGATCATGTGATGGGTACGGGAAGCTGGAATCGGCGGTGGTTGGTCGCGAGCAAAGTCAAACACGTCCGCATGCTTCATAAGAACGGCCACTAGTACCTGGCGGTCGCTAGTGGGTAGGGATTTGTTGACCATGGCTAGGAATTGAGAGTCGCTCAGATCGCGGCGTCTAGTTGGACGAGACACGTTGTCAGTGATCGCGGCAACTGGTACAGAAAAACGTTCTTCAAAGCCAGCAAGTTTTAAACCACATGGCAATACTGCAGGTTCGTTGGAATGATTGACAGTCCAAAGAGTGGCATGGCCCTTGGTCACATGGACGACGCTGCGGGGTACTAGCACACTTTTCTTTGCACAGTTAAGGGAACAAGGTTCCACCACAGCATCGAAGGCATCAGAAATCGTGCTCGGGGACACAACGGGAACGAATATGGCAGACATTGCTGGAACGACGGTATCTTCAGAGACAGAAAACACTTGGGCAACCACTGGCGAGTCTTCTATGAGAGCTGACCGAAGGCCAGGACTTAACGATATGCCACCACTGCGGAAGTCGACAGTAGCGCCGCACTGGTGCAAAAAGTCAATACCGAGGATGATGTCATGCGTAGAACGAGGGAGCACCATGAATTCAGTTCGGAACATGTGGCCAGCGATCACTACATTCACAAAACAAATACCAATCGGAACCAATGATTCTCCCCCTACACCCCGGAATATAACAGCACGATCCCAAGCGAACATTATTTTACGACCCAGACGGTTCTTGAAAGTTGAACTCATTACTGACACCGTGGCACCAGCGTCCACTAAGGCCATGACGCAAATACCGTCCACTAAAACTTCAAGGCGGTTCCTTAACATAACAATGGGCAGAGGAATTGGCACTATCAATGATCTGGCGACCGCACCTCCATCGGCTGCACACGCTAGTTTCCCGGGGACGGTGGGGAACGACGTTGGGGGGAAGGCGAGCGGCGAGAGCGGTGCGAAGGTAGAGTCAGACTTCGGTCAGAGGCAGGGGAGTCGTTCCGTGGTGGCGCGTAACTGGATGGGCGCTGAGACGATGTGAAGACACGGTCATGAACAGGCGCATTGAAACTCAGGCGAGGGTTCGACCATTGGCGCTGGGAGCGGGAAAACTGGCCCCGGCGACGGCAGAATCTAGAGATGTGACCGATCATACCACAGCGGTAACAAAGTGGTGGGTCGGGTGGGCACTCGGGATAACACTCCTCGTAGCCAGTGTCGAAACGACCATCGTACTCCGGCTGCCGCAGGTGGCGTTGCGGATGAGCTGGCGCCCTGGGGCCGGGGCGGGTGATCCGGGGAGCGTCGCTGTAATCAATGCGAGTAGCACTGGTAGGGGCCTGGGCAGACAAACTCCAAGGGGAGGAGCGGTAGGCGGGAGCCGCCTGCAGAGAACAGCTCCCATACGGGACCTCACTGCGGCGCGCAAGATCTTGATGCCGGGAGAGTTCGTCACGCACGATTTGACGAATGACGTCAGGGAGAGTCGCCGCATTCACAGGCTCGTGGAAATCCACGCTGGCGACGGTGGTGACGTTAGGCAGGCGACCGAACTTGGGAGTAATTCGACGCAGTTTTAGAGCTTCAAAGGTGCGGCAGTGCTTGATGATATCCGTGGGCGAGTCTAAATTTTCTTTACTAATAAGAAAGCTGTAGACGTCCTCTGCGATGCCCTTGAGGAGATGACCAACGCGATCTTCGTCGGACATACTGGGATTAACGACGTTGCACAGCTTCAAGACCTCTTCTATGTAAGTCGTGCAGGTCTCTCCAGGCACTTGCGCTCTCTGAAGCAAAGACTGCTCAGCGCATTTTCGTTTGGCAACAGTATCCCCGAAGCAGCTGCGGAGCTCTTCCATGAAGCGGTCCCAACTTGTTATTGATGCCTCATGGTTTTCGAACCAAGTTAGCGCGGTGCCATCGAGAAAGAAGACGACATTGGCCAGCTGAAGAGTGGCATCCCAGCCGTTGTATTTGCTCACCCGCTTGTAATTGGTGAGCCAATCATCCACGTCTTCGCCAGCCTTCCCGGAAAACGTCCGCGGCTCACGGTAGTGCTGCCAAGCGGGCGTTGCGGCGTCGGTCGGTCGTGCGTCGGCTTCCTTCGGCATTTGCACGGGCAACGGTGGCAATCCGGCGATCCTTCGGCTGCAGCGGTTGCGAGAGGGATCCGTGGTGATCGACTCAGCACCTCCACCACACTGTTACAGGTTCTATTTACAAATAATATTTACAAGGCAGGTCGAGAGGAGCCTGGTGCGCCGGCGGCAGGATCCTTGACTTCCTCTTCTACTTCCAGCCGCCGCACGTCTTCTTTATTCCTCAGAGCCCATGCGCAGCACGTGACAATATTAGTACTCCTTGAAATAAAAATCAAGAATTTGATTAATTTACCATCTATAATTATCCCTAGATTAGTTGGCACTATCACTGGGATATTATCCCCCTTGCTGTAAAATCCACCTGCACCAACTTCACAGAAGTATCTCTCGCAGAGTTTAAAATAAAAGTTTGTAAACGTTAGAAAATATCCCGGGTATATGACAGCGGCACGCCAACAATCAAAGACCATTTTAGATGATACAGTAAGCGAATTCATAAATTTAGTGGTGAAGAATTCCTGAACACATTTATTCCGTACCTACTCTAAGCTATCCGCTATCCTATCCGCTAAGCCGGTTATCATTTGCCGTTTTATCCTCACTGACTTCGACCTTAATTCTAAACTTTCGTGTCGCCGTTCAGAAAGTATCAGAATATATATCCAGCAGTTTAATTCAATGTGCAAGCAACATTAAACGCCCCTTTATAAACACAAAACTACCATTATAACATTTGCCATTCGTTGGTTTAGTTTTTTACTGCTGTGCAAAATTGTTTTCTAGTTACAGTAGTTTGGCAACTTCTAAGCGGTTTACGTTTGTAACTCTTACTGGGACGGGCCAGAATACATTAAATTTTCGTTCTTTTTGTTAGTCCCATCATAGTATGACCATTATTTCTAACCATGAAGGAAAGGCAGTCCTGATGCGTGAATAGTCCTTTTAACGCAAAGCTACTTCCGGAATCCGTATAAGATTATGCTCCCATGTGTAACGCGAGAGCAGTTATTACTGTCATAAAGCTTGCTCCTGAAATGTTCCGCCTGACGGAAAATCGGACACCGCCGTAGCCGTCCACGAAGTTTGTTAATATACAAATGGAAGTGAAATCGAAACGTACGCGTTAATCATAAGCACAAAAGCTAATTCCTTGGGCTTTAGGCACCCGTTCGAAATCAATATGCGCGCTGTGTTTCATAATACCCAATAAAAGTGATTATGACTTATCACAGAGGAAATCAACGAGAGCACGTTCGATCATAATGAATCAACAATTCCCAATATGAGGTCTGAACGTAACCATATAACCCCACCTGACATGCTGCCGTTGAAAAGAAAATACAGTTCACTGCCTCTAATTCGAGGTAGCTTACTTTGCATTTCCGGCGTCTTGCAGTTATCAGTGTACCATTGCTTCTGTTTGAAGTTTTCGCATCAGAAAGGAATACCTAAATTCGAACTCGGCAATCATAATAAATTTGGATCACCTATTCTTTCGCACTCCTCAGAGTCAGCTTAACAGCAATTTTCGCCCTAGCTGATATCATAGCTTTTTCCTGCATTTCCACTAATTTTATCTGTCCTCAAGCTCCCCACTTGTTGCACAGGAATTTGTTCTGCAATGTACCTCTTCAAAAACTCTCAGTCGTCTAACCGCCTGAAGAAATTACAGCTAAGGCAACTACGGAGGTTTAAAATAGGGGTGCAAAACTCAGTTCGGGTACGCTGAACGAGAAATGGAAGCTGTAACGGCAACGCTAAAGCTGTTTTTTTTTACGTACCACCTCCTTAAAGCTGCTCCGATTCGAGAAATATGCTGCGACCATCCTCGCGACAGCAGCTTCGCCTAGAATGCAGCTTTGCTTCCTTCCTTTGCGCCGCGCTAAGAACAAAATAATATCGCATAACGCATTCGTTTTCTCTTATGTTGTCTCCGCAACATGTGTGGAATACAAAGCAGAGTTATAGTTTTGACAGAAATGCTATTTTTAACGCTAACAAGCCTCAAAATTCTCACAGCTTGCGCGCCATGAAATCATGACATCAATGGAAGCGGTACATGACAACGGCGCTCTACAAGAGTCAAGAAAGCGTGACGTTGGGGAAGTTCACCTTTGTTCTGTACCAGGAGTTTTCCTTTGCCAGCATCTTGCGTCGATAAGCCAGTTTCCGGGAGAAAAGCATATGCCTCTGCATTTCTTTATGGTATGTACGCAGCCCTGCGCCATTCGCAACATGTTCACGACACTCCCACACGACTCCCCGTACTCCCCACGCCAGTGTAGACTCCTTCGTATGTCGTACACCAGTAAAAATCGTGGATTCGACATGTGGGAAGTTGAATTGCGAATCAATGCTAATTTTGATTGATTTATTTACAAAAAGGACCGGGAGTAAACTATATTCTGTTCACAAACTAAAGCTTTTCTCTTGTCATATTTTCTGTTTTAATTGATCTTTGGTATGTCAATACGACGCTGTTTTGTATGCAGCCAATCGTGGTGTGTTGCGCAGTCGTACAGTGAAAGATATTTTTGCCTGAGCCGGTTGCAATTTATGGTGACCACTATGTAGTGTCTTGATTCTAGGTTCCTAAAGCTTCACTCAGCATCTTTTTTAATGCTAGTGCCGTATATAGTTAATAATTCCTGCCCATCACAGGGGAACTAATAATTCGGCCATGCTTAACAAAGCGTCGGGGCACCTTGGAGTCCACTATCAAAGTACTTCGAAATATCCGCGCGATCACACTCTTCTGAGAGTTGTTTAGTCATGCGAAGTAGTGAACGTAACTTTAGTCACCCATGTCCAAAATCTGAAAGCTCGTCTTCGACGCGATCATATGGCCAAAAAGAACAAATACGTGTCCTGCATCTAGCATTGGGAAGAAACACGCATTAATCACGGCAGTGAGTCTAGCAAATAATCACGCCGCAATTATCGCTGTCTTCGCAAACATTACCACAACACGACACATTAGCTAAACACAGCCGGCTTAGGGCAAGAACACGCTTATTTCAGAAATTTTTATTACCATGAATTCCTCACGTCGAATTTTCCCGACGGCCGCTGTATTTCCGCAAATTGACCATCCCCACAAAATAAAATGGGAAATGCATCTCTCACTTTTGTAATTGCAGCCGTATGAAACACGAACATAAAAAACGAACTATGCCGTATATAAAAGGAATTGAAAGTGACACTAGAAATTCGTTTCAGCTGCTCGCACAATATCTGATGTGATCGCGTTCCTTCCATTTATATCTTTATATATAATAAAGAATTTGTACCCTTTTCTAAATTTATAAAATCATTGAATGTTGAGTTAATTTTGAAATATTTACTAATTAATGAAATAAAAATGTAAATCTGTAAAGTTCCCTATTCAGAAAGCTAGTGTGCACATAGAACTATTCCGGGCCTCCTTGGGGACGTTTGTGAAAAACGCTCCTTTCCTTTCCATATAGCGTTTTCTATTCCTGCCTTGCACATTTCTTGCCCATGTGAAAGGCCCTATACGATTTATCCTCGCTTAGTTATTAACCCCGACATTTTCATTGTGCAGCTTTTTTCTTTTCAAGGCGCAATCTTTTACTGAATATTTGATTTTTTCCAGCAAATCATTATGTTTTGCTTGCTTAGAAATGTACTTTTAGTTTTTTCCCTTTCCTGTCTAGAATAAACTCGTTCACTCATAATGCAAAATCAAGACCTTTAAATTTTCAGTTTCTTGCACCGTTTAAACTTGATTTTATATATTTTATCGATTACCTGTGTAAAGAAGTAGCCTCAGTCCCATCCTTGCCTTTAATCAGGGTTACTTAGGCTTGCGTCTCATATCAGGTTACTTCCAGGTCACCATTCATTTTTCTACTTGTTCGAGCTCATTATTATCATGATAAATGGATTGTGCAGCAAATTGGCTAGAGTGACGTGAGTAAATATGTGCGTAAATATGTGCATAAATCTGTTTGTTCTATTGTAAAGTATGAGTTGTTCTTGTTGTCTACTGTTGGAGCGCACATACCCACAAAGGGGGGGTCGGGTGCCTTGTACAGTGAACCAGTAGTGATACAGTGACTCATTTATAGTAGTTGAGGTTGAATTTTGTTCTTAAAAATTGGGAATTATAACTAACAAAGCAGTCTCCATGATGCAATGATGAAATTATGTAGGTAATCGCACACTTGCTAGCATTCCTTACGAACTTTTCTTCCTCTTGTTTTCCTGTGCACATTGCGCAAGTCTAGCTGTCAGAAAAAAAATATCCAAAATAGCCCGATGACGTTTTCTCAGAAATGCGCAGAAAGGTCTTGTATTTTTCAATAAAGATAACTTTTATTTTCAAAATTGTTATGTTTGCTACCGGCCAATTAAGCTTCCTTTCTTTAGTATTTTGTAAAGCTGTGCTTCAACGCACTCCGTCAGTTACGATTGCAAACAACTTGGCATTGTTGCTTTTAATGCTCACAAAAATCTATTTGTGAATTCAGGGGCAAACTGTATCCTGTTACTCTCGACACTTTTCAAATTTTTGACATTTTACTGGTTCTGTTATATTTTGATGATCTGTCTCTTCGTTTGTTATTGCACCTCGAATGAAGTTATTAAATACGCCTTAGAAGTGAAAGTAACCTCGCTCAGCAGTAATTGTGATTTCTTTATTTTTTTTCTTGCTAATGGTTCGCATGGCCGTTCACAGTGGCATTTTCCTCCAGGAGTTGTTCACATGATAAGGAGCTTAAGGCGTGGCCAGACAGAGCAAAAACACGAAATATAAAAGAAGGCTACAGCCTTATAACAATTAAAGTCTTACGGACGCTTACGCCGAGTGCACCAAAAAAAAGGGAAATTGCATGTGTAGCAGTGAGAATGACTATCTCTAGCTGTTTGCATTTCCTGCTTTCTAATTTTTTTCATTGCGTTCTATCTTCCTTTTCGAATGCGTAATGTGTCGTGACGATGCCTCCACTAGCACCACCTTTCTTTGAAAGTTCAGACTTGTCCGTCCACCTGACCTAATTAAAGCAAACGAGACAAGTTCTACCCGTGAAAAGCCACAATGAAGATTAAAAATAGGGCTGCCAAACTTTGTTTAAGTAACGAGACTGGCACTGAAAAGCTAGCTGAAACGCGAACGCTGCTTTTCTGAAATCGTATCCGCATTAGAGCTCCTTAGAGCGAGCAATAGGCCGTGACCGCGCACCCGAAAGCCGCTTGCTTCGCCTATAATCCGTCTTTGTTTCCTAGCTATCGTGCCGCGCCAAAAACAACGTTGTACTCCATGACGCTTTCATTGTGCCTTTTCTCGTCTCCGAAACATGCGCTTGCATCAAAGCGCAGTATTGTTAGACGGGAACGCGATTTTTACCGCTAACAAGCCTGAAATATCCCTTAAAAACCTTGTCGCCATGCAAGCATGGAAGCATGACTTCATAGTGAGAGAGACGTAAGCACGGTGCTCTGCTACGTGCATAGAGTGTGATGTCGAGGAGGTTCCCCTTTGTTCTATCCCAGCAGATCTCTTTTGTGCCCATGTTGCGTCGATAAGCTGAGTTTCGTCACGAAAGCCTACAGCACTTTCTTCTCGGTATCAAGAAGCCCCAGCAACTGTCGCGCCTGCTCACCAAACTCCCACAAGCCGAAAATTTTTTCCTCTGCCCTCGGCACGCCAGTAACACTCCTTTCAATATCGCACGCCAGTAAATATTCTGGTTATGATAAGCGGGAAGCTGATTTGTAAAGGAGTGCTTGCTTCAAAGCAAGCCCTACTGCCAGACAGCTGCAAAAGACAATGTCTTTGTTTTCTAAACTGATTTTACTCCGTATTTTTTGATTTATTTTTTTTGGCTAGCCTGGACGACGTAGTTTTCAGTTAAGAGATGCGTAGCACGTTGCTTAAATATTTTCTGAATGTGTTTTCTTTTACCATCAGCCCGGCGCACCCTAACCTTATAATCATTTGGTGCCTCGATTGGCAGTTTTAAAGTGACTAGTACGCGTTTGTCAAAGTTAGTGCCGCGTGCACTTTCAAGTTCCCACCCGCTAAACGGGGACTACGAATGTTGTTGCGTTTACTAATGGGTGCTGGTACCTTGAAATGCACTTACAACTTACTTCAATATCGAGGTACAACCTGGCATTTTCACAGCTGTTTTATCACGCGAACTACATGAAGGTCCCTTCATTTAACCTCTGAGCGAGATTTGAGCACACCTCTTTATAGCTAGCACAAGGCCTACAACTGCATACCTGTCCACCGCCTAGCACTGGGAGGAAACGCGCATTGTTAACGAGAGTTTGCTCATCAGATACCTGTGTGGCCTCTTCGTTTTTTTTGTCATTATGCGCAACACAAAAGTGAAAGCATAGGCTAAAAACAGCAGTATTCAAGGCATAACATGGTTGAACTCTTAACTATTTATAGCATCCGTTGTTGAAATTTAGTTTTGCCAACTGTGCTATACTTCCTCAATGTGGCCTATCCCCACTAGCAAAATGTGGAATGCATCCAAAGCAAACGCTTATAACAAACCCACAGAAAAATAAATATAATGATAAGCTCTAATACGAGAGTTGTCAGTAGTAATTGAACACATTATCAGCTGCTGTTATTATGTCTGATCTGAAAACTGTCTTACCACACGTATTTTTTTTACATTACCCACATTATTGCATGATGAGTGATTGTCTAGAAGTATTGACGCAAAGACTTTAAGATTTTTTCTAATTCTTCAAAGCTTGCGGCACGCCAATTTATTGCTTTATTTGTGATGCAAGTCGTGCCTAGATTTTTCTCGATTGGTTGCACCCGGACTTGTTTGTAGATTGCTCCAGGCTGCTGTGGTAGTTTTTCGCGCTGTATCTGGCTAGCCAAACTAAGGACCTGTTTAGCCGCCACTCTTGATAGGGGTTTAGAATCCAAGAGTTTTGACGTCATCGTCACTTAGAAGTCTGAACACAAGCCCTACGATTTCAGTTCCATGTCACGAGAACCTGCAGATGGGCCGCCGTAGGACGACGGTGACGGCGACTTCGTAGGACGTATCAACTCCAGCATATTTGCGCAGCAGAAACGCGGGGATCCGGAACTACAACGCCTAATCAAGCACTCAAAAGGCAAGGCTTCTCACCCCTCCAACCGCCCAACCCCTCACCTCGTTCCAGCGGGCGAACATTGTCCTTATTCTGTGTACGGAATGATGTTATCCCGAAGAGAACCTTAGGATTGAGCAAAACCGCTTACCTCTTTGTTGTACACGTGAGTCTTCGGGATGAAGTTCTAATGGCACCGCGCGTCGAGCGGACAGCTCGACATCTCGCGATTCTCGCACCCTCGCCGAATTCAAGAAAAGTGTTACTGGCGACGACTGTCTGCTGCTGTCGCTCGTTATGCGAAAACTTGCTCACATTGTTAGCGACGAAAGACGCGCCTCACCCGACCAGCAGAATTCTTAAACATCAATGAACCCCTGTCAAGGCCGTCAAAGCAGACCGGCATGGACATGCTTGGCCTTTTCCCTAAGTCACCATGCGGAAAAAAGTGAAGCATCGTAGCCAAAAACTACCAGACTGACTTAGCCGATGCAAAATATCTTGACGAATGAAACAGCAGCAGAAAGCGCAAATTTTTCGTGGAGTGCATTCTTCTACTTTACGGCGCCACCGAAGTGCTCATCACGAACAGAGGAACAGCATTCACGGCGGAACTAACGCAAGCCATCCTGCGTTAAAGTCAAACCAGCCACCGGAGGACAACTGCATACCATCCGCAGACCAACGGTCTTCGGAGCGCCTGAACAAGACCATCGCCGATATTCTCGCCATGCATGTCGATGCCGTACACAAGACCTGGGACGTCATCCTATCTTACGTCGTCCTTGGCTGCGACATCACAGTGCAAGTGACTGCCCAGATGAGACATTTTAGGCCCGTCCACGGCAGGGTGACCACGACCACGTTGGGCTCCATGCTTCCCTACGTTACCCAAAAAGATAACCACGACGTCGCCACCTATTACTAGCGCGCGGAGGAAGCATCACGCCAGGTCGGCCTGCGCATTAAAGACCGATAGCCCACCAACGCCCGACGCTACAACCTACGCCGTCGAATTGCTAAATACAAGTCGGGTGACCGTGTATGTGTGTGGACGCCCACTCGCCGCCATCTGAGTGAAAAGCTTTTACGCCGCTCTTTCGGCACGTAAAATATCGTTCGTCGACTTAGAGAGCTAGACTGAGAAGCAGCCTCGCACTGAGCGACAACTTGTCAGCGGTGCCATGCATGGCCGGTAGTTCTACATGTTGTGCGCCTAAAGCCTTATCACGCGCGCTAATGGACACCGTGCTTTCATTTTCGCTGGGTGTTTTTGCGCTGTCAGTGTTCATTATTGCTAACACGTCTTTTCGATGAAAAGCATAGGGGCGATTCTTTTTTAAGCAGGGGTAATGACGCAAAGCTTTTTAATGGTTGTTCGCTTATTCATCAATGCTGCTGCACGCGGCTTTATTGCTTTGTTTTGTGTTGCAAGGCGCAACCATATTTATCTCGACAGATTGCCCCAGTCGGGTCAGACTTTACGTTGTTCCATGTAGTTCTGATTATTTTGAGCGCCGCATGTCCAAAGTTCGTTGCCAGCTTTAAATTGAGCTTTGCCGAGAGTGGCGGGCATTCGGATCAACGACCGCTGAGAGCGCTTGTTGCTTGCGCCACCGCCTCCGAGTCGTTCAGTGCATCATGCAAGGCACGAGTCAGTCCAACTAATAGTTTCTTTCAGACGCCCTTTCGCTCTCTTCCGGGCTGCTGGACTGACGTCACCACTACGTGGCAATAATTAGTAATCTACCGAATAGAGAATTGTACATGTGTAAAGCTCCCTATTTAGTATATTAGTATATGCAGTTCTCGTGCTATTCAGCTTCTGCTTCGGAACCTGTGGGAAAACGTGTGCATGATCGTTACCCGTTTTCTAGCGTTTAAAAAGCCCAAATTTTTTTAGAGACTCGAATGCACCAATAGTAATTCTTTCTTTGTGCTGCTGCGTTAGGCTCACTCCCTTTCTCAATTACGCCTCTGTCTTCGTCGGTCCTAGCATCCATTATTTTTTTAATTATTTTTTTCTTTCGCGTTCCCAGTACACCGAGGTTATTTGATGTGTGGCTGATCCAAGAAGAGCTTGGTTGTGACAGGGAGATATATATATGTTGTATCTAAAATGCTTCGAAAAGGTGTGCCAAAAAGTACTAGTTTTTAAGCTAAACAAACCAAACCGTTTTTCCAGGCTTTTTTCCCGGCTGGAATATTACCGTGGCTATCACTCTAAACTCGCAACTGCTAAGAATACTACCTCCCTATCAGCCCCGGTCCCTTCTGGAGGGCCACAGTGATCTGTTTTGGGTCCTCTTTTATTTCTTACTTATATTGACGACCTACGTAATTGCGCATCTTCGAACATACACTTATTCGCTGATGAAAGTGTGATTTTTCGCGAATAATGACACTAACGACTTGTGCGCTCTACAAAACGATTTCTCTTCTATATGAGCATGGCGCAACTTATGGCTAATGAAACTTAATACGTCTAAATACAAAATTTTTTATGTCTCAAGCACATCACCTACTACCGCTGCATATTATCTAGACAACACCATACTCGAGGCCGTCACGTCATATCGCTACCTTGGAGTACATATATCTTCCTCTCTAAATTGTTCTCTTCATATTAACGCCCCAATTAACAATTCTAATAGCATGCTAGGCTACCTTCGCCGGAATTTCTCCAATTACCCTACCTCCCTAAAATTAATGTTATATAAAACCTTTGTCGGTAGCAAACTAGTTCGACCATCTGGGGTTCTTTAACGTGTACTGACATCGCACGGTACACGGGCCTCTAGAATTTCGCCTCCAGCGAAATTCGACCGCCGTGGCCGGGATCGAGCCCGCGTCTTTCGGGCCAGCAGCCGAGCACCATAACTACTCAGCCACAGCGGCGGCCCAGTAGCAAAGTAGAATATGCATCCGTAATTTGGGACCCCAGCTACGCAAATTCAATTGTTGCACTCGAGCTTGCGCAAAATAATGGCGCCTCTTTCATCCTACTCAAATTTAATTGAACTTCCATGACAAACACGCTTAACCTTCCATCTTCAGTCTCCCGTTAAAAAATTTCACGGTGATGTTTATTTCATAAAATTTTAACCGTCCAAATCTACGCGATGAAATGATATCTCTTCCGTCTTTCGTATCCCCCCGGCTAGATCACGTCCACAAAGTCGGCATAACGTCATACCAAACAAAAGCTTGCTCACAGTCGTTCGTTCTCCGTACATCTTTTGATTGGAACCACCTTCCCGGATTGACAGTCTGCATTCAGGACAACCTGCTCTTCCGTACCAGTTTAGCTAGCATTGCATACTAAGGCTCACAACAAATGTAATTGTTATTCTCCATTACATTTGTTTACCTTAGTTACCTTTGTTTGTTCTCTTATCTTGCGCTTACAACTTATGCTTACTCCTTTTACTGAATTGTATAACCAGGAACATGGCGCTTGTATGTTCAATTTTTGTTTTTGTTCTCTTTCGATAATTTAAAGCCACTCACCTTTGAAATGCCTTTGGCACGGAGGAAATTAATAATAAAAAATAAAGAAAGAAATAAATCACCATCGCATTGCTTTTAAATACGCTGGTTCTAAGAATAATATCCTCCCGTACACACAGCGATCATCTTTATGGTTTTTAAAAATGTCATAAGACCAGGCTTCGAGCTCCGTCATAAGGGTAGCATCACTGAATGCACATTATTATCCAAGAACAGCACCAGCGCCTCTCACAGCCAGACATCTATGAGGCTTACCTACGCCATAATAACAGCGCCGGTAGCGCCTAAATGACAAGTGATTCCGCACAGTGCCGCCAGCCTTCTACAAAAGTAGCCGTACAAAGGACTCCTCTGTAGGAAATACAGTCACCGTCACAGGTGACTTCTGTTGCACTCAAATATAGAGAAAACTGTCTTATCTGCAGCAGCACGCAGCTCACACCTGCGTTGAGATGCTTCTTTTCTTCGCCGCAATTCATATAGGCTTCTGTTATACTGGGTACATTTTTCATTGCTTTACTTTTCTACTCGGGGTTCATTTGTTTGCGGTGTGCCTTTTAAGGCCCAGTTTTAAACGTCTGTGTCAACTTAACCTTTCTTTCGTTATCGTTTCAGGTTTCCTTTGTCTCGGTATTCCGTATGCCTTTACGTATGCGGCTTTGATGACTACGCCCATTTCTATTTCCTCGCGCATTTTTCCTTGCCCTTGTCACAGGTATGAAGAGTTATCTTTTTTTTTTGCCAATTTTAACCCTTGACATTTTACCTGCGCAGCTTTTCTTTCCAAGGCGGCATGTTTTACTGTACAATAGTTTTTTTTAAATAAATCTCGATGCTATTGTTGATTAGACCTTTGCTCTTCTGTTTTATTTTTCCGCATTGATTTCTACGATCAACCCATTCTGCCCTACTACCGGATCCTTACCTTCCGGTTTCTCGGTGTCATGCGCTATTCTGAGCTGATTGTATATATTTTATAGATTACCTATATTATGATGTGGACCCATTCCCATCCTTGCTTTTTTTCAGGGTTCCTTAGCCTTACCTGTCATACCAGGTTACTTCCAGATCACCAGACATTCTTCAACTTGTCTGACCTCGTCAATATCATGTGAAGAAAATTCTGTAGGTGGGTTGCAAGAGCGGCTTAAGAGAATATGCGCATAAATACGTTGGTTCTGTTGTGAGGTATGACTTGCAAGCTTTCCTTGTGAACTGTTCTTCCTGTCGTCTTCACGCCAGCCTAGATGCCTTAAAACGTACTGAATGTAGCACATGAGGTTTTCGCAGTAGTGCACTTAAAGAAATGTTTTTTTTAATAGAGGGCACTTTTATTTTTAGGACTAGCTACATTTGCGGCCGACAGGCGGGGCTTCATTTGTGTCAGTAGTGTATACAGCAACGCTGCAGAGATACCTGGGACAACTGAAAATATATCGGCAGTATTACTGTTCTTAAATACATATTTTTTTGTGAATTTCGGAGAAAACCGCACCTATAACTTTTTGAATATTTCACTTTTTCCTTCTTTGGCTAACTTTTAATGAAGTGTCACTTTGTTTAATTGTCAACACGGCTCGAATAAAGTTATTGAACAGTCCAATACACAGAATGTAATTTTTTTGCAGTAGCCACTGTGTTCGTATATTCATTTTACCTAGAAATTCCTAATTTTTTGGTTTTCGATAAAGCTAATATTTCGCCGCCTGGATTTTCATCCTGGCATTTTCCAACAGGCATTGCTGACATGAAAAGGAGTGTAAACCGTGGCGAGACAAAGCACAAAACAAGAAATGCGAAAACTGACAACATTGCTATAACAAATCAAGGTTTGTTCGGACGACAAGGATCGTATACGTGCTACAGATGCTTGCGCACAGTGCATAAAACAACATAGTTTAAGGTTTATGATTTATGGGGCTTAACGTAACAAAACGACTCCGGTTATGAGAGACGCCATAGTGAAGGTCTCCGGAAATTTCGACCAACTGGGGTTCTCTAACATGCGATGACATCGCACAGTACACGGGCCTGCAGAATTTCGCCTCCATCGAAATGCGACCGCCGCGGCCGGGTTTGAACTCGCGTCTTTCGGGTCAGCAGCCGAGCGCTATAACCACTGAGCCCGAGGATGAGGCTGCGGTTTTATACTTACTAGTAAAATTACGAGCACCGAAAACCGAAGGCACATGAAGATTACATCATGTTTTTTTCTCAAAGGATCAGAGCGCGATTAAAGAGGGCCACTTCTGCTATAGTGTCAATAGTGCGATGTCAAGTCAAGTCAAGTTTATTTTTCTTTTCGTCGAAAAGAAAGGGGCCAGGACTAAAAGCTGTGAAGGACAGCCTGACAAGGCCCTGGCCCCCTACATATTTGGCAGAGCAACAGCTAGGAGAAAGATCAGTTTGTTTATTTTATACATCGAAGAGTTTCATATTATTACTTTTGTCCGTCTGAAAATAAGACACACAGTAAAGCACAAAAAGAGAAAATTAGACACATCCTAAAAACACAATCTTAAAATAAGAATACATCAAGATAACATTCAAGATACAAAGCAACACTAGGTTCACAACAGTTTTTCACGGCAAAGAAGACAAATTCGGCGATTAGACTCATATACTGGATCGAATCCAGTTGCATGCAACTTATTCAGTAGTTTTGGTACAGTGTAGCATAATGATTGAGTGTATGAATACGTGCGAGGCACTGAAACAAGATATTTTTCTTTGTGTGGGGTTTGTCGGTCTCGGATATTTTCTTTTAATTCTTCAAGGTTTACGACAATACTTACATTAGATTTTATGAAATATTTATAAGCTACGATTATCTTGTAATCAAAAAAGGAGAACACAGAGAGGACATTATACTTCAAGAAAAGCTCTTTGGTTGGATGACGGTAAGACACACCCGCAACAAACCGTAATGATCCTTTCTGCAACAAGTGTGATTTGGATAAGTTGGTTACCTCTGTGGTGCACCAGACTAAGCTGCAGTACTGCAAGAGCGGTAGCACAAGCGCTTTATATAGCAAGAGTTTTATTTTAGAAGGCAGCAAGTATCTTTTTCGGGCGATGGCGCCAACTGCTGATGCAACTTTTGAATGCAAGTAATCTTTGTGGTCGTTCCATGTAAGGTGCCTTAAAAAGACCAATCCGAGTACTTTCACTGAGTTCACAATTTCAACTTTTTCTGTTCCTAATCGTACGCTCAAGATATCTGGTAATTCCTTCCCTTTTAAAATGTATAGGACTGCTTTTGTTTTGCTTGTGTTTTTTAAGTGGTTTGCTTTGACCCAAGAGTCCAAGTCCAGAAGCGCCATATTTGCTCGCTCCTCTACATCTGCTTGCGTACTTCCGGTAACGAAAATGGTGGTGTCGTCCGCGTAGGAATTAAACTTTACGTCCTGAGTGCAGTGCACCATATCATTAATATAAATAAGGAAGAGTAGAGGCCGAGTATGCTTCCCTGTGGCACGCCGGCATGAACGGATTGTAAAGAAGATTTAATGTTATTTATTTCGACATATTGTGTCCTGTTGCTAAGGTATGATGTTAGAAGCGCATGTTTTATGTAGGAGTCGTTTCTGCTGTTTTAACACACCGTAGCCAGCAAATGCGTACTCTCAGGGTACCGCACAGAGCCTTTATAATTAGTATCTGTAAGGCGGGGGTTTATTTAAAAGAGCTTGGAGGAAGGAAGCAGCGGCGAGAACAATCCGAGGGCAACCAGGTCGGGCACAGACACACGTGGCGATAGCAATACGGCTGACGCGCAGGGCCACCTTCTTCGTTTTCACGAGTCATCTGCTTTGTCTGGGTCATCATCTTCTTCACAATCACCCCCGGGGCGAAGAGGAGCCATCCTGGTGACTTACGGCGACTGCAATATGGAGGGGTTGTAGTAAGGCTTGAGACGCTGGATGTGAACTGTCTCGCGGCCGCGGCGGCGGAGATCGGGAGATGGCGTGAGGGGTTCGACGGCGTAATTAACTGGAGATGTGTGCTCCAGGACACGGTAGGGGCCGTGATACTTATCGAGAAATTTCGAGGAGAGTCCAGGAGTACTTGATGGTATCCAGAGCCACAAAAGCGCACCAGGAGAGAAGTGCGATGTGGTGTCAGCGTTGTTGTGGCAGAATTTTTGTCGATACTGGGCGTCAGTTGTGAGTGACCGGGCTATTTGGCGACAATCTTCTGCGTGTTGCGCGGCTTCGGAAACAGGGGTATATTCGGAGGGGTCAGGTTGGTAAGGCAGAATGGTGTCTATGGTAGCAGATGGATGACGGCCGTAAAGAAGAAAGAAGGGAGAGAAGCCAGTAGTAGACTGCTGGGCGGTGTTGTAGGCGAAAGTCTCATAAGGGAGGATGAGATCCCAATTCGAGTGGTTGGATGCGACGTACATAGAGGGCATGTCCCCGAGGGTGCGGTTAAATCGCTCGGTGAGGCCGTTGGTATGCGGATGATAGGCGGAGGTGGTACGATGGATTATGTTGCACTGGCGGAGTAGGGCGATGACGACATCGGACAAAAAGGCGCGTCCGCGGTCGCTAAGCAGTTCATGAGGTGCACCGTGCCGAAGGACGAAACGTTGCAAAAGGAAGGAGGCAATGTCTGTCGCTGTGGCAGACGGAAGGCCGGCTGTTTCGGCATATGTCGTGAGATGATCAACCGCAACGATAGCCCAACGGTTGCCGGCCGCAGTGTACGGAAGCAGGCTGTAGAAATCAATTCCGATACTGTCGAAAGGGCGTGGTGGGAAAGAGAGTGGCTGCAACTCTCCAGCAGAACGATGAGGAGATGGCTTGCGACGTTTACAGGCGAGACAGGCGCGTACGTATTTAAGTACGAAGGTGTACATGCCGCGCCAGTAATAGCGCAGCCGGATGCGGGATTGTGACCGGATTGTGGGTCAGCGTGGAAATGGGCGCATATGTTCGTGCGCAGGTGGCGAGGAAAAACGAGTAACCACTTGCGGCCGTCGGTGCTGTAGTTCTGGCGAGCGATAGAGGTGGTTATCGCGAATCACGAAGTGGGAAGAATGGCGGCGGAGAGCACCGGATGGAGAAGCAGCCGTGGGGTTGGAGAGAAAATCGAGAAGAGAAGCGATCCAGGGGTCAGTACGTTGCGCTGAGGGCATGTCGCTAATGTGAAGAGACGACGGGGAGACGTCAGAGGTGGAAAGGCTGGCGATCTCGGCTGGAAGTGGGCCGCGGGACAGGGCATCAGCGTCTTGATGCTTGCAGCCGGAACGATAGACCACACGGATGTCATATTCTTGCAGACGAAGAGCCCACCTGGCAAGGCGGCCGGATGGGTCTTTCAAGGAAGAAAGCCAACACAGCGCATGATGGTCCGTCACATCGTCCAAAGAGCGGCCATAGAGGTACGGGAGGAATTTGGCAAGGGCCCATACGATGGCCAAACACTCTTTTTCGCTTACGCAGTAATTAGTTTCAGCCTTTGTAAGTGTGCGGCTTGAGTAGGCAACAACGTATTCATCAAAACCACAGATGCGCTGAGCGAGTGCG
Source organism: Amblyomma americanum (assembly GCF_052857255.1). NCBI lineage: Eukaryota > Metazoa > Arthropoda > Arachnida > Ixodida > Ixodidae > Amblyomma > Amblyomma americanum. The sequence goes on from NC_135501.1 coordinate 104,573,546, forward strand.
GCGCCGCGGCCGACACCACTAGCGTGCGTGTGGACCTCGGTAAGAGCGGTCGAGTCGAAATAACGCAGTATGGGCGGCGCTGTGAGGAGGCGGCGCAAGGTGTTATACGCATCGCCGCACGCCGGAGACCACATCGATAAGTCGGAACTGCCGGACAGTTGTGTTAAAGGCGCAGCAATTCAAGCAAAGTTGCGAATAAACCTCCGATAGAAAGAGCACAGACCTAAGGAGCTGCGCAAGTCTTTGATGGAAGTGGGTTTGGGAAAGTCTGCGACAGCGCGAAGTTTAGCAGGGTCGGGACGAACGCCTTGCTTAGAGACAACGTGTCCTAAAATTGTCAGCTGACGCGCAGCAAAACGGTATTTCTTCAAGTTGAGCTGCAGGCCAGCGTGAGAAAGGCAGGTCAAAACGTGCTTCAGGCGGGATAGATTGGTTTCAAAGTCGGGGGAAGAGACGACAATGTCGTCGAGATAGCATAGACACATTTTCCACTTGAGTCCACGCAAAATGGTGTCCATCATCCGTTCGAAGGTTGCAGGGGCATTACAAAGGCCGAATGGCATCACAGTAAATTCATACAATCCGTTAGGTGTCACAAAAGCAGTTTTGGGACGATCGGCCGCTTCCATGGGTACCTGCCAGTGCCCAGAACGTAAATCGAGGGAGGAAAAGAGCTCCGCCCCTTGCAAACAGTCCAGAGCGTCATCTATGCGGGGGAGCGGATACACATCCTTGCGCGTTACCTTATTAAGGCGGCGGTAATCGACCCAGAAGCGTATGGAGCCTTATTTCTTTTTCACAAGGACAACAGGCGATGCCGAAGGGCTACTTGAGGGCTGAATGACGCCGTTTTGAAGCATTTGGTCGACTTGCTCTGCAATAGTCTGGCACTCGGTTGGAGACACACGATAGGGGTGCTGCCGCAGCGGCGCGTGGGCACCAGTGTCGATGCAATGGGTGGCGGTGGATGTTCGGCCCAAGGAAGTCTGGTGAGCGTCGAAGGAGGAGCGAAATTAATGAAGGATGGCGAGAATCTGTGTTCTGTGCGGCGGGAGAAGTTCGGCGTTGATGGAGCGCAAGAACAATTCGGTAGAAGAACGATCTGGCGTAGAAGCAGGAGGGCTGAGCGCGTTCATGGCAAGGAGCGGTGTATCGTCGGTCTCCTCGCGGATGAGCAGAGATGCGATGGGCTGCACACTGCCGAGGCATTCACCAAGGCGCAGAGCGGTAGGGCAGGAAAACGGGTTAGAGACCAAGAGTATCGAGAGGCCAGCGGACAAAGTCAGTACGGTGTATGGCAGAGGGAGACACTTGCGGTGCAGAAAAGTACGGCATGGAGTAAAGAGGACAATATTGTTACTAATAGAATCGCAATACAGGTTTACAAGAACGAAAGAGCACGGGGGAATGTCGATATTTTCGGCGGCGATGGTTTTAATATAGTCAACAGAAGTAGTAGCGTCCAGCAAAAGATTAGACAGAGAAGAGAACCCGACTTCCGCTCGAGCACAGTCGATGATAGCTTCATGTACGGAAAGGAAACCCCAGCCCAGAATAACAGGATGGGAACAGGAAGGCAGCACGACGAATTCTATCGTGTAGAGGGAGTCCTGAATCACAACTCGAGCGGTACACGCTGCGGACGGCTTGATATGCTCAGCGCTGGCCGCACGCAGCGACCGTCCAGCAATCGGCGTCTTTACCTTCTTCAACGAACTTCAAAACTTTTCGTCCATAACAGAAATCGCAGCACCGGTGTCCACAAGGGCCAAGACAGTAATGCCTTCGACAGAAATTTCGATCAGATTAGCACGGGATATGTGAAGCCTTGGAAAGTTCGACGGGGACGCAGTTCTCGCCTCAGGAACTGCGGCAACTAGTTTTTCTCCTGAGGGAGATTGGAGCGACGTCGCATAGGAGAAACGGAGCGGCGCCTCGGTGAAGGTGAACAGCGTCTGGAAAGGGCTGAACGGTCAGGAGAAAAAGGACGACTAGACGACGGCTCAGCAGATCCAGAGTACTGACTCGTGGAAGGCAAGTACGCAGGAGCTGGAGGAGGTGGCGCGTAGACTGGGAGACGGCGGCGGCAAAACCAGGCAAGCCGCAATTGTAGCAGATAGGCCGGTTGTCGATGGTGCGCCAGGGATTTCTGACTCGCGGAGCCGGCCGAAGTGAAGGAGCCACCGTTCGCGCAGGTGTTGGAGGCAAAGCATAGGTAGGCGGTCGAGGTCCGGAGACGACGTCCGCGTATGTCAGGGGAGCGGCCATAGGGGGCGGCGTCTGGGCGACAACGTCGGCATATGTCAGTGGAGCGGCGACAGGTGGTGGCGAATGGGCGGGTGGAAGAGCCTCGGTAACCTGCTCTTGGATGACGTGTCGAAAGGCCGGAGCCAAATCTGGAGCTTGCCCTGTATGGTTCGGCAGAAGAGATAGCTGACGCGCCACTTCTTCCCGAACAAAGTGTTTGATTTGTTGCAGCAGCGATGAAGTGTCAGCTGCTGGTGTCAGTCCAGCAAGCGACTCAACCTGTCGAGGGTGCTGTCGAGTCAGGAGCCTCTGCTTCCGTAGCTCCTCGAAGCTTTGGCAGAGGGTGACGACTTCAGCAACGGTGCGCAGGTCGCGCGCTACCAGCATCTGAAAGGCGTCGTCGTCAACACCCTTCAAAATGTGTTTAATCGTGTCAGCTTCTGACATGTTGAGATTGACACGCTTGCATAGGTCAATGACGTCTTCTGTGTAACTGGTAAAGCTTTCGCCGACCTGCTGAGACCGTTCACGCAAGCGTTGTTCGGCGCGGAGTTTCCAAACAGCAGGACGACCAAACACTTCGGAGAAGGTTGTCTTGAAAGCCGAATGTCCACCTCGTGGTTCCGATACCACAGGTTAGCCACGCCGGTGAGATAAAAAATTACGTTATTTAGTTTGGTGGCATCGTCCCATTTGTTGTAAAGGCTCACCCTCTCGGAAGACGTGAGTCAATCTTCGCCATTCTGCTCATCGGTCCCACTGAAGATGGCTGGGTCCCGTTGGCGAAGGGAGCCGGCGCAGGTAACAGCGGGGCCCACTTGCACGGCTTGATGTTGAATGTCGTGAGGCATCGCAGGTGGCGGGAGAGTACGGTTGCGCAATTCCAGGGCTGTCCACCCAGCACCTCCACCAAATGCAAGGCGGGGGTTTATTTAAAAGAGCTGGGAGGAAGGAAGCAGCGGCGAGAACAATACGAGGGCAACCAGGTCGGGCACAGACACATCTGGCGATAGCAATAAGGCTGACGCGCAGGGCCATCCTCGTTTTCACGAGTTATCTGCTTTGTCTGGGTCATCATCTTCTTCACAGTATCCTATTTGTTTTTTGCTGACGCAATTTACGGGACCGGCATGGCTCAGGGCTTCTCTAGAACACATCCTGAACGTGTGGCGGTTGCGTGACGCCCAGGCATTGTACACGCAAATAGCAGGGTCCTCAGAAAAGCTGAACACAGCGGTGTAAAGGCAAACAAACATCTTTGATGGTTTGGCAAAAATATATACTGATTTTTGGTTCCGCGTGTTTAGAATATAATCTTTACTGAGCACTTTCAACAATGAAAACATATAACAACATCATATGTTTCGGGTGCTTAATGGCTACCAGCAAAAGAAACAACACAGAACCTTCAAATTGTAAGCATGTCTTCGAAATTACAGCAGCAAAGAGCCCTCTTGCGCCATACAGTTGTGCAGTATGTCGGAAAATTTAGAAATGATAAGCGGAAAATTCAGGATATATTTTCGCAGTCATGAGCCGCCCACATTACAATCGTCCGCCCTCAACGGTTCATGTGTGACGGCACATTTTTTCTTAGGTTGTGCCATGGTGCGAAATCCTTGTATCAACAGTTTGAGCTAACCGTAGGGTTTTTTTCTGAAGCTTGCGGCTAAGACAGAACCTGGCAGCATTTGATGACTTTGCTTTTATCTTTAGCCAAGTTTATTGATCTCAGAAGAGTGACCCAGCGTCCCTGCGTCAGAAAACATTGCTTCTTCTCTTCAATACACGCGTGGACACCTTTAATTCGCAAGTGTTTACCCTTGCACTAAAGACAGCCTGACATTTCTTGCTTTCTGCCGTGATTTGTCATTGCTACGTTCCTAAATTAGGCGACTGAGTCTGAAAGCACGTCAATAAAAATGCTTTCTTTTATTCCCCTAGTAAATATACTGTAGCTCGCCGCATTTAAGACCTCTTTTCCTTTCAACCAAGCTCTCAACAATTCTACGAATTTCATCCTTCGGACCCATTATCCAAAAATAAAATGCTTGCTACAAGCTTGAGATCGCAGTCGTGCCAAATGACACATGTGACAGTACGTCTTGTGTTCATTTTAAAATTAGGTGCTGAGCACTCAATTCAGGAGCTGATATTTTGTTTAACGTCCATGCGAAATACATCCTATTAGGACACGCAGCCTTGCACTGCCGCGTCCCACAATGCCGATGTCTATCTTCATGACATTAATCACTACTACATCCTTCATCACAGCGTCACCCATCATTGATGCCCTGAGGCAATAAATCTCGCTTTAAAAAAAACCGTGCATATCATAACCACGAGAAAAGAAACATGGCGGTAATGTTTCCACAGAAGAGCGTTTTAGGAGTTCTGTTAAAATGGCACGTCTAAATTGCCCGCCGGCATTGCTGTATTTTACGCTTCTGTCGCAACACAGGCTTTATTTGAAACTACTGACGCAATTGATTACTACGCGATCTTTTTTGGGGGTTTCTATTACAATATTTTTTTCGTCATGCATATGCACCCTCTATGGCAAATGTAACCCAGCAACAGGGTGTAGCTTCTAAACAATATAACGGAGCCTTTACAGCACCGCTGAAGACCGAGAGGTGTGAGAACTTGACGTCAAGGGCTCTAGAAGAGAGTGGTGAGGGGCTAGTTGTTACGACATTATGGAAAATATGAATAACTGCGCAAAAAGGACGGGACAAGAGAGAAGAAGCACAGCAACACACGAGACAAGCGCTCACCTCACTTTACCCAGATTCAGAGCTTAAAGGCGCCAGAAGTGCTTCGCTACGCGGCTATGAAACAAAACCCTTGTGCCCGCTCACTTTTGGCAAAGACGGTGCTTAGTAATTCTTTTGTACTTGTACTTGCTCTTTGTTTTTTAACCTCGCTTCACATAGTTTTTAGAGTTTTCAACTTGTTGCTTTGGAGATGCTCACTGATCCCCCCCCCCCCTCCACCGACCCCGCTTCTAAAATTACTAAACCAAAAATTGCGGTATCAATTATTACCAATACAAAACACCTCTCGGTCTGATTTGATGAGAATTCACAAACCGTAGGCCCCGCAAATTCCGCCTGAGCGCAGGCGAGGGGTCCTGTTACGGAGCTTATCTAAAACTCTGACGCAATATTTATTGGTAGCCTATCTTGACTTGTACGCCGACATAAACTTCAGCCACTGCTCGCTTCGTGCTCGGAGCGTGAATTAGATTCAAACCTTAAGCAAAGCTTTTCTTGCGCGGAAGCACAATCATGCGCTTGAAGCCCTAGCAGCCAGCCTTTGGCACAAGCTGTTTTGAAAGTTTACTATACCGCGGTTGCACCAATTGCGTACAGAACAACACGACTGTCATGAACAGGTCTTTCGCCCACAGCTTTTCACACAATTCTGAACGACGCTTGAGGAAAGGCTCACGTGATGCTCACGTGGGTTGTGTTTTTACCCTGAAACTCTATTTTCGGCCTCCGTGCTGTCACATGTATGATTGGTGTACTCTGTGAACGCAATATCGCGAGTTTATTATTTGTCTGTACCATTGCATCGCCGTGGTGCGCAGTCCTCCGCAGTAGCAGAGCCGCCGCAGAATCTCGGCATTCCAGCCAGAAGAAAGCTGCCTTTTTTTAGGGTGGATGAACATGCAGAAAATTGCCAAACTCGGAGCAGCCCACCCGGCCTGACAACTTCTTGCCAGCACTACAAGCTTCCCCGCTCAACAAGAGCATTCTCGCTCAAAAGCCCGCATACCAAGACTCGAGAGATCAGCGTGCTCTTCGCCTGATTGCGCGGGGGTGGTGGCGCTTATGTTTTACAGCTACCGCGCCAAGCTTATGACAGCCTTTTTTTTCTATATCTTGTCTTCCTACGAGACTTCATGGCTTTTCGCGTACGGCAGCTTTGGTAGCCGAGGTTATTCTCCGTGTTTTTCGGGCGCCGACGTATTTACACGCTCCTCGAGCAGTCTATGTTCTCCGGGGAGCCGCAAAAAAGTTTTCGCTGCCTGGAAGCGCCCCAGTGCTCTCCCAGAGCCATAGAGATGAGCGGCTCGAAATCCATTGGGATTCAGCAGGCTGTATATAACAAATCAGCCGCACACACTGGCAAAAATGAAACAGAAAACAGGTTATTTCAGCTATAAAATATAGTTTCGGTTTTAAGAGCATTTTATTCTTATTCCTCATTGTATGCCCGCTGACCCAAACGGCCCTACTTTTATAACGCATACTTTGCAAGGGAAACAACGAGAAGAGGATAAGTAGACTAACATATTTATGATGCCAGCGAATTTATCACAAGGGCTAAGCACAATTTACGCTCAACCACCTTTTTTTGCACAACGATAGAAACACTAAGAAGCGGGGGGGGGGGGGGATGTAAACAGTCCTGAAAGGGAAGGATTTCATTTTATTTTAATGAAGGTTAGTGCGAATCTACAGACTACAATAAAATTTTACGCCGCTTGAACGAAATAGACGCGTTAATGAGGTCAAGCTATTAAAATATAAACCACTTTGCAGCACAAATTGTGTAGGCAAATTTTGCACCTTACAAGTAAAGAGACCTTGGTATAATACGTCTACTGTTTGCTTCCGTGCGACCTCACCACCAGCAGCCATCGTCGTTTAATGTGCCTTACTATTTTCTCCAGCACGACCCCCAACGAAAATTGTGTAGGAACAGAAGAACAGATGTTCTCATGTGGTCCCTGCTATCGTTTTTTGTCGTCTTTCGTTGGTATTTCTGTAGCACAAAACCATCATCTACCGTCAGCAACGAACTCAAGCGTGTGTTATATTCATGGCGAATAGCTTCTAATTAAGTGGCGGATGTAATTCCTCTACTGTAAATATAATTCCTCGTTTTCACATCAGCACCTTGCTTTTATTACTTGACTCGTTTTAAACAACCGAGTTATGTACGCGAAATAATGTGCGTTAGGAAACTTACAAAGGAAGTTGCCGCTGCGCTGGATAAGTGTCCATCAAGCCGATTTCTACTGAAACTTGTACTTAGGAGTTGCGTTTTCTAGGAATCATGGTGCCACTTTGAAAATACTATGAAATTAGGTCTCTAGACTTCTTAAAAAGGCTGCTTCCAGTGCTACAAAAAATAAGTTGTAAGCCTCTACTCAGCTATCATATTAAAAAAGAACCTCTTCAATTAGAAGCTTAAACAACGAGTGGTTGTCCTTGATATCTTAAGCTTGCCTAAGCGAGAATATTTTCGTCACTACTGGGTGCAACAGACGTCATAATAAACTAGAGATTTTTTTCAGAATGAATGAATGAATTTCTATTAACATTATTTTATGAAGGACATAAGGAAGAAAAGTTGCAGAAGAGCAACTTGATTATACCTTAAACCCTCTCGCGGCAGTAGCAGCAGAACCATGTATTATGCGGCAAAAAGAAAAAAGGGGCTAAAAACGATAAGGAGAACATACTGCGCCTTCTTGATCATCTCCTTTATGGGGCCTGCATGCAGGTTTAAGTGTGCTCTTAATGACCTGAGCTGTATGGGCGTCCTTTTAGTAAAAAAATGGCTGGCGACACGAATTAATGTCAAAAGCGCACTTTCTTTTCACGTGGACACCACGTACCTACAGGCGCGATTGAGGTGACACTGATCCAGAGAGCCTGTTACGGGCTGCTTCAACTTATTCATCGTCAATGCGAATGTACCCATTGCACACCGGCGGCGAATCATCTAGTGCCGTATTTATGCCGCAGCATCATTCACGCCAAGGCATGCAGCCCACATCTCTCTCAATACCGCTACATTGTTCAAAGTGCGAATATAGGTTTGATAGTGGAATTAATTTATAGAATATTTCAGGGGGGCACTTTGTTGACCTCAAGTGCGGTGAGGTGAAAGCCTTTAGCGCGGTCTTGCTGCTTGTTTCACTGATGTATAGTTAAGATGATAAGTACAAAATTGTTCATGAATCTAAAATGCTGGAGACATTGGAAGGCGTTTGGGAGGCATCCATCTGATTCGACGCCTTTCCGCAAAGACTCTGCGGCGTCCTAGACAAGGAGAACTACATATGCGTTGGCAGGAAGTAGCGTAGTCGTTTGCACGCTCGGCTGTGGAACTGAAGGATGGTGGTTCAAATCCCATCGTGCAAAGTAACTTTTTTTTTATCGAGTTGCTGAATAGCGTGACATCGGACGGCCAGGTGATGCGGCTACGAATATGACCCGTTAAAGGTTTTCTCCTTAAAAGACGATGCACAGCTGGAGAGTGTGTTGCAATTTAACACAAGGCGTGTTCGGCTCCAGCAATATCCTACTGACCGTGCATGGGAGGATTCATGCAGGAGGTGTATTTGGCTGTTCGTTTCCTACTTGTTCTGTTGTCGCCTCAGTTTCCTTTTTCCGTTGTAGAGGAAACAGTTGTACAAGGGCTTAATTTTTATGGTCTTTGAAACCATTCAGCCTTGTCTCATGAACTGCAAATATGCAATACTCTTCTGCGACATCATGCAACGCACATTGGAAAAAAAACATTATGACGCCGCATTCTGTTCGACATCTCACTGCACTGCTATTTATGGATGATCCTTTAAATATTTTATTTTAATTGGATTGCGCAGCGTAAGGAAAACACTCACCATGGGCCTACATTGCGTGTAAATCGTTTTTGCTTAATACCTTTTCAGTAGAATGATTGTACACCTAAAAAAATTTTAGGCACAGGCTGAGTTTGAACCGAAGTTGCATTCACTCGTAGTGCCTTATTACTTTCCTTTTTTCTAGTTTTTTGTTGCTTAAATGTGCCGTATTGTAATGTAATACCTATGTGCTTTAAATAGACTCTGTTCTCGCGCTTCGTTGCTTAGGTGTGTTGACTTTCTACTCTTTTTGTATTGTTTGTAGAAGTTCATGTCCATAAAACATCGCATAACTATAATAAATACAATATTGAAACAATGATAGCCTGGAGCTCTCGCATCGCGCACTGGTGAGCGAAGTTGATCTGTTCGCGCCGCCGTGTGTTCGAGTCTCTGTCTTTAAATATTTATTTCGTTTTATTTATTTCGGTTAGCTCCAACCCACAAGCATCGCAAGATCTTGCTCAGGGTTTACACAACGGAATAATACTTTCGCGCTAATATTCCTCAGATCGTGGTACCTTTGACCTCAGTAAATTCTGGTGGTTGACTTTTGCTGCTGATCATCTACAAGCTCCATATCTGAGACGTTTGTGATGACCAAGCAGTTTGCTATAGGCTTCACCACACCAGGAATTCATAAATTATTGTATTTTTCTGGCTAGCACAAGCAAAAAAATATAGATACAAGTGCTTCAAGAACATTTTTCCTCCGCGAGATACTCAAGATACGAAAAAAGATGCATCCCCGCGTGACTGCGCCTTTCGACAGCTTAAAGTTGCCTGTTAGGCACCAAGCCGGATAAAAGCACTCATAGCCGGATAAAAGTGCTCATTTTGACCTATATAGGCTTCTGTATTACGCTTCTTTGGCTTCTTGTATTAGGCTTCTCGAGCATTATCACTGCCTCCGAACTTAGCGCCCGTGCTTCTCGAAATATTTCAACACGCAAACAATATTCAATATTTCACTTGAAATGTCGTAAAAAAAATTCTGCCTGTCAGCTGCAACAACTGACCGCATTACACGCTGCCGTTGACCTCGCAGTCCACAGGGCTGATTTTACCCTTCATTTGTCGCCCGCACAGCAAAGGCCTATTTTACCCACTCTTACACTTCCGATCGGTCTGCAACTGTTGGTACCATACTTAGCGCGCACCGGGCCGTCCCAATGACTCAAGCCGAGCCGCCGCGGTGGCTGAGTGGTTACGGCGCTCGGCTGCCGGCCCGAAAGACGCGGGTTCGATCCCGGCCGCGGCGGTCGAATTTCGATGGAGGCGAAATTCTAGAGGCCCGTGTACTGTGCGTTGTCAGTGCACGTTAAAGAACCCCAGGTGGTCGAAATTTCCGGAGCCCTTCACTACGGCGTCTCTCATAGCCTGAGTCGCTTTGGGACGTTAAACCCCCATAAACCAAACCAAACCAATGACTCAAGCCATGGCTTCGAGGCCGTATTTCAAATAATTCATACACACTAAGTGTTTTCAGCCTTTACTTATAGATTTTTTATGGCTGTTCCGGATGCAATTGCTGCATACTGTCGCAAAGATTACCGTCACAGTTGTGACAGAGTGAATACACATTATCACTAAGTGGTGACGACAGTCCAGCGAGCAGGAAGACAGAGAAAAGGCTTCCAAGCGAAGCTCTTCATTGAGGCTGACTTGAACCCACAAAGAGATTAATGATTCGGCGGCTGCGTCGCAACAAGCCTGCTCTTTGGTCATCTAACAGAATGCCCCTCGTTCTCGGCCATGCTCAATTTAAAGCTGGCAAGGAACAATCGAGATAAGGTGCCAAAGCAACTACAACAGTATGGAGCAATGTGGAAGCTGTCCTTCACGGCCTCGATCAATCGATTTAAGTATGATGTGCATCTCGCATCAGAAACAAAATGACAAAGCCGCGTGCCGGTGGCTTTCAGCGTGAACAAATAATGATTACAACGTTTTGTGGAAACCCTCCTCTCCGAAAGAAGCATCGACCTGACGCTTTAAATTTCAAGTAAAGTGATAAAAAACACGGACGCTACAAAACAGTCAAAGGCGCAGTTGCAGCGCAATAAAAAGAAATAAAAATAAAAGTGGCCAGCCCGCGCCACCGGCTGGCACAAGGGAGTGGCAAAACGGACAGTGAGAACGGACAGAGTTACCTGGTCGTGCGCGGCGTCGCTGGGATGTAGTCATTCCATCAGGGACGACTTCATAGTCCAGTTCAACTAGTCGATGAAGAACCTTGTAGGGGCCGAAATAGCGGCGAAATAGTGTTTCACTGAGCACCGGGCTTGTATTCCGCGTTACGTTGGGGTACATTGTAGCGTCGGATGTCGCTGTGCTTATGGTCCTTGACCCGCAGCTGGGCAAGCCGTCGGGGTTGTTCTGCGTGCGTAAGCTACGCGGTGACGTCGATGTTGTTTTCATCGGTTACGTTGGGATACACGACGTCGAGCATGGTGGTCGCCGCCTTGCCAAGGTCGAGCCTAAATGGTGTCATCTGGGTGGTCACCTCAACAGCAGTGTTGTATGCAAAGACGACGTAAAGGACGATAGCATCCCAAGTGTTGCGTTCGGCGTCCACATAGATAGTGAGCATGTCAGTGATGGTTTTGTTCAGACGTGGGGTGATGACGGTAGAATTTGGCGAAGGTCCCCCCGAACAACCTCGCATATGATTTCCCGTAAATATCCGCTGGTCGTTGACACGGTATCGAGGTGGGTGCCGGAGAAGATGTATGTCTGCCGGTCGTATTGGCGAGCTCTGGCTTCTAGGGTCCTCTCTATGGTGGCCACTTGAGTAGTGAATTCTACGATGATCTTTGGCGGACTGCGGACCAGATAGGTAAAAAAAGGTTCCATGACATCTAGAATTAGAGATCCCAGCTTCTTCCTTCTCTCATGCTGGGATCAGCGCGCCGAAAAAGGCGCTTCATTTCTTCGAGGTACGCAGTCACGGTCCCATTTTGGTGCTGGATTCGCGACCCCAGCACAGCCTCCGCTCTTTCTTGCGGGACGACGCTGCAGAAAGTGAGCAGCTGCTGTTTCATCAGGGTCTCCCAAATCGTCAAGGAAAGCTCGTGGGTTTCAAACCACGTTCTCGCTGAACCGTCTGATGCAGAGTAAACGTTTCGAAGTTTGCTGTCGCCCCAGGCGTTCAGGATAGCCACGCTGTCGAACAAGTCAAACCAGTCTTCGACTTCTTCAAGTGGTTGGCCACGGGAAGACGATGGCTCACGAGGCTGGCGAAGTTCGACGGAGGTTGACTGTGCACAAGAGTCCACCTCTGGTGGCATAACACTGTTGCTGGTGAGCACCTCCATCAGATGTCACGCAGTGGTGACAGCAGCCCTGCGACCAGGAAGGCCGCGGAAATGCTTACAGACGAAACTGTTTATTGGGCCGACTCGCGCCCACAAGGAACTTTATGACTTGATGGCTGGATAGCAAGAAGCGTCCTCGGGGATCATTTAATAGAATTTCCGTTGCTCTTGGCAGTGCTAAATTTCAAATTGGCATTGAACTGTCGAGATTAGGCGCGAAAGCAACTACAACAATCTGGATAAATGGGAAAGCAGTTCCTCATGACCGCGATTAATCGAGATAAGCCTGGTCGCATCTCCTGTCACAAACACAATAATAAAGCTCCGTGTTGACAGTTCTGAGCGTGAAAATATAGACAGTACAAAAAGCGACGGCACTGTAAACGCTACGCTCTGCAGATTTTCCTGCAAAATTTGCCCAAATCCAGTACGTAATGCACCCTGAACACTTTAATAAAAAGCGCTACTATTTGGTCTCAACGGAATTACAAATCATGTAAATTCTTTTCACCGCTTATTTTCGCCTTTTCTGATCTACGAAGCACACGGTAGATACCGCCATTACAGTCGCAAGACGTCATCACTCTAATATCGTTCCAAGACCAGTAAAGCATAAAAAAGAATTATCAACGCTGTCTGCAATGAGGAATTTCGCCCAACCTAAACATATCCTCCCATTCTTGCTGAAAAAAAATTCTCAATGAAACCTTAGCATTTAGCTTCAATTCACTTTATTATTTTCGTTATTAACATTAGGGTATCCCATCCATATTTTACATATTAGCGTGATCTCTCAGTTTCGCAGCAAAATTTTTAAATTAGGAAAAGCGAAAAGGGTATCATATCGCCCCCACGCTTGCGCCTCAATGCGACATATGTTTGTAAAAGAAACACTTGCAAGTGGTCATGCGGTGCTACGCAGGAAATCTGCGCTACCAGGCTGGATTCCAGTAAAACGGGAAGTTGAGCTAGTTGGTACATCATTGCGGATGGAACAGCGCAAAACGGACGAAAGACGGAGAGAGAAGCATTCGTCCGTGTAATATTCTCTTCGTTTTTCATCCGTTTTGCGCTGTACCAACCGAAGGCTTGATTCTACCTTTCGCTTTTGCATGTTCGGTTTGGCACCTTTTCGCTTTGGCATCAAATTATTTGCTTTGGCGTCGAACCCGCTGTAATTCCACTCAGCGAGCGCGGAAGACTTCCGCGCCGTAATTAAGGTGTACAGCACTTTTGATTTGCACATTGAGAATTCAGACCGTTGCTGCGCCTTTCGTGTTCTTAAAACTAATTTGTTATTGAGCGGCCTTCGCAAACCTACGCGGCTCTGCACGAACAGATGAGAGTTGATGCTGACGACGATATACAAGGCGTGGCTCCGGCAGGTACGGCGTGCGCCGAGTAGGATAGAGCAGCAAGGAGCGGAGCTGGTTTGCACGCGCCATCGCTGTTTAGAGTCCAATCTGCACCTGCAACAATGGTACGCACTTTCTTACTCTCCCTCATTCGGACCGAAAATTTCGAAGTACTTCGTGCTAAGCTGGAGCGTTCCTCCCCACAGTAATCGCTGGGGCCTCGGCTTCAGACCACGAACCACGCCGTTTTCAAGAATATTATTTCTACTGCTAAACATCTTAAGCCCCAGTTTGCTTCATTCATTCATCTGCCAGTGTTAATTTTAGAAAGCAGCAGCCTGCCTCACAACAAGGTACATTCGTTGGTAAAAGTAAGTCTGCCCCCTTCCCCCCTACCCTCGTGTTCTGAAGCTTGTCCCTCTGCATGGGGGCGCCACCTGACGAGGCTTTCCTTAAGGGAGGGGGGGGGGGGGCGCTTACTTTTGCTTACGACTGTACCGTGTCGGCTTTCGAGTGCTACAGTCGTGCGGTTGCGACACCCCCGAAGCGCGAAATCTCTATACAGGCCTTGAGAAGTATCATTCTCACCTCTGGGAATTTTGATAAGTTTATTGCTATAACAAGTTGCGGCATATGCCGCAGAAAAGCAGACCTTGTGGCCTTGGAACTTTTCACCGGCTCCGTACCACTTTATATAGAAGGACTTGTCGGTTTCCAACGATTTCTCTCATTTTTCTTACGACCCATTAGAGCCAGTACGTCTGTGTTTTCCTACGCTTGTTTCTATTTTCTGCAGACCTATTGCACGTGTCGCTGCAACAATGTTCTTGGTAGCGTAAGTGCACAGTAGATCCATTAACCAAATAAAAATGTTTTTGCTTAGTGGCAACTCCCAAACATATTGCAAAGCGGTAGCAATCTCCTTCGGAACCCCTCATGGCTATAAGCCTTAAGAACGGCGGAGGAGGAGCTCTTCGGAGAGTATTACTGTGTGCTTGCGATTGGGGGCCACGGGGGTTAGTCAGCGACTTTGAAAATGGGTAATATGCACTCATGTGCACACGGTGTAATCTGGAGTGGATGGTCTCGTAGTAGTGACCACATTGCTACTGCTTTAGAAGAAAAGCTCTGCACTAAAGAACGGAGGTAACCTATATGTGGTCAAGAGTAAACCACGTGGACGAAGGAAACAAATTTCCGCGCTAAAAGCAAAAGAGGGCATTGCCATAAGAATTATGAGCAAGATAGTTAATGTAGGCCAGGAGTTTACACTTATCTATACAGACGGCAAAGTAATCAGGACGATATTACCAGACGCGCAGAGGGATCAGCCACCGCGCTGTAACAAAAGAGGCTGGAAAGAAAACCTTAGCAGCAATGAAACAAGGCAAAATAGCTGGTCAGCATCGGGTAACTGCTGATCGCTTGAAACACTGTGCTGATATTTAGCTAAAAACTGCCCCCTCTGCATATGCCATGCCTCGTAAAATCGAGCGTACGGGAATCATGGAAGAACGCTAGCATTACCTAAACCCATAAATGCCAAAACTTCACGAGAATAAAAAACAAAAATTCTCTTCGACACAACGTTTTACATCACTTCAGGATTCGAAATATTTCTTTATTTGATTAAAATGTTTTCCTAAACACTATACTTTGAGCCATCCTTCTATTAGTAAGTTAGGCGCATGCTCTACCTATTACGGCGATAACACTTCCAACACTTCACACCAACTCTAATTGCATATTTCATCTGCTTACGCATGTTAAATAGCTTCTGAACATTTCCTTTGCAAGCGTTGCGTTTTGTGCGTTTACAAAGGCCTGCCCGTCACCTCTAGAAGCAGTGAAGCGCTAGACTCTATAGAGCCTCGACTACATTGTCACTCCGCAGAAAAACCAAACAACATTTACACAATACAATATACAATACAATATTTTATTCCAAACAACGTACTCAATGTACATGTTTGAGGTGAAGGGAGGAAAAGTCATGTAACAGCGGCTGACGATGCTCATCATCACGTATGGTGTGTTCGGCAGCGCGGTGTTCAGCAATGTCAATAATCATTAGGATTGATCATAATAATAATAAGAAAACGTGGATTCAGGAAACACGAGGGCAGTTCAACAGTTTCAATATTCAAAAAACAGTTGTGACTAGAATTTTTGTGGGTTTTGTCATTTCTGAAAGATTGACAATACAGAAAACAAGAAAAAGCAATTTCAAAGAGGTTAAAAGCACGAAAATGAAGAACACATTGCAGAAAGATCTCGAGCAATCGCTTTGAGTATATTGTTGAAGTAATATCTTTGGTAAACCAGACTAGTTCAAAGCAAAGGTAATGCATACCTTAGGTCCTGACATGTACCAATATTCATTAAGGGGTGTTAGGTGAGGTGCAGGGTTTTCTTTCAAGTTAGAGATGCAGGTAAGTAAAACAACGTTCTGACGAATTTGGCTTCTATAAACTGTTTGTATACTTGCTTATAATCTTGCGCATTCTGATGAGAAAACTAGCACGCGTGATTCGCTCATGACAATGCGTAAATTTTGTTTGCTGCAAGAAAAAAAGAAGAAAGTGGACGCGCAGGCGTGCATTAAAAAAAAATGTGGAGCGCGAGCTCGAGCTCTTTGGGTGGACCTGACCGCAGTTTTGCTGATAGGTAAAATGGCCAGGAAAAGGCAGAAGGGTGAAAAAGTGTTGCAGTGCTGGAGGTAACCTTGTCGTTGTTCGGCGAGAAGCCTGGAAAGAAATTTTTCTCCAAATTTCATTATTAAACTCGAATGCAACCGGCAAGCCGCTCTTTTTCGTACGTTTTCTTTTCTTCTGAGCTAAAGTTACACAGCGGCTTAGCAGAGGGTGAAATCCTACACCAATGTAGTGCGCTCAATAAACAAAACCAGCCGAAATAAATATTACCGAAAGTATGCCAAGAATCTCGAACAATTCGTAATCCTCGAACCTTTGCCACTGTGCTGCCAACAGCAGTTCAGCGCCCCGCACGACGCAAAGGAACAAAGAGGTACGCGTTGAAAAGCGGCTATTTGTTCTGCGGTCAGGAACCTTCAGGTGAGCTGCTATCTTTGTCGCACGCGTACGTGCGTGACGAAACTACCACTGTAGGTTTCACCCATCCGGCAATCTTTTATGTCAACAGCCGCAGCTAAAGGTTTACCTTTGCCTCTGGGCTTGGGCAAGCTCAAGTTTGTAAGTACTTTTTCAGTTGCCTTGTGATCCCTTCTTGATCCATCTGATGGCGCAGCGACAAAGTTGTCCGACTTGAAGTTATTTTGTTTTCCGGTTGAAATATCTCGAGCACCTGCTTGTATTTCAACATGTTCGCCGTTTCGCGCAGCGGAAAATTTTCTACGTCACCTATTTGCCGGGCTCCATAGCTTCCTTCTTTCTTTCAGGGGACGGATAGAATTCTTATCCATGCTAGTTTGTATTCTTTTATCTTTTTTCTTTGAATACGTAACACAAAGGAGTGAGTTTTTGTCCTGAAATATTTTTATACTTCTTTATTGCCGAGTCAGCGGGTAGCAACTGGCGTTGACAGCGGGGCTAAGTGAACCGCAACTCTTACCAACATAAATCTTAATAAATAACATGGCGGAGGGGGATACAAGAGAGATGTTCGCCATTTCTCGGAGTAGCCTGTGGTGACGTGTTCTGTCCGTTTCGGAGGAAAATAATAAAGAGAAATCGCCCGCTTGAGTATGTTTGATACATGCCAGCAAAACATTTCTTGTCGTTGAAACGTAATAACACAGTGGGACATTGGGATCTTTAATACCCGTTTGTGGAATGCCTTAGTGACTGCTCAGTAGTATTGTAGAAGCGGGGGGAAGGATGAAACATTTCCACCATGCTTTTTCCTGAGCTTAGAATTTACTCTCATCAGGTGGTCGGAAGAAAGCGCTGAAAATTCCCCTGCCACTACAGTGGAGGCTATAAATTACCCGCCAGTTTTGTGCATCAAGCCGACTGCACTGCAGGCCTGAGTGAAGTTCTGTTTGACATATCAGTAACGATCCAATTAACTAAGCAGGTGTTATTGGGAGCTGTGTTGTCCATGATTTCTTTTTTTGTTACATGTGTGAACACTAAACAATATTGTCACGTAGTGGTGACGGCAGTCGAAGCAGCGATGAATACGGACGAAAGGATCTTCTAAAAGAACTGTTTATTGGGCTGACTTGCACCCAAAATGGACTGAATCACTCGGCGGCGGCGAAGCGACAAGCGTGCTCGGCGGTCGTCGAACAGAATGCCCGCCGCTGTCGGCCGTGCTCAATTTAAAGCTGATAGCGAACATTCGAGATAAAGGGCGCAAAGTTACTAGAACATTCCGGAACAACGTAGAATCAGCTTTGCCTGGCTGCGATCAATCGAGATAAATCTAGTCGCGTCTTGCGTCGCAAACAAAGTGATAAGGTGGCGTCGCGGCAGATTTGAAAAACGAATAAACACTGCAAATATTCGCGGCAATATATGCAGCAGAAAGGAAAGAGAACCGCTGAATTTATTGTCGTCTAGGACACGTATTTTACAAACCTAATTAAACACACAACAACTACACCGTCTGTCTTCTTTATATATATATACATTAACTTTCTATTTTAGCTTTGTCATATTAAACATAGTGTTTTGAGCACAAATATAACAAGAAAAAATGTGGGACACCAACTAAGAAGGAGACACGACACGAGGTTGACTAACAACTGCCCTTTATTTCGGCGCACAGGAGAATGTATAGGAGAATATGAGAGGAACATTAGGATAGGCAACCCCCCAAAAAAACTAACTACGCAGTCGGTCTGAAACAGAAGCAGTCAATGTCAGCGCACAGAAACGAAGGAAGAAGGAAATAAACACGTCTAAAACCGGGAAATAAAAAGCGTCAACCAGGATGCAATATTAAAAATGATAAAAGCTAAACGAAAAAAAAGCATTCACCTTGTATTAGGGGAAGTGCGGGGCTAGCTAGAGTCCCTAGTGCCACCGCGTACCCATCAGTTGTCAAAAAGTGCAGGCTTTCCCTCAGTCTAGTACTTGGCTTCCCTGATGTGAAATGCTCGGAAAATTTTCTTTTCAACTCACTCTGCCTTCAACAAACTAACTTGTGCCATTACACTTTTCGTCAAAGGTACCCTTGCACCATTAAAAATTTAAAATCATCATCATTACCACACTGAAGTTCATTCTGCATAATTTGAAGCACTACCTATATTTATGTAGCGGCACTGAATTTTGAATATAAACTTCATTTAACCACCTTCTTTGGGTAGAGACCACATTCGATATACGCGGCATAATCCCAGGTGCGCAAGGGAGCAACAATGAGTGAAAAGAAATTATTCCATTCCACAAACTAATGTTTCGCAAATTTAACGAAGCCACATTTCATGTAGAATAAAGCATGCAACACGACAAGATTCTTCGTACTATATTTAAAACGCACGCCTGCGCACAGACCCTCTAGCCGGATTTTTTATATACTATCAGCTGAAGACAATCAGGCATCAAAGATCAAAGCCGCTAATGAGATATTCCTGCAATGATTTCAGACCTCAAATCGAGCAATGCTCATTTCGCTTTTCTATTTTGTTCAGTTTTGAGATATTCTTGCGGAAACAAATGCGCGCGCAATAAAAAAATAACATAATAAACTGCAAATCTCCAACCAAAATTTTAACTTTAACCCAACGTTTCGAAGCCGACTCTGCTCCTTCATCAGGGGTCCTCAGCTACTTCATCAGGGGACCCCTGATGAAGGAGCCAAGTCGGCTTCGAAACGTTGGGTTAAAGTTAAAATTTTGGTTGGAGATGTGCAGTTTTTTATGTCTTGAAACCTAACCAGACAGGCAAATCTGAAAAATGATTGCTTTTCAAGAAAAAATAACGAAAGGGAGATTTCATGACACCGGTGCCAAAACGTGAAAGGCAAAGTACGGTGGCACTACTGTCAGCGAAATGATTAGAATGGGAAATTTCACAAAGGAAACGTTCTCATGCCTCGTTCGCAAGATGTTAAGCACAGAGCAGCTTAGTCAAGCGAGGAACGGTCGCAGTGATTGGTCGTTTGATCGTGTGATATCGAAAGAACAAATGTATATAATTCATAACCAGGTTAAGATTTACTTACCTGAATTTTGTGGAATTTAACCTGACCAACGCTCCAGACACAGGCACAGTTTGCACATACAGCCACCCGTTACACAGAAAGACACTTTCAAATACAGCTTTTTTCCAAGAGCGATTAAAGAATAGAATGAACTACCAGATCCAGTTGCCATATCTTCATCTGTCAGTGCTTTTACTGCTGGGTTAGAGGCTCTTATCTTCCCTGACATGATTGCGTCTATGTGGATTCAGTTTCTGATGAGTACAATACGAGTGTATTTTTTTTCATTCGTTCACTGCATGCCAATTTTTACATATACTACCACTGCTTTGCAATGTCGTTGTATTTTTGTTGTCGACTTGGAGCGAGACTTACCTTTTCTTTGTTGATTTTTTGTCTACTCCTGTAAAAGCCCTTCTTGGGCTGACAGTATCAATAAACCAACCAACAAACAAACAAATACGGTACGCGAATACTAAATACAGAAAATTCAAGTACTGCAGTGGAAATAGGAGGCTGTTTGATTAGCATTTTCGATTACTGGTCACTGCGTCTTGACACAGAAAATCAACATCTCTAGAATTTATTTTCGACAACTTAGAATTTGTAGCGTTTCCGTTACTACCCTAATTGTGCTCTAGAATTTTGTTTAGAGCGTATTTCAGTTGTAATCGGCGCGGTTGGGGGCACCTGGTGCCTGTATCGTGGGGCAGGGGTGACCGCAGCGCCAGATTTCCCTCTAGTGACCTTACTATAAAACTCAGTACACTTTTTGTGACCACTGCGATGTGACGCGAATCTTATTAGGTGTTGATTAGGCGCGCGGTGCAGTAGGCGTAGTGAAGACATGTTGCTTCTCTCGCGACTGTCAACCATAGGAACAGAACAAAGCCACGCAAGTGCTGGCGAATATGGCGGCAGCGTAATACCCGGCGTTTCACATAAGATACTCCAAATTAAAAAAAAAAGGATTTTGATTTATAACAGCCCTTTTGGTGTCAAAGCATTGCCAGCGCTATAAGCATCAACATACTTCCTAACACGTGCTAGCAAAAGGCTGATTACCTAATAGTGAACAGCTACCTTTTTAACTATTACTGTTGGTCTCCTTATTTATTGAGAGGCGTGTAGCCCCTCATAACTAATATCCATACCAGTTTTTAGAACTTCAAAACTCAGTTACCCGTGGCACTTTGGCCCAGCAAGTTTTGCTACATCGCGTCAAAATGCATGCGCTTTCCAGAAGCTCGGAGGAAAAGCGACCCCTCAAGTGCACGTAACTCGTCACAATAGCCAAACTATGTTCGGCCACAGCGCCGAGGGTAACTGTGTTTCCTAAATTCTAAAACTAATAAGGATATTACTTATGGTGGGCTACACGCCAGTAAGCAAATTAGGAGAATAACGGAAATAGTTCAACAGTTGACATTCTAAATTACTTAACCAGCCTGCTAGTCTGCACGTCACAGCTGTTTTCTCATGCGCCACGCCACTGACAATACTAAGCCGAAACAAGCGCTCTTGTAACTCAAAAAGCCTGTTTTTAAAAATGCGGAACATCTAAGGTGAAGCAAATGGTATAACCGCTGCCGGAGCTGCACACGCGGTGCACAAAGCAGGCGGCATAGGTAACTATAGAAAAGCGGTACCTAAAGAGTACACCACAAAAAAAAAAAAGCTGAGGTGATCGCAAAACTGAGGCCGTTGGCTCAGAGCGGCGTGAGGCAATTCTAACGCGCCAAGTCTAATGAAATTTGGCTTGATTATAGATTCTCTTTAGCGAGTGTCAGACATGACACGATTCAATTTAGAGTAGATGCAATTACAGGACTATTAAGACGTTTTTTTTTCAGAAATAAAGAGTTCTAAAATGTTCCTAATATGTGCTTTTAACATCCGCCCTAATCGAGCTGGAGTTATCTTCCTGTAAAATCGAATGTAGTGGCAATAAAATTTGGTGGGTAACAAGATTACACTACTTAAATTTCATTAAAGTGTCAAAAGTTGAGATCTCCTACTTTAACTAGAAAGCAGCGGTGAACGCAACAGCCAAAAGGCTGCGCAAAGAAAGGTTTTGGCTTGAAGAGATAGGTGGTGCTGTATTATGCTTCGCATAGAACAAATTAAATTAGAAATGGTGCAACCGCCACAGGCGATGAAACTGTAGTTACAATTGCGAACAGATTGCGCTTTACTCTTGCTTCATGTTTCGATGGGATGAGGTAACGGATAAAATACGAGCAATGTTATCCCCTCATCTCTGCGCCCTATCAGAGCAATATCAAGAACAACTCGATGTTTTCAGAATTAGATTGGAGCCCACAACCGCGGCGCCTGCTTATCCATACCTTCTATTATTGAGTTGTTCAGCTGCCAGCTGGTATTGCAACAATTTTTCTCACATTTCTGTCTCTCATCAATCATACGTGATTGCCTCTATACATCTGTGAGTGGTAAAAGTAAATGAGCGAATTTGACATCGTCAAAGCAGATTTGAATCATTTAGACGTTCCTCGACTACTAACCTGCTAGTTCTTTTTCGGTGGAATTTACTGCTTGTCCTTCCTTGTTTTTCTCCGAATATTCTTATGAATATAAACTAATAAACACTTTAACCGACGGAACAGTGCGGTTCATTCATAGCAGTACTTTATTTGCACCTGTTGCATCACCTGTCCATTCATTAGGCTTCAACGCTTATTCGTAAGTCACAGTTTCTTGTTCATAAAACGCAATAAAAATTTGAGGGATTTCCATCGCAAACATTTCTATTTGACTCACTAAAATGCGCTGTCTGGTAACAATTAGCATCGCAAATCTTTAAGTGGATTAGAATGCGTTGGTGTTAATAGCTTCTATCATAATTCTATCCACGCCGTATATCAAAGAGACACTAAATTATTACAACGTGGCCATTATAAAACAACGCAGAACCGGTAGGACATTTCTTGTAAAATTGTGTCCATTAAAAAACCTAAATATTCCTGAAAATATACTACCACGTGGGGAATAACGCAGGTATGAAAACCAATTATACGCATGCTCACTACGACAGACAAATAGTACTGTGCACTAACAATGAAACATTACAAGAAGCCACATCCAAAAAAAAAAACGGAAACCTAACTTGCCAAGGAAAAAGGCTAAAACCAAAGTGAAAACAGAAGGAATTCGGTAGACGGGGGCGATTTTTTTCTCCTGCACACAGTGTCTACAACAAATTACAGCTCTCGACGGTGACGCTCACAAGAGAGAGTAGAAACATACAGGTCTCTAAAAATGTATACTGAATAAGAAACGCTACGCATCTTTGGTGCGTGCAGGTGCTGCATATCTGCTAGAGGAAACTACCTGGGTCGCAGAACACCTACCGCAGTGATTTCGACTAGAAGTGCCTAGGGAAGACCAACACTCGTGCAAGGTTATCAGAGCGGTCGTGTCCGGGAAAACCGGGAAGTTGCTTCTCAGAGACAAAGAATGCGACTGCATAGGAAAGAGAAAATTGCCTGAGCTTCGTAAGGGCTAGTAACGTGTTATGTGGATGCCAGTTCTCAATTTTTTTTCCTCCGGGAGTCTAGGGCTCTTTTCAGGAAGTCAGTAATGCTGGCTAAATATGAAATTCTTGCCTGAAAGAATGTCAGGACTATTTTGTGTCTAGAATGAACAATCTGTTTTCTAAAGAAAGAAACAGAGATGGACGTCGTCGTGTTGCACAATGGACATAGAAAGCGTTGTTGTTGAAATTCTCCTTGAAGCATTGGAAGCTCTGTCTGGCGCTTTTACTTCTCTCTTCACTCACACGGAGGAATGTGTCATTAAATAACACTGCAGCTGATTTTAGCCGCCAAAATGTCCTTAGTTCGAAACAAAAAATTACAAATTGGGGCATAAATGCGTTTTCAGAAAAATAAGGCTGGAAATTCGTGTGCATTGAAATGTGCGGCGTGCATGCATTCCTCAACTTTTTGAGTCACTCATGTTATTTTTTTTAATACGGGCTTTTATATACACACACAAATATTCAGATTTTTGTCGGTAGTAGGACATAAAGTGTTTCTAAAGGAGATCGAGAAGGCCAGTCTGTGCTGATGATTATTACGTGCTGAAATTCCTTTCGGTTACTTCCATGAACATGCAGTTAACCATTATTGAAATTTATGCCCAGTGATACCGATTTACGACAAGCGAAATAAAATAATGGCATTGCATGACTGGTGTAAAATTCCAGAACTGCACGCGGATTATGCAGAACGACGTAGAGCTGACAACTTAGATCACTTGGTGTTCTTTACCGTGCGCAGTCATCACCAGGAACATGGAGGTCTTGCATTTCAGTTCCGCTGATATACCAGCACCGTGACAGGGATTCCACTTGGGTACCGTGGGCCCAGGAAAGAAAAGCAAAAACACTGAGCCACCACTTTGAGTTGGAAATAAAACTTAGTATCCCATAACGGGTTTGGTTCTTAAGGTCAGAATGATATGACAACTTTACAAAGGTACATTTCTTTGAGTGAAAAAAAAAGAAAACAGGGCATCCTGTTCAGAGCAAAACTATACATTAAATGTCGTGTCAACGTCGCTTTTTGAACGTCGCATATTCACAGAGCAGAATCTTTGCACGATGAAGCATGCTATTTAGCGTTGTGAAAAAATTTTGAAAAGTACTTTACATAGTGTCCTCTCCTCTAGCTCGTCGTTCTCAAAATTTAGCATGTTTCCAACGGCAAGGGAGGGCAGAACGGGGGTACGTTATCTTAAAAATATCTTGCAAATAGCAAGCAAACTTTTGCAGGTAACAGCAAAACTGTTTGTGAGCGTGAACTGAAGTAACGTGCATGTCTCGAAAACAAAAAAAAAGAGCGGAAAGGCCATGGTACAGGGGCTTCATTCAGCTCCCGTGCGCAAAAGCGTTCCCAGGAACTTACGTGAATATTGCCCGATGTCACCACAGGTCAGTGGCTTAGCCAGAAATTTTCTTCAAGGGGGAGCTCATGTTGCAGGGCGTCCTCCTCATTGAATTTTTGGAGGAATCAAAAGCAACAATAATAACTTCATTGTGATTGACAATGATATTCTGTATTAAATAGCGCTACGCACTGTCTAGACGAGTGGGATATGTATTATTTAATTAAAAGAATGTATTCGTATGTCTTAGTGCCGCCGCGGTGGCTCAGCGGTTATGGCGCTCTGCTGCGGACCCGAAAGACGCGGGTTCGATCCCGGCCGCGGCGGTCGAATTTCGATGGAGGCGAAATTCTAGAGGCCCGTGTGCTGTGCGATGTCAGTGCACGTTAAAGAACCCCAGGTGGCCTAAATTTCCGGAGCCCTCCACTACGGCGTCCCTCATAGCCTGAGTTGCTTTGGGACGTTAAACCCTATAAACCAAACCAAACGTATGTCTTAGTAATCGTGGCAGACATAGCTGATACCAATGATTCGCTGGTTTTACGTACTTAATTAGTAAAGAAAATATCACACGAAGTATAAAACTATATCAGTCCGAAACCAGCAAAGCTGGGCATGGCGCTCATGTGAGAAACATAAAGGACATGAAATGAGCAGAGGACAAATATTTTAATGAATCTTTGTCGTTCAAGAACCTTTACATTTTTGTACATATCCAACGGCGAGGGAAAAATCTCAATGACGCTGCCCTTCGTTCCAGTGTACTGCGCAGCTGGAGCTGTCACCGGTCATGCAGTGCGAGTAATTGCACCGGAATTTTATTCGCAACAGCACGCACAAGTATAAATGAGGAGTTCTGCAAAATATACATTAGAAGTGCGAAAATAAAATCGAGTATTAGAAATGCGAAGATACAACTTGATAAACGACAAGAACGCTGTATGTATGCACAAAACCTCGCAACAAGATATTTAGATACACGTATGTCTCCATTAAATCTACGTATCTAAGCAATATTCACTGTATACAATCCGTCAAACAGGGCAAATAAACATCTTGCGCAATCCCAGGTAGTAAACTTTACACACGGAAAGACAGACAATCCACGCAAGAACAGAAGTATAATAGCAGAAGTCGCGATATGTACTAGGGCCATGCTGCGGTCGCGACAGCACCATAAGGTTAGAATAATAAAGGAACAATGCAGAAATCAATACGAAAGTATGTGTTTTTAAATGCCTGCAAGGCACAACTATTCTGCCCCCATATTTAGGGAAGGGTTCTTTAATTCAAAGAAAAAGTAAAAGTGGAAGACGACAAAAATGTTCTGTATCAGAACGCTGCCTTCAAGTCTCTGCAGTTTTTTGGTAATTTGTGCTATAATCAGGAATGCGCCGCTCCCTTTTTGCAACGTCGATGGAAGTGGAGGCTTCTGGGCCTTTATTGGAACCCGGTGGGTCGGCAAAAGCCGCCCGGAGGAAGCGCCTGCACTGCAAGAGTGACTCGAGCAGCCAGGGCACTGTTGTGTACTCAGTTCCAAATGAAGACTCTTCGTCCTCGGCCGACGTCGGTCTAATACCAGTTGTTGGCAAGAAGGCCAAGCCAAGCGCAGACTGCGTAGACAAGCCGAATCGTCCTCATCGAGCACGTCAACGGTGTCCTCATAAAGAACGCCAAAGATCATCACGGCACGAAGTTCCTCAACGCATACAGCCTGGTTTGTGCCGTTGAACCCAACGGACAACTTGAACCTCGAGAACAGGCAAGCCATATTTATTTATCTGGAAAGCCTCGTACCGGGAGGCACTATAGATGTCAAAATAAACCCGTTCAAAAAAGTCATTGCCATTGATGTGGTGGAGAGAAGTGCACTAGAGAGTTTAACCGCAATTACCAAACTCGGCAACATCAGTGTACGCCCCCTTATTCTCCAGGACAGCGGCACTACGGCTGGCGGAATCTGCAACGTCGACATCGCCATCTGTGACGCAGATTTACCCACGTTGATCTAGGCGGCAACCAACGGCATTTCTATCATTCAAGTTTAGTGGTTAGGAAGATCTACATGCACCAAGCTGACTTTCAAGGGTGACTGCATACCATCGTACGTGAAGGTTGGACACTTTCGTCATCCAGTTCGACCTTTTGTGCCTAAGCCAATTCAATGCAGGAAGTGCATGAGGATCGGCCACGTGAGCGGTGTCTGCATCAACTCTATCGTGTGCCCGCGATGCTCCGAGTCACACAGCGGTGACGTTTGCCGCGCGACTACCTTGAAGTGCGCCAACTGCCATGGCCCTCATGACTCATCCTCGAAAGACTGCCCCCGTCTAAAAACCGAGCAGGCGGTACTGAAGCAAATGGTGCGAGAACATTCTACGCACAAAGAAGCCGCCGCAAAGGTGCGACGACGTTGTTCGCGCCACCGAAGGTCGTTAAAGAAAGCAGTCACATTTGAGAAGTGTGCCCTAAACGCAACTGCAGCTTGTCCGCCTCCACCAAAAACCGTACCAAATCAAGGAAGCCCGGCGCTTGGTGAGGCTGGACCTGCTGCCTCAGATGCAACACGGCCACCACTGCCAAAGCCTTCTACGCCTACTGTGTCAGGTATGTTGGCGCACTCAGGGCAGTGCGCAGCGCCTACGACTGATCCAGCCAACAGGCACTATCAAGGCCACGTCCCAGATATGCAGGTAATTGCAATGATAACTTCACTAATGAATGCCATGCGTGCTCTGCTTTCCAGCCTACGCACGCCAGCAGAAAATAGCGCACTTCAAGTGCTGGACGCGCTACATCCAGTTCTTGCGGCTCTACAGTAGAAGACATCATGAGTCCTTCGGATCTGTCTTTTCAAAAGAAAGTCAAGCAAGCTTTCATTTCCCAATGGAATGCTCGTGTACTCCAGTCCAAGATTTCCGATTTACGGCACTACGTCTACGAGAATCACTTCCCCATACTTGTGATTTGTGAGCCGAAGATCCCGGCAATCTTGCGAATATCCGGTTACAAGGCATTTGCATCACCCACGCGCAACAGATCCAGCAAAGTTTTTTTCTACATTCGACGTGAACTTACATATGTGCAACATTCGGTTCCTCCGAACGAAGAAAATCAGTACGTTTGCCTGACAGTGAAGAGCCAAGACCTGACGTTTAGGCTACTCGCGGTGTACTTGGCCCCATCAAGTCGTTTCGACGCCAGAAGGTTGAGTGGTTGGATGGCAGCTACACCTGCTCCGTGGGTCATTATGGGTGACTTCAATGCTCATCACATCATGTGGGGAGGCGTTAGGATGGACGTTAGGGGAAGACAGCTTGTGTCCTTCGCCTCTGACCATGACCTCCAGTGTTATAATGACGGAAGCCCGACCTTTATTCGAGGGGTGACTTATAGCAGCTGCTTGGACTTTACATTCGTTTCACAGTGTCTTACCAACAGCGTCCGGTGGTCTTCGGATGTACAAACCCATGACAGCGACCATATCCCAACCTATGTGATTTTTACCGGCCATTCCACATTTTCCCCAGCCACGTGTAGGCAGCGCATTGACTGGACAGCTTTTAAATTACTTATGGAGGCCGTGGAACACGCCATCTTCCCTTTTAACCCTGTCGCTAACTACACCGATTTTGACTTCGAATTTCAGCGACTGCGATCACAACGGCTCAGGGCAGAGCACAGATACCGACGCACAAAGTCGCGCGTAGACCTGAGAGATGCTAGGCGCATACAGAACAAGATTCAGCGCAGAATTCAGGCACTGCAAACACAACGCTGAGGACATTTTACCAAGCACATGATCCACAGAAGCCTTTGTGACGCATTTGGAGTGTAATTCTGGGTCCTCGCACGTCCCCTCAAGAGCGCTACCCGTTCAAATCCATCGCGCTCCACCAAAGACGCAGTGTGGTTGAGGTAGGCGAAGATTTGTGCGCAAGAATAACAGGCCCTCCGAATCCAGGCTCAACGCTGCACTGCAGCAATGTTCCACCCTCACGGGATTCATTGAGAGATGCACTATTCTCCATGGAAGAACTTGATGCTGCACTGGCTTGTTGAAGCCTTGTTGAAGTCCTTGATGCTGGCTTGTTGATGTCTTTGAAGCCCATCGCGCATATCTTCCATCGGAGTTCACCCCTGCGTCAAGACCGTGCTCACCCTTTTGGAGTCTTCATGAACCTCGGGTTCACCTCTATATTCCTGGAATTACGAAGAAAGCTGGTGTATCACTGCCCGCTGTGAAACAACTGAAAATGAATCACCAGCATTCTTACCACAGTCACCGTATACATGTTTACACAGATGGATCAGTTCTCTCAACCAGTTCTGCGGGGTCGGTGGTGATACCGGCCAGATCCATCTTCATGAAATTGAAGACAACCTATCCAAAATCTTCAACTGGTGCGGAACTCGCAGCCTTACGGGCTGCGGTTGAGTTCATCAGTCAAGAACCTCCACATGACTGGACGCTTTTCACCCACTCTAAAGCAACCCTTCAAGCCCTGCAAGCTGCGCTACGCTGCGGGTCGCAGGAACAACTTGTTGCTGACATCCGTCTACTGTACCACGGCACCGTATTCAAAGGTCATGACATCATTTTTCAATGGCTGCCAGGACACTGTGGTATTAACGGTAATCACCAGGCCGATGCGGCTGCGCGTTTCTCATATTTTTTCCCCGCCTAAACCTGTTTCAGTGTTAAACGCTGACTCTTCCTACCAGGATACGATTAATTTTTGCGATTTTAAGCAACACGGACAAGGTCTTGTTTTTACCCACGAGCTACACCACATGAATGTTTTGCAATTTTCATACATCCAGCTTAAGGTCTGAACGCCATACTTGCTGGGAATACCTACCACGTGCAAAGAAGGAACTCTTGCCTTTTAAGTCTCCTCTCTCAAAGATCGTGAAAAGGGGCATAGCTACTTCATATATGGAATCGGCCCTCAGCAAATCGTGTCCGCATAAATTGAAAGCAAAATTTAATAATCCGGTGCGCCGGCTTTTGCAGCAGGTTACCCTGTTTCGCTTTTGGCAGCTTTGGCTCAGGCCCTGATCCGGAAACATAAAACCAGAGCGCCAAAAAAGAGTGCGGCCGAATATGAAACTTACAGGCCTGTTGTGATGCCTTACATAAGGTCTCCCACCAACTCAAGAGAGTGGCTAGCAGGCATGGTATCCCTCTGGCGTTTTCTGCGCCGAACAAGCTTTCTAAGCTGTGCTCCCACAGGTGCGGTGATGGAAGGCATGGCTGCGAAATCAGGCATGGGTCAACCTCTGTCGCTTGCTCCACTGGAGTTGTGTATGCTTTCCCACTCTCGTGTGGAAATATTTACATCGGGCAAACAGGGCGCTGCATAAATGAGCGACTCAGGGAGCATGCGCTAAATGGGAGGAACAAAAGTGACAACAAAGGTGCACATCTTTTGTCACACATTATTAACTGCAGAAATTGCGCCCCGCGATTCGATGAAGCGGCGATTTTGGGCAGGAGCAGAAATGAACACGCGCGGCTTGCTCTCGAAGCATTCCATTTAAGAAGAAGGCTGAAGGATGTGTCAGCAATACTTCCTTATCACTTTACTCCACCAAACTGAAATTTTTGTGCACGCATCGTTGTCAGTAATCTCGCAAGACTGGAATTTTTGATAGCTTGGCAAGCGTAGAATAATGTGTATCTATGCGTTGGTGTGAGAAGAATAAAATAGTTCCTAGTGTTGCGCCTGTCCTTGTGTTTCTCCCGTGCATGTGGTTTGTCGAATGTTTCGCGCACATCGTTCATCAGTGCCGTTCCTAATGGTCTCAGACTTTCCATGCAATAGAGCGCTTGCAAGCACTATAAGACTATTCACCTAATGTTCACATATTCAATCCATTCAGTGTTTCCTGCAAGTTATCTACCGCTAACTTGAATGGCCTGCGCACTGCGAGGAGCGATGGTTGATTGGCAGCTTGTGCGGCGTTTTGCTCAACAATTTTCCGCTGAGAGCACTTATTCATTTCCACTCCTCTTGAATGTGAAGCGTTCTCGCTATCGTACTCTCTAAGTACTCCCGGAAGACGCAATCTTGTTTTGTCCGAGAATACCTGCAAATATCACCGAAGAGTAATAAATAGGAGGGCCTAAGATAACAAGGCCCCTTGCACAGTCACCTAAAGGCAACGAATTGTCTGCGTCGGTGCAACTAATCCCACGGGTCAAGAGAATATTATGGCGCACAGTGCGGGGATCAAATTTTTCTTATAGTTACTCAATTTTCTGCATCGATTATTGAGTATACCTTTCGAAATCAACATTTTCTTACCATTTTCTGGACCCAGTTATTTCCCTTCGGGGCTTCAAAAAACTGCACCTCTTTCGAAATTTCCTAGCGATCTGTCAGCGCGTAGTCAGTCCTCCAATAGGCTCTTTGAGTTCCAAGGAATAGGAAGTCCTATAACATTTGAGGCAGTTACCATTACAGAATCAACTTATGTAGTAAAATACTTAAGAAAAGCTTAAATAAGATATGTCACACAAGCTAACAGTATACAGTGGCTCATATAATTTGCTTCAAACAAAGAGCATTGAAAGGCATTAGCCATTTGCGTTGTTTTTTTATTATTAAGCAGCAAATATAATGCGACAAGACACTTTATAAATTTATTGCTTAATAAGACTACGAATTTAGCTGGGTGGAAATACATTTCTTTATTTAATGGCCACCGGCAACAATGAACAAAGAATTCTCATGCGTACCTGTTTGTTCGTCTTGTCTATGCATTCATCGTGACTGTTGTTCAAGTGACTAAAGAAAACGAATGTTTAAGGCGTAAGGCTTTGTTGGCTCAAGAGTGGCGTGGATTTAAGGTGTAGACGGCAGTTGTAATGCTCCGAATACTCCAAAACTCCTCGTTTGTACGAATAAAAGGGAGCGTACTCCTTCGATCCGAGTTCGTTTCTATCGCTCTATGGCTTATTGCGGAGCGCGAAGGCTGAAAATTATTTCTTTCTTTTAAAGCGTAAGCTCTACTTCGCCCTGTCTCCCAAGGTCATTCACCTCCATCGCCGTGACCTTGACCTCGCTCGGAGCGCAAAGTATGGCATGTGTGATTGATGTCACGCCGCGCTATCACGTACTTGTTCTAGTGTTGATAACAGCTGCTTTGCGGCGCTCGCTACTCAGCCCATGCATGGATGATGCGCCGAATGGGCCGTCTGTGCGTTCGCGTCAGCGCAAGCGTCAGGTCGAGTCCGATCATCCAACGCATGTAGATCGGTGACAAGGCACTCTCGCTAAAGAGAGAGAACGCAGCCGCGCCAGACAGGATGCCGAGACCCCCGAACAGCGAGACGCCAGACTAGCCCGTTGCCAGAGGCTTAACAAGCGCGGGACCGTGCCAAGATCGAAGCGGCAGCAGCGACTGCGGCTGCAGCCGATAGAGGTCTGTGCAGTCACTCGTAAAACCAAGCATAACCGCGCTTACGCTTGTGCAACTTGCTTCAAGAGTAACTGAATCCCTACATTTCTTTTTTTACCTGCCGCAGTGGCTCAGTGGTTATGACGCTCGGCTACTGATCCGGAGTTCCCGGGTTAGAACCCGACCACGGCGGCCGCGTTTCGATGCAGGCGAAACGCAAAGGCGCGCGTGTGCTGTGCTATGTCAGTGCACGTTAAAGGTCTTCAGGTGGTCGAAATTATTCCGGAGCCCTCTACTACGGCACCTCTTTATTCCTTCTTTTTCACTCTCTCCTTTATCCCTTCTCTTACGGCGTGGTTAAGGTGTCCGCCGATATGTGAGACAGATACTCCGCCATCTCCTTTCCCCAAAAAACTAATTTCCAATTTTTTTCATTTTTTTCGTGCTTGCAGAAAACTGGTTGCAAATGACGGCACCAAGAAATACAATTTTTTTTTCAACCGTCGTCTTCTCGCCACCATAATCACCCTGCATGTAATATCTGAGCCCTTTAGATATGGCACTTCATCCCATAAGTGAAGAAAAGGTGTTTTTTTTTTCTCGGAAGCCGACGAAACGTGGTCCGTGCTTTACAGTTGTTTCTCCCACACATTTTTTTTATCCTAGTAAGACTTCGTAGATTAATCTCCGAAGTATTCAAAATACGTCAAACTGAAGTCTAACTTGTCCCAAATATCGCTCAAGAAGGAAGTGGAGTTGTCTTGGTGCGGCTGCGACTTCAGCTGCATATTTTGTTTTCCAGATAGGTAGCTAGGAGTTCTATCTTGGTTCATGACTACGCGCGGTCAAAGTCACCGCCACTCTTTGGCAGAAATTCATCCATCCAACCGTAATATCACTTTTCTCACAAGCCAGTCCATGCGCGTAACGTAGCACACATGTGCTCTGGTCGCACGAAAATCTTTGCGATAATACCATTAAATATTTTTTTTCACCTAGTCTTGCTGCCTTTCTAAGGCTCCTGAACAACATTTATTTGAATAGGGGAATGTGCTGCTACTTTTCTGTTCTTAGCCTGCAATGTGTTTTACATATTTTGACGATCACGAGTTAGCATACGTGTTGGGCGGCACACGTGTACAACTTGAATTTTCAGGTCGCCTTTCGTGCGCAAGCCTCGTTTCCCTTTTTAATCAGTTTGGCTTCCCTAATATCTCCAGCCGGCTGGCTGCTGCACACTCTTGCGATCGCACTTTTTTTTTTGCTAAGCACTCCGACATCCTTACAATACTGTTAGAGTCGAGACGGCCGGTGGGAACAGGTTTATCGCCGACGGCTTGTCGGTACGTGCACACACAGAACATGAAGAACACACCCCCTACCAGGGCAGGCTATTTATACCCTTTTGGTGGCGCTGAGGTACTGATGACCGTGGCCCCCTGCTGGTTATAATATGCAACTCTTCCCCCCCTTATTTTGGATCGCTGCTAAGCGATCATTCGTATCCATACCTTTCGGGCACTCGCCGGGTCCTAGTGGATCGCCGCTGGGGCACTGGTCGTACTGGCTGCTGTGTGGAAGTCTGCTCGCTTACTGACCCCTCTCTCAAGGGCCCCGACGCCTGCACGGGCGTGCCGACGTCTATATGTCTTTATTCGGTGAAATTTCGGGTACCGCCTCACTTTGAGGCTCTGCATTCTCCGACAGCGGCATCTCGGACCAGGGAACCCTTGACGACTCCACTTTACATCTTATGTGATCTGCATGACAAAACCGAAGAACCCTGCCTACACCGCCTACACATACCAGGAACATCACTTTTCACGCCTTCTTAACAATTTTTCCAAGCCACCAGTTCACCCTTTCGTTGCGAACGGTGCGGACATATATCTCTTTGCCTGGCGTAAACTCACAGATTTTTCCGCTTCTCGCATCTGCCGTGAGCTTATTTTTCTCACTTCTGTTTTTCCACACCCTCATTCTGCACGGTTTCAGCATGGACCTTCTGGACCGAATTTTTCGTCCCAGAAACTGTTCGCGTGGCGCTGATTCTGTGATTGAATGAGGCGTCGTCCTGTATGAAAACAGAAATTATCGATGCGGTGCTGTAATGACCGCCTTCGACCGGCTCTCTCAATTTCGAGCTGCAATTTCAAGATGCCTCTCTTTGTGGTCTGCAGGTCTTTCTACTGCACCGTTGGACTGAGGGTGATATGGTGGCGTAAAAATTGACTTTACACGATTTTGCTCCAAGAAGTGTTGAAATTCACTGGATCTGAATTGTGGGCCGTTGCCTGTCAACACAACACCGGGTAGGCCATACGCCGCAAAACTGCTCCTTAACGCCTCCACCATGGCGAAGGCTGATGCGCCATGCATTACTTTTATCTCGAGCCATTTTGAGTAGGTGTCTACAAGCATCAGCAATGATTTCCCTTCTACTTCCGCAAAATCCAAACGGACACTTTCTCACGGGTTTGCAGCTATTGGCCAAGGTGGAATTAGTATTGACTGCGCAGAATTCCGCACACTGAGAGACCTCACATGTTACTGCTATGTTCTCTAGATCTGTGTCATGATTTGGCCACCAAATCCAACTTCGGGCTTGCATTCTGATTTTCGTCATTCCTGGGTGACTCTCATGCATTAAAGACAGAACACTTCGCCTCAGGGCTGTCAGAATAACAACCCGATTGTTCCACAACAAACAATCCTGCTCTATCCACAGCTCATGCCGACGATTTAAATACGGGCGGAATTGCCCTTCTGTTTCTTGCGGCCAACCTCGCCAGGTCATGTCGACAACTGCTCTCAAAACCTCATCCCTGCTTCTTTCTTCAGCTACTTCCTCGGCTGTGAAGGGAACCTCCGATAGGGACGAAAAAAAATTTTATTTCCTGTTCGTCGCCAACAGTTGTTTCCAACGGGAGCCTTGATAAACCGTCTGCGTGGCCTACTTGTTCACCCTTCTCGTACTTTATGGCATACTAATAAGAGGCCAAGAAATTTTTCCATCGCTGCACTTTTGCAATCGCTACTTGACTGCCGTGTCTCCTCGGATCAATCAACTGCGTCCGCGGGTGATGATCAGTCACTCTTTCGATCTGCCTACCGAGCAAGTATTTAAGATTTTTTTATGCCAAAGATAATGGCTAGAGCTTCGCGCTCAATTTGGGCATGGATTCTTTCGGCCGCTGTAAGCGCGCGGGATGCGAAGAGGTCGGTCTCTCGTTGTAACCCTCAGTATGTGCGAACACCGCTCCAAGGCCATATGCCGATGCGTCACACGTCAGGTGGAGGGGTTTGTTTCCGTCGTACAAAGCTAGCACTGACTCCTCACGTAGAAGCAACTTGAATTTCTGAAAGCTGCTCTCGCACTATTTTTCCACTCCCCCGGACAATCTTTTCTGAGCAGCTTGTAGAGTGGTTCTAAGGTCGTTGCCGATTGGGAAAGGAACCTAGCGTAAAAATTCACTAGGGCTAGGAAAGCCTTCAGTCCGGAGACGCTAGTCAGGGTTGGAGCCCTCAATATGGCTTCCACTTAATCTCTCGTGGGATAAATGTCACCTGCGCCAATTTCGTGACCTAGGTAGCTGACGCGGTGTTTCAGAAATTGATATTTATCGGCGCTGGCAAGCATGCCATGCTTCCGTAGTCTGTGTAGCACCTGTTCAGTACGTCTCAGGCACTCATGTTTGGTCTTTGCTGTTATGAGAACATCATCGAGATAGCACACTGTGCCCTCCAAGCCAACCAATATGCCATCCATTACCGGTTGAAAAATGGCAGGGGTGCTCGCGACACCAAACTGTAAACGCGTGAAGCGAGAAAGGCCGAGGTGTGTGTTTATCGTTAGCAACTCTTGCGAATGGCTATCCATTTCTAGTAGCAAGTACGCTTTCGATAAATCAAGTACACTGAAAAAAGTCCCCCCTGCCAACGACGCAAACACATCTTCCGGCAATGGCAGTGGGTAATGAGCTACCGTTATACAGGGGTTTAGTGACACATGGTAGTCGCCACATATCCTGACGGCTTCTCCGTCACTCTTCAGAACTGCTACAACAGATGTTGCCCATTGGCTTTCGCGTACCGGGTACAACACACCTCCCGCTTCCAATTCCTTCAACTGTTTTTCAACCTTATCTTTCAGAGCGTATGGCACTGACCAGGCTGTACAGAATACAGGTTGTGCTCCCTGCTTCAAAAGAATAGAACCCTCGAACCCCTTTATAACTCCAACTGGGCCCGTGAATACGTCCTAGTGCTTATCTAGCAGCCCATCCTGTTCAGTGATTGCATTCACTCTGAAGACCTGTGAATAGTTTAGACGAATGTGCTTCAACCAGTCTCGGCCAAGCAATGCCGTTACCACGTGCCCTTGTTCATTCGCAGCTACCACCAGCGGCAGTGTAAAAGAAGCGCCTCCATAAGGTACAGTTACAGTGACACTGCCCTTCAATGGCACACTTGAGCCATTGTATTTCCGTACGCGAAATGGCACACGCTGATATGGCAGATGTCCAAAATGTATCACAAATTCATTTTCAGGAATAATAGATACCGCTGAGCCTGTGTCTATTTCCATAGCAATGGTCCGCCCGTTTACGTTCATGTCAATTTTGTACGGATGAAATCTTCCTCCTAGCGCGCACAATTCTAAACTACACACTTCTTCCGCAGTGAAATTGCTTTTCCTTGTACCACACATGCTATCTAAATGTCCTGTCCGAGAACAACTGTAGCACCTTTTCTTGATGTGCCGACAGCCCTGCTGGTGATGGTGACCCCCACAACGAAAGCACGACGGTATCCTGTCCTTGTCAGCGGACACTTTCCTTGCGCCCGCCGTCACCCGTCGCCGATTGTGGCTGGTCGACCGCCTAGTCGCTGCACTGTCCCCTCGTTGCCACCTGGCGTCCTCCTCCGGTTCTCGTGTCACGCTGGGTCCTGGTAGCATCTCTCTCGCGTGGCTCTCAGCGGCTTCTATGGGCGTGGCGATAACGCACGCTTTATCCCACGTTAGGCCCTTGCCGTCTTCAGCGGCCAGAAGCTTGCACCGAATAGCCTAGCAGCGCACGCCCACAACAAGCTGGTCTCTGAGTGTCTCAGTCAAAAACGTTCCAAACGAGCAGTTAGTCGCCAATCGCTTCAATTCCACGATGAAGTCGTCAAATGTCTCCCGGGGTCCCTGTATGCGTTGATGAAAGTTATAACACTCTGTGTCTACCAACCACTTCGGCGCGTAATGGTTCAGAAGCGCCTGTTTTATCTCTTGACAAGTCTTCTTTTCGGGAACCTGCGGAAACATCAAGTTCCGCAAAGTAGTATATGCGCAGTCCCCCCATATAGTAATAAGCACGTCTGATTTGCTTTGCTCGTCCAGCTTACTCACTCTCGCGAAGGCCTCCAACCGTTCAAGGTAGATAGCCATGTTACCTGTCGTGGTACACAATTCCGACAGGCGCCCGATGAACGGCTGGTGGCCAGTGGACAATGCTAATTCTTGGGCGTCGTTCGTGATGGCTGCTGCGCTTTGATGCTTGAGTCAGGGCCGGCAGGTTCGTGTTTTCCTCGTCGCCATTGTTAGAGTTGAGACGGCCGATGGGAACAGGTTTATTTCCGACGACTGGTCGGTACACGCAGAGAACATGAAGAACACGCCCCCTTACCAGGGTAGGCTATTTATACCCTTGTGGTGGCGCTGAGGTACAGACGACAGTGGCCCCCTGCTGGTTATAATATGCAACAAATACCATTCATTATTCAGGGCATGGCTATTAGCTTTTAAAGTTTAAAAATACACAGATGATTTCTGACAGCAGGCCCCTTCAAACAGCGCATTGAATGAATTGACATAAGGCTCCACCCGTGGCAAAGGTACACCTTGGCACTCCTCGCAGTTGCTGGCACACAAAAAAAAGTGCTTCTTCCCAAACGATTCGCAGCCTCCCAAGCACTTGGAATCACTTGTACAGTCTTCGCCAAAGGTAACCACCTTGCATGGTTTGCATCTCACTCATATAGTGGAGCCCTTAAGGCTTACCTTAACATCAAAGGGTCGTGCAAGGTAAGCAGAAGTTTTCTACTTACACTAGAAAGATTTAAAAAAGGACCGGCATACGTGCTCCAGAATAGGACTGCGAAGCAAGCCATGCGGCCTCGAACTTTTTCCATGCTGTACGCCCCAAGAAACCGGTCCTTCGCGGCCAACGGAGCCCATGCAACCACGTGGCACTTATAGGCGTGAAGATTTTTTAATATGGCGCTCGGTCTCCTATTGTCCGAGCGGCGTAGTTTTGTTGTGAAAGCTTTCATTCTGACTTCGTTTCTAGCTGTAAAGTGTAGATATTAGTGTTCCGAGACGGAATCTATTCACCGAATAATATAAGCAGCTAATATATCTTTATAGACCTTCTTCTCATTTATCCTAATGTTCGACATCGCGCCATTTACAAAATAAAGCAATGGAAAACGTATAAACCGTGATATTCGCTGCCAGGATGATCGAAATCAACCTAAGCGCGGTCAATAGGCCGCTTTCCTGGAATAGGCCTTTTGTGCTGCTCCCAGAGCTATCCACACACAGCTCCTTTCCAATGGATATTGTGGAGCCGGGCACTTCTCTTTATAATTTAGTTACGGGCGACTAATGTCTTCACGGAAATAAAGTAATAGCCGCGGACGCGGACACCTAACAGTAGACAGAAAAAAAGAACGGCCATCCCAAAAATTCTAAATTTTTCCTTGAGTTTCCGAACAGGACGAGGGAAAGCAAAGCCCTCGAGGTGTTCCAGATTCGGAATATTGGTCTGCATATCTGAATAAGGGCCTGCATATGACCACTATACACTAGCAATATTGAGCGTAAGTGTTCTCAAGGGACTCTTTGCTTGGCAACGCTGCGATGTTGCTAAGGAGGGTGTCTACAGTTCCTGCAGCGTAACGGCGAGAGACTTTCGTCTCTCCCCGAGGTGAAGGCATCACGTGATGTACTTACCGATGCTTACACCGTTGTTGCTTTTTCGTTCCATAGCCTAAAAGCAATAAGTAAAGCCACAAAATCTGCCCGCTCTCACACCACACCATAAATAAAACAACTGTCAAGTGAACATTCATTTTTGTGTTTTTGTGATTCAGAATAGCCGTGGTAGGTACGAGCGAACCATTGCAATGCTTTATTTTTATTTATTGTTTCAAGTTCCACGCATTTTGCTCTCATGTTTTGTGAATGTGCTCTGCGTAGTCGTATGGTCTGGTCGCAGAGGAATCCTGATTGCTGGGTAGTGCGCGCTCACGGAGTGTGAAAGGGGGTGGGGGTAGTAGGCAGCGTACATTGCGCAAATTTACATTCATTTCAAGATTCTAGAGCAAGGCTATACGTTGAATAGTTTCTGCTCCCATTTCTAACCTCCCTAAATAACTGTTTTCTTCAATGCAAAAGGCAGAGGAAATTGAAAAAAATATTATTGTAAGAAACCTATAACGCATTTTATATGCCGTTAATTCATTTTGTATTTGCTGAAAACCAGAGGCTTGGAAAAAATAAGGCGACACTTAAGCTTTGCCTTCAGAGTAGGCGCGAAAGCGCTTTTGCCTTTTTTTTCATTATTGTAACAGCAGTGCACATTCCAAACGAACTTTACATTCATATACTGTCATCATCATCATCATCATCATCATCATCACCAGCCTTACTACACCCACTGCAGGTCAAAGGCCTCTCCCATGTCTCTGCAATTAACCCTATCCTTTGCCAGCTGCATCCACCCTTTGCCTGCAAACTTCTTAATCTCATCCGCCCACCTAACCTTCTTACGCCCCCTGCTCCGCTTACTTTCTCTTGGAATCCACTCCGTTACCCTTAAGGACCAGCGGTTATCTTGCCTTCGCATTACATGCCCTGCCCAAGCCCATTTATTTCTCTTGATTTCGACTAGGATGTCATTAACCCGTGTTTGTTCCCTCACCCACTCTGCCCGCTTCCGATCTCTTAACGTTACACCTATCATTTTTCTTTCCATGGCTCGCTGCGTTGTCCTTAACTTAAGCTGAACTCTTTTCGTTAGCCTCCTCGTTTCTGCCCCGTAGGTGAGTACCGGTAAGATTATGCTGTTGTACACTTTCCTCTTGAGGTAAATTGGCAAACTGCCACTGATGGTCTGCGAGAATTTGCCATATGCGCTCCACCCCATTCTTACTGCCATGCACACATAACGCGTTCACTTGGTGTCCCGCTAACATGTCTGAACCAATGGGAGCTGTCTCTATTGTCCCGAGGGCAAGTTTCCAATATGACCTTGGTTTCGAACCTTATCTGTGAGGTGTCGAATTGTAGAAGGAATAAAGTTCAGGCAATACATACAATTCCTGCGGCTATTGTGTGGCGCTCTCAATCTGAGCCTATGCGTTGAGGGAATTTGTTCCTCCCTCTGGAGGCTGGTGGAGCTCGTCCTCAGCACTTGTTTGTTCATCAGCTTGTTTCAAGGTTTTCCTTTTCCAAAACAGCAAATCATCCCTCCATCCTAGCTGCCTTTAACAGATGATTAAGTGCTCATTTTACTTCTCTGTTTGTGACAACTGGTCATAGGAGTGAGGGACCTTTGTGAGGTTCTCTTAAAGAAGTCGCCTACCCAATTTATTTCCTCCCTGTACGGTTTTCCTTAGAATTCCCATACCGTCTATCCAGAAGACAGATGACTAAAATTCTGATTAAGACTTTGTTTACTGTACCGATGTACTGGCAGCCTTACCTTAGCTTTCAACAACCCAGTGTATTATAGCGGGTGCAACGGATGTGTGCTCAATCGGCCGCAAACACTTTCATTTTTAAACTTCACAAGTAAACCCTGCATGTCAAAACGTGGCTTCGTGAAAACGGAACTTTTGTGTCAGCAGCCACAAACTATTGATGCTTGTTATGTGTTTTGTCGTGATGCCGTGTTGTTTAGGGACATATTTCAACGGAATTTCTAAAAGGACATTAAGATCACGCGCTGTATTATCAGATTTTTGCCAACAATGGAAGGTTCTAGGGTTTCATGTGATTTTAGTGCTC
Organism: Amblyomma americanum; assembly: GCF_052857255.1. Classification (NCBI taxonomy): domain Eukaryota; kingdom Metazoa; phylum Arthropoda; class Arachnida; order Ixodida; family Ixodidae; genus Amblyomma; species Amblyomma americanum. Next base: position 104,614,619 of record NC_135501.1, read on the forward strand.
ATAGGAATGTTCAGTATGTGGAAAAGCCGCATGACAGATTGCCACGTAGAGCCGCGAGGATCATCCAAGTCTATGCTCAAATACCAGTGTGCTATAGTGCGGGGAGTATATGCTGCGCAGGATCGACTTCCGGCCTGGCTCCCTTTTTCTCGATGCGCGGGGTGTCACTCGGAATTTTGATGCGCAGGTAAAGTGAGAGCAGCATGCTGGTGTGAATGTGTATGACAGGATGCGGGATGCAACCTGATTAAGTCGGACTTAAAGCTTGCCAGGGTGGGTGTACTTCCATGCAATGAAAAAAAAAAGACTTTTTAAGGAATCTACGTTTCGTGCTCGCCTGGCCTGCAGTGGGCCTGAGTTCAAACCCCAATTCCTGCGAATTGCTTTTTTCATTTGAAATTCCTGTGAATATTTCCGTTACGTTTGTGCCGCCGCCCTGTCAATCCTAGGTCACGGCGACAGCTTTTCGACCGAACGAGCTATATGCGCTATTGCGTAATATATTCTCGGGAGAAACAAAAGTAGATTCAGGCCGTATTCACCTTATTAAAGTATAGAGCAAGAAATACAGCGTAGGATGTATACGCATTCAACGCTTCCTTTGTGAAATGGCTGAAATCTTTCACCGTAATACACAGTCATATATCTCAGACACAGCGTCGACGCTAATTGAAGCGAACCCCAGTTGTTCTCCATCGCTGGAGCGGGAAAACTATAGAAACTTTAGAACATCAAACAATTACTGTCGCGGTTTTCGGGATGACCGTCTTTTTTTCAACATCCCCACGTTCGTCTTAAATTCTTCGTACTATCGGTTTTCTGTGAATTAGAGGAAGTAAAATTTGAAGCCATATTAAAAATCATCACGAGACACAACATTCATAGATTATGCAACACTGTTGCAACTCCAACAAAAGCGCCTAAATTCGAAAAACTCCTCGTCAATAGAATCACAGAAGAATTAACACTGGAGGTCTTGCGCTTTCTGAAGCTCTATCCAGAACCACCCACGGAATGGGAGGACGTACGCCTACACACCTTCACGCAGAAATCGTCATCGCGCTCCGTGCAGGTTTTTTTTTTTTTTTAATCGACACACTTCCATAACTTCTCGCGAACGCGCTGGGACAAATCGCGAGGGTTCCCACCACCGCCAAAACAAATGCACTCTCTCTCCACGATATCCAAATTTCTTCTCTTTTCCGACCCCGGGAGGACCAATGGGAGCGCACAGGAAAGGAGGAGCAGAGAGAAGTGAACGCCCGTCTCCGGCCTCGCTCTCTCTTCCTCATTCATGCCCCTTCTCTCGTCCTCTCTTCGATTTGGCCCTCGCGGTACGACAGCGCCCTCTACACGGCGCTGCGCGCGAACCCCCGGTTATAGGACTCCCAGTGGCCTCGCTGTGGATCGAGCATCCCAGGCCGGACGCGCCTCCGAGTAGAATGCTCCCAACTCTCTTGCCGGCAGCAGCGATCGATGAGGTGACGGCAAGTTTCCGCTTCAACAAGTGACCACAAGGGACCCACTTTGGCACGTACTTCGTTTTATTAGCTCGAAGTGGCCGGCTCTGATGCGCCTCCGTGGTGGATGTCGTTGATATCATTGGAAGAAGGCTTCGAGTTGTGAATGGATGTCGTTTTCCAAAACATAACAGGCTGAAGTAACTTTTGCATTCTTCGGCCTTGAGCGGCGATGGACGTCGGTGAACTCAGACCGGTTGATTGAGTGCCCTGGGAGTTTGTCAACTACGGTGAGGATCATGAGCGGTTACTGTTTCCCTATCAGTGGACGTTAGTGAGTGCCCTGGACGTCGGGTAAGACATCACATCACATCTAAGACATGAAAGGACTTAGTGGGTTTCCTGCTGAGTAGACTTCTTCTCTACCGTGAGTATCATTCGGTTGAAACAGCACAACATGCGTGTTGTTTGAATTCTTTCTTTTTAATTTTACACTAGGTCTTCAAAAAATCCTAGTTTCTCTTTTTTTACAATTTGTACGCCCTTGAGCTTGCATTCAACGTTGAGGGCACACTGAACTTAGATTCGTAAGATGATTCAGCCTCTCCAGGAGCCTTGCGAAAACTTCCTTTATTTCAAAGCAACGGACCGCTAGATATGATTTGATATCAAACGCCTATTTTGTGTCTTAAACCAAAAGCGGATTTTGTCCGCATTATCAACTGCTGTTGTTGCAGTTCTTATATAAAGCTGAGAATAATTCATTATTTGCTTGGCATTTAAAATAACTGAATGAAACGGCAATGGTACTTTCTCGTTCACAAGGTGGCTACGTGTTAATGCACTTGGGGCTCAGTCTGCTGCATGATAAATGCGGATCTCAGTGTTCTCGTAGTATTACTTAGATTTAGTTAGAACCGGGAAGCAACTGGCCAACCTATCTAGCGCAAAGTGGCTGATAATATTTTAATACTGTTTGTAACAGATGATGTGATTGATTTCATCATAATGTTCCTAAAAGCAACACAAATTTCATCCACAGCATATTCTATTTGTCGGAAAACTTGAGGAACTCAGAAATTAAAATTTTAGAAGGTTGTAAAAAACGCAGATCGCTTTCAGAACTACCTTGAAGCTGGAAGCAAATGGCCGTGTGGAATTTTCTACTCCTAGCCCGTTCTTAAGCCGTCCAAACTTTCTGAGTAATGTCTGGCATTTTAAATTTGTTTTTAAATCTTTAACCTAACAGACCTACCCCTGTGTTTAGTGCATGATTGGTGTGTCGTCCTATGTGCCATGAACCCCAAGAAGTCCTTCTGATTCCATTCGGTCTTTATTTTCAATTTTAGCCGGATGCAAACGCCGGACAGCCGAACCCGGTTGTATGAACTTTAGAGACGCAGGAAATTAGTTTGATGGACTTGTTGGATTGCGAGTGCAAGAGCAAAACGGTGCGCTAGGAATCTTTCGCGCAAAGCTTGGAAATAATTTTGGCACTACTTCATGATCCTACGGGAACACGGGCATATTTACTTTTCACCACCTGTGAACTGCGGCCGGGCGTGTTCCTTCAACCTTGTTTTCTGCAGCCGGATGCCTTAATAACACAGGTGCACTTGGTGCACTTGTATAATCGATCTTGATGTTTGCTGGACACAAATTACTTTTAATTCTTATTCGCATTGTGGTCAACAGTCATGTTAACTGACGAGTTTACCAGAGGCCTTGTGAAGCTCGCTGAGTACGCACAGTTGCGAGTTTATGCCTACTTCTCGGTGTTAAACGCAGTAAATAAATGGCGCCTGACACAAGGGTATCGAGTTACAGTGTCATTATATTATGCAAAAAGTGGTATATTAAACTCTCTATATTATGTTACAAATAGTGACTGAATAAGCATGAATATCTGTCACATTTTCAGTACCTTGTTAGTACCAGCAGCAAGCAAAGTTAGAGGCAGTAACATTTACTACCCTTTGAAGGCAGTGGCAGGAGCTAAGTTTAATAGCTATACTTCGAAGCGGCCACTACCTTTCGAGAACGAATTGATATTTATATGCGGAAACCTTACTTTCAACAGCACTAACAGTGTATCCTTAGAGTGTCCTCGCCTGTGACTGCGTCCTTACACAAGTAAACACAAATTTATTGAAATAATGTAGGTAATTGAAGGACAGACATTTCTGCACAGTAAAGTTTGGAATAAAATGATGGCACTTGCTAAAATATTTCTTTTAACTGCTTGCCGTATATTATGTTAGGTTTTTAGTGCAGTGTAACACACTGCACTAAAATTAGGCACAATAAGAAAACATGTACTTATGTTTATTGCGTAAATATGTTTACTGTGATGTAAATATGTTTAATTTGATCATAGTCAGACTCAATGAGAGCTCCTAGCAGTGTACCTTTCACAGCGCACATATTAGGGCTTAAATATGGCGGTAATTAGCTTACAAAGCGTGGGAAGATATGACTTCAAGCACGGAATCCTAAGCAGGACACTTAAACCAGCAGGAAAAACAAAGCTATAATTAAGGAAGGCTCACGAACGCGACATGCTCGCTGTGCATGCACAGATAATATTTTCCTGGTCTCATATGTACTCCGTAAATAAGGCCTTTGGTCGGGGCAGGTGCATCTTTCTGGTTGAATTCAAATGTACGGCTTAATTGCGAAGCTGCGATTAAAGAACCGGCAAATGTTCCTAAGCGCGTGATACAGTAAATATAATTGGACAAAAGTTATATCAACAAAACTCTATTTTAACCATTTTGTGTACCTTTCTTTTTGAGCGCTAAGCGGGCTGTTGCTATCGGGGTGGTAACGGACAACCAGAGGTGGCAAACTGTCCTTAAGTTCCAGCTTTTACTGCCTCCACTTTTACGGAGGTAGCAAATATTCACTAACAAGGCAGTTACAAGAAGTGAAAGTAACTAATGGAGGCACTTACCATTGTTTTATTACCTTTTTTTCAGACTACTAGATTGACGGAAAAAGAAGAAACAAACTTGGCAAGCAATAAAGTAATGCTTCCGTAGCACAACACGTTTTCTTGAGTATCCGTGCCTCGTTAAGGAGGACGCTTTCGATGAAGGGATCTGTGTATGATTGTAGAATGGAGCCAGGCACGTTGCTGTGCTTGTCAAAGTCACGAGTCAGTGGCGCTTGAGCACGCTCGTTCAAGCAACGAAACTGGCTGCCGACGTACTCAGCCGATGTTAGGCGTCATAAGGAAAATATTACAATTTTCTACTTTGGCGCATTTTATTTATTTATTTATTTATTTATTTATTTATTTATTTATTTATTTATTTATTTATTTATTTATTTATTTATTTATTTATTGATCAACCGCCACCAGTTTAGCGTCAAGGGAAATGAACGTGCTGACCATGTCATCGCCAGCTTGTGCAGACTTGCCACCTCAACACCAGTCACTACTTGCTACATATTTGGAAAAGGCAGAGGCGCACTTCCGCTCTATATACTTGATATCCTGATATATAACGGCGTATACATGCACTGTATTTTACATTCTTACCTCTCAAAAACTTGTGGGCAGTTGATGTAGAGCGGGTGTTGATTTCCTACACGTGTGTTTTTAATGGACGGGAGCTGACGTACTCTGAAGACGGCGTAGACCTCTCTCTTTTCCTCGAGGTAAAATAATTACGAACGCAACGCAAGCGCAGTGCACCAACTGCGACGTCTTGTTAAAGGATGACGTGAACATGAATAGTTAATTGAAGGAATGAATGAAGGACCGAAGATATTAACGTGCTTTGATATACCTATACTGTTCCCATGCCTATACTGTTCGGAACAAAAGGCTACCCCGATTGCTTCAGCGGTCTACAGAAAAAAATGAGGACGCTTCTGCAAACTATATAGAGATTTGGAGCTTCAAGAATGCAGTCAATTGCCCTTCTTTGCACCCCACACCTAACCTGGCCGCCCGAAAAGCTTTCAGAAATAAGCCACTAACGGTTCATTGGATGTGCCACGGCTAAGGTGTGTAAATTGGAATCGGGTGGACTCATTGCTGTCACAATTTTTGAGAACCATTGTTATTTTTATGAATACATGCACAGTCAGACTGCCCATGGTTTAAGAAAATAGCAGCGAAAATCTACAATAATCAGCGAAATGGACCGCTCTAATAGGTAACTGCAAGTTTGTTTATAGGGTTGGACGATCCAGAGCGACTCCGCCTATAAGGGATGCCGTAGTAAACGTCTCCAGAAATTTTGACCGCCTGGGGTTCTTTAACGTGCACTGACAGCGCACAGTACATGGGCCTCTAGCACTTCGACTCCATCGAAATGCCACTGCTGTGGCCGACATTGATCCCGCGTTTTTCGGGTCAGCAGCCGAATAACGCTACCACTGAGCCACCGCGGCGGCTTGCAATTACAAGTAGTGTAGCGACATAAGGAGCTAGCGCTGGCATTCAAACTATGTATACGATGGTCGCTCAATTTCTTTTATCATGGAGTCGCGGTTAGCCAGTAAATGACAAGGAACCGTATTCTCGCGTCTGCCACTGTATTTAAAGGTGTCCTTTCGTTTCTTCCGGCATTGTGGCACCAGCTTTGTACCGAGCAAAATGCGTTCTTATGGGCGCAATTCCCTTCCTCTGTTTCGCCTTCTGAACATGCAATAGAGGCCGTGTCGTGACTGCCGTTGACTCCGTTAGATTTGTTTCAAGAGTAAAGTTCTGCAGCGCAACATCGGCGATAAATTGCATGTGCTGCACGATGTCGACGCTGAAGTGTTGCTAGCGCGGAAAACAGGCGGAATGCGACCAAAACGTGCAGAGCAGAAGATGACGAAATTCAGGTTGTTATGATGAGAGCCCTATCGAAGCTTTGCGTGGCTTATTGCTGCGGTGCTGTTCTCTACTCGACGATTACGAATGCAGACCGAGGCTATGGAGGCAAAACACACAAATGTGCACCCATGCTGCGTGATGTCAGCGGACGTTAAATATTCCCATGATCCGTTCCCTCATGGCGCTTCTCGTGTGCCTTCCTCGAGAATTAATTTTTATTTTCACTTTTTCTCTTATTTAGCACATTTATTGTGCAATACTAAAATATAATGGGCACAAATTTGGGCATTTCTTCAGTCTGGTCAACCAGAACAACATTCGAGTTATCCCAGACTGGCAGCCTCTCGTAATTTCCACGTTCTAATTATTTTGTCTTTCTTGCATCCACAGGACTATCAGTCTGCGCTCCATAACCGTGGCGTGTTTTGAGCGCCAACATGCGGACAGACGGTACTACGCGCCGCTGTATTAATTATACAAAAGTGCGCGATGTCTTCACGCTTCCGCAAAACCCTCTTCGCATAGTTGTGAAACATGAAACTTTTTGAGAAGGCTCTCAAAGTATTGGCGTATACAGCGCCACCTGACAACAAGCACCGAATCTTCAAAATTTTTTGAATTACAGTTCAATAAATAAACCAAAATGTTTCAAAACTCCTATCTTCCCGAGCGCAGCAGTCGGGAGGCATATTGCGAGTGACATTTCAAGCTTAGAGCACCTGTTGGGGAGATCAGCATGAAGCAAGGTCAGCTTAGTACAGAAGGCCAGTCTAGTGACAGGAAGGATGTTGTGCGCGAAGCGCCTCAAATAAGTTGCGAAAGGCGGGGCGTGCGAACTGCAGGCTGCTCTGCAGGCGAATAGTGTATACGGTAGCGGATTAAGCTAGCGCCTGGAGCAATTGCTCGTAAAGCTTAATTCTCCTTCGACCCTCTTCGTTATCGGCCCGCTAATTCGTTCTAACGGGGGCGTAATAACTGTCCACCTAGGCGGCACCGGGGGTGTCGAGAGAGGAAATCACGAGTTAAGTGTAGCGTGAACGCTACACATGTTGCCACGAGGCGCTGTTGCGTGTACGGATCTCTTTACACGTGCTGCTCTCAATCTTGCCCTGTAGCGCCACTACGCTTTTCAAGCCAGCCGTTTCCATCTCGCAGGATAATCTGGATCTGAGCTAGTTGGTTCATACTGCACTTGAAAATCCTTGCGCATGGGAATTACTTTCCTTGGTGCGGACTCTCTGATCATACCTATTGCGCAATGGGCCTCACAAATATGTGTCTGAAGAGCACAAGCTCTTCTGGTGGTAGCTACTATAAACCTTCCTACCCCAAATCTCTCCTTCTATACTGTATAGACGACATAACGTTTTCGTGAGTATAGCATCTCCTGAATTGGGATGTACTCGCTTTGTAATTAATGCCTGCAAATTATGACAAAAGTTTTCGGGAAGCAAATTTGGCAGGTTCTTAACTGCCACCTTCTTCCATCTTATACTGACAGCAGTTATTAGACCGTCACGACGGACTGCTTCGTTCAGATGTGTTATGCACTAACCGTAGATAAATGACTAGAACCACATGCAGCGATGTGGACGTCGGGGTAGACTTGGAAGCTAGCTTATGAAGCTCATTCGCGTGGCGATACTCACAAAAGTCTATTGAGTATCTATGCTGAAAATCAGAAAATTCACGTGAAACCAAAAAAAGTATGCCACGTACCCAACAACCTTTGTTGCGTTTTTTTTACTTTTTTTATTATATTACTACCTGACCGGGCGAGATGTCCTCAATTCTTAGATATCAGAGGAAGAATATTTATTTTGCGAAATTGTAAATCCCTATTTTGCCCATCATATTTTGAGGAGCAATCATCTGGAAGTTGTACGCGGTTCAAAAAAATCCTGTAATCTGTGGTCTTCCCGAAAATTTAAATTGTTCATTAGGCGACCAGGAAAGCACTAACCAGTGCCTATTAACGCTACACTTGCAGTACCTCAGTGCACACCTCTTTCTACCTCTGACGATCTACATAAACATTTGAAATAGTTACTTTTTCAGCTCTGTCTACACTTACCTGGGGGCAATTCTGTAGATTTTTTCTCTATTCTAGTTGAGCATACACACTAAAAGATGTTGTATGATCTCTGCACTTCTCCCTCTCTCTTTGGTAGTCAAGAATATCTTCGAATAATGTAAAGACGTCAAAACATCCGCATATTTGCCGTGATCCGCCTGAGTTGAGAATCAAGTGTAATAGCTGCAGCCAACCCGTAATATACACCACCAGCATACGCAATCCTAGTTCCAGCTAAGACATATTACATTAGACGGCGCTCTCTAGACAGCGCCCATGTCCTGGTTGATACGTCCGTCGTGACGGAAGGGCACCTGAATTTGGATAGCGTTCTCTGTCTTGTAGGTAACAATTGTAGTTAATGTTTACGGCCTACAACGGTGACGTAAGTGTCGTTTAGACCACAAATCTTTCCCCTGCAACTACAAATATGATAAAAAATATGTAAAAAATCCTGCGCCATGCGCAGAATTAACGCATTACATCCATATTCGAGTGGACTCGATTCTTTTAGGGACTACTTTTGTTATGTATGTTAGCTCTTTACTAGACTTCTTATGAGAGTGTGACCAGTATTCAGTTGCTTAGCTGTTTACTGCTTACTCCGGTACTCCAGCTGGGCCATGCTTAGTGTCGCGAAGGGGAAATCACGAGAGGGGAAAGACGTTGTTTCTGTAGAACGAAGCCGTCCGCTTAATCTTCACTCGATGATTCGCGAAGCGACTGCTAGAGTGCGCTGCAGCCACATTTCCTCGCTACTCCGCCATGGCGGCGCTCCCTGTGTTCTCCTTTCATTCCTCAACTGTCCTCTTTTTCATCCTTCTCTTTGTTGTTCGCAGCCTGCTCGCCAGGGCACCGGCAGGCTTGCGTCAACGCCCCTGAAGTTAACATAGTGAAATTGCATGTTCTGCAGTTATTTTTAGCGAAAGCTCTGATTTTTTCCATCCAATTGAAAATATCACCACCAATGCCTGTACCACAGAGCTAGCCCCCAAATGTACCTGCTCTGTGTGCCAGGCATGGACTTGTCCCATAGTTTGCGAAGTCTAGCCAGGCGCTTTCTCCACTGAGCTCACTCCATGGCCGCGTGGTTGGAAGCACAGATGGGCAACTTTGTCGTTCTTCAGCGTTTCTAATCTGGAGCTTTCAGATTGGGTGGAGTACGCCGAAGACGCCTATAACTGGTGCCGTATGAGGGAAAGAACGACGGCAGCTCAGTGAAGTTATCATAAAATCTACTTTGCAAGCTTATGCTTCTCGAGCTAATGCCTTATACAAGATTAGTAAAGCGTTGCATTGGCGCATATTTGGTTCTCCGATTGACAAATTACGCGGACATCATTTCAGGTAAAGGTTTGTTCTAGAGTGAGCCTTGCCCTGTAGGAAAATAAATTGCCCTCATGCAATACTGTAAATGAGCGCTCACTGCTGAATCCGTAACCACACGCGCCTAATTTAAGCAGCCCATAAGCATTGTTCTTATGCGTGTGTTATTGGTGAAAAGGAGTTTCAGAAACACTAACTCAGCCACCGAAACATTACGGTGTTCATGGTCTATGCGCCCACTGCTAAAGTCGCTCTTTCGCCACCAGCCCTTCACTACTGCTCATAGATTCATCGCTTCGCATGCTTTATGAGAATCGAAAATACCGGGAGCATCTCTCACCATTGTAATCGCGAAGACTGGTCACATGAGTGCAAAGCTATGAAAAGAGTATTTCGCTAAGAATCAGTGGCATATTCCGAAATAATATCTTAAAAAACTGCTCTCTTTGAAAACACGAAAAAATTTTTATAATGAAGCACACAGCGGGAATGTGGCAGTGGTAGGAAGAAAAAAATTATTTGAATATATATCATGCTTCAAAGCGGAGCGCTATATTCTCGTTCCAAGCTTTATTTAGCTTTCCTTCGCGCATCACAGCAGCAACCGCAATCGGTAGGAAGGCTCGCCACCTAAATCACTCTATAATAGACATTCTTTGAAAAACCATGGTTCGTACGTACCGTACCGTCTTAGGAAGAAGATGCAGGATTCCAGCTTTTCATCCACCTAGCTACGATGGAGAAAAGCAAGACAACAGAGGTGGGAATTGTAATTTATGTTTAAGAAAGGCAAGCAAAGTCTAATAAATGCTTTGGTTCGAGCCAGTTGAATCATTTTTGTACGCGCGGTATGTGTTCCTTGTTGCTGCGTGTCCTCATCCTGCAAGTACCTGCTTTCAAGTTGAAATAAATCAAAATGTTTTGTTCAGGCAAGCGCTGCAAGTTTCACGCTGTTGTCAAGGGATAAAACAATAGCATAAAAGAGGTCGCAATTCCAAGGAAGTAAATACGAGTTCAGAAATAAGAGGTATTCAAGCTTTTTATCCGAGTCTAGTCCCCGCTTAGCCAAATAAAAAGCAATGTTAAGCCTAGCTGTCCCCGCTTCAAGAGTAAAAAAAGAAATCAGTCGCTGAGGCTGAGCTGGAGCCCGGAGACTTCCGTACACGTACCACGCCGTGTTCTACGCTAGCTCGCGTCGAATGCATGCTCTCGCTCGTTGACGCCCCGCCCCCACCGGCATCCCGCTCTAGGCTCACTCTTCTGGCTCGCTGCCTTTCAGAGGGTCGCTGCGAAACACTACCCCTGGAGCCCGAGCTCGTAAAAGCGTCTCACGTTGAGTACGGAGCCCCTCACGCCATCATGCCTCCACTTCTTGACGCTCCCACTGACAACCCTCTCGAGGGTGGCTGCTCGGGCCGCAATCCGCTTCGTCGGTACCGCGAACTCGTAAAAATCGTCTCCGCGTTCAGAGCGGCTCAAAGAGCTCGAGCGAAGTTGAGCCTCGCTTCTGAAGGCCGCATCGTAAGGCACCGCGTAGGGGTCCCGTAACAAAACGGAGCGCGTAGGCGGTGACAAGTCTTTAATACTTGTTTAAATGTTTTTGTCCTTTTTTGTTTGTTATTATGAGCCTGTCTATTCGCAACGCCAGAGAAGGGAAAAAACGAGACCAAAAAGCTTCACCGAGGCATCTCTCGCTCGTGAGACGGCTGAAGCATGCGAGGGAGTAAATGTTGAACGCGAGATGGGAGAGCAGCCTCGCCGCGTTCTCAATTTATTATCGTCGTGATGCTATCCCCGTGCATATTCGGGGCTCGTTTGATGCCCGTGGGCGATATTTGACAAGCATTAACCCTTGCGCTCTGTACGCCAAGAGTCCGTTAAGCTATGAGAAAAGCGAACTTCTTCTGGCCTGTGACATGCCGGCGGCGCAGGTACCATGAGCTTAGTGATACAAGGCGAATGCTAGGTTACTATAATATCTGAAGGATTCGTTGAAGTATCAGCTTGGTGAACGGAGGTTACAATAACCGTATCTGACGTGTTCCTAAGAAAATAAATACAGCCGAGCCGGGTTATAACGTTACACGACCGTCCAACGCCATTCGTTTGCTATAGCGAGAATTTCTCTGAAAGTGGGCTCATCATAGTAGAACACGCTTCCGTAAGGCGGAGTCTCTTTAAGCGTTGCTGTCCGTTTCTGCCTTTCCGAAGAAGCAAAGCAAAACTCTCGCTTAGCGCAGTCACCATGCCGACCGTCAGCCGGAGCGTTCCATGAAGCCAATTAAGCGAGTATCAAAGGCTGCTTTAAAGTATGGCGCATATCTCAATGTGTGCCCGCTAACACGAGTATTTCATTTTTTATCGCACTCAGGTTTCTCGAAATGGTGGCCGGAAGCAGCCGTTCGATGAACCGCACGTCGACTCTGTTTGCGGGTGCGTCATCGACGGCAACTTTCGCGCACAGAAAATGTTCCACTCCGTCCATGCGTATCCACAGCGAGAGTTGAATCGTGGGCCAAATAAAGGTAGGGATTCTCATCGAGTTTATCATATGCGCAATACAAGCTAAGGTACATTTGTGGAAGGCAGCTGCCCCAGTGCCAGATGACTGAAGCAAATGGCTACCCTGCGGAACTGCCTACTTCAAAATCGCAAATAAATTGAAATTTCTTCAGGTAGCAACGTTAAGTTCTCTGACTATCTTGAATTCTTCCTTCAAGAGAGTCAGAGACCAATGCGTTCAGCGCACGCGATAGGCGGTGCGACCGATTAACGTGCTCCATCGTAGCGTAGCGTAGCACGCGCGTTAAGACTTCATGTTTTAACGCGATAGGGTTAAGGAACTGTGGAAGGTGATCCACAATTATTAGAGGTCCCGGTAGTCGAGGCTGGTGGGCTGGCGTAGCGGGCTGTCGACTTTGCTGGCCAGTCAGGCTGCCGAACGTGTTCTGTTCTGCGCGAGTGAGGTCGAGCTACCAGCTTCGACTTCATCAGCGCCGCTGGCGAGGCCAGCGCCTCTACAGAACTCCTGTCAGAAATAAGCAGGCGTCGGCGTCATTGAACGTGAGCGAAAAAGCTACGAAAAATCCCCAGAGAAGCAACCAATGGGGCATTTGGGCAACCTATGTCCCGTGACCTTGCGGCGTCATCACAACGTGCCCACCGGATTCTCAGCAAACTGTCCACCGCGGTAGGCGGCAGTTCGGATAATGAATGGTACCGATAGGTTGCTCGATAATAGCAACCTAGGTCGCACAAGTCACACTGATGGCAGCACCTAAAATGGAAGAGCAGTGGCGCATCGTTTGACCTTTACAACACTTCTCCATGAGTGGTATGACGACTCGCACCGATCTATGATGTAAAGTAGAGAATGACCAATCGCGCATATACGAGAATTAACCCTGAAAAAAAAAGCCTCGCCTTCTAGGGAACGGGTCCGCGAGCCGTGGTTTCGGTAGACGAGGGACACACCTGCAGTCAGTGCAAAAAGACCGGTTTATACCGGCCCAACACAAAGCTTCAAAAGAAAGATAACAAAGAACAGGCGCTACATCTGACCACGGCAGAACAAATATACAGAGTCGAAAAGGCAGTTCAAGAGAACTGCACAGAAAATACAGTAAGACGCGTGTAAGACCAAGCGGCAGCCATGGGGGCTTGAAACGCTACAGGGAACCTGGCTGCTTGCGTAGCACCCACTCACGCCCAAGGGCTATTCCATACTTGCAGAAGCAAGTTCCATCTGCGCTCTTCATCTTCGTACGGTGCCGTCCCGCCGTTCGTGTGCATCTTGCTGGCTCGGGCTGACCATCAGATTCATGGCCACGCTGTAGTAACGCCCCCGCAGGAATTCCCCGCCACTACGGCTCAAAGATACATGTTGTTGGGGACGAGGGGTCCTTGAGTGAGCTGTCTCTTTCAGCGCCACAGGTCCCTTCTCCGAATGACGTTGTCGGACTTGGTTATGAAGGAAAGTGTACAGGGGGTTTATTTTACATTATTTACAAGATTTTGGAACCCATTGGAGGGTGATGGGGGAAGGTCGGAGGATCTGAGAAGATCTGAGGATGATCGAGGATTCTTCCCTCACGGCACTCGTCGTCCGGTTTAAAAAGGGTCCGGTCCCTAGGATTCCCCAGGTTCGAGGAAGTCTTCGCCAGGTTGGGCGTGGCCTAACTTGCGTTGTCGTACACACACGCACACACACCACTTCACATAGGGACACGCCCCCGTCACATGCCTCGCCGGAGAAAGAGGGTGCCGCTGGACAATCGCCCCCACCAGAGAGAGCGTTGTCTTCGCGTCCGAACGACAGTTCTCACGCTCCAGCCGGCCACGTCTTCCGGGAAGTCCGAATGGGCGAGGCGCCGGCGAGCAGGCACCGTTGAAAGGGTGAGTCACCCCCTGCTCGGTTCTGGCGGTCGCTAACTGCCTCCGTGCCGCACGGTCGATCTTCCGGGAACAATGTTGTTTTCAAACGGCAGTGGAATCCTCCGTCTCGAATCCAATAAACCACGCGAGGACCGGCCGTGGGAACCCAGATGCCTATCGCCGTGCAGGGACCCCGGCTGCAGGTGTCCTGGCCGAATACGCAGCTGAATCAGACCACCGGCTGTCGCCAGAAACCTTACAATGTCTTCTACGTCGACATTGCAGGCCCCTACCAATCCAGGGGCAAATGGTACCCGCTGAAGTCATACGCGAGGGAAAACAGGTGGACGGCCTCTCGTTCAGAGAGTCCAGCTCAACTCATGCGGAGGAGGTGGCGATCGTCCTCGCAGCCTCCCATCCCGACTCTAAATTAATCCTCACAGACTCTCGCGGAGCCTGTCGCAACTTTGAGTTCGGTTGCATCACTCCACTTGCTCACCAAAATCTTCGCCAGTACTCGTGAGTGCGACCCAACTCATCGCTCAATCATATGGTTCCCTCGCCACAAACACATAACCAATAATGAAGCCACCCATGAGGCAGCCCGCTCACTCACCGGGAACCAGGCGTTGCTTGGAAGGGCCTTAATCCATACCACAGCCATCTTCTTTCTTTTAAAGATATTACAGAGCACTATCGTGCCGAACACCGGCGCTACCCGGTTCCTATGAAGAGACTGGGTAAAGCTGGCAAACTAACTCTCCTTAGACTTTGTAATTTACAAACACCCTACTGTACCCAGCGGTTCTCAAGCACTTTAATTCTTCTTTGGACGGCCGCTGCTAATTCTTTGGGGATGTGGCCGACACCTTTCACATGGTTTGGGCATGCGAGCCAAATCCTTCTCTCCCCCATCCTTCATTCCCATACCCGAGAGAACTGGGAGGCGGCTCTGCTCGGCTGCCAGGAGCTGCAGGCCCTGATTCGGCGGACCTGTGCAGCGGTCTGGACCAACGGTGTCCCGGAATGAGGGACTCCGCCTTGTATTGTAAGGGGGTAGACCCACTAGCGGCCTCTCCCCGAGCACGTCTCTATATATATAGATAAATAAATGTTTTTCACCACAGCCACCACCCGCAGGAATCCCCCTGCGCACCTTTTGGCTGACCTTACCAAGGATTCACCGCAGCCATCGCCGCATATGGCGAGCAACTGTGCAGTCATGCGCAGTTGCGCTGCATCTAGATGACTGGATTAGACCGCGCGCGTTTTAAATTGCTAAAAAAAGGGGCCGTAAGCCCCATAGCCTATTAACGCTATCGGGTCGTAGCCTTAAGACTGAGCTTAAGCGTCCTTTCCAGAACGGGTTATTTTCAGGAAGCGTCCATTAACAGTTTCTGCTCAGAAAGCAGCAACCGCCAAAGCGTAAGGATGCCGCGGAGCTTAATTGTCGCACGCGCGTGTTTATGGCGAGAGCGTGTTTGTTGCTATCGTGTGCTGAGTTCTCAGGCGCTAGCTCTATTTGACAGTCGAACCCAAAGCGCCGCTATGCATCGCGACGATCGCATCATAGTCGTTCTTACGGCAAGTAAATTTGTAATCTGGCCTGAAAGAAAAGCGCGTTAAATTGAAAATCTACTTTTGGACAGCGGTTCTACTTGAGGGCCTCAGACAGGACCGCAGGGTCTAAAATCCCCTGATGTGATATCCCGCACCCAGTGAAAACTTAACGCTTTGTCGGGAGCAGCGTTCCAGAGATAAGCAATTTCTTTCTCTCCCTGTGCGCCTTGGGGCAATCAAGCAGAATGGCTCTCTTATGGTAGGTTTTGAATTTCATGCGCTTTCGTGTTGGGGAGACAAAAGCTATATGACCGGTAGTTTGTAGCGAGCAGCTCATATGACTGTTTATCAAGGTGAGCAACAAAATTCATATCGAGAAATTTTCCCGAAGCCAATGGTCAAAAAGTTGGTCAGTCAGTCTTCTAACTTTCCAAGTCAGTCTACTAACTTTCCAATCTACTAACTTTCCAAAGTTAAAAAAAATGCTCAACGCTAGGCCGCACGAATTTCAACGGCAGTAGGTTGGTTTCGCTTGTCCAGGACACTACGTCATGCAGTGATCTAGAACTAAGGTCCCCACACCGATTTCGCCATTCTTTGTCTGTAGCCTGCTGGACTTTGATAAGCAAGCAACGAACCGAAATCGAAGCTAGCGCGTCTAATTCGCATATGAAAATGAAATGAAATGAAAATTTATTTTGGAGGGAAGGAAATGACGCAATATCTGTCTCACATCTCGGCGGACATCTGAAACGGGCCGTAAGGGAAGGGATAAAGGAGGGACTGACAGAAGAAAGGAAGAAAGAGGTGCCGTAGTGGAGGGCTCCGGAATAATTTCGACCACCTGGGAATCTTACACGTGCACTAAAAGTGCACAGCACACGGTCGCCTTTGCGTTTCGCCTCCGTCGAAACGCGGCCGCCGCGGTCGGGTTCGAGCCTGGGCACTCCGGCTCAGTAGCCGAGGGCCCTAAGAACTGAGCCACCGCGGCGGATCCTCATTTGGCCACAGCACGCTAATTCCAACGCACGGACGTAGGCACAACAAAAAGAAAACCACTGAGGGCAGAGATAACTTCGCGTCAACAGGTATTTGCCAAGCTAACAGATGTGTGATCTGTAAATGGAACAGGCATTACTAAATATCGGTTATACCGAAACCGTGGTCATCGCGCTAAATCAACCGTCATGTTTTTTGTTTTTAATCTAGGTTCCAATTCACTAGACCACCGGGTGTATACGTTTCGGCACAATATTTTAAAAGATATATGATCGTGAAAGGCTACTTATTGTATGGAAATTCTTCGGATGAAACCTGTGCTGCCTACAATGGGCTGTGTTTGCGTCTCGTTTCGCGTTATTTTTGCATGGAACACGCAATATGAGAGCCGTCCGCGTTGCGTAGAATCTTTTCACCGTACTCCCGCAAAGCGTGTAAAATTCTTAGTACGTTTGGGCATCGTCGTTATGAGAATACATCTTGAAGCGGTTTCACAGCTCTAAAAAAACAGACAATAAGTTGTCATTGCGGGGCGGAATAAATTACCAGAAGCGCTAATCCCCGTCCAAAGCGTGCTAGGCATCAGTTCTGCAAATATAGATCTCGGCAGAGTGTCGTATGAATAATGCAAATTTATTCGCTGCTTCTTGCATAAAATCTCGAAACCGGACGCAGCCGAGGAAAATTCCTTGTATAGTTTCTGCTCAGCTCTGGGAAAGTGCGGATCAATCAAGGGAAACTTCCCCCTCTTCGTTGTTTCTACAGGACGTTGTGCAGCTCGAGCTTCTTTTCTGCATTGTCTGCTGAGACTACTTTCTTTCTACAGTATCAAGCGCGGCGTGTGGCTTTCTTTGGTTGACATATTTTGAGACAGTATCGCTCATATACACTTGGTTCTTGTGGTCTGCGACGCCAGCGTGCGTTGTCCTTCACTGCGTTAGCCCTACGTTCCTCTCTCGGCAAAATGGCTGCCGCCCGCGTGCCTTGCATGCCTCCCCCCCCCCCCCCCCCAATGGGTCAGACTGGATTCGGGCACCCAACTGCCCTCTCCTCTTCCACAAGGTGCCTTTTGCAGAGCGCATTCCACTGGGTTCTTCTTCGAACACCCATGGTTAAAAACGCAACCAGCGTCCAGCTACCACTACCCCCCAGAAGCTTACCCACCGCGCACCCACCCGCCTCCACCTGCCAGACGACCAGGGCGAAATATATTTTCATGCCACATTTCGGAAGCAATCAACGTAAAAGCTACGCACAACGTACAATCATTCATGATAACATAGATTTGTCGCCTCACGAAGTACGATCGCATGTGTATACAAGGCTCTTCGGAAGACCCAGATACGCTGTACACTTTCTGCAACTTTCTGATCTGAATAGGTTTGGTTTGGTTTATGATGTTCGAAGTCCCAAAGCGGCTCATGCTGTGAGGGTCGCAGTAGTGGAGAACTTCGGATAATGTCTACCACATGGGTTCTTTACAGCCCATTCACATAGGCCAGTAAATGAGCCTCTAGCCTTTTACATCCATCGAAATGCGACCTCCGCGGCCGGTGCCTAACCCGCGTCTTTCGGGTCAGCAGCCTAGGACCATAACCACCGATCCACCGCGAGAGCTATTTGTCTGAATAAATGTTCGACGGACTTTCTCGCTATCGCCTTCGGCGCAGTGCCCCGCCGTCAAAAGTTCGTGTGTTAACAAATTTTCCAAATAGAATGCTGTTCAAATTTGGTCGATGCATATAAGCTATATGCCACTCTCGGTTTCGAAAGGTGCCATGGAAAATGACACTGGCTTTTTCTGATAAACTGTCCAGAGGAGCATTTAAGACAAAGGAATCATCGGAGAGAAAACAACATGATATCGGCGTAGTACGGCGAAGGAAGGTTTACAAGAGTTTGGCCTTGTATTTGGCAAACGAAATCTAAGGTTTTGTTTCAAACCTTTTTACAAATAATAGAGAGTCACAGAAAGGACCATTTCATAAAGTGAGAACGTTTTTGCACACTGGAGGCGTCAAGCGCATTGCTCACGTGCTTTCATGTTTCCTCCATTACTCATCCAGGAGCCATAGTTTCAACGAGAGAAAAAGAAAATGTAGTCCTTGTTCCTGTAAACAAGTGAGGAAGTTTTCCGAATGCCGCGCTGCAGAGTTGCAATCAAATCTGCCGTTGAAGGGGACGGTAATGTCTCACTTCACTTCCGGCATGCCTTAAACCACCTTAAAGCCTGCGATGAGGTTAATATACAGCCCAACATAGCGTTCTCAAATGGCATTCGTCGAGGAACTGTTTTACGCAGGCAAATTGTTATGTTAGTGATCACTGCATGCAAAACGTACAGTACAAAATTGGCGCACTTAATAAAATTCACTGAATTAAAGCCGTTTTCCTGGGGAAAAAGTTCAAGAAATGTTATGTAGAAAAGGGCCAGGCACCCCTCCCCATCCCGGTCTCCCTTGCAGTTGGTCGTATAAGCCTCTACGTGGAGCTACATATTAAATGTTGGCTATTTGAGCTCTGAACCACTATTTAGTTAGGGACGAGTTTGCTATGCACAGTTAGGGACACATGAAAGGACAAGTAGAAACAGAAAAGTGGGCGAGTTGAGCAAAGAGGCATATTCTTTGTTTTCCATTCTTGTTCACACCGTAACAGCGTTCCGCCATTAAGGCTTTGGCGCGATAGCGGTAATGCGTCACTCAGTGGCATGAAGTTCTCTCTGCAATCACTTCGTAGACACTGACACTGTCCTTTATTTAATTGTATTCTATATTTCTTTTCTTTTCCACAAGAAACGCATGGGGAGCCGCCGCGGTGGCTGAGTGGTTATGGCGCTCGACTGCTGGCCCGAAAGACGCGGGGTCGATCCCGGTCGCGGAAGTCGAATTTCGATGGAGGCGAAACTCTAGAGGCCCATGTGCTGTGCGATGTCAGTGCAAGTTAAAGAACCCCACGTGGTCGAAATTTCCGGAGCCCTTCACTACGGCGTCCCTCATAGCCTGAGTCGCGTTGGGACGTTAAACCCTCATAAACCAAACCAAACGCAATACGCATGGCCTTCCTTCAGCCAGGCCGAAAGAAATTGTCAGCGGTGGACGGGCAGCGCGCCTGGCTGACGAACCAAGCGGCTGTGGTTAGAATCCAGGCTCGACAATTTTCTTTTCAACGGAATTGCATTTTGTTCTTCAGAGGCGCAACATAAGTATGAATGGATGACGGCACGAACTTGCAGATCAATTAATGATTGGGCAGTGACGTCATCAGTATGCTACTGCGTGATTGGTTGGGGTGTTTTAATCACCCATGCGAGGTCATGCGGTCATCACGTCAGCACCGTCTCGACCAATGCCCATTTTCTCAACAAGCTAATGTCAACAACTACGGCGGTTTCTCCGCAGAACGGGGCCATTATTTCTATCTCATTAAAATTTGTGAGAATAACTAGTGAAAATTGATGCCAAATTCAGAACAAGGGGAAGCAGTTTTGTGCAGTCGTCAGTCTGAAAACTCTCGCGAGCAGTCAGACAATTTGCGCACGTGCTTAAAATTCCCGCTGCAAACAACCAGGGGCAAGCAAATCGTTCGTGATAGTGGCTATTGTCATGCGAGCAGGAAAAGTAATCGGGTGTCATTCTCCAGAAAATCGGATGTGTGCTCTCCGCCGCTGAGCACTTCGCAAATCAAAGATGAACTGAAAGGGACAGCATATATGAGAGTGTGTTCCCTTTTTTTAACCTGCCAGTTTTGCGCTGCTGTCTTTATTGCGGTTCAGGTTGCCTTGAAGCGAAATCATATTTCTGTTTAATTGTATGGCTGCTCTGTTGAAGTGCCTTCGCGAAGAGTTATAAGTACGTGTACAACCAGTAACCAAAACAAGCCTTTTAATGATGAACAGGGTTGCTGCTCTTCCGTGAGCCTCACACAAATATACATGCTCATTTGCTTTTCCCTTGAAATCGTGCACGCGTTTTCAGCAGTTATCCCTAATGAGCCGCTCCCCCCCCCCCCCCCCCCCCATCCTTCCCCCTGTGACATACACTTCTGATTTGCGTAAAGCGCTGTTGGTGATACGGTACGGGGAACCCGTTGCACGCTAAAGGCATCAAACGGGTCTCCCCTAATTACCTTTTTCAGATTTTAGCCGGGCCGATTCGAGATGGCTCATTAGCCAACCTTCAGTGTACGCAAGTGAGTAATCAAATAATTTGTCCCCCGATTTGCCAGCGGCAACTTCTTTCCGTTAACGTATAACATTCATCGCCCTTGCGCCGCTTATTTTTGTTTATATTTTCTGCGACATTTGTTTTCACTTTTTTTCATTCATCTGCTAGCGTTTCCACCTACCCTTCCATTAAAATCTAACGAACTGATTTAAGAATATTTATTTAACCGATGGTAAGCTCATGCGAAACAACTAACGCAAATTTTGATGGTATTCTTATATAAGCAGAACTCTCGACGTTAGCTTAAGACTTTAAAAAATTTAGCCAATTAGCACACATGAACGAGCTCGCCTTCCAGCAGCTTCATTAAGAACGTCTCGCTGTCGTTTGGCTTGAGAATAACTCTTTAATGAACTCAATCCGAAGTCGTTGAGAATGAGAGCGAAGGGGAACAAGCGACAAAATGCGGCACATAGATGTAAAAAACAACCTCACTAAATACAGACTGACATGCTTAAATGTCACTTTTTAATTTGCTGTCGCTGTTTGACATGAAGAATGGGCTGGCATTTAGTTGAATGGCCATTTGCTTTTTAAATTTAATTGACTTGCGTGCATGCCGTTAAACTTTCAGTCTATTAGAATCGGACTAAGTAGAGAACTCAGGCTGTTCTCCTTCAGGTGTCTGTTCATAATTCGCACTTTTCAAGGCGCAAATAGATGCTCTTCGTCTTTGTACGCTCGTGAAGGGTACCTTCGTCTAAATCCCGCGCAGGGTACTGCCGACGAGATGTTCATTCTCAAAAGCCTGCAAAAAATTCCAGTTTTATCGCCACTTCACCAGTGCCACTTTAGTTTATATACTAACAAACACTACTATAAACTAAGCGCTTCATGGTACCTCCAATAACGGAATTCTGGTAAATGTAATTGCATCAAAAAAAGACGACCAGTAATAAATTACTCAGTACTCTTTCAAGTGTTTCAATTATTCTACATTTATTCACACTCCCGTTTTTTTGTTCGAGTAACACTTTTTGGCGTGCTATATGGTTAACAATTTTACAAAAACAACGTTGAGCTTGGCAGACGAGAACAGAGGGGGATCATACACGACCCAGAAGGCGCCTTGTGTGTCGTGTATGTTCTTCCCCTATCTTCGTCTGTTAAGCGCACAGTTGTTTTTCAAAGCTCTTTTTTTTTGTTCTGAAAGGGTATTTATTCAAAGGAACACATCTGACAATCAAAACAATTGGTCTTGACAGGGCATCTGTCACCTGCGGAGCATTGAATTTGCGCTGATTATTGTTCACGGATGTGAATAAGTTTCTATTTCTCTCTCGGAATGGGATACAGCACAGTGTGTGCACTGCCTCAGCTTTTAAGAGCGTTAGCTCTTGCTCAACACGTTTGGAGATTTCGCGGGGTCTGCTACTGGCCTGAGATCACAGCGCCATCTGTGGCAGAAACTGCTCACCACGTTTCGAGATTTCGTGGGGTCTCCTGCCACCCTGAGATCACAGCGCCATCTGTGGCAACAACTAGAAAACAGCACATCTTGCATTGAGACTTGTAGCGCCGTCCGCTATGCTTACATTCGTTCCGCTATAAATACTCCGACAAGAAGGGGCACCCATCCGGGGACAGTAGTGTAACGAATTTGGTAAGCAAATAAAGCCCTCCGGGTTGTGGTATATATATATAAAACCACAATTGAATAATAGGTAAACATTGTATTCATGCAATTACTAACTGAAGCGTTACCATATCGCACACGAAGTCGAATTCTAGGTCCACCTTGACCCCACAAACGAAGCAAATTCCGCTTGGGACGCATCCTGAGGGAGCGTAACTCGACAATGGGTAGACGTGCATCGTAATTTCTCTGATAGATGGCGCTAGGCGTTGATCACTCCGCAGGGTGGGAAAGTTGGTACACTTTTCCGAACCGCTCATTGTTTTCTTCACTGACCCCGCTGGATGCGGAAAGACTTTCGTTTCATGCATGGCCAATAAAGCTAACGCTCGTTACTTCAACGTCTTCCAGACTGTGGCGGCCTTTTTCAAACAAAGAAGGCTTGTAGGTGTCCATGGTGTTTCACTCCTGAACCAAAATGCATTTACAGAATCTCGACAACTGAAGCCGAATTTTGACGGAATGGTTTTGTAAAACATCTATGTGCTCATCTACTGAAGTTCACATTACTGAACTGTATTATGAAAACTTCTCTCTGGGCGAGTTGGTACATCCTGATTCTAAAAAAATGACAGTCTCGAGCATTTATTCTCTTGTTTTGTGGTTCCATGTGTTAGCGCTCTTAATTTGTTTAAAATTGTTGAACTCTAATTGGCCGAAATTAATTCATTCCTCTGTGTTACAGCCGCTCTTTTTGTCATCTTTAGCCGACCTCCTCTTTCAAACCGCATACCAAACGCACTTCAGATCTGGAAAGTCACTAATACCTTCTCTAAGAATGTCATAGCTCACTCTCTTCGAACGGTTATTCACGTTTTGTTTTTTTATTCTAACAATCATTCCTGGTCTCTTCTTAGCAGAAATGACGATGCATAAAGACACGAGAAAACATGCGCCTTTATTCTTGTGACAATGACTAATTAACGTAACTTCTGGCGCGCACATCACGAATCGCAACGTTGTGCAGACCATGCAACAGTAACTACGGCAATTATTCGACCTGTAAATAATGTGCTGAACGTTTAAGTAATTTCCGAGCAAGCCTACTGCTGTAGGCCATTGCTTCGATAAGCCATCTTATAGGTATCGCGGAGCTCCCCGCTCAGTTAGAGTTTCTCTTTCTGTAAAGAATTTAAATCCCGGCGCGAAAACGATTTTTAAGCTATTCTTAAAGCGGACTCCGCGTCCTTACTGCTGACATCTACAGCGCTAGTGGTTTTCCGACACATGCACGCATTGACGGAGACTAGCGCTCTTCCGTGATGCATTCCGTCGACTTTTCTCACCGGAAATAGAAACAAAGTGCGTTTTCGTACATTCGTACCAAGGTATCTCAGCCATAAAATTCACTATATCTGACGTCAGCATTGACTGGCGGCAGCATGCAGCCCGTAAGCTTCGTTTCATTTGCGCTTTACTTGCACCTATTGTATCGTTCTCATTTTGAGGGCACGTGCCTGCAACAAACAATAGTTTGCTTGCTTCTAACGCTTACTGTATGGTCCTGCGCTTTATAAGATCGTACCCAAAGTCTCGTTTCTTCGATGCCAGTTTCGGAACTCCCGCGGAGCTTTAGGTATATTGCTCCATCTATCAGGCTCCCAGGAAGCTGCATTCTGGGGTTATGTGCTCCGGTTTTTGTCTCTTTTTTTCATCACTGAGGGTGGTCATCGCTGTTTTCACAGTCTCTGCGTGTTTTCAAAAATAGTGGCTAACAACACTTCTGCAATCCCTCTTCCCGCAGCAGAAAAGGATAAGGGCACGAAGCCATATTGCCATTTGTCTGTACGTTTTCTTTGCATATATGCGTTTCTTTCTTCCTCTTGATGACTGAAAAAACATTGCCACGATAACTGCGATGATATTGTAACGTGAAGATGTGCGCACCAAAAGGGAAAAATATATTTACAGGGAAACAGCTTACAGCCACGCAGCCGAACAACCGGGCACGCGAAGCCCAGCCGCAGAAACGCACTTCGTCCTCTTCGCGTTCCAAGCGCGAGCGCACCAAGCACGAGCGTTCCAAGCACAAGCACAACCGTAGCATAACTCCCGGCGGCAAAAGCACCGTCCCGGTGCTAAGTGGATGATGTAGCAGGCGTGTGGTACGGTTTGAGACGGACTACATGAACGACGTCAGTCAAAGGGCTAGTGGACGACGTCGGAGCATGAAGAGGTGTAATCTCGTAGGTCACGTCGGTCACCTGACGGAGAACTCGATAAGGGCCACTGTACTGACGTAGAAGTTTCTCAGAGAGACCTACACGGCGAGAAGGAGACCAAAGGAGGACGAGTGAGCCCGGCGGATAGTGTACTGGGCGATGCCGGCGGTCGTAAACTGACTTCTGGTAGGTCTGAGATGCGGTGAGCCGGTCTCGGGCGATTTCACGGGCCATAGTTGCTCGGGAGATGGCGTCACGTGCATACTCTGTGGTCGAGGCAGTAGAACTCGGTAGTAATGTATCCAATGGCAGCGCAGGATGCCGACCAAACAGAAGGTAGAAAGGAGAATAGCCGGTGGTATCATGCCGCGACGAATTATAAGCAAATGTTACATAAGGCAAGGCAACGTCCCAATCGCGGTGGTCGGGCGAGACATACATGGATAGCATATCGGTCAGAGTCCTGTTGAGGCGCTCGGTAAGCCCGTTCGTCTGGGGATGGTAAGCTGTAGTGAGCTTATGCTGCGTGCCACAGGACCGGAGGATATCGTCAACTACTCGGGACAAAAAGTAGCGGCCGCGGTCCGTCAGCAATTGGTGTGGAGCGCCGTGGTGAAGGATTACGTTCTGCAATAGGAAGTCGGCGACATCGGTTGCGCAACTTGTTGGTAACGCACGCGTGATAGCGTACCGGGTCGCATAGTCGGTCGCGACAGCAATCCAACGGTTGCCGGAGCAGGACGTCGGAAAAGGTCCGAGAAGGTCGAGTCCAACACGGTAGAATGGTTCGAGAATATGCTGTAGAAGGCCAGCAGGCAACGTTGATGGTCTCTTCCTGCGTTGACAGAGGTCGCAGGAGGCAACGTAACGCCGAACAGAGCGGTACAGACCAGGCCAAAAGAAGCGGCGTCGGACCCGATCGTATGTGCGGGAGACGCCGAGGTGGCCTGCGGTCGGTAGGTCGTGTAGTTCCGCTAGGACAGATGAACGGAGACGGTGGGGAACGACTAGCAGGAGCGGAGGTCCGTCAGGACGAAGGTTGCGGTGGTATAGGACGCCATCCTGAATGACGAACAGTTGCAATGAAGGATCTCGGCTGGCACAGTTGAGGCGATCAATGAGAATACGCAAGGAAGAGTCTTGTCGCTGCTCGTCCGCGATGTTAACCAGATCGGAGATAGCGAAGAGGCACGGGCCGAGGTCGTTGGCTCCAGGATCAGGCGGCTCTACAGGGTGCCGAGACAGGCAGTCGGCGTCTTGATGGAGACGCCCTGACTTGTAATGAACAGTGTAAGAATACTCTTGGAGGCGCAACGTCCAACGTCCGAGCCTGGCCTGTGGGGTCTTTCAGTGAAGACAGCCAACAAAGGGCGTGGTGATCGGTCACTACGGAGAATGGACGGCCAAACAGGTACGGTCGGAACTTAGCTACAGCCCAAACAAGAGCTAGACACTCGCGCTCTGTAATTGAGTAATTTCGCTCAGCTGTAGAAAGGAGGCGGCTGGCATATGCAATAACGCGTTCTTGCCCTTGGTGACGTTGGGCTAGCACGGCGCCAATCCCATAACCGCAGGCGTCTGTGCGAACTTCAGTCGGAGCCGACGGATCAAAATGGGCCAGAATAGGTGGGGAGGTGAGTAAGTCGACTAGCGAAGAAAAGGCCTCCTCTTGGTCAGGGGGCGAGCGGTGCCGGCAAAATTTTTGATGAAACGGCGGAAGTACGAGCAGAGGCCGACGAAGCTGCGCACATCCTTAGACGACTGGGGAATAGGGAAGTCCTTGACGGCTTTAACTTTAACAGGATCCGGGCGGACACCAGAAGCGTCGACTAGATGTCCGAGAAGGGCGAGTTGGCGGCGACCGAATTGACATTTCGACGAATTGAGCTGTAGCCCGGCTCTACGGAAGACAGAAAGAATGCTCGCCAGTCTTTCGAGGTGCGTGGTAAACGTGGGCGAAAAAACCACAACATCGTCGAGGTAACATAGACATGTGGACCATTTAAAGCCGCGAAGCAAGGAGTCCATCATTCTTTCGAAGGTAGCTGGCGCATTACAGAGACCGAATGGCATAACTTTAAACTGATATAAGCCGTCCGGTGTGACGAATGCCGTCTTTTCACGGTCATTGTCATCAACAGAGATTTGCCAATACCCGGACCGAAGGTCAATTGAAGAGAAAAATTTGGCTCCGTGAAGGCAGTCCAAAGCATCGTCTATTCTTGGGAGTGGATAGACGTCTTTTTTTGTTATGTTGTTTAGGTGCCGGTAATCAACACA
Organism: Amblyomma americanum; assembly: GCF_052857255.1. Taxonomy (NCBI): domain Eukaryota; kingdom Metazoa; phylum Arthropoda; class Arachnida; order Ixodida; family Ixodidae; genus Amblyomma; species Amblyomma americanum. The sequence continues at coordinate 104,641,550 of NC_135501.1, forward strand.
AAAGCGCCAGCTGCCGTCCTTCTTTTTAACCAGCACAACTGGTGAGGCCCAAGGGCTCGACGAGGGCTCTATGATGTCTTTACTGAGCATCTTGTCCACCTCTTGCTGTATGATGGTGCGTTCTGTACTGGACACTCTGTAGGGTCGTCTGTGAATAGGAGCTGCGTCACCGGTGTTGATGCGATGCGTGACCACAAATGTTCGAGCCAAAGGGCGGTCATCGAAGTCAAAGATGTCGCGAAAAGACGACAGAAGATACCGAAGGTCGTGAGCTTGCCCTGGTAAGAGGTCAGCAGCAATCATTTTTGCATATTCATCAGGCGGTGGGATGTCAGAGTCGCGGCAGTTCGACGAGGGTGGGACGCTTCTCACCGCCGATACGACGCATTCGGCAGCAGGGCACAGCGTGGCGAGCGACATACCTTGTGGGAGCGGCTGAACGTAAGAGGCAAAGTTGAGAACCGGAAGGGACGCTTGATTTGCCGACATGGTGACAACTGTATGCACAAGGGCAACACTGCGTGTAAAGGGCACATCAGGAACCGGAGTAATGATGTAGTCACCATCGGGAACTGGCGGGACAGAGGAGAAACGGACATAAGTGGCGGCATCGGGGTCCAGGCGGACAAAGTCGGCGGTGCACAGTCGGTGAACAATTGGATCCGGTGGCTCTGAAGGAACAGGTAGAGCGAGTTGAACGATGCTTGTGGCGCAATCTATAAGGGCGGAATGGTCGGTGAGAAAGTCAAGGCCGAGAATGATGTCATGAGGGCAGTGTTCGAGGACAGTGAAGAGCACAGAAGTATGGCGGCCGGCTATTGAAACACGAGCAGTACACATTCCGACGACAATAGACATACCGCCATCTGCAACACGGACCACAGTTGAGGGGGCAGGAGTGAGCACTTTCCTTAGGCGACGGCGAAGACGAGCATTCATGACTGAGACGTGCGCTCCAGTGTCGATCAGAGCGGTAACAGGGACCCCGTCCACGTCGACGTTAAGGATGTTCCGATGAGCATGAAGAGTTAAAGGAGGGTTTTCTGGTCGGGTCTTCAGAGCAGCATCACCCCCAGACGCTGCAGCCATCAGTTTTCCGACCGGGAGCGGGCATATGGGGCCGGCGACGAAGGGCGGCGAGGTCGGGGCGATGGAGATCGACGGCGCTGAGGTGACGACGAACGGTTGGTAAGCGGGGTCTGAGCGTGGTGGCCAGTAGAGGTCGTTTCCGAGGGCGAGGGAGAGCGGCGGGAATATGCAGAACCCGGCGGGTAGCGGCTGTAGGTCGGGGACGGACGGCTTCGGCAGTGTCGAGATATGTGGCCAACTCGGGAGCAGTTAAAGCAGATGGGCCTGTCATCAGGTGTTCTCCATTCATCTGGATTGCGGCTGCGTCGAGGGTAGTATGCACGTTCAGAACCGAGCTCCGGGGACATGCGGCGAGCATATGGGGCACTAACTGAGCAAACAGGTTGAATCCCAAGATTGGCAAATTCTTTGCGAACGACAGCCTGTATAAGGGATACTGCTGGAGTACTGTCTGTTGCGGGTGGATGAAACGCAACGGGGGACATTGCCTCTACTTCTTGGCGCACAAGTCGTGTCAGGCTCTCAGATGTCGGCAGACGGCTCGGTGGAGTCGAGTCTACACAGGACGACGTCGCAGTCGTATTCGGCAACCGCGTGAACTGCGGAGAAATTCGGCGGCTCTTCGCTTGTTCGAACCGGCGGCATTCCTTGATGATTGCGTCAACCGTTCCGCAGTCCTTGTATACAAGAAGGTTAAAGGCGTCATCTGCGATGCCTTTGAGCACGTGACCTACTTTGTCGCACTCTGACATAGTGGCGTCGACTTTCATGCAGAGAGCTAATATGTCCTGAATGTATGATACATAGGACTCTGTGGACGTTTGTGCACGGCATGCGAGCTCCTTCTTCGCAGCGAGCTGACGCCCGAATGGCTTACCAAACAGGTCACAAGGCTTGCGCTTGCAGAGATCCCAGCTGGTGAGTTCATCCTCGTGGGTCTCGAACCATACCCTGGCAGTGCCCGTCAGGTAGAAGATGACGTTGGCCAACTTTAGGGTCGGGTCCCACCTGTTGTGTGTGCTCACGCGCTCGTACATTGCGAGCCAGTCCTCCACGTCGACGCCGTCCGTTCCGTTGAAGGTCCCAGGATCTCTCGGATGGGCAATGATGAACGCCGGGTTGGCGGACGCCGACGGAGCGGCCCCTTCACTGGTCATGGTTGAAGAGCCGGCGAGCTGACGACCGCTGCGAAGTTCCGTGCTTGCTGTGGCTGTACCCAGCACCTCACACCAATAATGTAACGTGAAGATGTGCACACCAAAAGGGAAAAATATATTTACAGGGAAACAGCTTACAGCCACGCAGCCGAACAACCGGGCACGCGAAGCCCAGCCGCAGAAACGCACTTCGTCCTCTTCGCGTTCCAAGCGCGAGCGCACCAAGCACGAGCGTTCCAAGCACAAGCACAACCGTAGCAATATAATACTTTTTAAAGCATGCAAAGAGAGAAGCATTACCTGCGAAATTGTTATCTGTATTGTGCTCCCGGTGAAGTGCTAAATTGAGGTTTTAAATAATTTATTATGTCTCTAAAGGTCCTCGAACTACACGTCCAGCTGCTCCAAGCTCTCTCGTGAACAAAATATGGAAAAGAAATTAAGAATTTTTAAAACAATTCCTACCGAGTTTTTTTTCTTGTTTGCGTAACGCTTTGGCACCATTATGTTTGAGCAAACATAAATCTTGAAATACAAAAACATACTTTCCTTATGAAACCTGACACGTTCTCTTCAACGTTTATGAAGCTTCATTTGCTCCGACGACATCTGGCAAGTGCTGTAGTTACGCATAGGAGGCGCACAAAGGAAAACAAGGTAACGCAAATATTGCCCAAATCTAAAACACCTACACAGCGCTACTAAATTAGGTCTCAGAGGAATATTTTCCTACAGAACAAAATTACCTTTATCAGGCATGCCCGGTTTTGTGAATAACGCTAGTAAAGCGGTGACAGTTTGGAAAGACACAATCTATTAGAGGGAGCGAATCTGCGCAGTGATTGGGGCCAAAACACACCTTTCTGACCTAACCAGACACGCGTCACTTGGTACAGCGGTGCATTCAATTCAGCGCTAGATCCGTACGGCGCATCTGTCCCTATCAACACCCTTTCAGCTTTCGCAGTTTCTGCGAATTGAGCGAGACTAAATTCTCCCCCGGCCTCCCTGTAAATGTTATTTCGTGGCAGGGCAATTTGCGTAAAACGGACGGTTTGACAGCCTTTGACAGCCGAAGAGCGTATATTGTCTCCATAGTCGCCTGTGACACTTAATTAGTTCAATCCGTAACCAGACGTGCCTTTCGCCATGCTCTGCGCGCTATTCAGGCAGTCACAGGTGTCGGCAGGGAACTCCCATCATGGACTAATTAGGGCACACGGAGGGTCTGAATTGGCCCTTTGTACAGCGAGCAACGTGGCTTAAGTCGTCATTACTTCGGGAAAGAGAGCCGAGTGGCCTGAGACTGAAGAGGCAGCGGCCTCTGGCGATGAGGAGAGTAATTATAGCCACCTTTCAGGCTTGGAGAAAAGGCACAGCTGCGTCCCACAGATATTACAGTCTTATCAAAAGGCCGAGCAACCGACGCAACATGGGGTACAAAAACATACAGGAACGTTGGTTATGAGCTGAAAGCCTTTTTTTCCATGAGCGCATTTTAAACTGTGTTTGGTTTATTTGGCTTCGGGGGTTAACGTCCCAAGCGACTCAAGCTATGAGGGACGCAGTAGTGGAGGCCTCCAGTAGGTTTAAAAACCGCCCTTCGCGACTAGATCGCCAAGACTGGAAACAAAGCGCCTTTAGGAGATGCAACTATATCTCGTCACACAAAGCGAATCCTGTTCACTTAATTCACGTGAAAGGTGCCCTTCTAAAACGAATTCAGGTAGCCGTTCGCAGTTACGTGCTTTTCGCATTACCCGCATGCTGATTCGGGTAAGCGCTCGAACGGTGTTTAGTTGCGCACGTCTTCAAGGCATTGCAAGCAACGAGCTCGCCGAAGCGCACTATAATTGGCATTCTGTCTCACACGCCTGCACAAGATGCGATTTCTACCGCACCGATATGTCGATTACGCCAGCTGTGGCCTTGTACAAGCCCTGCGTCTGCGACGTGACTTGAATGCCTCCTCGAAAGAGGCGCGGCTAGGAAGAATGGGAGAGCTTCCGAGAGATCTTTAGACTGACGGGCTCCTTAAAGCGGGCCACTGGGAAACCATTAATGCGCAAATGTCGTTTTCGTATCTTTTGGTGAAAATGAGGTCTCTGCATGCGCGTGGTGTTCGATTCTGTAATGCCGAGCGCCGATGTCATGGCCCTCTTTGGCAGTCGATTCTGGGGCACCTTGCAGAATGCTTGGGCACACTCAAGCGCAATTTCATGCATCGTAAATTTCTTTTGCTCTTGCAAATTATGCCGACGTATACAATAAATGGAGCTCGGTGCAAACTGCATAGAAAGTTCCACACTGTTCCCGGAGACTCGAATCGATAAGGCAAAAAAAACCGTAGTCCTCGGAACGAAATCTGTCGACGAGATTTGCTACGGTTCTGTGATAAAATGGTTGTTTTTACTTTCTGTGCTTTGACGCAACATGGCGGAAATGGCTGTTCAAGTTGCTTTGTTAAGGTCACCAATGGAAGGACGGCGAAGAACACTTCGTTTGTGAAAGTCGGCATAAATTATTACTACCGTCGCCATAACACAGTTTACCTCCACTCGAGGACAAAGCCTCTAGCATCGGTATCTAATTAGCCGTCTGTGGCACCTGCTGTGGCAGCCCTAACCCCATTAGTTTCTTGATATAATCTCCATCCTGTCCAACCCAGCGGCGTTATGTTTTTAGAAGCCATTCAGAACCCAGCAGTGCGCTTAATATCCTCAAATTACAGTAGACACAACAGTACAACCATGATTAAATCTACAATTAACATTCAGCCACTAGAGCACCGATGACAAATCGCACGACTCCGCCTCTTTCATAAATTATATTAAACTTTCCTGATATTCGTTACACATAATCCCTAGCTGCCATCAGAACATCGCGCCACCTGTTTAATCATTTCAGCATCAGCGTACGGATGGATCGACATTAGCATTTATTAAATCTTTTCTGCCAAATCCAATAGAAAACTGAAACTTGCTACTCGACTACGTTTTAAACGAGCGCTACCCTACTAAATTTCGGCGGACATTACCTTATCATTGTACTGAATAAAAGATATTGCCCATTTGTCTCAAACTTTCATCCAGTTACACTTATCCTTTCTTATTGTTGTTGTTACCGCCTAATTCTGCCTTTCGCCATTCAGCATTGAACATCGTCGTATTGTGATGTACTGTTTTTCGTTTTATTATATTGCATTATGTTTTATTTTATTGTCATTTTATTCTCAATTTCATTTTTTTTGTCAACCCCCCCTCTTGTGTAATGCCCTCACAGAGGCATTTATGGGTAAAATAAATGATGATGATAAAGATGATGATGAAATGTTGCGTGTCCTTTTCCATCTGCAACCTTCCACGGATGTTTTATCCGTAAACTAATGTACCACGTGCGTGATCCATTCTTTAATTTTCTCTACATTACCCCTATAATAATGTTTGTCTGTTTCGTGCGCTGTACTAAATAAAAAATAGAAATATACGATGTTTATGCATAACGAATCCACGCATTTTTTTTCACCAGGTGGCTGAGTGGTTTTGCCGTTCGACTGAGGATCTCTATAGACAGCGGGCTCTACCCCTGCCGCGCCGGCCGTATTACGGTGCAGGCGGAGTACAGAAACGCCTGTTTTCTGTCCCTTGCGCGCGCACTGTAAGGAGCCCCAGATGGTATAAACTTGAACAGATCCCACTACTACGGCTTCTCTCTTCACCCGTGTATTGCTTCGGGACGTTACACCCCACAGTTCACAATTTACAATTGTTTCTAACGATTTATTACTGCGCACAGCTGCAGAAATGCACTGTCGCTCAGCCAAGGAGGCTGTTGCGTTCCATCACAAGCTATATTATGCCGGTGAATGACGCACTTCATCGGCTGCTCTCCGCAAGCTTTCATGTCATTCCTGTAGTATAGGTTTCCTAGGCGCAGATAGCCTTGATTGAGGTAAAACCACAGAGCAGAGTTTCAAGGCATAGAAGATAGTATGCAGCCGTGAAGCCTAAGAGCGCTCGACCAGTACCAGTTAACACGTGCGCGGAAAAATAAAGTAGATAAATGCCAACTAACAAGTGAAGTTTACTTAATTTAGCACGATATGTATACGGATGCTACCGAATGTAGCCCAACCCTTTGCAAAATCACCAAAAAAAGGAAAGGACACCACCATTTCCATCTTTCACATGATTACACCAGCCGAATGCCTGGAATTCAAGTTTCACCTATCTTTCAAAATAAATATAAGAAAATAAAAACGTTCTATTGATTCATTTCGTATGTATGAAGGGATTGTTATAGAAATGCTTTTACTCCGTGGCTAATAGTGTTCACACACAGGTCAATGCATTAAAGGCGACTAACTTAGTCCCCTAATCCCTCTTCCTCAGTGCAGGGTAGCCAACCGGAACCCCTTTCTGGTTAACATCCCTGCCTTTCCCTCCTCCTCTTTATCTATCTATCTAACTATCCCGTTCATATCATATGATCAATTTGACAAACTCGTGCTTTTTGTTAAATTAGAGTGAGGAAGACCGGTTTATGTTTTCTCGATCAGAAGAAATAAAAGGGTCACTATAGTTCTCCTATACGCGCATTCATGACTAATTCAAAATTGTTGCACTCCGCTCTGAATTTAACGTTTTATTGTTTCTTTCTCGCCGTATGAACCATGCCTTGGTGTCCACAGCGCTATCAATATATCGATGGAAATGACTTCTCGTCAAAGCATGTCTACTCTTTTGTTAAAGGGGCTCTGAAAGGGGCTCTAATAAAGTTGTGGTATGCCTGGGATGTTAAAATACGCCGCTTGAGGAATACTGTCCAGCAAGAATTTTTTTAATGCACTTTGTAGAAGTTGAATTATCTGTAGTCAAAATTTGAATTTCAGCGTCTTCGCGCCTTTCTCTCTCCTCTCCTCACTTTTTGCACGCTGGAAGGTCGGCGCTTTTCTGCCGGCCCCATCTCCGGGAACGGAGCTTCCTGACCCGCCGAAGCTACGCAGCTTATTGGCCACGACCACGGCAGCTGCCTGAAGTCTGAAAGAATCTAACCAATAGCCACCTCTCAACATGTATACGTAGATGCGAGCGAGTGGAGGGTGCGAGCATGAAAAAGTCGCAGGAAAGGGCTCGCAAACTTTAACTCTTGATTGTGGGTCCTCTTCTGCGTGTATAAGTGTATTATTTGGCTCAGCTTTTCATGACAACACATTGCAGTGATTGAGCGAGTTAATGTGCTCTTCACGGAAGCTGTTTCAAAGCCCCTTTAAGCGTGTTCTCAGATCTGTGGGAGCCGTTTTAGGTCTAAAGTGTGAAACGAAAAACCTACCTGGCAACGAGCCTTCAATTTGCGAGAAGGAATGAGAAGGAAGTAAGATTCTCGATCTGGAGTGAGATTATCTACCTTCTTTTCGTTTGTTTCTTGTTTTAGTTTAGTTGCTCATTACCTCCTTTCATCCACATCGGTATATGTTCTGTGTGGAGCGAAAAGTTTTCGCGGCTAATCTATGCATGTCTGCTGTTTTGTTCTTCCATGAGTACTTTGTATGGATACACAGAGCTTTGCTTCGCAGAAAAAACTGAGAGCTAAGAGCGCTCGAATAAACAACACTCGCAGGGTAATGGAAGGGAATCGGGCCGACATTTCTGCAAAACAAAGGCAATACGCGAAAAGAAACCGGTAATAACATTCCTTCACGGGTAATTGATCTCGGTGCCAGAGCACCATTCTTTCTTTTTTCTTACCTCGTAGTACGAAGCAAAGGTCTAATGCTCTTTATACTCTCCCATCATTTATCTTTTGGCTTATTTCTGCTTGAAACGTTCTGGATTTCAGCCAATCGTGCGATAAAAGAACTTCATTTGCAATCAGCTATCTGTCTGGATATCATCTAGGAAGGCGCGAAAATCCCCTTTTGAAGGCATGGGGGAAGAAGATTTACGATGAATAAACAGAGTTCTGGCATACGATAGCGTAGTAGGACAGCGCGGGCCCATTTTTCTGTGACCAGAAAGCCGTGTGATGGGGAAATGACCTGGCCAATAAAATGAAATGGTAGAAATTACGCGCTGGGATAATTCGGGGCCAAATTTCAAATAAACCAGCATCTGTATCAGCTCTGCTACAGCTGCTAGTAATAACTTGATATTCGTCTCTTTTTTTTTTGCTCTGTTTGATTCATTCTGTTTTAGAAAGGTGCCCACGAGAGTGCGAGCAGAAACAAGAAATCTGCTTGTAATTCATGAAAGTATTAAATCTCCAACTCAGCTTGAAGACTTCACAGAGGACCTCTTTCAGCGCAGCGGCTACAACGGCAAAGTTGAAGACGATTGGTGCTAGCGAAAGTGTAAGAGCTCAGGCTTTTTTCATTAGCAAGGTAAAATCACTTCCACAGTACCGGAGTTTGGTGTCTTTTCGAACACCTGAAATTTTAACCGAATATTTTTTTTCCCCACAAACGCCTGCGTCCTGTCAGCGTGAAGCCCAGTGATATTGATATGGTTACAGATGAGTGGCGGATCGGGCTATTTGGTGAACGTTTGCCATTTTTCGCAAGCGCTAAAAGAAAAGAACACGGACTCGTCCTGTCTGTTCTTGCTTTGCCCGTGTTCTTTTAGCGCTTGCGAAAAATGATATGACTATGTTTAAGAAGAGCACGACATTGTTGAAATTTTTTTCAGTCTTATTCAGGCTCAGACCGTTGAGAGCTGACAGTACATTTTCACAACAGTTTAGGGGATTCGGTAAGTGGAGCTAAATACTGCTATAATTAATTTTTGTTAGCCCCTGCGAGGTAAACCTAATGCTGCCGTTGTAGATGAGGCACCGGAAAGTCTCTGCTCGGCGTGCAACTACGCAGAACTATTTTTCCACTGAAGAATAGAGCGGCAACTACTTAGGTATCTCTTAACTTCGGCTTGAGCGTGGCGGAGAGATTACTAGACATCACAAGGTCACGTGAGAACACAACGCTGTGCGCCGTGATGTTTTCTTGCGGTTTCCTTTGATGAGCCACATATATCTTCTGAAAACAACATTCGAACTGAGTTCACAAATTTGGTTCGTCGGAAAATAAGCACGCGTTCGGTTTTACCACGGTGTGAAAGGAGGCACGAACGCAAAATTCTGAGCAGAAATTTTATTAGATTTTTACAAAGGTACGTTGCCTGCATCAGAATATTGTGCAGCACATGTTAAAGTTTGTCTTCCTCCTTGATGGGAAGTAAAGTGTGAAGCTGGAGGCGCGAAAGAAGTATGCGCGAGAGATCACATTACTTGGAATCCAGAAGACTCCAAGTCCTTTTATTCAGTTCTTCGTCAAAATATTTTACTTGCGACACCCTTAGTACAGACAAGAATCGCTTGGCACTGCATTTCTGTTTCATTGAAGGCTAATACTCTCACCCTCTTCTATTTCACCGCCAGATTCGCCGTTTACGAGCACGCTGTGGTTAATGTGTTCCCCTTTGTTAACTTTCCTGCGAAGAAAATTCAATGCTTGGATTAAGTCTCTCAACTGAGCTTAGCGTTTTGCAACAAGTGGCATTTTTGACATTTTCCCCAAGAGCGCAAAGAAAAAAACCTGCACCTGCATTTGCCATGTTTCAGTGAGGTTCTACAGGGCCCCAATTTTGGCAACCACTTCTGAGTAAGCAAATAGCGCATGACGCATCCAGGCTGTTTTCGATAAGCGGAGCCCGTCGTTAAGTCTAAAAGAGGGAGGCGCGGTGGACTCCAAAAAGCGTAGAGCTGATATTATTGGCCCACAGCCCCGTCTGAAGTCAACATCTCCGTTGCATTCGGTTTCTCTTCCACTTAAAAAAAAAAAACTGCGAGCGGAATCACTTTAGCGTCAGCAGAATCACAAAGCGCGCTGACTTCGTGCTTTCCCATTGTCCTTTGAACTTCTGTAACAAGCTGACAAGAGCTGTACCATCTGCCAACCTGCGTTTATAGGCTATGTTGAGGCGTGGTCTCCCGCTGCGTTGCTTTGAAGTCTGTGAACGTCGGCGCCGGGAAATTGGTGCGGATATTTTGAAATGGTGCCCGTTGCAAAAGTACGTTCTCAGCCGACCAGTAATTAGTAGCTAAGCTGTATCATATCCAGAGCCTTTTCTCGGTAATTGGCAAAGCTCTTCATCTCTCGATGGCAGAAGCTGATATGCGAGTCCAACAAACTGAGCAGACAACATGAGTGGAAGGCTCCGTTCCGTAATTACCAGAAACTCTTTTGAGTCAAAGGATCCTCCCTCGCAGTTCTGATTCAGCCGTTCCTCTTCAGCCTCTCGATCGACATGCGCAGTGACGAGCCAGAAATTCAGTAGTCGGCACATCGCGGCGCACATTACAAAAATGCGAAGCACCTTGCTGGGCAGCGTAACAGCTAAACAAGTGGTACAAGTTTGTCTTAACTCATATACCGCTGTTTTGATTTGAAAACGGCCTAAAAATATCATTTCTGATAGACGTTTTATCCCTTAGATCACGACACAAGTTTTTCACGACTTGATGGCCTCAAGAATTGACAGTCGACTCCCAACTAATATGCGAATTAGTTTCTAAAGTGGCTAAAATCAACATGCAGCGCACTATATTTGTTTTTGGTGTGTGCACCTCTTCCTACCGTTTTTTATTGCGTGCGGTAATTTATAGTCCTGGGTCAGGGGCCGGCCAGATAGGCAGCCTGAGGCACCCTACCGCCGTGTGAATCAATCATGTGACATTGAGCCCGCCGTTTGGCAAGAAACTTTTCGTACAAAATATTATGCCAGCATGGTATTTTCATTACTATACACTTGTCTTCGATCTGTTGCCTGAGCATGCGGAACCACTGTCGCACTCATGTATCAGAAGAGTATGTAATAGGAGCTTGTCTTGAGAGCAGCACTGACCAGATAAACACAGGCACAAGGGAGGGAAAGAAAAGGCGGTCAGCACTGTCAGTATTGGAATATAGTAAATGTGTCAGTCGTCATTGGTTCAAAACATGAACAGCTGATGGTTATTGAAGGACATGTATAGCTTAATTCAGGAAGTTAGTCATGTTTACGCGTACACTGCAGAACACGAGACTCAAGCGTGTGGCCTGCGAGTCGCATGCGGCCCGAGAAGCCTTCTCTTTTCGCCCGTTCGTCATAAAGATTTTATCTCTGAATTACGAATCGCCGAACCAGAAATATCTTTGTTTCTTTTCCATGCGTACCACACTTCTTTATCCTTGTTCATATTTGGGCACCGGCTGGTTTCTCACTGTGTAATACTTATAATTCAGTTCCCAACACACTGTGAAGAAATCTGGATCCAGTAGCCGTTTACATTGGCGCTGCACGAACATTAAGTTGGCATCAGGGGTGCGGGGCTGCTTTGCGCACCCTCTCATTTTTATTTTCGGACTTGACGCTTGCGGGATCCAAAATGCTTCCAAATGTTTCCGCATTGGGACATGAGTTTGAGAATACTGCAATTGAGTACAAAACCATGTCTTTTTGGGCTTATTGGTGCACGATCACAGCGAGAGAATATGGCGCAGAGTAGGGTGTTGTTCGTTTCTGCTTGCGTCCTGTCCTACTCTCTGCTAAATTCTCTCACTGCAATTGAGAAAAATGAAAAAGTCTACGGAAGCATGAGCTATTTTTCTCTCGGCAAAACTACTTCGCTGGCGCTCAGTGTGTGAAAGTGCCAATTCTTTTTAAACCTAAATCACCTCGAATTCAGGATTTAGCATAATCGCTGAGCTACCAGCTATGCGTACTGAAATAGCATTTCACTGAAATTGTCTCTAACCTGTATGTTACGGTCCCGAAAGTATAAACTGCATATCACAATAAAGAATGCTGATTTGCACAAGTACCCATACAAGTCACACATTCTCCGTTCATGATCTATCCCCAGATGGGAAACGAACATCAGCATTATAAGATATTAAGTGACATATTTGCAAGTTGTATGCAATGCGTTCAGATTATTTAGGTAGCAAATAATTGTAACTTTGAGTAAAATTCATGCCTTAAAGCCATGAGCAGCTACAATGCCTAAAACAGCACATCGTTTGAGTCCCCACAAGCCCAACAAAGTGCAAATGCCTTGTAAAAAATGTCTGGCGTCTGAACATTGCTGCGCATGAAATATAGTGCGAAAGCACAGTTTTTCTTTTTCTGGTGGACACCACCCCCTCGTACCTGAGAGCGCTATTGAGGTTTCCAGTGACCCAAGGAGACAGTTATGCGCGTCTTCAACTTTTCATCGTCAATGCCAATTTACTCAACGTGCGCCAGCGCCCTATGCTCCAGTGCCGCGTTTCTGCCGCAATGTTCTAAAGCCACCGTGTATTCCTCTAAAACCACGTTACTGAAACAGCGTTGCCCACGAAAAAGCATGCAGCGCACATCTCTCTATCATTGCCGCCGCATAGCTCAAAGCGTGAATATTAGTTTCATAGTAATAATATTGATGAAGTCGATGGCGTGCATGGCACAGGGTGAGAGTGTGTTGAAATTTAACATGAGGGGTGCTCGGCTGCGGCGAAAGCCTAAAGCTGTCGCGCAGTCACCAGGGAAACTAATCTGTTCGCTTCGCCGCGGGTTCGTATCCCAGTCGCGGATATTCATTCGATTTCCTTTTATTCACTTATTTCACTAGGCAGAACCCCACAAATATCGCAAGATCTTGCTCGGCGTTTACTAATCACATTAATGCTTTCGCACTAAAACTCCAGCGGCACTAACTTTCGAGAGTGGTTTTCAAGTGAATAGGTTTCATGCAATTCCCCTTAAGAGAGTTAACGTTCACTTTTCAGAATCTAGTCGCTGGAAAACATGCGATGCCAGAAAAAAAATTAATGACACCCTATAAACGTATCGCACGAGGAAAGCAGGGGCAGGTGGAATAAGGCGTGATGATAAACGTTTGCCGACCTTAAACACGACGAATGAAAAATAGGAGTCGATAAAAAAAGCAAAAAAAAAATTGTTTCAAAGCCTCTCGGCTCCGACCTTGGTAAAGGCTCTTTAGTGGCCAAACAAAAACACTCACACAGCGCGTTATATCAGGCGCTTCATGTACGCGGTTTTAAAGTATACACATAGTGTTTTGGTGCCCTTGCGCGGCCATTAAAGTTGAAACGACCTTCCCAGAATCTTCTCTTTAGCAAAGAGACGAGAGTCTGTTGTCCGTAGTTCTATCTCGAGGGTCAGTTGGTTGGCGTCGAAGCCGGGATAGTGGAAATTAATTTTACATTTTTTCTTGTCTTATGCGCAGTGCTCATACGCAGGAGAGTCCGCCCCCGCAACTACAAAATAATAAGAGTCGGTAAAGGACTACTTTCCAGACAAGTTGTTTAGGCAGGGGTGAGGTAATATTGAACATATTTTCTCCGAAGAAGGAGCTAATGTTCTCACGCCCTAAACTCTGAAAAATTTACAGACTGCGTGCTTCTTTTTGTGCGCTGCTAGAGACTTCGGCCTCCGCGGCAGTTCGCCTTATCGTTGCCAATATATTTTTCTCTTCCCTCTGAGACGTCGAAAGGAAGAACCCTCATCTGGAATGCGCAAATAAAAAAAGCCTGGCACTGCATTACACCACACGACGAGAGTTTGATTACAGCAAACAGTGGCTCCTACCGCCTTCGAAGAAGTGGAGACGCGAACAGTGTCACTGGAGGGTGCGGTGCGCTTGAACCAAGCTCCCAAGAGAGTACCACGGGCATGGCTTCGCTGCTGTAAAGTATGGTCCCTGTTTCATCGAAGTCGAGGCGAGAGATATTTCCTCGGAGTTGCTGGCAGCTTTTTGCGGTCGATCAACTGCTTCGAGTGGTCTTCTTGCTTTGAATCACGCTTCTCCTATTGACGTTCTTCGATTGCCTTTCTCTCGCACCCTGCATGCACTTGGAAGTGGAAACGCGAAATGCACGACGACGTTCTCTTTTCTTCTTTTTGTCATCTTGTATTTCATAGCACGTACGGCAAGCGCAGCGGGACCTCGATAAGGTTTCAGCTGAAAGAAATGCTGGTAGCGTTGAAGAGAGTTTCTGATGTAGTCGCAGCTGTGAAAGGTTCGTGCAAATCTCTCTTCAGTTTATGGCGACCAATGCCGTTCTCGTACTCTAAGAAGCAAAATAGGCTGTTAGAGATGGAGGGGCCCTTGAGTAAGCTGAGTCGTTTAGCACCGCACGTCCCAGCTCCGAAGGACGTTGTCGGTCTCCCGTTAAGAAGGAAACTGTAAAGTGGGTTTATTCATATTTTTACAAGCATCAGAATCAAAATGGGGATCTCTCCGAATGGAGGATGATCTTAAGGGAGGATCATCTAAAGGGCGGATGAATTTCACTGCACTCCCTGCAGAAGTTCGTTGTCCCTAGATTCCCTAGCTTGAGGACGCCCTAGCCGCGGTGGGAGTGGCCTGAAAGTTTCATTCACGCGCACAAACTCACACCACCGCACATAGGGACACGCCCCCGTCACGTGTCGAGCCTGGGACAGAGAAGGATGCAGTCGGGTTCACGTCTAGGTGGTATTGGTTCACGTCGACTGTGGAATGTGATGTTATCTGGCTAGCCGAAGGTTACTACGAGCTGCTGACACCTGTTCTTCTCTAGCTGTCAGCCGACGCGCCATGCTAGATCACAAGGTCGGGTCGAGAACCTGAAAGGGGTCGTTCGTCCTTTGAGATGCTTGCGAAGATTGCGGGCGATGATCGCCAGCCCTTTCGGAACTCGGCACGCCATCTTCCACCGGAAACGAGACCCCTTTTTTGTTCCCCCAACATAGCCACGACCAGGGGAAGATAACTGCCGCTCGTTCGCTGCGGCGGCGTCTTTCAGGCCTCTGCTCTCTCGGGTTCCAACCGGGCGACGCTTGCTAATTGAAAAGACACCTGTGTCCACTCCGCGAGGTTCTTGGCGGCAAGCGTGGGAGAGATCACTATCGCGTGGCTCGTAGCCACCCCCAAGCATAAGTGTTGGCTGCCGGCAGGCGAGACTTTCTGTCGCTGTTGCTAATCCAGGCGGGCTGTCGCCGTCTGTAACAAGCTGCAGAAACGACAAACAGAAGGAAACAGGAGCAGCGCGAGCTCTACATGCCACTGTTTGATGTTTGAGTGTATCTATGCCCACAACATGAGGCTGTAGGGGTGAAGTGCCAACCAGCGTGGATGTTTCAGCTGAAAATAACTTTACTGAGAGGGGTAGTACTGATCGTCAATGTAGGTTTTAATTTCGAACAACAACGAGAAATTTGTTCTCACGGTCCATGCATTTTTATGTATCGTTTCCAAAAGAGTCGATAACTGTTTTTTAAAGAGAAAGCTCTGCTACACTGGTCCAAACCAAAGTTTCGCTGCGTGTTGCCGCCGGCTAGCAATGGCTTCCCTAGAAAACTGATCTTAGTCAAGAAATAGGACGTCGCCGCCGCGTAGCTGCGCTGGAGCGCTAGATTGAAATAGCATATAGGCGTGTACCAGTCAGTGGGGTTAACCATGGTAACATCACAGTATAGTAATAAGCATAATTAGTAGTAAACCTAAGAATGTCCGCAAACATACATAATTGGAAAGAGCAAGTTTAACCTAATCAAATAACGCTAATTAGATATAATAAATACTTTAATTAATGAGTTTTTATGCAAGTTGCTATAGCAGCGGATAACTGCAAGTGCTAAACAAATGACGTAACGTTCATCTTGAACTTGAAGAAGAATTTACGAATATGTAAGAAAAACAATAGGTGACCCGATGACTTGATGTCGGTATAACGCAATGTAAGTCACGTGACTCAGCATGACGTCAATCGGCGCAATGAAAAGGCGTCTACCGAGGCTGTTCTTGCCACAGACGGCGGCGACATGGACGGGAATGAAGACGCAGTCACTTCAACGAGCTCAGGTGCTGGCAGGTGTGCAGAAGGCACTCAACCTTATAGACGACAAGCCGCGTCTAGTTGCTCGACACAACAGAGATTTCGCTCTCTAATCAGGTTCAAGAGTAGTTAAACCACAGCTATTCTTTTTTTTTTTTCAAAATACCATGGTGCTTGGTGCAGCCGGAAAGGCGAGAAAAAGACTAGCATCAGCAGGAGCTTTTGCGTTAGGAGAAGTGAGGTTTTTGTCCTACCGTTGTATCTTGTGATATTCAGTCAGGATAGTTGCAACAGATGATATCAATGACAGAGAAAAAGAGAATCGAGAAACGTGTGCCCCCTAGAAATTTCATATCGCGAATACAAAGGTGTGCCTTGCCCATTTCTATGGATGCCTCGAGAGGCCAAGCACTATACGATATGAATTATTTTAGCTTTTGAACCTTTTTTCTATTATGAGCTGCTCAAGAATGATTTCAAAAAACAATCAGCTTCTTTCTATACAAACTAGAGGTAAAAACTAGAGCGTGAACCGTCGCTCCTTAGTCAAGTATTTCCCTCTTTCATTTTATGAAGATAATAGGTTTCTGTAACCCAAGGGGTTATCCTGCCAAAGGTCGTCGAAATATTATCAGTGGTGAACTCAGGTGTTTGGCGTGCTTCGTCTCATTGTGATAGCTTGTTCAGGTGTCGAAATTGCAAAAATGGGCAGACAATTAACAAAAGTGATTGTCGAATGCTAGAAGGGGGCTGTGTCCTGATATTTGTGGTTCAGGGGTGCACTTGAAAGCACATCTCACCGATCCTACTCTGTTCACCGTATCGTGCTCATAATTACTGTTCCTCGGATGACGGAGAATCCTGAGGATGCCAGTTGAGCCCGAGCAAAGCTGTTTTCCCGCCAGCGTGGCTGCGCCAACCCTTCTGATGAAAACAAGAGGATAGAGGTGCGGTAGATAGAATCCGTAATTATTCGCACCTACTCAGAGGAATTTGTGCGATAATTCACGCGCATTTTGCCTCCTAATAATGCCGCATCCTTTTCCCAACACTAAACGCGACAGAAATCCACAGCGCCAGTTGTATCGCGCATGTACCTGCATTTCTCTCCACGAACACCTCTGCCAGTGCTCATTCCTGAGACGTTGCGCTGACCTCTCCGGGTTTCAAACAAAAACAGAGAAAAAACGCCGAAGCAAGTATCTCCAGTTGAGCCATGTCCTAGTTCGGTCCTTTATACAGTTCTGGGAAGTGTGCGAAGAGAATGCGATTTCCGAAAGGAATACGTACAGTCGCGAGTAAAAAAGATAGCACACGTGACGCAACACCGGAGCGCCGGAATGACAACGCGTGGCGCTGCTGGTGACGAAGAGGCTGATAATATAGAGTGCCGGGCCACTCCCATTCTACAGTATTTGGGGTGATCAGCTGACTGTCACGACCCTGCAAAATTTATTTTTTTTTATCTCGCCCTCTCTCGTTTTGTTTAGGGCAGCCTTGCTCCCGCAGGCAACTGATGAAGAATAGGATAGTTGGTTTTTTGCTTGTATGGCAGTTATTTCTGCGAGCAGCCTCAGCCACTCTACGGTTGGTAACTGCTTGAACAGCACTGCATCCAGGGGCTGCCATGGCCTCCCAAGAGAGCGGATTCGAATATAATTGGATATATATCGGGGTTAATGCAAAAGCGACTAGTTAAAAGGCAGCTGCACAAGTCATCACC
Organism: Amblyomma americanum; assembly: GCF_052857255.1. Lineage (NCBI taxonomy): Eukaryota > Metazoa > Arthropoda > Arachnida > Ixodida > Ixodidae > Amblyomma > Amblyomma americanum. The sequence continues at coordinate 104,659,371 of NC_135501.1, forward strand.
AGATATCCTTTGGACGGAGGTTCAAGAGGAATGGAGCAGGCTCCAGGCTCTTCCTGACCTTGCAAGCAGCCCGTTTGACTCCTTCCCTGAGCGCCATCGAAGCTTTGTGAGGGTCGGTGTGGCCTATGCACGCCATTAGTGCAACGACGTGTTTGCTCTCGCATTACGACAGCGAGATGGCTACCCTCCTCACTTCTTTTCTTGAATTGATGGGATAGTGCTCCTGTTAATATTTCTACTACACTTTTCAAACAAAGTGACTTGTGCGATTTAGTTGCATCGGGAAAATCAACTCTATCTCTTTTTCGAGCTTGTGTTATGCTGGCTAAAAGCAGCCCTATCATCTATTGTTTCCGCGAGTTCCTTTTGACAAACCATCACGGACATAAAAAAAACAGTAATAGAAAAGAAGCCATCTTTTCTCATAAAATAACCGAGCCAAAATAAATGCCGCGTGCACATTCACGTAGGGTCGGCACTTCGACGCTCAGGCGATGGCACGCTATCAAGCTCAATTCCAACCGTCTCCCCTATGATGCAAATATGGGAACGGCTCGATAGGCAGGTCTGCAAACCGCAGCGCCGCGTGGTGAGATATACAAATTCTGATCGCCAGTGATTTGTGCTAATATATTTTTCTCGCGACTGTGCCTGCGGTCAAGATAGTTGCGCTCGAAGTATAGCAGTAACCAGTATTTTCACAGCGAGGTAAAAACACGTGAGCGTCGATGCGTCAGACGTGACAAGAACTCTTTGTAGCTTGCTTGCGACTTGTTTCTGCGGATATGCACAGTGATGAATGAATGTAAGAAAACAAGTCACACGCGGCGCCACAAACCATACGAAAACAGGGCAGCAAGTAATAATAAACGCATGTGGGGCGAAATTATTCTGACGTTATAAATAATTGCACAACCCGTATGCAGGTGTCGACCGGCTTAGTTATTGATTTAATAATATCTGCATTTCCGTCCAATTACTCCCGCACTTTACACCAAGTCGCGGTGTTGTCGCCTCAAGGGTACCTCAGCCAGCGATGATTGGCCTAGGCGCAAGTCAAAACGGAACCTATCCCAAACTCGAAAAATCAGCATGCGCTGTAATTTACCCCTACTTGAAACAGGGTACCGTTATATAATTCCTGTCTCGAGCAGAGCAGATGATTTTCAATGCGAAGTTCTGGTAAGGTGAAGGTGCAGCTGTTTCTTTTCTTTTCCCTTGATGACAAGCCCTCAGTAAGCCGTAATTTACATTTCTTGAAAATTTGCCCGTTTAGCACACTGTTACAGCAATATGAGGAGCGAGTCACTTCGGTAATGATGTTTTCAAGATTTATGGCGCAAATATTTATGAATTTGACAACAATCTTTATGTGCAGTATGCCAAATTACACAACTTGTAGAGAACAGCGCAATCTGCAGCGCGTCGAGTTCCACAAATAACGAGGCAAACGCGGCTATGGGTTCGCCTCTTTCGTCGTTCTGCTGTGTGTGGCTGAAATTGCGTTGTTAGCTTCAGGATGCTTTGTAACCAACTAGGCCGCCAGACGTCTTAAACCAAATCTATAGAGTGGAGCGCACCAAGCCTGAAAGATGTGATGTTGCCGGGACGGTGAAATGTAGCCATAACGTTTAAAAGCAGTCTGATAGCGACACTTCATCATCGAGCGAAGTATTCCGAACATTACTGCCTGTTGGTTTTTCTCCCAGCATACCGATCATCCTCATAATCTAATTGAATACAGTTGGTATACAAAAAAAAATTGGAGAAAACACTTAATCTCCGCCTTCAGGGTATGACGCGATATCGTGGTGGGTTAGGCCTTCCATTCTGAGCCTACAAGTTAGGCAAAAAAAGCAGTAAAAAAAAAGACAAGGGTCAACAGGAGGAATGCACACAACTTCTACCAGTCGTACTTTTGTGCTTGTTGTGTGCGTTCCTGTGTGCCCCTCGACTTTTTTTTTACTCCTTTTTTCGCCCATGTACTAACCAACTGGCCCAGATTTCAACTCTCGAGCCTCCAACGTTGCTAATGGCAACGCCCATGAGCCCAATGAAAGCCGGCGGCCTATTTTTCCAGTACGGTGTTTCTGCCACAACGTTGCCAACGCCAACGCATGCAGCGCACATCTCTCTCTCTCACACAATCCCACGTACTTAACAGCGCGATTGAGTTGCCTACTGACCGAAGGAGCCTGTTACGCACCTTTCTGTTCCTCAAACCACAAATTAGCATGATATGATATTTTTTGCGCAGCCCCCGATTACAGGTCGCCGGTTCCAATCCCTGCCGCGAGCTGGGCTCTAACTTAACTGTAAGTTTATACTGTATAAAATGCTAAATCGTTTGACGCTATCCGGAACATTCTGAGGCTAACGGCTAGCATGATACGATTTTTTTTACGCAGCCCCGATTATTTCCGACACGCGGTGCCCACTACGCCGACGGCTTTTCGACCGAATGAGCTGTACACGCTCTCGAGTAAAACCTCGAGCTTCAACCAAACGCACAAACTCAATAGCGAGGTTCTGTTCACTGGGCGATAAAAGACATGCACTTCGTCCGCTGCGCAGAAAAGCGCTCAAGTCACCAGCCCCAATAAACTCTTAATCCCATCTTTTCATGTACTTCTTAGGTTCTTCATTCAAACGAGCTCTTGGGCGAGTTGGTTACTTATCTTAAGCATAGTAGTAGAAATTTACAGAAAATTACAGAGCTGAAATTTACATAGTAGAAATTTACAGAACAGTGAGGACGTGCCCTTAGTAGAGAACTGCAGTTCTTGCTTGTGTTCGCCTCTTTTTGAAAGCACTATGGTCCTAGGCAAATGTAAAGCCCAGACCGCGCGTGAGCTTTTGGAAGCCTTCCATGTAAAGAAAAGGGACAGTGATTGTATTAGCGATACGTCAATTTTGTGATATAGTTCGGAACGTGCACTTTTTTCTGCTAGAAGATAAGATGTATGTTCAGGATGTTGCGATGGCACGCCCTCTTTCATTCTCTCTTAAAGCGCATGCGCGACGCAGCCTATATATTCTACTTGATGGCTTGGAATAAAATTAGTTGTGAGTGCAGCGTCTGTGCCTGTCTCTCGGTGTCTCTTTCTTCTTTTCGTGTGTGTGTGTGTGTGTGTGTGTGTGTGTGCGTGTGTGTGTGTGTGTGTGTGTGTGTGTGTGTGTGTGTGTGTGTGTGTGTGTGTGTGTTTGCGCTACTACTATGCCTAAGATGCTTAGCTTCTTGCAGACAAACCGAATAACCAGCGCTGGAATTCCCGTGCTGACTAGTACCAACACGGCCCGGTGGAGGCAGTATTAATGAACAGTACCTTGATGGTTGTCTTCTTATGTCTCATTACTTTCCAGCCTAGTTGTTGACTCAGATCTGTGACTTGAGACGCTATTCTCTGCTCTTTCTCAATTATTTCAGACAATGCGGCCCCTTGGTGCGAGCTGTAATTTTCCAGATAAGTCGATATCTCGATGTCAAGCCCCACACGACCGCTTACACCAGATGCCTAAGCCATGAATTCTTTCATGCTTGCTCAAAAATGTGGCTCCAATCTTACTTTTACAGAGCTTAATAGCTGGCGAATGGCTATTTCGATCCTAGTTACAAGGCGATTAGTTTGTATATAGTCTGAAGTATATGGCATTCTCTCAAGCGAATAAGGACGGCTGTTTCTTTCAGATTAAGATTTTGTCAGTTTCGAGCCTATAAAAACATTTTTTGTTAGTTTCGAGCTTTGTGAGGCCAACTAAATGATACGCGTTTGTTACCCATTTTTAAGTTTAATTTTTGTTTTATATTGCTGTGTGGCCTTCATACCAGTCACTACGTTTTTGCCGCTCTTAAACAGTAACGGTTAGTAGTTGCCACCAGGCACAACAGCCGCGCAAAGAGTAAAATAATATTATATTCAAGTTAAATTGTAACACACAGTTACAGGAAATCTTTGCAACAAGCAAAGTTTAAAAACGAATTAAAAAATTGTGGGGATGCTTAGGTCGGCTATCGCGTGGAATGCGATAGCATAAGCAACGCTGCTGGTACAAGTTTCTTCGCCTGTGTAAGTTGTTTCACCGCATGCACGATGTGTTCACTGGCACGGTATCTTTATTGGCGCACACGTAATCATGCGCTCAGTATATGTTCGTCCAGTTCGTCTCCGTTCATCTGTTCTGTGTATTCTTCCAAGTTGGTGGCTCAGATGCCACCAAATCGCTCCCAAGCTGCTGGTGTCGCCCTTTCCCGGTGACGCGGACGAGCGCCTTGGTGAGGTGTCGCGATCGTGACCATTCGTCGATATTTCTGACTAACGTAGGAGCCGAAATCGCATGATGTGAATAGTCGCAGTCGGCAGTTGGCAATTTAGTTTATGCACTTGAATTAGTTCACTTACCATCTCCCACGTTGGGCAGGTTGTGATTACGTCCCACGGTTGTGACATCATCGCCCTCTCGACCAGTCAGCCACTTTGGTTACTAACGGAGGCGAAATCGCATATTGTTAGTGTAATGCTATCGCAATAATGCCTGTAGATTCAATACGGTAATAGCTCTTCGCCTTGGGAACTCCCAAGAATACCTTATGCTTGATATCTAGTTTTCAGGAAATATAATCATCCGACGAAGAAATACAACGAACGACGGATTAACCAAGGTAGCATATGGCGCTGGGTATATCGATTTCTTACACTGCGCAAAAGTTCCGCGGTCATTCCACGCAGAAAACTGAAATTACCGTGCGTATGTCCAAAAATCTTGTACAAAGCCATTTTTAAGGAGACAAAGTTTATGGCCGCCAGTTTGTCCTACATTGTAAGCTTTCATATAACAATAAATATATCCGCAGATCTCCCGACGGAAAGTTCCTTTTTTTTGCTATTAAACTTTTTTCCACAGCCAATACATTTTCCCACTGGTTTCTATGCAGTCTTAACTATTCGATTCGAGCGATGGAAACAATATAAGGAAAATATTTTGCTACATACCGAAACAAATGACCATTAGCTTCAATATTCCTTTGCCAGTATCTTACAGTTTTTGAATTTTCATAATTTTTATCCACGAATGTAGGACATCACAGACCACGTCGCGAATCTATTTTCCCGTGTGTCTAGTGTGTTTGACTTCCTGGTTTCTAAGCCCACGACAAGAGACAGAGGAGGACACCGAAAGCGCAAGGCGATTCCTGTTGACCAAAAGGCGGTAATGATGAATGCACTGATAACTTTCGGTCTCCATCTCCGCCGTAGGACACTGCAGTGCTGTGGTGAAGTCGTCTAGGTGATGTTGCAACAAAGGGGTTTTGTGGGTCATGCGGCAAAGCCAACCAAAAGAAAAGAGGTTGGGGATGTTAGGGACGGATTTATCGCTGTGCCCCCTTTTCATGCTTAGCCGCCGCGGTGGCTCAGTGGCTATGGCGCTCGGCTGCTGGCCCGAAAAACGCGGCTTCGATCCCGGCCGCGGCGGTTGAATTTCGATAGAGCCGAAATTCTAGAGGCCCGTGTGCTGTGCGATGTCAGTGCACGTTAAAGAACCGCATGTGGTGGAAATTTCCCGAGCCCTCCACTACGGCGTCCCTCATAGCCTGAGCCGCTTTTGGACGTTAAACCATCATAAACCAAAGCAAACCAAAGCAAACCTTTTCATGCTGGTCTTATGAACTTCAGCGTCAAGAAGGCGGAGTAAACATTCGGAATACTTTCTCGATCTCCTTAGCGTTTTTCCTTGAAGACCCGTTTTTTGGGCGCCAATGCTTATGAAGGCTGTAGGGCAATCCAGGTAAGCGTTGACGAGGTTCGTACATTAGGCTGTTCTTCTCATATTCGCTGGCATGTAAAATTGTAGTGCGCTTCTCCAAATCTCCCGTGGATTAAAATATGCGCAAGAAAAAACGGCGCTGAAGCTAATGCGGGCCGCTGTAAATGCGGGCGCGCGGCAGAGATTCCTTCCTCAGCGCGCATTTTGGATGGATTCGTATGGGGCACTGACTAGAAGCAGGCTAAAAGCCAGCGATAGGTAAGCCGGTTGGCATGCGACAGCTGCGGCTAAGGTCACTGCCAAGGGCATTGCCATACCCAATCAATGTCTATAACTAAGTAATGGCGGGCGTCCTTTAACTTTAGTATAACAAGTTCTACTGCATTTTTTTTTTCAGACTTGTTATTTGCTGCCACAAAACGGGCATTATAAACACTGAAAACTTTTCATTTCATTTCGATCACAAGAACTTTTGCAAAACCTGCTGAATACAAAAACGTTTGCAAGTAGAGATGCTCTGCTTTTTTTCTGTCTCCCGTGCTGACAGCAGGAAAGTAGTCATCTATCAAATATTTTTGCTGACCTCCACATGGATGGAGCATGGCACGCAAGAAATATCATTAATAGACCCGAATGCCCCTGACGAAGAGCGCCTCATCTTAAAAAAAAAAAACGACAAAAAGCATGTCAGGAACGGAATTTCTTCATATTGTTTTATGTTTTCGCCTCCGAGTTCCAGATACTTCGACCTCGGGGTACAAAGGCGAACAAAAGGAAGCGGACAGCACCTCAACATTTCAGGCACTTGTGTGCAAATGAGGCCTATCGATCTGCCCTTTGGTGCGGTCGGGGAGGAACTGCGATCAATACATATCCCTTGATTCCTTTGTTTTTTTTTTAAATGTCGGAAGCAGTGTTTATGTGTGAGTACACTGGCACAGCACACATTGCTCCAGTCTGCGATTGGCTATTTGTATAACGACACTAATTTGCAAGTACGATTAAGCGAGAGTGGAATACAGCGCCGCGCTTCAAGATTTATATGCCACTTTTGGCAATAAGCGAAATAAGCATGGCAAACATTCACGAAATGCTAGCGGACAGCTTTGTACGCTAGCTAGGTCTGAGACTGAATAAAGACTGAATGAATCTTTTTTTAATCTTATCATTACGCTACTGGAACCTGTACACGTTGGTGCGAGCACTTTCACATACGGCAACTGGTGTTCAAGCCATAATCCCCTCAAACAATAGTGAAAATTAGAGCCCACATGAGCGAACCACGTTCTTTGTTACAGTGTAAGTAAAAACAGCTATTAGAGAACAATTCAGTACTGAAATGATAGCGTATATACAAACGACATCCAGCTCCTTAAATAACTAGGCCGTCACCATTCTGAGAGGCATGAACAGAGAACAGTCGTTGACTATCATATCAAACGTATTGCAATACGGAGGAAGGATTAGTTAATGTCAACACTTGAACGTTTAGATTACGCCTGAACGATGCTGCACATCTAACCCGGAAATGCGCTTTTTGCACAGTAATGGTCTCTGCGCATTCGCCAAATCTTCTCTGGGTCTACTCTATAGACACTAATTCTTTAAGGCGAATTCAGGATCTTTCTCTACTGAAAAATGTATATAGGTTTTAACGGGTCAGCAAATAGGATTATTGCACATTTGGTTTGGCTTTATAGGATGGACGTCCCAAAGCGGCTCAGTCTATGTGGGACGCCGTAGAGCAGGGCTCCGGATAATTTCGACCACTTGGGGTTCTTAACAGGCACTAACAATGCATAGTACACGGAATTTTCACATTTTTCCTCCATCGAAGTGCTACCGTAGTGGGCGGGTTCGAACCCACGACTTTCATGCACTGTGTGATGTAAGTGCACGGCAATTAACCACGGGTAATGGTAGATATACGGAGCCCTCCACTAAGGAGTCACTCATAGGCTGAATCGCTTTGGAAGCTGCATCTTATTATGTTAAACGAAATGTGCCATAATCCTATTTGTCTCCTATTCAAGCCTGTGCACATTTTTATATAGGGTTCGACTTGCAAACAGAGCGCTTATTTCTGCCAACGGAAATAAGTAAGAGATATTTCAGCAAACAGAGGGCTCAGAAGCAGCTCTTGCTCAATTTCACTGCCGACAGATTTTTCCGCCAGTAACACTGTATTTTTAATCTGTATTTCTTGCATCATGTGTACCTTGTAAACAGGCAACAATTCCAAGCCCGTAGAGTGTTGATTTCGTAAATGTATACTTTCATAATATAGTTTCTTGCTTTTTTCAGTTTTGTCAGAAATTTGGTTTGTGCGTGTAAAACTAACTATTCCTGCTTTCCGTTCGAAAACTAATGAACTGGACTGCTTGAGGCCTACATAGGCTTCTTAGGATGAAATATGATTTTGATCAAAACGATAAAGGGCACCTGAAAGACTTAGTGCTGCATCTACTGTGGCCAAAACTAAACTTCGTTGTTACACTCCCTGCATGTTTGTTTCTCCCGAGCACCGAAATACAAAGTGTCTTCTTTGTGATGGAATATCACTAATTGGCAGAAATACTTTCTGTATGTAATTCATCCTCATCTGCAATGCTCATGTTATCGCAGTGCCTCCCTCCGTCTCAATTTGCTACCCGATTCGCTCTCATTAAAATAATGTACTCTTCAAGAAACTAGACCCGCCTCCAAGAAACCTGCAGTTGACTTTCCTGGGCTTTTTGCCTTTTGTAGCACTGTTTGATGGGCCGGCATTTTGAATTCATCGGCTAGATTACTGGTCCTACTAAGGCACACAGTTTTTTTTGAAATAGGTTGCCAGCGCATCAAATCGTGGCAAAATCCACTGTCCGCCTGTGACTGTAAAGCACAATAGCTTGTTACTGATTCATCGATCATTCATAAGCTACTTTGCTGGCACGCCGGTGCGCTGGCAAGAGCTCATCAGCAGAAATTAGGGAAACAGAAAACGATAAAAGACGAATGGCCAATTTCACTCTCGTTGTTCTGTCCTAGGAATCTGTTTAAATCACCCGTCTGACGCGTGGCTCGCTTTATAGGCGCGGCTAACCTTCGTATGTTCAAATCTGTGATGCCACAAGGCACCAAGCCGCTACGTGCTTTTTATATTAATACAAAAACTAAGGTATTTGGGTGCACGCCTCTTGAACTTCTGCTGGCAGCTTAACCGTGCAAGCGGGATCGACCTGTCATATTTATACAAGTGGTTTAGCCGACGCCAAACCAGTTTGACAGCCCATATATATATATATATATATATATATATATATATATATATATATATATATATATATATATATATATATATATATATATATATATATATATATATATATAGTTGCGAGGACATCAGGTACTTCAATGCTTCAAAAATAATATACATCGAAGTATACGCTTCGTTTAAGGAAACATTTTTATTTTACTCGACGTTTTGATCGGAGGACCGATCTTTTTCAAGAGCGACCATACAGTGCATGGGCGCGTGTTCTTATAGCATGGGACTTGACACACAGAAGGCTTAAAACAAAAGAAATAAAGGAAAGTAAAGAAAAGAAAAAAGGGGGCCGGGAGAACGGAACACAACAGACACCTATGGCATATTAGGGAAGCAAAGGCAGCGCGTCGCGTACCTGGGAATTCACTGCACACACACACGAGGTGAAAGAGGGAGGCGGGGCTGGGTGCGCACGCGGCTACTGCGAGAAGAAAAACGAAAAAAGAGAGCGAAAGAAACAAAAGCAAAGAAAAAAGGAAAGCAAACAAAAAAAAGTGGTGGGGGCTTAACAAATGCAAGGAAGAGTGTGTGTGTGTGTGTGTGTGTGTGTGTGTGTGTGTGTGTGTGTGTGTGTGTGTGTGTGTGTGTGTGTGTGTGTGTGTGTGTGTGTGTGTGTGTGTGTGTGTGTGTGTGTGTGTGTGTGTGTGTGTGTGTGTGTGTGTGTGTGTGTGTGTGTGTGTGTGTGTGTGTGTGTGTGTGTGTGTGTGTGTGTGTGTGTGTGTGTGTGTGTGTGTGTGTGTGTGTGTGTGTGTGTGTGTGTGTGTGTGTGTGTGTGTGTGTGTGTGTGTGTGTGTGTGAGAGAGAGAGAGAGAGATGGAATGAAGGAAGCCAACTGTCACAGACACCAAGGTGCACAGGGGAGTGTTTCTATTTCTTTTTTTAATTTGTAGCGCCATTCCAATCGGAGAGTAATACTTCGATTAATCTTGTCCGATGGACCATACGGCATACATTAACTTATTTCCAGATGAAGCTTCCAATACTGATGCGGTGTGCCAATCGGGCAAGATGTATAATGCTTTGTAGAGTTATTAGTTTCTTCTTTAGAGCTTCTTACGTATATATACCGAGCATCCCCCTATGCTCAAATGAGCGCCCCCCCCCCCCCCCCACTTTTCTTCACAATGTAAATTCTCTTAAAAAACCGAACAAGCACCCATGCGGTTATGTCCGTATCCGAGAGGCGAAAGACACAGCAATGACACATGAAGCGTCCGTTGTTCGGTATCTTTTCGGCGCGTATCGTGGAGGGGCTGAGGAGGGGTGTGAACGCGGAAATAAGTTCATTCAGACGAGGCACCTAACCTCAACGTAAAGCAGTTTTCTAACGATACAAACAAAGGGATATCCAAAGGGAGCAGTCGCGGCAAGATTATCTTGGACTTTGTGTTCCGAGCGTGGGCAGCAGTATCGATAGGTGTGATACGGGAATTCTTCAAGGGCTACTGTGTAACACTTGCCGGGACGGCAGCGAGGACGGAGCGATCCATTAGCACCTAGCGGGAATGGGATCGCAATCCGTGCTCGAGGATCGCGGCGTCCTAACCGGCGAATGCTTGGAACTGATGTTTTGTTCGGAGTCGGAAGAGTCGTTCGACGGGTTCAGTGACGAAGATTAGCCGTGTTTTAGTCAGCCCGTTTTTCATATCTTCTAATAAGCTATTCAAATTTGTCCTCTCAAATTTGCTGTGTTCACGCAATACCAAGCCCCCCTCACCCTCCCCGGTGCGCACCGTCTTGAATTTAATGATCAGTTGTCGGACCAAGTAAGGGCCCATTCCACCAAGTCCGGTTCTGGATTTTCACCCCTGGACCAAACAGACGCCTATTCCCAAACATTTTACAATTATCTTCAAATTTGAAGTCAGCGCTTGCTTGTTATTTTGAAGTAGTTGCCGTGAAATTTACAGCAGCAATGAAATTATTATTTAACACTTTCAGTGCTGCGGCTAATTCTTAAGTAAGTCCGTTTAAACTAAATTTTTGTGCGGTAGAAAAAAGTGCGTGTACGTCTTACTAGTTGAAACGTTTGCTCTTATAGTCTAACATACTGCGATTGTGAATACTACTACAGTGACGCTGAAGACTTGTTTTATTTGTGTGCTATGGCTCGTACCCAATAATATACGTAAATGTTTCAGGCACGCGTTCTAAATAAACTAGATGGGATTATTTCCGAGGAGCGCTAAGGGTAAAATGTGACGTCGAAGACTGGACGGGCAATTAGGCGAGACCTAGAGGTGAACAGCAAGCTTAAACACGAAATTATTTTTATCATTTATGGAGGTACGCATGAAGCGGCGATGATCAATCGGCGAGTATTGGAAAGCGAAAAACGGATTAAAAGAATAAAGCGATGAATTTAATGTTCTACAGCGTTCCTGTTCCCTTGGCTAACATTAACATACAGGAAGCAATGTGTCTGAAAGTCCTTTCCAGCTACAGCCACTTCACTGGCTTCTGCCTATACACGCTCCCAAGAAGGCTATGTTTCGCATAATTGTGTTCACAGAACGCTTTGTAACCGCACGGGCGCAGACACAAGTGGAAGTTTTAACAAGAAGGTTTGGTTACTGCTGTCACTTTATAACGCCAAACGTGTCTAAATATTTCATCAAATATGTGCTTCTTGGTTTTATATCAACACCAACAGACGCATTGTAAAAAGTGCGGAGCCCGTAGTGATGGCCATTTTTTTCCAAAAACGTTTCACATAAAAAGAAATGCGTTTATAAAATAAGAGCACCATTCTCCTTGTACAGAACAGTCACCCTAAAATTTCCTCAAGATATACAGAGAAACAAAACTTTTCAATTTCTACGAGTAACTTTCGTAGATACAGATATGCCGCATGTGGCAAGTCTGATGGGTGTCGTTAGCAGATTTCAGAGCCCCAAAGATATTTGTACGGTTCCTTACGGACATTTGGAACATCGGTGAGCCTTCGATAAAAATTTGATACATGGAAGCACGTCGTCGATAAGCGCCATGTAAAAGTGCTATGGAACGCAGTAAAATCCCTGTCAGTTTCTGTACGAGGCTTGCCCTCTTCTTCCTAAAAAAAAAAAAGATCTGAATGCACGTTTATAACCTTTGAATAGTAAAAAAAAAAGAATAATCTTTGAACATTTTGGTCGCTTTTGGAAATTTTTTGATGCGCACAGAAATAATTGATCGGAAAGATCGAGCTACTATTTCAAATCTTTTTACCTGCCCTTTTAAACCACTGGTGTCTAGAAATATCGCTTCGAATTTTCTAACAGCTGAATAATTGAATTGCTGCACCTATTTATGTCCGCAATGTGTTTCAATATGGTTAGCATTGCCGTTCTTTCGGGCTGGTCTACATTCCCTGCAGAGCGTGTATACGAATGCGAATAATGTAAAAAAGTAAGGCATGGCGGCGGGAAACAGCACGGGTTGGTAATCACTTGAAAGAAGTTTAGTATACGGAAGACTCCCGACATATTAGAAATACACGCACCTAATAAACAACTATAAAAATGGTAAATGATAATATAGGGGTACAAAGGGACCCAGGAGGCGGCTGTTCTGATATTTTACGAGATCGGTGTGCGATAAAGAGGCTCATAAAAGGTAAATATATTTGGGAGAGTTCTAGGTGAATATTTTACGGCATTTTTATCAGTCACCGAACACGTTACGTCCAGGAGGCGACCATTAATTACAAGCAAGGCAAAGAAAAAACTTAACTTGAGTCTTCGCGGCGTTAAACGCTTCGCTCCACGTACATCTTTGTCTCTGGCGCTGAGCTAGCCTACTTAAGGAAATGGCGAGAAACCGCATTGCTTACTTCATTCTGTTTTTTGCTTTATACGCAGGATGCACGGGTCCCGGTGGAACATGACCACGAGCAGCATCAGCAGCAGTCGTGGCGGCGGTGTGCCGCGTCCTTTTTCACGCTGACTGCGCTGGCGCTGGCCCTTTGCCTCGGAGCGCTGATCGGCGCCACGGCAGTGGGCAACGCACTTGTCTGCCTCTCTGTATGCCTCGTTCGCCGCCTACGGCACCCCTCCAACCATCTCCTGGTCTCACTGGCTGTCTCAGACCTATGCGTGGCTATGCTGGTCATGCCGCCCGCAATGCACCTCGAACTGACCGGTCACCGCTGGTACCTGGGCCGAGCAGCCTGCGACGCTTGGGTGTCTGTGGACGTGGCTTCCTGCACTGCCTCCATCCTCAATCTCTGCATGATCTCCGTGGACCGGTACCTCGCCATCACTCGTCCACTGACCTACGGTGTTCGACGCACGGCGCGAAGAGCTTGGGCCTGCATAGGAGCAGTCTGGATATTGGCAGCGTTGATCAGCGTTCCGCCCTTGCTGGTCCTGGGAAACGAGCACGGGACTCCAGAGATGCCCACGTGCCTCGTCAGTCAGCACTTGGCGTACCAGTTGTATGCAACGCTCGGAGCGTTCTACATACCTCTATTGGTGATGCTCGCCATGTATTGGAGGATTCACAAGGCTGCCAAGAAGGTCGTCGAGGCCGAGCATAGGGCACGGCCGGGGCCTCGCACAAGAAGCCTCAGAGCTGCTGTTAGGGAGCGGAAGGCTTCTATAACACTTGGGATCATCCTCACAGCATTCACAGTGTGCTGGCTCCCCTTTTTTGCAATCGCGTTAGTTAGGCCGCTGGGTGGCAAGCCCCTTCCACAGTGGGCTCACAGCTTTGCGTTGTGGCTTGGATATGCCAACTCGGCTCTAAACCCAGTAATATACGTAACTTTCCATCACGACTTCCGGAGAGCATTTCGAGACCTGCTCTGTTTGCGATGCGGTGTGCGTGAAACCGGAAGCAGTGCCATCGAATGTGGAAGTGGCACTGGCGAAGGCGGTAAGCTCTTGGGGCGCAAGAACAAGAAGGATATCGCCTGGACTTGATCTCCATGAACACCAGCTGTAAAGATTATCATTGTATACAAAGAGGAGCGGCGAGATGAATTCTTGCCACTTCCATAATTGAAGACCTCAAATTCATACTGTTCATTAATCGACTGTAAGCACGTGTTCGCACTTTCCTTTACACCATTTCCAGCCATGTGTATAGTTGGAAACGATTCCTCACAAAGCGTGCATGGTGGCAGAACCCTGACTTGAGGTCTCGCTTCTCTGGAATTTTAACTCGGTCAAATGCACAAGTTAATTACTGAACCTTGCGATCGCCCATGACTTCACAACATTCAACTGCTTTCCTATCATGGTTTTCATCCCATGATGAATGAAGCCAGTTTGCAGTCAGTCAGCACTCATTAAACCTGTGTCTCTCTTGTGCATTTTCATAACGCGTTGACCGTTAGACGTGCGAGTCTTGTGAACCAACTGTATCTCTTTCACAGAGTATGGTCAATCCAGGGATCTGCGAATGAAGGAGAAGGAAATAAAAAAAAGAAAAGGCACGGTGACTCCATTTCTCAGGGCAGGCACCTGTAGACGACCGTGAGGGAATGAATAAATGACTGGAGAGGAATAAATGAGAGGAGGGTTGAAAGAACTAACTGTCACTATATACCCCACATAATTTAGAGCGTCCGCAACCAAGTCAAGCACAATCAGGCAAGCAGAAAATCTGCCAACTGAATATTCCACAAAACGTTTTCCCTGTAAGAAGAAGTTCGAACAACTTGTCGTGTCGCTTCGGCAAGCTTTGTCAAATTAACTGGGAAAAATGTTTGGGAGTGTACACTGAACTGTTCATAAAGCATTGTAAGGAAGCTCCCTGGGAACTGCAGCCATCGTTATATTTGCTGCTCTTATTTAAAGCAAATAACTTAGCAGCTACAGTGGGCATGAACGGATTGAAATTTCTGGCATTATTACAACGTCCCAGAAACTTTCTTCTCAAAGCCATACAAAATACTGAGAACTGTGTTGCGCGTTGTTCCAAGCTGAAAGCATCTGAATGCCCTAAATTTTTCTTTAAATTCACACGCTAGCAGATACATGCAATAAACATGCGCCAATGTAGCACAACGTGGGAATGCCCTAATAGCCATCTCAATATATAAGTGACCGAATTCGCTCGTTCGTGTATTCAGCTATCGTAAATTGTTTCGATATTCCTCTTTTCCATCGCAACCGACTTGTGGCAGAGTTGGATGGATCTGTGCAGATAACCCCAACTAGTCAATATGTTGATCAATTGCATAATTTTGTGACAAGTTAAATTCTCACTTCTTCCTTTCTATGTTAGCGTTGTCGTGTATATATTACTATGTGTGTTCTTATAATTCCGTTTTTCATCGCGGTGCCCACCCCGCAATACCTGTAAGTTGAGACGGCACGGTTTGTAAAGAAATAAAATAAATATTCCGTGCTTGTTCAAATGAAAATGCGTACTTCAGTTACATTCTCGTGTGCAAGCGCTTGCACATCCAGAACAAAGTGAACTGATATAATACTCAGGACGTCTTCATTTCCAGGCACATTTATTTTTCACCTTTGTCTGTTTAAGTACTAAATATAGATGTGCGCTTCATTCTAGCCAAACTTGTGAGCCCTTCGCTCTCTGATTTTACGTGCGCTGTTTTCTTTGGCGGAAAGTGGAATTAGATTTCACAGGAAGAACTTTCCTGCCGATAGAACTTTTATCCCGGAAAAGCCAGTTTCGGTACTTTGTGTTCCAAAAGTCGAGTTTTATTACGTGCTTATAAAGTGGCACTCACTCAATCCTCTTTTTTAATTTCAAGAAGTGGTGAAATGTTCACCCTAAAAAGACCTCTGAAGGACGAGGTTTCGGTTTGGGCGGAGGTGACGCTCAATTGG
Source organism: Amblyomma americanum (assembly GCF_052857255.1). Taxonomy (NCBI): domain Eukaryota; kingdom Metazoa; phylum Arthropoda; class Arachnida; order Ixodida; family Ixodidae; genus Amblyomma; species Amblyomma americanum. The sequence continues at coordinate 104,675,229 of NC_135501.1, forward strand.
CAAACGACGGGATTGTATGGCCACGTCACATTCATGATTCTAGCTCCAAGCCTCTCGCGCAAAATGTGAATGGTCTATCCTCAGGCTCTAGCGATACTGTATACAAATTGTGAAAAACATTCGCCGCGACATGAGTGTTGAACCGGTCCCTTCATTCGGTCGCCGCTCGTTCAAATTGTCCCTTTTCATTTTTCACGTACGCCGGGTGAAGTTCATTCGACAACCGTTTTGTGACATGAATAAACTTACAAGAATGGACTCAGAATCGTGGCAACGCTCGTCTTCACTGTGTGCTTGCAATATTATTAGCCCGACACTGTTGAAGAACCTGCTCCTAAATATTTTCCGAGTTATCTTAAGTCCTGGCACTTACACGTGCATTAAAGGAGAACATGTTTAACACTGAGCGACTGCTTTCGCACAACAAACTCCCAAGGAGCTCGAGAGGGCAAGAGAAATTCCTGGGAAGAGTTCCACCGCATAAAAACGTTGAATGCATACAAGTGTCGAACGAGGATAAGCAAAGCTTCTTTGCCGATTTTTCTTTTATTGCGAAAGCACTACTTCGCTAAGTGTCCTGAAAAAGCCGATAAATTTCTAAATCCTCTCAGATGTATCCAGTAATAGAATAAATATTGCCGCTACTGGATTTTGAACCCGCGGCGGTGTGAACAGATCAGCTTTGCAGGCCACTGCACTAGAGCACCATGCTATCGCTGCACCCGATCAGGCCTGCTGTTTTACTGCCACACTCTCGCGCTCTGCATTGGACATCGTCGCCTTCATCATCTTCCATCCGTGCGCAGAAGTCACGGAAGGAGAGCATATAACTTGCTGCCTGGGTCAGTGGACTTAAAATTGAAAATTGGTTTTGTGAAAAGGAAAACGCGCATTAACTGTCTCACATATCTTGGCGGGCACCCGACCTGTCCCGTAAAGCAAGGAATAAAGGAGAGAGCGAAAGAAGAAAGTTAGAGAGGTGCCGTAGCGGAGGGCTCCGGAATAATTTTGACCACCTGGGGATCCTTAACGTGCACTGACATCGCACAGCATACGAGCGCTTTTTGCGCTTTGCCTCCATCGAAACGCTCCTTAAAGGGACACAGGAGAAATTGAAGTTGGCTTGTATCGATAGAATACCAGCTCCTGATCACAAAAATGCCGCTCTTTCTGAAAACAAAGCTTTTGTAAGGTAGAAAATAGTAAGAACCGAAAAACAGGTATCGCCGCCACAGGCCAAACTCGCAAGTGCAAGCGTGGTGACGTCGTAGGACAAGAGACGCCACCTTGGAGGAATTTTCTTTCCTACATTGTGCTCGAATCTCTGAGGCTGACAAATGAAGATTGCGTGGTTCAATATTGAAGTAAATTTTGTTTTCAAAACAGGTAGTGCAATTTTTTCACACAAAGGAGGCAGAAAAAAGGCAACCTGAATGTTGGAAGCAAAAAAAAAACCGACGCTTGGTGGCGCCACAGGCGGCCAGGAGAGAGTCGATTTTTTAAGGCGCTTAGCGTCTATAAGCTTTGCGTGCACCGTGTTTTTTTTTTTTTTTTGACGCGCCTCGATTTACAAGCGCCGAACAGCAGATGAACTCCAAGTGCCGCTTCAAGTGCTAGTTAACCTTTGAAGGAGCCTGTTAAGGCTTCTCAGATTATCGGCACGGTCGATGAAAATTTATGATGGCACGATGGTCGGTAATCGTGCACGGCAGCACTTGTGTCTTCGCACGCACGCCCGGCGAAACATTCCCGGCTGTTTGCGAGAACTACGTCGTCGGGTTCGGGAACGGGATCCATCGCAACGCTGGCAAGACGCCGGTGCAAACGTAAACACAGCGACGGTAGCAATCCCCGACAGATGCCTACAACATGCGGCGGCGGTAGCTTTCATTTCGGCAGCTGCTAGACCGCACCGCTAGCTCCCAGAAATCACGGAGTCTCCGTTTACGTTACGTTTCGCGGCACTCAGTACTGTGACCTCATAAGAGTTCTCCGCGTCGTCATAAGAGTTCTCGAGTTTGAATCGGAGCGGCGGGAAACACCTTTTCAACTTCGAATCGAAGTTTCTTTGAAATAAATGCATCTACCGCTCCCGGACAAGCGGCAATAAAGGCATGAAACGGCGAACTACCAGATTTTGCTAAAAAAAAAACTTGATAGGGTTCTCCTCAGCGTCCCTTTAATCGAGCTTTGAGCTACATGGGGTTAGTGACACAGAGATGTGCTCTGCTTCCGTTTGCGTTGGCGCTTTGGCAGAAACGCGGCATTGGAGCAATAAGCCGCCGGCGTTCTATGGGTTCATTGGTGTTGACGTTGAGAAAGTTGTAGACTCTGTTGATTCTGAAGGAAGGGCGAATAACTTGCCCTCTGGGTCAATGGACACCTCTCTCGCGCTTCATGTACGTGGCGGTTGCGTCCACGTGGAAAAACTGCTTTCGCACATTATTTTGTGCCTAGCAATGCTAAACCACCAGCAGTTTCTTATGATACATTCTGGAGTCGTTCAATATTGATTGTTTGTTTTCAGCTACGCAAGCTCGCTTCGAGAGTACTGTTACGTGACCCAATGTGAAGACGACGTAAGGACGCCCTTGGCGCAGCAAGAGCACAGTGCCACAAAAGAGCACAGTGCACCCGAACCCAGAACACGCGCACCACCTAGACACTTCGTACATATCGCCTACATTCGCAATATTCGTTGCACGGCCCGTGGTCGCAAAAAAACCGTCTCAATGTGCATTAAGGCGTGGCATGGGAAGGTGAGAGGCAGGGCTTCAGGCGAGAGACGTGGGTAGCATTACGCTGAGCTGCAAGGGATTTGGTCTCCGGGAAGGCCGGGGGATCCCTTAGGTGACAGTGCTTACCTGGCGGAGAGGCAAAGAGAGAGAGAGAGAAACAACTTTTATTCGCACCCGACCAAAATGAGGCTGGAGATAGATTTGCCCGAAACCCCTATTTATTACACTAACCGTCGGCCGGAATCCCTTTGGATTAGGCGGCAATCCGGGCGAGACCAGCGGCTTTGCGTTGCTCTACTGCTTCGTGATTGAGTAATGCACGCGGTATGAACCAAAATACCGGGACAGAAGTTTTTCACAATTCCCGACGCGGCGAGATGGCGACCAAATCAAGACGAGGGCGCCAGGAGAGAATGTGGTCATGCGATGGCGATGGTTGTAGTAGTCCCGCTCTGAGGACCGCAATGCTAGCAGTCGGCATTGCTCCAGTTGGCGGGCACGGGCATATGCGTCGTGTTGAGAAGTAGATGTTGGAAGCAGCGTGCCTAAAGGTAATTGCGGCTCGCGGCCGTAGAAAAGGCAGAACGGTGAGTGACCGACAGTGTCATGACCGGTGCAGGCAGTGTGATGACGGGGGCAGTGTCTTGACGGCAGTGTTGTCTCGTAGTCCCTCGCAATACAAAGAACACCTCGTTTCGTTTAGACCCCTGCAGTGTGGCCTGCTTTCCATCACGAGCAGCTACTTATCTTACTAAGGTTACAGAAACTGTCATCTTTATTCTTCAAGGGCCCACGATTCCAAGGGTGTCGCAAAAGATCCACTGTTACCCACATTTTTTAAATGAGGTAGTTTAAATTTTTATGAAAGCGTGTTAATCGTCCTTATAGCGCTTATCTGCTCGTGGAGGTTGGCAAGGGGCTGAAAACAACATTGGTCTAAATCAGTTCCATTGAAGTCACATTTTACACTGCAGCCAAAGGGCGTTGTATCGCAGAAAAGCAGGTGTCGGCGTTACACAGAAACCCATATTCGCCGAAAAGGTGGAAATTACAAGAGGCTCCAATAAATGGAACCATGCCACACCAACGGCGCATCAGATCTTCAGAGATGGAAGCAACGCGCTAAGCGCACGGGTCGTCGGCCGCTGTCTTCCTCCACACCGTGATACAAACACGTAGCAGACCAAGACTCATGTCGCAAGCGTTGCCTCGCTAGCTGCTACGCAGCAGACCCATTGCTGTACTCCTAGTAACGGAACTTCGCAGCCTAAACATGAATCGAGCCCCTGACCCTCGAGTTGCGAATCAGACACGCTACCGCCACGCCACGCAGACACGTTTGTACGGCTTGGTGAGAGTTGTGCTTTGTATCTACGTACGTAGTGTGTTCTTTCACTTAACAATTGTGAGTGTGAACGAAGAAAAACTGTCCGGTGCGCATGGGGAAGTGGAATCGCTGTCACATCATACTCTTAAAATGGGAGGTTACGTGTTCCAACTTCTCTATTTTTTAATTAGAATAAAATGTTGTGAACTGCCTGAGAAAGGCTTGCTGCAATTCAATAGATTGACCAGTATATTTAACGGCTGATAAGGGATATGCTGTTAATTTCTTTGCATTGGTTAGTTATTGTGTCCTTGATTAGAAAAATGTCTTGCTATAAATTCCAAACATTGGTGAGTTAAAATTATTATTGCTATAGCGATCCTTTAGCAACTTCAGTTTAAAGGGGCAATGAGGCCTTCTTTATTCAAGTTTTTTTTTTTACTAGAATTCGTTTATATAGCTTTCTCTGATTTATTTCATATTTCTTCGAGGAAAATTCATTGTCATCCAATGAGTTCATACAGGACAACTTAAATTTTCTCTTAGACATACTTCAAAACGATCCTTTGTTGAGAGTACTTTGACCTGTCGCTGCCTCAACGCAATGCAGAAATTGCTTCCCCAACTGTTACCTTTGTTCCTTATCGATCATCAACAATTTATTCTCTTCAGCACGTGCGTAGAAAATGACTTAGGAGCGATAGTCGCGGGCACAGTGTGCACTTAGCCTTTCGTTCCCTCCATCTGTGGTGCAAAAAACCGTATTAACCATTGAAAATCATATTAACCGTATTGTCAAAGTAAAAATCTACGCTGCTTGTGATGAAACATTAGCATGGCGCAACAATTTTACTCTATGCTATGAGCGAGGTGTTCTGGCTATTATCATGTCTGAAATTTGGGTCCTCTTTTTCTTCAGCTTCTAAAATTTTTCTTTTTGCTTCATCTCTGCATTCCTCACGTCCAGCAAATTAGACGCCATTGTTATTTGAGATCGGATGCTACAAAGCACCAATAGCCAAAACGGTCACAACCTGCACTCTGCGACTGTAAGGAGAAGTTTATTTCGCTCTAGCACACTGCAATCCAATACGGAAAGACAGAACGCTGGGAGAAACGCTGGTACACACAGCTCCAAGTAACACGCAGTGCCTCCAGGTACACACCAACAGCAATGAGCTGACATTTTTTTATATGTAACCTGATATTTCAGAATGCTGTCGTGCATCAATGAGAGCTATTACAAGCAAAAATAGAGAGCAATGAAACACGTGGAAACGAGAATAAAGCTGACTGATCTGTTTAATTCAAAACTTACTACGGCTAGATCCCCTCGCACAAGCTATAATGGGGACAAACCTGACTAGGCCCACTGCAGGGCAAAGGCCTCTTCCATATCTCTCCAATTAACCCGGTCCTGTGCCTGCTGCAGCCACCCTATCCCTAAAAACTTCATAATCTCATCCGCCCACCTAACTTTCTGCCGCCCCTGACACGCTTGGTTTCTCTTGGAATCCACTCCATTACCCTTAAGGACCTACGCTTATCTTTCCTTCGCATTCCATGCCCTGCCCAAGGCCATTTCTTCCTCTTGACCAGGATGTCATTAACCCGTGTCTGTTCTTTGACCAAATTCCATTAGAACAGCAGACATTGCTTTATTTTCAATGCGCAGTGAAATACACCTAATGCCAGTCACGTGCGCTTTCAATAAGATTTGTTATTTGGCCAAACGCTATGATAACAAAAGCCACACAAAGAGAAGAATTCTCCTAACTCTTGAACGGAATGCAGTACCACAAAGCTTCATGCACTCCATGTTGTGACAGAGATTGTAAACTCTAGCACTAGCTACTATTGACCGTATCTTTCTTGTTAGAGCCGTGAATAAGGTGTTATACAGCTTAATGCAAGATCCTTCCACCGTCGCGACCGCACTACGATCGAGTTAATACGCGCAGCATCATAGTGAGGTGACACAAAGTGTACACCTTAATGAATCGCCGCCAGTTGAAATTTATCGGCTGCCCTCAACCACGGTTTCGGTCGTAACCATCATACAACTAAGGGACAGCAAATGTAATCTACCATCCACCGCAATCAACATACATATGACCAATAGGCTGTTACTATGGTGAGGAGAAATTGGTGTATTTAGTATGCTTCCGCATTTTGCTAGAAAATGCTCATCATTGTATCTGTACAGCGCTATTATAACGAAGACAAATTAATGAATGCTACATTTCGCATGCCGGATGATGTCGAATCGTATCAACGAAAAAACAAGAATTGCATACCCAACTACGTCTCAATATATAAGTAGGCCTAACTGGGAGAGACGCCATGATTTTCTTCAAGAAGAACAAGGATGTGTACCGAAAGGAAACTGCAAACTCAACTTCGAAAGAATTTCCAGTCGTCGAAAAGCTCTCAGTGCTAGAAAGTTTGTCTCGGAGAGGATTTGAAGTTTTGTTTACCTCGCGTGTTTTCGTTCCTACCGTTTCGGTGTTGCGGTTTTTCAGAACGGTTCGGAAGTAGGGGAAAAGTTTCTCCCGTGCCTGCGCATGCCTAAGCTGTGTCAATAGACTGCCATCAAAACAGCTTCACTTCTCTACTTGGGCCGACGTGGTTCGGCTACACTTTCTTCACTCGCTGTTTTCTCAACGTCGTGGCTCGAGACGAGCGCAGCTCGTGCGTGAAACGGTGTTCCGACGTGAAGGTGCTCGTCGTTCCGGGCTGCGACGGCTGGCCCGTCGCAATAACTCATGGAACAGGAACTCTTCTCATCTCACCGCTCCACGCGCCTCTTGGTCCCCACGAGTCTGAACTCGGGGGAGGTGTACCCTTGAGGTTTTCAGAATTGTATTTTTTATCGTACTTCTACAGAAACGGAGACTACTAGCCTCCTTTGTTTTCGCTTCCTGAGAGAGTTAGTCCAAATTATTTGTCTAGAATGCATCTACCGGCACTTTAAGCCAGGAAGTGACAATGCAGCCGACTCAACTTTTGCAGAAATTGTTTACCCTCAATAATGTAGAAAGTTAGGAAAATTCTCTATTCTGTGCTTTTCATTTGCTCTTCGTTTAGTCGGAAAATATGGATCAACCCATTAAACAAAAGATAAAGCACACATTGCGGATGGTAGACTTTTTTATTCCTATCTTATATTTTGTACTGACGTCTTGACACCTGAGCCTTCTCCGGTGAATCAGGACTAGAGAGGCTTGCCCAGTTGTGAGTAGTAAAGGAGTTCACTCGGCCGTTTTAAAAAGCTATGTAATAGTTGAACGAGTTACCTACTTCTTTATCGCTTGTACGGCAAGTTCTATTGGAGCATGCAAGTCTAAGACTATTAACGTATGACAAACTCTTCAAATGCCAACTTTCATCAAAGCTACGGTTCTTGCATTTTTATTTGTTTGTGTAACCTCGAATGCTCTTGTACGTTTTTCAAAAAGAATTATGATTCTATCTGATGCCACTAAAAAGTTACAGGTTAAGACTACTAAAAAGGGAGGTACCACGGCTAGCGTCCAATATTTGTGTTTTTCAAACACTGAATAATGTTCCAACATGAGAAACTCCTAGTCGGTCAGAGTGCCCGAAACCATAGCTTCCAAAAGCTCGGTCGCGATGACGTCCTTTATTCACTGAGTGGGTTCCGTGCCCATAAAGGAGGGAGCCTCAATCGATGTTCCGCGCTCAATATAGAATAGCGAAAAAGCAAAGTAGCAAAAGGGTATGAGTCTGGGATACTCGGTACATTTCCAAGGAAACGGCACAACGCAAAGAACACAGGGAAGAAAGAAACCGATTCATTAAATTTCTACTTGTGAAACTCCGACCAAAATCGAATCTTGGCGATTTCTACGCCTTATGCTGTGCCATTGAAATCCACAACCGTCTACTCGTGAAGTTTCGAACTCTTTACTCCGTGTTTTCTTATACTGTTTTGAACACATTTATTTATTTTATTTTCTAAGCCCTGTAATATTTCCTGCGAAAAGCAAAGTAGTTTTGTTGAAAAGATTATTATAATAGCATGGCAGGAGGAAAAATCATCTTCACTGTCTGCAAACTGGAAAAGTAGCATAAGAATAGCGTCAACAGCGGCGAAACATAATACACACGCAAACGACAGGACCACTTGCCACTTCGCTGGTACCATCGTATATGTGTGTCTTCTCTGTGCCCGTTGAAAGCACCGTCTTCACATTAATTAAAATACAACCCAACTAGCCCGGACAATAACTTTACCTGCGCAAACTTGCGATGTTCGCTCTGCCGAAAGAATGAAAGAGAGAAAAGTTTATTACGCATCCATAGTCCTCGTCACCGGTTCAAGTTAATCGGCTGGGGCTGCAAGACGACGCGTTATGTTGTTTGCCCAACACGTAGGTGATATTCGCCGCTAAGCGCGACCGTAGCGTTGGCCGTAGCGCACCAAGAAGAGCAGTCGGGCTCTCGCAAGGGTGAGAAAATCCCTAATGCCAATTACTGAATGTTTCTTTTCAGACGATTGTTTTCCAGACGCAACCTACCTCTCTATAAGGAACCCACAAAACTTGACTCAGCCCTTTTTTAAAATGCATGAAATACCTTCTTTTTTGTCCACATTTACATCGGGAGGCTGGATATGCATGCATAGGTGAGCTCAAAAATATAGCGGGATATATTTTTAACCATTGAAGATTGAATTTTAAGAGCTGAGATATACGCCGGTGCACTCTGTTAAGCTAGACTGTAAAGGAAGGTGTACATTATTCGTCTCACAAGCAGCAATTATATGAAATTAAAGATTGATCACCTGAACTTAGGCAATGGACATTTTTATTTTTTTATTTTAGTAGAAGGATATTTTGAGAAACTGGTGGCTGTAAAACATCTAAGGTCAGCGCCGTTTTTAAATTTTCTTAATCGGCTTTCTGCTTCGAAATACTAATGCCCAAACTACGCATTCGAAATCTCGTTGCATTGCATTGCCGCAATTAGATTTATATAAAATGGCGTCTGTCGCACTCAATATGCATCAAATACAGGTACGTTTTTGTGTATTTGATGCTGTAGAAGATGGTAATGCTTTTTCGGCGACAATACCACATGCGGCAAAGCGAGTTTAAAATTCATACACGCAGGAAAGCCAACTGAACAATCTTTCAAAACCATATATTTTTGCGTTGGATATTTACAACTACGTTGCCGACTAATAAAATCTAACAGGAGGGCGCACCTTTGGTGCTGGCGGCCATCAATTTCAGAATATAACCTTGACTCCTAAAATCAAAAACGAGAAGCTTATCAGGTAGTTCTAGTTAATTAACAATATATGTTTGTTCCATATCAGGAACATCATGTGCGCTTTATTGTGCACTCCAGCTGCACAGAATGCCCCGACGTATCTGTAACGGTTTTTAAAATAGAAATCTGTACAGGGTAAAAGAAAACTCGCCCTGTATATTAAAGCGTCTTGATGTTGCTCAGTGCTATTTCTTAATCAGCTAATGAAAAAGTTCGTTGCAAAAGATATTTTACGGCTAGACGGCAACACTTTCTTCACCTCACTTATCACTTATCAAGATGCTGATAAAACAAAATTTTGGCGCTAGCACAGCACTCAACCAATAAACCATGGCACCATAACACCGAGTGTTTTCGCTAGAAAAGGCGGGGCCAAGGACCTTTTGTCGAACCATCTGCCACCACAGAGGCGGATGCAGAAACCACTACGCCATCGCTGCGTTTTCACTACTTTGAATGAATACCTTCAAGTAAGTTAAATTGGAAGGCAACGATTGATGCTGCTGTGCGGACACGGTTGGGAATACGCTCCAAATAAAGAAACCGATTCATTAAGTTCCAACTTGTGAAACTCCGACCATGGTCGAGTCTTGGTGGTTTCTACACCTTATGTTGTGCCAGTGAAATCTACCGCCGTCTACTCGTGAAGTTTGTGAGCTCTCTACTCCATGTGTTCCTATAGTGGTATGAGAACATGTATTTATTTCGTCTTAACTGAATTAAAAATTGATCTACGTTTAATCGTTCACAAAAAAAAACGACCATATCATATCAGCGCGAGCGGTCTTTTATTTTTTTATTAGAGTGTTTTTATTGCAATCAGCTACAACTATCACGAACAACTTTAACTCTCGAGCTTCCCTGCGTGCACAACCTTCCTGTTAGTGCCGTAGAATTTGTTCACGAACTGAGTCTATTGTTGTAATATTTAGAAATTGTGCCAAGTACCACTGTAATCAAAAGTACGAGAAGCACAAGAAAATTTATGCCAAATATTTACACGCACTGCAAAATATTTTCCCAGCGTAGTATATCTCTTCTCTTACCCAGCAACATGTTTGTTGAGCGGATGCTATAGTTATCAAAACTTTGGAACCGTTATTTAGCCTTTCGAGATAAATGTTTGCAAACATACTTGTGAGTGCTGTCAAACTGGCAGGGTGAAAAATGCTGCTGGGAAAGGTTTTAATTTGATAAAGGTCATGTTGGAGCGAAGAAAAGCCACAATTTTATTTAGAGCCATTTCCGCGGGATCTTGAGACACTGCTAGTAAAATTTCTCAGGCATGTTGTCAAGCCATTTTAACTGTCCTCGCGTGTGTTTTCCCTTACTGACGCAAAAGCAAGTGATCACTGAGGATCTCAGCGTGTCAGTGACTCTGCGGTTATTTATTACTTAATACTCATGATCGAAGCAAGTTTATTTTATCTCTAGTAAAGACCTTATTCCAAAAGGGCATTTAAGGCACGCAATAACAGAGGCTCTAAGCAAATCAATTTTATTAAATGTAATAATTTCTCTCCTGCTTTATTATTGTTACCTGAGGTGAAACCTTAGAAACTGCAAGTAGAAAAATAACTGAGGTACTTACAATACTGTAATTCGTTAAATCTTCTGGCACTACTTCAAGAGCACGAAAGAAGCGGTGTGCCGCTAAGCTTATTGCTGAAATCTATAAACTACATTCATGAAAGCAGAAAACGTGACTGATAATTTATAATTTGTACACATTTACGGACTGTATATTTGATCACATATTCCAAAAACTGGAACAAAAATTAAGTGCTTCATATGTAAACAGAGACTCTGACGGGCAGTTTGCACCGCTTTTCTTTAACGCATCTACTTCATCCTTCGTCGACTATATTTGTGCATACGCGCCTCTTGAAAGGATACTTTAGGCAATAAATCGGTGGCACTGATCGCATATTCTATTCCCGCATAAAAAGTTTCTTCTTCGATTCAGTCGCATAAATATTTCTTTTGATCCTTCCAGATATGGCTCGAATGGCATGCATCTCCTAAAGTGAAATTGGGACAGTGTCACGTTTCCTATGCGCGACAGAAACTCTAGTCATGAACTCGTCGGAGCTACCCTGTTGGCCCAGTAGCCGCGGAATGCAAGGATGGCACAATGATCGTCAAATGTAACGTGAAAGTGCCGTCATTTTGTGTGCGCCAGCTGTAACAGCGATAGCGGGAGGCCAAAGCGGAGGGCAGACAGGCTTATCACAGCCTCTGCGGTCGGAGGCCCTCTGTACGCATCGATCGGTCCGGAAGAGGACCCCGTCACGTTGTAGCGGATGCTTTGCTCCTCGTCTCGGGAGGCGAATTGATTGCGCGATCCTTCAATGTCAACCGGATGCCGAGCTGACTCCGTGGTCGCTGATACGTCGCAGGAACAGAACCGCTCGACCTCGGTTACGCCACTGCGGTTCTCGTGTATTACTTTAGCTCCTTGCGACACACGCAAGCTCCATGTACTGGATGAAGGCAAAGGGTTGCCAAAGTGGGAAGGTGGGTGATTGCAAGACCCTAAGGAGACATATGTACGCGACCTGGGCCCTCCTTAGTAATTTTCTTTGCGTGACCTGTTGCAATAGAACCATCGAACGTTTGAGTGGAGACAATGATGCGGTGGAAACCCGACTGCACTCCGAAGTTCCTAATGAAACTCTTGGAGACATACACAACAAAATACTCCTAGCAGAGGGTCAGAGACCTAAGGTTGCGTTTCGTACTCATAGAGCCTGCTCATAAAGGCAATCTAAACGGCACACTATTGTAGTGTAAAACAACGCTGTCGGTGGAAAGTACCTGTACAAGGACATCATCATCATCATCATCATCATCATCATCATCATCATCATCATCATCATCATCATCCAATACTGCAGTAGCTTGTTATGCACGATCTTGCTTAAGTTTCTCCTCTGTGCGGAAAAGCTTCCTTCAAAACTCGATTTTTTTATCTAGGGCCTACGTATAGCTATAGACTACCCGCAGCGGGGTAACTAAAATGTTCCGCAGCATGCCTTACGGATTTTTATTATTTCGGCATTCAGTAGGCTGCGCGCGATCGTTCACCTTCATCGAGCGTTCATAACTTATGCGCTATGAGTTCTGCACATGCCAGCGTTGTCCTCTTCAGCGGCTGCGCACAGTGAATTCGCTACAGTGTGAAATCGGCCGCGGCTTGCCAGTTCTAACGAAAAGCGGTGTTAGAGTCGCCATCATCATCCTGTCGTTTTTTGCCCCGTCTCACCACGTTCAAAATGAGCAATGCTCGCTTAGTGGCCGCAGAGAATGGAGAAGAACAACACTATATCTTACAAAAGAAGCCGGGTGCCGTCTGTGGAGAATCGTGAGCTCATTAGAAGGCCACCAAAGAGCAGAGCCCTCGATGCGTCATTATTTACACAAGTACTGAGTCACAGACGGTAAAATGTTACATTAATACCTTACTCTCGCTTCTAGATTCCACCATTTATTTTAAATATCCCGGCATCTTCTGTACTTACCACAGTGCCGAATCTTTAAAATTGGGATTTTTTTACTGAACTGTGTTCGGCTTTCTACTCCCAGGAAGACAAGCCACTACAATGTGACCGTACTTTTTGTCTGAAATGCAGAAACGCAATCATTTCCCCTGACTGTGTCACTAGGGAGTGCAAGTCGCCGGACTGTGGCCAGGGGCAACGGTCAGATGGCCGACGAATGTGAACTTCTCCGTTTAGATTATCCGCACTTTATGCCCTTGGTTACCTGATTTTATATTTTTATATTTTGTATAGATCAGAACGCTGTGGTGTTTTAGATGTTGGTGTGTGTAGCCCTACATAACACGGTGCCGATAAGGCACTTCTCGCACCGCCCCGATGGCTCAGTGGTTATGACGCTCGGCTTCTGACCCGAAAGACGCGGATTCGATCCCGGTGGCGGCGTTCGAATTTCGATGTAGGCTAAACTCTTCTTCTTCTGTTGTTGCCAGTAAAAATGAAAAGGAAATTGCACAGGCCTGCTCACTGGATCAAGCTGAGCCACAATCGCTACAACGTGCAGAAAGTAGGAGAGTTTAAAGATAGGATAGAAACATAGGATAGAAAAGACGCGCGCTTTAATGTCCCAGGCCGATCCCGGAGGTAGTGCAATACCGGGCCAAATGGTGACGGAAAAGCAGCAACCTTCAAGCACTCCGCAACATTTCCAAAAGTATGTTGGCTTCAAACGGGACCCGTATCAGATATTCTATAACTGACTGTACTGGACTGGACAGTACAGTACACTACTGGACTGTGGCTAAACTCTAGAGGCCCGTGTACTGTGCAATGTCTGTGCACTTTCAAGAAGCCCAGGTGACCGAAATTTCGGGAGCCCTTCACTACGGCGTCCCTCATAGCCTGAGTCACATTGAAACATTAACCCCCCCCCCCCCCCCCCCCTAAAAACATAAACGAAGACGTCTCTCACTTAGTACCTGTGTTCCCCACGGTAGTTCTCACGATTATCCCAGGATAGTTCGAAACAAGTCCAACATGTCGAAGCTTTTGCATACACTTCTTTGTCGTTGTTGGCAATCCAGAAAACGTAACTAGCGCAAATATAATCAAACAGCGGAACAAAGGTAGGACCTACGCTAGCCTGCGTCTGCCCTGTCGTTTCTCTCCAGCGTCTTTTCGCGCTAGTTAATATGTCTGCCTTCAGTAAACAACAAGCCCATATAATAACCTTGGTAGTTCTTCGTAAATTCCGCTAAGAATCTAAATAGATACTCATCTGTACCGAAATGTTTAATTCCCCAAAATAGTCTTCGCCTTCGCAGCAGCATGAGCCTCCAAAGGCGATGAGCCTTCAAAGCTATCGGATTTCAATGAGAATGGCGGAGCAATTTCGCAAGCACTTTTTATGCAATGTACCGCCGACAGCACGCATAACACGAACCCTCGAGTGCGCGAACTGCGCTCACATAAGAGCCTCTGAACGCTGTGCGCTAAGTCCGAGACAATGCCGCACGGTGCGAATGCGGCGGTTGGAGACAGCTGGTGCCCTGTTTTCACCCCAGCATTGTCTTAGGCCCAGCAGCTGACGCCCAGCGGCCTACATCCTTCATCCTCTACTCTCGGTCCCAGACCTGTCGCTTCTGCTCCCCAACTCTTTTCTCATAGCCCGGCGGATCATCCCCCGCGAGGCCTAGGGCACCTTAAGACCTGGGTCGACTGGAAGACCCTGCCGCGCTCTGAGGACTCGGTCGTGCAGACCATCGCTATCGACCGGGCTGCCAGCGTTATCGACCGCAGGAACAAAAGCGCTTTATTGCAGTGAAGTGGGGGGGAGAGCAAGGAAGCAAGGAAATATTTGTTTATTGTTGCAGTACAAACGAATATGAAAGAAACACCTTGCGATTAACTAATTCAAATTTTGATACCTCGCATGAACGAACGATTATGATTGATTGGAACGAACACCAATAAGTGAATTAACGATAAAAGAAAAACCATTTTGCAAAACAGCACACTCAATTACCCCAACATCTAGAACTTTTAAACTATATGGTAAACTGATATGATAAGCTGAGGAACGAATCTTGTACAAAAACGCTAAACGATAAACGCAAATAAAGAGTTCTTGGCTTCTAGGTCTCCCTGGTTGCTATTATCGCTTGTTGGTTCACTTTATTCGTTCATATTTTACAATGTATTTTGCTTGTAAGTGCAACCACAGCTCGGATACTAAGCGGCCAAGGAGAGAAAAAAATTGCTTTGGGACGATGAAAAAAGTTAATAATAAAGGGTACTGGCCCATGTCACTGGGTATAACGGGCAGACAGTGACCGCGCCGCAAGATTGGCTTTTCAGTGTCGCAAAAGACACTTTCAGCCTTACCGCAGATATAATCAGATTCATAACGGTTAACTGTAAATGGGTACTTCCGCTTTACTTGTCCCTTTCACGTGAAATGTGTTGCTACTTACGTGCGACAGCACACGGTGACTTGGAAGCTGGTCATCAAACACCGGAGACACCGAAATGATCTGTGCCTAACTTGGGAACCAGCTGTTCAGGACTTCCGAGGACACTCCATCGGGCGACGAAAGGCCGTCCGAAAGTTCCTGCTTGGCGGTCACAGAGTCACCGCGAACATCAGCCACCAGTTGTCATTACTGTTTCACACATTCTGCACCCCCTGAAGCTCGTCCAGCAGCCATATAGCCCCATTTCTGTTCATTAAACGGGAGCAGCGCTCAGCTATTCCTTTTAGTCTCGAGCTGCCCTCACCTTATCAAGTTGGGGTCACCTAGGATGAGGTCGAAGCCCCCCCCCCCCCCCTCCCCTTCCTGTGGCGCTTCAGGCACAAACTGCCCTTTAAAGCATGGAGAGGCACCCTCAAGCGAAGAACCTCAGGATAGAGTTGCAGGGGCACGAATTGAAGAAGGAGGTTTCATTGATTGGTTCCGGGTAAGTAGGTTCTGAGGTTTGTTGTATTTTGCATTCATGTGTTTATTAAGCTCCAGTTGGCGTCTGCCGCTGTGTACCGTCGTTTCGTTTTCGTTGTACGCTGTGTTTTTTCGTGCAAGTTACAATGCGGCAGTGATGCCCCTCATGGACGTCCTTCAGAGCCTTTCCCACGCCCGGAATACAAAAACAGATATTACTTCACAGCAATGCGTTCGGAAACAACGCGCTCACGTTAAGCCTTGACAACGGCCAAGTCTCCGAGATCGCCATCTCATTTTCTGAAGCCCGACCGGGTGCGAATACGTGCCCCCAAGCCCTCCGCCACCAGGTTGCGCGCATCGTCCATGAGGACCTAGAGATTACACGTTTACATTTACAGGCGGCTCCACCCTCTAGGGAAGCTGCTTGTCAGTTGCGGCTACCTACGTCTCCTGTTTGCTCTTTTTAACAACTTGGATCAAATCACTGTGGCAATTTTCAGTTGAACATGCGCATAGTGCAAAATGAAAAATATAAGGACCCCTACACTACACAACATTTCAAAATTTACCTGATGAGCAACAGCGGTGATACTATACTAGTCACCGATACGAGAACGAAAATAGGAATTGAACATGAAAAAGAGTAACGTTTCGATTCATTGGAGTATTTTGCATGGAAACATGAAAGTTTTCAACGGCTGCGTGCGAATGACGCTTATGTTCAACTGACCTGGAACTAAAACATGTGTTGGTGTAGTGACAGAAAATGCTTTGCGTTAAGCCATGCCGTAATGCACTTATGAATCTTCACAAAAAAGGAAACAATTCATTCTATGAGCGCACTAAATAACACCTACCTTTGCACAACCTCCGGTGTAGCTGACCCTGTTTCAATATCAGGCATATAAAGGAAAACTCCTGGCAAACAGCGCGCAGATTTCAACGTCAAAGCTTACTGTTCTGTCAGTAATATCGACAAGAAATAAACATCATCGAGAGAAATAAAAACAGTCTAATACGATAATTTAGAGCACAATATATAAAATGTAAGCAAAACTTAGGTACCCCTAGTTTTGTGTTTTTTAAAGTCTCATGGTTCAATAAAGCGCTTGGAAATTGAGTTTATACATAGAAATTGTGGTGCAACGAGGCGGCGACAAATGACAAAAACAATTGGTCTCATAAACCTCTTTCATCTTCCTCCTAATGTTGCAAAAATTGCGTTTTTCAAACATCCCACAAATACAGGTCATAGATTCCGGCAAATAAGCAAATTTTTCTTCCACATCACACAATCATAAAATAACGCAAAAGACGGAGACAAAAACAGAACAGGACACACAAGGAGCCGACTTTCGACTAAGTTCATTCCAGAAATTTACATGTATATAAACATCCCTTGATATGCGACAGGTAGAAAAGAGGTACAATGCCCAAGCAAGCAAAAAAATTGGAGGGGAGAATTAAGCTCCGCATTAAGGCTACGAAACGATAGCGTAATGGGTTAAGTCATATATATGCAGAAGGTCATCCTCTTCTTTACATTCATAGATTATTGGGAGTCCTCATACCCCTACTGGCGCAGTGGTACAGCGGTTTAGCGCTGCGCCATTGCCCTGCGATGGCAAGTGCTCCCGGAGGTGGGCTCTGTGTAGCCCAGGTTGCTCTTCCTGAGTGACCAATGATTCATTTAACTGTCACCTGCCACGGCGGGCAGTTTGCTCATTATCCAGTGGGCAGGCTTCGATAACGCTGCAAGGCTACGTGACCTAGGTGGCCCACCCGCCTGCTAGGTTCTCTCTGGACACCACCTGCCAGTCATGCTGGTGATTTTTCGCTCACAACACAAACTCCGGCAACGAATTTTCTGGACAACGGAGCGTTAAACGCTATCGCATTATAAAGAAAACTGCCGATCTTTTCCTTTTCTGACATTGCACTCGAAGCAGTGGAGATGCAGAGGACTCCAAGGAGCGATCATCCTGAGTGCATAAATAAATTCTCCTGTAATGCCGTCCTTGCTTCTTCTGTACGTTTTGCACTGATCAAGCACGGGTTTGCATTCTTTTTTTTACGTTTCATCGCATACGTAGCTTAGTGGCTGAAGCACCTGCTCGCATGCATCAGGCATGAGGTTTGATCCCCTGTGTCACAGCATACCTATCGGTGATATATAGTGTACAACCTTTCCCTTGCCCTGTTTCTTGCCTTATCAGGGATGAAATGCTTGGGAAAAGGTCGTTAACCCCACCTTGTGGAATGAAGAATAATTTGCCGTGGTGCTATTTGGGGAATGCTTTCCTGGCGCCATAAAATGTCACCATCATATTTTTCCCGCTTCGTTGTGCATTTCCAGCATTGAAGAGGTAGATTCCGGCCTTCGAAATTAACCCTATCAATCTTATGCTTTCTTAAGCTGTCATTCAAGCAACGCTGTCTTTGCCCAAAGTAGATATTTTTCTATAAGATAGGAGAAGCGCGCAAACCAGTCGTTCAGTGAAACGTACAGATCTGTTCCGGCGTATCGTCTATACAGATCGCTTTGCTCCGTCACGGCGCTACTAGTCGGCTAAGCATAGAAAGCTTGGACATAGCCGCAAATATTAC
The DNA here is from genome assembly GCF_052857255.1 of Amblyomma americanum. NCBI lineage: Eukaryota > Metazoa > Arthropoda > Arachnida > Ixodida > Ixodidae > Amblyomma > Amblyomma americanum. Next base: position 104,693,635 of record NC_135501.1, read on the forward strand.
TATGCGTTGTTCTCCTTCTTCTACTGTTCTGTCACGCTCTACTCGCGTTTCTATTCGTGCTGAAGTAAACAGTCAACATAGATACCTGCACGTGATTCGGGTAGCCTGGCCCCAATAATCTTGAAGATTGTGGACAGACACTGAGTTCCGTTGTGGTCTCTCTAAGTTGATCTCAGTTTAGCTCAACACATAACGCAAACGACGATTAGAGTCAGTTTTCTTCTACTTCTTTTTCGTGCATTGCACCAGCTTCCATCTGTCTCGTAGGAAGCCATGATAGATATATGTAAGTCTCTTGAATAAACGTAGTTGAAGGTCAGCGCCGTATGTGTGTTCTTGTGTCTTTGTCCTCCTCCTTTGTGCTGTTTAGGCATATCATCAACAAATAGCCCGCAGTTCACGGTTTTAAGTATCACCACGTGACACATATTTATATGGCATTTTATGAACCGCTTGAGCGGCTGTACTAGTAGTTTTACAACCAGAACATCATGAACAATAATAAGATATTTACATCATCTGCAGTTACATATAAATCACGGTATTGTAATCGAAGGATGGATACAGAAAAAAAATGCGTCTCAAATATCAATCTACATGACTGCTGCAATAATACAAAGGAAATAGACGCATGTCTCAAGCTCCTATTTTTGTGTAGAATAAGATCGCCTAGAGATACAAAAGATACGCATTCGTATACATGTCATGAAAAACATTTTTTTTTCAATTTAAGCTGCAACTAAACTTACATTGTGACCTCTCTACAGTGCAGAAGATACTCTTCGTTGTATTGAGGAGACCGCTTTATTAGAACCTGAGCATAGAGAGTCGCTGGCCCTATCACTTCGTCAAAGCCATTTTAGAATCATAGTTCAAAGACAGGTTCCGTAAATCGCTACTTCGCAGTATGAAATATCAGGGCATCTATATCCTCAGGCGACAACTTAAATGTGTGCTGTCGTGACGCATTTGCAACAGCCGGCAGGCAGCAGTCACCCAGCTCGTAGCTTTAAACCGTAGCGGTGGCCTAGTGATTGAGCATCTGCCTCGCAAGCGGGAGGCGCGGAGTTCGATCACCAGTGCCGCCGGGAACCTGCCGGTGATACAATGGGTACAACCTTTCCCTTGGCCTGTTGCTAGCCTTCTCTGTGGTGAAATGCTTGGGAAAGGATTGTTCACCCCACCATGTGCACTGAAGACTATAGATTTTGTATACCGGGGCTCTTTGGCGCCAGATATCCTCCTGCCGTAAATATTCCCTATCGTCATCAAACTCGTAGCGTTCGGTACAACCAAATGGTAGAGGATGAACTGCGCATAACTGTTTCGATTGCGTATAAAAATGGGAAGGAACGCTTAAGCTGCCATTTTAGGGTATGACGCGATAGCCTTAATGGGTTCATGCGCATATATGCGGAATTCGTCATTCTCGACTTTGCATTTATATATCCCTGGGAGTCCTCATACCACTCCTGGCGCAGTGGTACAGCGGTTAAGCCATGCTGCCACCCCAGGTGCTGCCACCGGAGAGACATGTAAGACCTAGGTTGCTCTTCCCGAGTAGGCTCTCGTGACCAATAAGCATTTAACCCCCATTCAGCCGCGGCGGTCACGTTTCTGTAGTAGCTAAATGCAAAAACATTCATGTTCTCTATCATGTGAGCGCAAATTTAATAACCCAAAGTCCTCAAAATTAGTGCGGCCACTTCAGCTCTCCTCATGGCTCAAGCGCAGTTTGGAGAACTTAAAGGGAAGCAAAAGCGTGCTTGGTGTGATGGAATTCTTTTTTTTTTCTGCACATTAGCCCATTTTACACCTGCACATAAGCACAGTCGCATAACACAAACAATACAACAGTCGTAGCAAATACTACATGCACAGTCGGCATCTCATCCTGCTGCAAGACACATTTGTTGCAGTATCGAAGATTTGGTTCAAGCGAACATGCATTCAAAAACGAGGGCACGTCAAAGCACATGTTTCGCCAAAATAAAAGGGTACAACCAATTTTTAAGAAGAGACATCTTTTTCTCATTTCTCTGCGATATAGTAACAAAGAGTTTTATCATTGGTAATTAACAATATTTTATACTTGAATGCTGAAACTTCGTTCTGATTCATATTGGAGCGACATGCATATTTCTGCCAACCGCCACCGGAATTTCGCGCAACTGCATCACGGCCTAACTATAGCAGCCTGAACTCGCTCAAATGCAGACAATAGAATGATTCTTAAGAGTGCTGCAGTAGTATGCTAGATAAAAAAAATCAAACAAAATTTTAATGTCACTAATTTAATAAAGGCACTTTTCTTGCACATTTGTCGCTTACATGGCTAAAGGGTTGTGCTGGAGAACACGTTTTACTGCTTTCATATAATGCTTTCGTTAAAAGTTTCGGTTTCTCTGTGCCATTATTCGCCCATACCGAGGTCTGGACAAACCTGCTTTTTTTCAGTATATGTGCACGCCGAATTAACTCTTATAATGACTGCAAGCGAGGTGGGGGAAAGAGCGAAGGAAAAATCGTCCTCTATGTCGGTAACACAATATTTCGCAACTCACAAGCACATCAAGATGAAAGCTCACGAAATATGTGCCAGAGAAGAAGAACCACTTTTTTAAACTCTTAACCACATATCCTCCTTCAAACATAGCACTGTCGAAGCCCTACAGAAAAGAAATACATGGAAGGAGTGCGGAAGTAGAGCAGTGCATAAGCACTAAAGTAGAAGCTGTCAAACTTCTTACCCACATAAGAAGAAAACCACCTTATCTATGAAGAACTTGTGATTATTAGAGGCAACGTTTTCACAATGATTTAGCTAACAGTATATATCCAGGTGTTCTTAAACGGATTTATAACTCTGTAGCTGCATTATGAGTTTATACATTTATGCATTTGTGTTTCTTTTTCCGTGCCCCACTCCTTCCTTAATGTGTTTGTTCCTGATATATACTGAATAAATGTAATGAAACAGAATAGTCTGGAAATCTTAGAGAACCAGTTTGGTGATCGTGGTGAGCAGATGGAGTAATAAAAATGGACGGACCGGGCTATTGGGTCCCTCTGCATCATTTCAAGAATCCCTGGAAGCTCAAATTCCGCTCGCTGAATGTTAGCTCATAGGAAAGCGTTACTGTTCCGAATGCATACCAGCTGTTTTATTTTCTAATTCTTTTATTTCATTCAATGCACCACAGCACTTGCCTGAAGCACGTTATATACAGGAAAAATATTGTATTTTTTGTTGGCAGTAAGTGTATACTTTTTTCACGTCACTTCATGCGCAAAAATACAACCACTCTTTACACTAGCGGCATTAAGGGTTGCGTCGTCCTCGTTACACTGGAAAGTGCTGAGACAACCTTTAATATCTCACAGTGAGCCTAAAGTCTACAGCAATTAAATATTGTTGAAATTTTCGTGTTCCTAGAACTTTTTTGCCCCACTGTACATTGGCCAATAGGTCAGACAGGGCGCGTTCATATGATTCACAGATATAAGAGACCTCAGGACAGTTGTCTTCCATAGGTAGTAAAGCTGGCAAGCCTGAAGGGGAATTTTTACGCTTTGTAAATAAGAGCTTGCTGGGGAAAAAAAGATTATACGGCGTGTATATATATATATATATATATATATATATATATATATATATATATATATATATATATATATATATATATATATATATATATATATATATATATATTTCCACCTCGGAGAGAAACGCAATTTGTTTAGAAGTATTCCTTGTTTGTAATAAAGAGAGCCTGATCGGGTCCTACTGAAATCTAGAAGACATGAGCTCAGCAATCCATATAATGTGTAGACAAGATAACAGATAGGTCCTTCGAGCAACGGACTGCATTCACAATACACATTCCAAGTTGGCGTCAGATAGTCAGGCGGGTGTCTAAGATTAGAAATTTTGTTGTAACACGGCAGCCACATCTTGAGTTGGACTGGATAAATGTTGGTTAATAGAAGAGGTGTTTGTTCTGTAATGTGCCTACTCTAGATGTTGAAAACGATTATGAAGTAAAAGTTGAAAGTTTATGAAGGAATTCAAGCAAACTTACAAGCTTATACAGCGAGATGTCCCAAGTTACAAGACCACGGGTGGGACCTCCCATGACAACAAATTTTAATGATCAACAACAAAGAAAATACAGAACACATTAATTAGTGACGCTGAGAATAAATAGATAGATACATAGTGTAATATGAGTTACCGAAATATTTAAATACACACAGTATAATGCAAGAGAATGTAATATAAAACACACAGATGCCGCGATACAAAGGATAAATAACAAAGAAGAAGACAGAACTCCCAAATTAAGAAGGAGGAGCTTTAATTTGTCCCTGAATAAAGAAAGCGTGTTAGTTTGTATAATGTCTAAGCTCAAAGAATTCCAAAACGATATCGATGAAAAACGAAGGCATTGTTTCCCGTAGTTAGTTCTGACCTTAGGTAGTAAAAATTTATTACGCAGGGCAAAACGTGTGGTGATGTTGCTTATTATCGTGCCGGGAGAAAATATGCTTAGCGGGAACTGGTGGAGATTAATAATAAAGAATAGAATACCAATGTAGTAAAAATAAAGGGCCGATATAGGTAGAACGTTTCAATCTATGAACAAAATGTGTGAGGGTGACATTCCAGGATGCGCATGGCTTGCTTTTGCAGGTTTATTAATGGATAGAAATGAATATGGTAGGCATTACCCCAAGATGTGATACCGTAGTATAAGTGGCTGTGTATAAAGGCGTTGTAAAAGGATAATAAAGTTTGAATTGGAATATAGCTTCGGGCTTTAACTAGTGGGCGTAACCCCTACGAAATTTTCGTCTACGTTTCGGCTACATGATGATGAAATTTTAAGTGAGGGTCAATGATAACATCCACAAAAGAAACTCGATCTTGCGACAAAATAGCGGCAGAATTGAGGTATAGCAGTGGTGCCATGGGCAATGGCTTCTGAGGAGGGGGGAAAATCTGAAAACTAGTGTTGTGACGTTCACGAACAGGCGGTTAATGTGGCACCTGCACTCAGGAAAATTTAGGTCATATTGTAGGTTATGTATGAGCTGATTAATGTCCTGGTGCGATGATATCATGGTAGAGTCATCTGCGTATAGCATATTTTTGCAATGGTTTAAACAGGGCAGTAAATCATTAATGTAGAGTAAAAACAATATAGGGCTTTGAATAGAACCTCGTGGAACACCATTCTTAATTAAAGCTGTGTTAGATGCATGGTCATTAATAGAGACTATGTGCTCTCGGTGACAGAGAAAGCTCTTCAAGAGCATTGGGGGAGGCCCAGTGAGTATGATCCTAGTTTGTGAAACAAGATGGAGTGATCGATGGAATCAAATGCTTTACTAAAATCTATGTATACTGCTCGTGAGAACATTCCTTTATCAATAGCCAGTATAACGTAATCTATGAGAGACGCTGTCGCAGTATCTGTAGATAGTCCGCGCCGAAAGCCGTGTTCACAATTTGTCAATATGTTAAAATTTTCAGTGTAACTTGACAGCCTTATATCAATTAGTCTTTCTAAAATTTTGTCCAAAAAGGGAAGAATTTCAATTGGTCGACAATTATTTGGTAGGACTGGATCACCTTTTTTGAGACTGAAATTTTTGCTGTCTTTAGCTGCTTCGGATAACTGCCATATTTAAAAACAAGGTTGCAGATGTGACTGAGGACTGGTGCAAGCAATGATCGGAAACTTTTGACATGCTTTCCATGGATGTTTTCAACGCTGGGGCCGGTCGTCTTTAAATTAGCAACTACGTATAGAATTTCGGCTGGACACGTGGGGGTAAGAAAGAAGGAGTGAGGGCAGCGCTTAAGAGAAGGTGTGCTCAACGAAGACAAAGGACAATTAGATGAATTGAAGAAATGAATGCTAAATATATTCGCCATTTGCTCGGACACAGACAAAGTAACACTACATTGAAAAATGGATTTAACAACATTAGGTGACTTACGAATGTTCAGAAATCCATCAAGCAGCTGTCATATTTGTTTGGAATTGTTAGTATGTCTGGATAACTGCTTTTCATAATAACATCGTTTAGCTTTTTTTAGAAGGGATGTTAGTATACTGGAATACCTTTTATATCTCAATAAAAGACGAAGAGTGAACGGCTGGCATTTAGTTTTCTGATGCATGTTTTTTATTTTCCTCAGAGAGTTTAAGAGAGAGTAGGTATCTATAGGGAACTGGGAGTATCATATTTTCGCGTGGATGATTGGAGCGGTGAGCATTTATTGACTGCTGATATAATTATTATTACGTTATTATCGGAAAGAAAGGCTGATGCTTTGCGTTGAGTAGCTAAACATGAAGCAGGGATGTCAGCTTGCGCTATGTCTTCTCGAATCCATAAACAATCAGCGCTAAGTGCAATTAATGCATAAATAATGCACTAGGTTTGGTGAGGCTGGACTACTGATTAATCGCGGCCATAAAAGTTAGGCCATCTTCAGTTGCGAGAGATTCACGGAGGAAGTTCCGCCTTGCCGTAACGATGACAGGGCAGCGAGAAAGCAGCTGGTCCCGAGCGGCGTGTGGTGACACCAGCCGGAAGCAGACAGCAATGACACACCGGGATGACGCGTGGCATCACCGGCATGCCAATAATCCTGCGCTAAAGGCTCTCACGTGATATGTTGCCATGGTTACTGGCTCTCTGTTCCTCGCTGCCCGGTCGCAGGTGAGGCCACGGTCATTTCTTTGTCCCGTTGCAAAGGAGAGAGCAGGTCGCCTGCACGGCATGTTAAATTTAGTCACAGGATATTTATTTATTCAGAAATACTATGAGTCCTTTCCGGGATTTTTACAGGGAGAAATCACCGCAATATAACAGGTGCATAATATTACAAAGAAATATTTCATGACTTGAAGCATAACTCTTAAGAAAGGAAAAAGGAATTGCATCTCTATTATACTAAGACAAAAAAAGGTTCCTAACGCGTAATTGGGAAGAAAGTTCTGCACGAGGAGAGAAAGAAAAATGACGCCGATAACTCTATTATTTCATGCCGGAAGAGACCAAATTTGTGGAGGTGAAAGTCGGTCTAGCGCGTGCTCTAATGAATGGCAATGAAAGCACGTCATGGTTATATCATGCCGTTTACATGCCAAGATTGCTTGTCTTGTTGCATTGAGACGTATTTCCGAGATAGTACTTCTGTAACATCGGTTGAGAGTGTCCGAAGGCATATCCCTGCCCCTAAATGTTATGGACCTTTTCCGGTCAACCAAGCGTATTTTAGTCAAACATTTCTCAAGCGCTTCGCTTGAAGTGACGATAGATTCATATTTTTCGGTTGTAATAAATAACGGCAACGCGTCAATTTTTGAAAATGGTCTAGATTTTTTCTTGCGCAAAAAAACCCTGCTCTCCACTTAGATGTCCAGTATTAAGGTTATTTATTTCGTTTGTTTTTCTTATATACAACACGCACATTTATCTGAATTTGATACGATTTCAACTTGACTCTCACGGGGTAGGTCTGATCTCTAAGGGGTATACAGACAAGCCACTGTTCATCGTAGAATTGTAGTTGAATTTAGTACGTGCGATCAGGGAGGAATGCGGTTTCTACGAAGCCAGCAAGACGAAGAATTTGCTGGAAGAAAGGCTTATATATTTTCTCGTTACATTAGCAAAAAATCAGAAATGCAATTTGCAGGTAGCCTGCAATGTACACATGTCAGTGATAGCCCCGCACGGCACACTGAGCCCCGCATGCCCTTATGAACGTGGGCCAGCCATTCAAGTTGGTTCGAAAGAAGCGGTCGAGGCTTCACTAGGGCGATACCGAAAGTGTGGAGGCCGGAACGGCTACAGTGGTAAGAGGAGCAGGAGCTGCCATGTAGTGAAGGGGGGATGAACGCGACCGGCGCGGCATTGCTTGCTCGAGCCTCTTCGCTTAGAATGTCGACTAAAATGCTCTCACTGCCTACCGTCGCACCGTTTGCAATCAGAATAGTGGCGTACATATCCACACATTCCATTCCTAAGCGTCAGATGCTGTCATTTTTACATTCCCAGAGGTGTTTCAATTTTTTCGTGTCCATTTCTTTTTCGTAGTTTTCCTAGGTAATTCATTCCCGGCTACTAGAATTTTTCTTTATTTCTATTTTAGCGCCCTTTTTAAGCTTTCAGGGCATGCTTTCGTTTCGCACAAAATTTTGCCCCTGAATATGCTCACTCAGTAGATCTGACAAGTGACGTTTTACTTGGTTGTCTGTCAAGCAGTGCACAGAGAGCTCGAAATTTAGGCAGACATGAGGATTTGTTCATTCAAGATGCTCCACTGCGTCAGAGTGCCGTGTGACCATGAGCTTGTGAATTTTCGCAGGCTTTCACACTTACCCGTGACCCAATCGCTGTGAAAATTGATCATCATTGTGCCATCCAGCACTTACAGCAACATTCGACTGTTTCCATTGGCTCGGAGCTTAACGGTTACACAGCAATAAAAAAGGAGACCTTCGTATTGCGAACGGATGGTATAGAATGCGTTATTCACTGCATTAAAACAACGTGCAATTTCTGTTACTCGGTATGAATCAGATTAAGCGAGACTTCATTCTATAGAATACACCAACTTTTTCCTTGTATTTATTATGCCGCTAACTTCTGCTTGCCTTCTTGGCTATTAACGGGAGAGAAGAGTTTGCCTTGCTCGTCATGTGCTTGAGCTGTCAAGCATATAAACCTACGTTCAGTACCTCAACGGATCTTGACGGAATAATTGTAATAAGTGTAGAATTTATTGCATTAGTTGAATGGTAGTTGTACTTATTTATTATTTTTTCTCATTTAGAGATACTGCGATCTAGTACAGATCATAGCAGGGTGGGAAAAAACAATCAAAATACAAGCATATAAACACACTGAAATTCATAACATTTGCCGGCACTTTTCGAGCATCAGTAAAGAATTATGATTAACAGTCTCGCTATTAAGTTTATTCCATTCAGTAATTGTCATCGGAAAAAAAGTATTTAAAGCTGTTATTTCACCCGTTAAAAGGGGTTATTTTTAGTGCATGCTTTGGCTCGTGTTATATCCTGTGGAGTAAGCAAAATACTTAGAGGTATTAACTTTATAATTACCTTTTATAAGCTGGCAGAATAATTTTATCGACAAACAGGATTGCGCTCAATGACAGGGGGTCACCCACTTCGCCTCACGAGCTCACTTAGAGATGCAGGGCCATATGAGTTAAAAAAACAAATCTAACTACTTTATGCTGTATTCGCTCTAGTTTGTGAATGTTTATTAACATGAAAGGGTCCCGGATGATTTACAGCATATTCTAGTAACCGACGCATGAAGGAATTGTACGCAAATAGACGAGCACTAGGTGGGGATGACTTTAGTGAGCGTCTCAAGAAAGAGTTTCTGCATTGAATTTGCTCTGACAGCATCTATGTGTTTTGACCACGAAAGGCTGTTAGTAATCCATAGGCCCAAATATTTATTCTCTGTCACCTCTAATAATAATATGTTGTTAGTACCGTACACAAACTGAAGAGGTACAAAAAGTAGACTCTCACAAAAAACAAGCGCTAATAATTATCGTTACACCGTTCTGGATTTCAGTGGCACTGGGGGAATGTTAAACAAGGCTTGTGAAGCATATGCGGTGCTCAAACACTAAAGCTGCACACTACCCTTAATACACTCTATAGGTCCTGGCCCTTCACAGTAAGTGTCTGATAAAAATACTCAAGGGGACCTCTAATAATGGCGGTGTAAGCGTCGGTCCCGGCTGATAAAACGTGTTGCAGGATGTGCGCTTCGCGCCGATAGCGCAAGAAAGGGGCACCGACCAGTTGCCTTCCTTGTTGTGCAGAAAAGCGCTGAGTGAGCCAACGAAGGATATTCACTGCTCGCTTTCCTGTCTTGCTATGTACGCAATAATCTCCAGCTACAGCAGACTATTCGCAGGAGCACCATGAAGACTGCCGTGCGTGTAGTGATAGCAGCAGTATACGGTGAGTCGGAAAGCATGAATACGGATGGTGAGATCGGCAGTTTCGCATTTTGTATGAAAAATTGCGATGTCATGTTGATAATTCGATTCCTTGCACTTGGGTCATATTAAATGAATCTGTTGAATTTGAGGTTATTTCTTTGTAGAATGCAATAACTGCCATACAGTTTTGCAGAAATCGCCAGACGATGAAGGAACCACAGCGCTCAGAGGCAGCGAAATATGTTTTAGACGACTGAAAAAGTTGTATGGTCAAGTGGTTGCGGTGGCCAAGTGGTCGCATGCGGAAGGTGCGGGGTTCGATCCCCAGTACCACCGGGTACCCACCGGTGATACAATGGGTACAAGCTTTCCCCTGGTCAGGTGCTCGGCTTATTTAGGGTGAAAGGCTTGGAAAATGGGTCTTTGAGCACATTTTCGTGGCCTAGTGGTCTGGGCGTCCGCCTCGGCTGTGGGAGGTGGTTGGTTCGAAACCCACCGCCGGACACCCACCGGTAAAAATGGGTACAAGCCACCCCCGGCCCAGCGCCCGGCTTCTTCAGGGGTGTGTGCTTGGAGCAGGCTCCACAAACCCCGCTGCGCCCCTTCGGGGGCAAACCCAGTTTCGAACAACTCAGCCTGCAAAGGTGGTTCGTGTTTCACTCCCCAGTGAAGAGTTCGACTCAAGACTCGTACGCTCTAACAAGCGTCAGGTTCAAACACTATGGTCCTTCGTCAGTAGCGATTCAGAGTATCACTACGGTCATGGGTTAGTCCGGCTTTTCGGCTGCCCGACTTTGTGAGAAAAAAAAAGGGCCACAAATGGGCTTCTACCGCATGAGCCAGATTTAACGTTGTTGACGGCGGAACTTATCGCTGATCCATCAGAGCAACTGTGAACAACTTTGTGAGCAACTTTGACCGAAGCGGTGGCCTTGTGGTAGAGCATCCGCCTCGCATTCGGGAGGTGCTGGGTTCGATCCCCAGTGCCGCCGGGTACCCACTGGTTTTTAATGGGTACAAAATTTCCCCCGGCCTGGTGCTCGGCTTTTCTGGGTGAGATGCTTGGAAAAAGGGTCTTGACCACAGTTGCTCTGATGGATCAGCGAGAAGTTCCGCCCTCAACAACGTTAAATCCGCCTCGTGCGGTAGAAGCCCATTTGTGACCTTTCTTTTTACGGCTGCTACTGCAGCAAATAGATCAAGGTTTGAACCTTGATCTTGAACATTGATCTTGAACCTTCTCACTCGAACCACGTTGGCCGAAGGGTACTACCTTTAGCAGCTGCGAGGTTGTCCGAAATTGGAGCTTCGCCCTCGAGGGGCGCAGCGGGGTTTACGGAGCTTCTCCCAAAAGAACACCCCTAAAGAAAGCCGGGTGCCAGGCCGGGGGCCGCTTGTACCCATTTTTACCGGTGGGTGTCCGGCGGTGGGTTTCGAACCAACCACCTCCCGCAGCCGAGGCGGGCACCCAAATGTTGTGGGGTGTGTGAATGAAAAAAAAAACTTTATTTAGAAGAATCCCCAAGTTAAGGCTGGCTAGGCGCAGCGTGTAAAGCAAACTCAGCACACCATATATGCAACGTAAAAGAACAATAGCGCCAACTGCTCAGACTTTAAACCAATCAGTCAGGTCTGCACTTTGCTGAAGACATTTAATGAGTATTTGTAATCCATTGCAAAAATTGTTCGCTGCCGTACCGTGACAGCTACGGTCATGGCGTCATGAACAGATGCCACGAGCAATGCAATTCTCATAATATACAGCTTAAATCACAGGGAAGCAAAGAGCTATCAATGGAAAGCTAGAAATGCTGAATAATTAATGCCATTTCGCCTGCAAACTAGGGGACTCCACTTGAGCGACAGCGCTGCCATGGGAGATCTTGTGGTAGAAGTGGTCGTTTTAAACTGCTTTAACTTTCTGCCACTGTTGAAAGTCGGCGTTGATTGCAGATGATGGTTATTTGAGAAAAATATAAGCAACTGCAACATTTTGTTTTATTCATATGAACTCTACCTAGATGCAGAAATAAAGTACAACTCTCAAAATTCAAGCTCCTAGAAAGGTGTGAGCGGCCAAAGTAGCGTCAGAAATTTCACCCGCTAAGTTGCGTCCATACTATAACAACAGAACTCTGCTTAAGTTCTCTAAATTGATATAACATCTTAAATGTAGTGAGCCAACAGCTTGTCGATATGAGCCATACTGTTTTCTGTTCCTTCTGCAGGCTCCTTGGTCGCCAGTGCTGCTGTGAAGCCCACGCTAGGTACGTAGACAAAGAATATCAGTACTGCGGTGCTGGTTATTCTCATCGGCTCAGAAGCTTTTAACGCGGGAGTGTTCTGGCTCCCATTGCTCCGCCGTCGTCATCGGTAGTGCCGTTGTAAGAGAAAAAGCGACAGGCCCACCAACCACCTAGGTTGCGTGGCCTCCTGAAGTCATGACAACCTACCCACTGCGGCAGGTGGTAACCTGCCCACTGGATTGTGAGCAAAAAGTCCACCATAGGAGGTGCCAGTTAAAATAAAGATTAGCCGCAAAATGTTACTCAGGAAAAGCAATATGGGTATCACAAGCCCCAGCGGTGGCTCTGTTTGAAACAGCCACCCCTCGGGGCTTTGCGGCATCGCATAACAGCTGCACCACTTCGGAAGCAGTTCTATGGACTCACCGCAATCTATGAATTTAATATAGAGAATCACCAGTTCACTTCACTTCACTTTATTCACCTTAAAGACCCCCTTCAGGGGGTATTACATAAGAGGTGGGTTAACATATTCATCAACAAGTACAAGTCATTTCTTGTAATAACTGCCTACAGTATCTGAAAATACAGACGGGTGCGTGATGGCAGCGATATCGGTGGGGAGGGCATTCCTGTCCACAACAGTTCGGGGAAAAAATGAGCCTGAAAAAGTTGCAGTACGGGACACAGGGCGGGCAATCTGAAACGGATGGGCAGTGCGGTGAGATATGCGGTTCGGATGAATAATGTAGGGTGGTTGATTTAGGGAGCTATGGAAAAATTTGTGGAGGAAACAGAGGCTGGCAATGCGCCGGGGGTCTGCAAGGCTTTCAAGATCGGAATTCTTCTTCAGAGTTGAAACACTGGTGATGTATGAATACGCAGAGTGAATGAAACGAGTGGCGCGCTTTTGAACTGATTCGAGTGCATTTGTTAGGCATGCATGGTATGGGCTCCAGATGGGGCTGGCGTACTCAAATTTGGGTCTCAAGAGGGTTTTATAGGCGAGAAGCTTCACGTGTTGCGGCGCATGACAAAGATGACGTTTCATGAATCATAGAGATCTGTTAGCAGATATGATTGTGGTAATGTGTGTTCGCCAAGAAAGATCGCTGCAGAGGGTGACACCAAGATACCTAAACGAACGATTGGACGCTTTCGATAAACGAGTTAGCAACTGCATAGGAAAAAATAAGGGGGTTGTGTTGTCGATGAAAGGAAACGAGTTTGCATTTGTTAGCATTTATCGTCATTAGCCAGCGGTCGCACCATTTATGGACGCTGTTAAGGTCGTTTTGAAGGGTCATTTGATCAGAAATGTTAGTGACAGTGCGATACATTATGCAGTCATCAGCGAAGATACGAATTTTACGTGACACATGTGAAGCTAGATCATTAATATATATTAGAAACAAGAGTGGCCCGAGCACAGATCCCTGAGGGACGCCAGATTGAACAGGGAAAGCGCTTGAGCACTGGTTGGTAATAGAAACGAACTGAGAGCGGTTAGAACTGAGAAATTTTTTAAATTTATTGCAGGATATTAGGGTGTAAATTTAAAATGGCGAGTTTTATTATTAAGCGCTGGTGAGGTACCTTGTCAAATGCCTTCGCAAAATCTATCAATAACGCATCGGTCTGCCGGTTGCGGTCAAGGTTAGCATGCACGTCGTGAGTGAAGATTGCCAGTTGGGTTTCGCAGGAGAACCCCCTATGAAACCCGTGTTGAGCCGGATAAAGGAAGTTGTTTGAATCTAGAAGTTTATGATATGGGAATAGATGACATGTTCCATGATTTTGCAATGCACGCTGGTTAAGGAGATGGGACGATAATTTAGCGGAGATTCCTTTTTACCTGATTTGTGGGCCGGGATGACCCTCCCCATCTTCCAGTCGTCCGGTAAGGTTCCTGTCGACAGCGATTGCAAAAACAATATTGAGAGATAAATGGCAGAAATTTGTTTTGTGTTTTTCAGTACTTTTGAGTTCATTCTGTCCACTCCAGCGGCTGACGAAAGTTTAATTCTGTCGATAATGTTTTAGATACCCTGCGCTCTGATTTCGATGGGCGACATTGCTGGCAGTGGTAGAGTAGGTGGAGTGGGCAACAGTGAGGCAGTTTCGTTTGTGAAAACAGATACAAACGCGCGGTTAAATATCTCGGCACATTCAGTGTCACTGGCATCCTCGCCTGCGGCATTCCTTGGAGGCATGGTGCGAGTTGCTTGCGCATTTATTATTGCCCAAAACCTCCTGGGGTTATTCGTTAGGCTTTTTGGTAGATCAGTTTGAAAAAATGCTTGTTTGGCGCAGCCAATTGCATTGCAATACGTATCCTCGGCCTGATAGTACCGATCCCATGCATCTGCGCCTGGGCTCCGTTTCGCTGCACTATAAAGCCGATTTTTTCTTCTTTCTTATCGCTTAAGATTGTGTGAAAACCACGGTTTTTGGTGGTTTGCTCGATAACTGATTGAGGGAATAAATTTGTTTGCCAGTTCTTCGATCTTTTTTATGAAAATTGATCAGTTATCATTGACAGACCGGTGATGAAATATGGATTGAAAATAAGGCAGGAATGCTTCTAGCTCGTTGTTGATTTCTTCGTAATTGCCTTTGTCGTACATACGGATAGTTTTCTTGAACGTTTGGAGGGGTGTGGGGGAGAACTTGAATATGGCATAGATAACCTTATGATCGCTGATTTCACGCAGGTAAGTAATCGATGATAAGCTTTCAAGCTTGTTGGTCAGTATTAATTCCAGAATATTTGAAGATCCGTGAGCGACACGTGTCGGTTCGAGCACCATTTTCGTCAGGTTAAAATTTAAGCAAACATCTACGAATGCTCCTGCTTCAGCGTTACCGGCGGTTAGTGGGCCTACGTTTTGCCAATCGATGCCAGGTTAGTAAAAATCGCCTAGGAGAACAATTTGCGCACCAGGGTGTTTTTTAGTAACTTGGACTAGTGCATCGTTCAGGTTAAGCGCGAATCCTGGGTTGCTGTTGGGGGCCCTGTATCAGACGCCAAGTAGAACTGTTTCCGGTGGAGCACAACATTTTAACCACAATATTTCTAGAACTGAAGTAATGTTAACATGGAAGCATGATATCTGGTTGTTAATGGCAATAAGGACACCTCCTCCGCGTGTGCCTTGACGATCAATGCGGTAAACGTTGGATTTCATTATCTGCCACGTCGCTTGTCAGCCACGTTTCAGTTAAGATTAATATGTTGCTGCATGAAGATGACAAGAGATTAGACAGGGCTTCGCGCTTTGGAAGGAAACTGCGTATATTGATGTAGATTATAGAAAAAGAAAAACTCGACGGGTAGCCTGTGGTTGTATGGTCATGTGGGCAGAACTTGAGTGACAGAGAAGGGGTACTTGCGCTGGAGTGATGTTTAATGCTATCGCATTACACTCTGGAAGGTAGATTGGGGGCAATGATGGTGAAATAAAGAAGAGTGTCCGTACGAGCGAAGTGACACGCAAACATGACCCCAGGCCGCAGAAGGGACGGCCCACTGATGATGTGCCGAGCTCGAGACAAGCCAAGCTCCTCAAGCGATTTCCAGCGCTCTGGTAATTGCTTAGACACGGCAGCCTCCGTAGAAGTGTTACAAACAAAAGGGACCTGCAGGCACATTTTCCGCCTGATAACTCAGCATGAAAGGTACCCATTAGCTTCCGCGCTTCATGAACGAGTTGGAGATCATGAACATCAAGTGTTTCAACACCACCGTCAGGTACTTTCGTGTTATGAATTTTGGAAAGGAGACACAGAAAGTCCCTCCTTGGCTTTTAGTTACCCCTACAATACTGTTGTCTGTCGGAAGCATAATTAGGAAACGTGACATGATGATATCCGCTGCTTAGCAGTTAGCACAAGCGGACCCGGTTACATTCATGAGTATACTGACGGTTCCAGTCTTCAAAATTCATCAGCGTCAGCATTAGTGATTCCTCACCTGAATTAGCGACGGGCATGTAAACTGGCTCACGCGACCAAATCAACGACTGCTTAGATTTACGCTATTTATTTGGCCCTCCAGTTCATCTATTCGGTGCGAGACTCGCGTATGTGGATAATCTTTAGCGATTCGAAATCCGCACTGAAATCTCCTAGCAGCGCAAGTTCCATACCATGGAAAGCTGGGCTGACATACAAAGTTCTTAAATAAATTTCCAGGCTATCAAAAAGCAGCATATTGTAGTTTTCCAGTGGATACCCGGACATTCCTTTATTCCTGGAAACACTGAGGCGGATGCAGCGGATAGGCATGCACACTCCAATTCCCTCACTTCTGGCCTTCCGTTATTGAGAGGTGCACTGCGCCGTTTCTTGAAGACCATGCGTTATGAAATGAACGAAAAGGTGCAGCTTGACCCAAACCATACAGGTTCTGATCATGCAGTTCATTGATCCGTTGTGCAGTTTAATATTCCATCTTCTTTCAGTTAATGCAACAAAATATAAGGCAATACTTTTTCATCCAAAAAACAAAAAGTGAAGCGAATTCGGTGAACTACGTTACAACCGAGACCAGATTGAGTCAGTAAAGTCATTTAAATCGCTTGGCGTAATATTCACTGAAGATATGCTATGGGACGATCACATAAATCATATAGTATTAAAGACATCTCGAGCCATAGGATTTATGACGCGTCTTAAATGTTGTCTCCCACAAAAGGTAAAACTTCTATTGTATCGTGCATTATTTCGCTCACATCTAAACTACTGTTCATTAGTATGGGGTACTGCTACACGAACGAGTCTGAAAAAACTTGCTGTTCTGGAAAACAGGGCCCTCAGAATTGGTCATAACCTGCCACTTAGATGCTCAACTAAAATTTTGTTTTCCAGGCACAAGATTATTAATGTTTTCAACCTGCATGCTTATAAACTATTGCGCACCTATAAAATAGAACAAAGAAGACGCATAACAAATATATCTCACTTAGCCCCGATTCAGTTATTTCAGTGCACATACCCACGCCGTCGCATACCACACTGTGTAGTACCTGTAGTGAGAACAAACTATGGACGTCAAATAGTAACATTTCAACTTCCCTCACTTCTGAATAGATTAATCGCTGCAAATATTGATATAGAAAACATTAGCAGCTCTGACCTCCTCGACTATTTTATTTTTGAAGCCACATTTTTCTAGTAGTCATACTTTGAACATTTTTTTTTCAGCGCTTTCAGCGTTTCTTTTTTTGTCGTTGCTTTTATTGTTATTGCTTCAACCCTTATTGATTTTCTACACACATTGGTGATTGACTATTTTTTTTCAGTGAAGTGCCGTCGAATGCCACTGCCCACTTCCTGTACGGGGGTGGGGACCTTGTCAAGCGTTAACCGCTTTTATCCCGATCCCCTCCAACACTGCATGGTGATGGAAATAAACTATTATTATTATTATTATTATTATTATTATTATTATTATTATTATTATTATTATATTATTATTATTATTATTATTATTATTATTATTATTATTATTATTATTATTATTATTATTATTATTATTATTATTATTATTATTATTATTATTATTATTATCTATCACAAGATTTTTACCAACACACCTTCATGGCTCGCGTTTACGAAGGGCTTACACGAAGCACTTTCGTAATAGAAGTGGCCGCGCAAAAAGACCACGGTGGGCATGTGGCCAAGAAACTGAGGTTGTGACTCACCTATTATTGGGTAGGCGAGTGCACGACAAACTCAGCTCGCGATTGAAGACCGACTTGAGCGCTCTTGAGAAAAGGCCTTTAAGTCTACAAAAGCTCTTAGACCCGTGGCCGACTTGTCAACTGCAAAAGCGAGCACTTGTGGCATTGATAGCATTCCTTGAGGACAGCGGCATCCTTGGGAAGTACTAGCTTAGTAGAATTGGAGTCAATGCCAGAGCTCTTACCTTTCTGTGTGGGAGTGCTTCAATATGTTATTTGCTGTTTCTGTGTTTGCTGCAAACAAACTTATTTTGTTTCTTCTGTTTTTTTTTTGTGACCGAGTACTATAACAGCGTTATTTACTTTTGCTGTGTCTACTGCAAATAAGCTTACTTCTTGTTCTTCTGTCTTTGTTTATTCATATCTCTTATGTATATTGTATTGTGTACTGTTCTCTTAACATTCAAGCTGGTTTTCTTCACTCTTTAATGTTACTTTTCCTGGCGCTTGTATTTCATTTATATGCTGTGTACTGTTTGTGTTTGTTTTATGTTATGTTTAACTGTACATGGTCGGACTAAGTGGTTGCGATGAGTTAGTGAAGAGGAGTAGCCGGAGCCTCTATGCAGCACCAACCTCTCCTTTACTGTTCATGTAAATAAAAAAGGGGAGGGTAAAGGAAATATGGAGAGGTGATAGCAGTGTTACATCAGTAGAGAAGGTGTTTGCGATATCCCGAGTGGCGTTATGCACTATACATTTATTGCATGTTCTAGTGGCTGCCGCCTCAATCGGCGTCATTGCTGATGTCAGAGCATGTTTGAGTGTTACCTGTTAGTAGCCTTTGCTCTGGTTTGATGGAGCGGGTGTCCCGCTCATAAACAAACTCCGCCCTTTTTTGGCAGCTTCTAATGTCATCCCACCTGTGGGATGTTCCTGAAACGTATGTGCAGTCTTTGACATAAATATACAGCCCAAGGGGCTTGTTTCCAAGCCGTGTAGCAAGAGCTTTAAGCACATTTGATTGTCCTAAGCTTGGGAGGCTTGATAACTTCTGTTCCTCCCGCCTTCATGAGAGTAGGGGAATCCATGACTATGCAAGCGGAACCGCGCCGCAGGGCTCAGGAGCAGACCCCTTGGTCTGTATATATTTTTTTACAGAGTCCGTACATCAAACAGACGTTAGCCGAGCTGTTGTGAACTCTCCGATGTTGTCGGCAGTGGCCACTGCATGTGGCTAGGCCTGGTTGGCTTGATGCGCGCTCATGTGTTGCTCGCTGTGCTTGTCGCGTTGCCTGAGCTCATGTCGGTGTTCGCCGCAAATGGCTGGAGTAAACATGTCCTATTTTCTACAAGTCAACACTCGACCCAAATTCCCTGCGCAGGAACCCACCACAATCCCGCTGCTGCGCAAGAGCCAGCACAGTGCCTGGAAACATTTGCATCGGTCTCGTCACGTAAAACAAAGATTTAGTCAAAGATATCGAACACATAAGAACACACACTTGGGGGCTCAAAAGGCCGTGATCATGCTAGCTCACAACTCCCATCCGTTCGCCATGTAAATCGGTTTTGTGAAATTCATCCCTTCTGAAGCGCCAGTTAAACCTGGAAACTTGCGCTACGGTCATGTCCTGTGAGTCTTTCAAACATGTACATTCCACATTTCGAGCTCTACAATGTTTACGTTGAGATGTTAGGTTACTTCAGCGTTAATTACTTCCTCAAGGACAGCTCTCTGTACACGCATAAAATCTATTTCAGCTAACTTCTTCACCTACTGAGGGTGCGCATGACAAGTCGGCTCACATTTTACAAAACGTTAGTAAAAAGAACTGCAGAATATATGCAGCGAAAAAACATTTCGCGCTCGTAATGACTTCGAAGTTCAGCTTTGCTTCATGACGTACAGACACAAGAACTCTACCAATGCGCTTGAATGATCTGCATGCGCTGATGCTAGTAATCACTTGGCCACATAATCAACGGCAGGCAGTAAGCCCGATATTTACAAACCAAGAGAATCGATGATAGAGGTTGCCTTTAATCCCAGCTTTATTCTAAATGACACTGCGCGTAGGAAAGACGGTGCATGAGTTTTGTGCCGCGAATTTCGATCTTTAATGCACTAAATAATCTACGAAAGGAGTGGTCAGGTTTCAAACAAGCGTTAAGCACTTGGTATGACCTTCGATCTGGCATACGTAATGTTGAAGGCACGGTGCAAATCGGGAGGATCCCAAAAATGTGTTAAGTCTGTAAGCGTGATAATTACTGAACTAAAGAGTGTTAGACGTACTACGGCACTACGGGAATGCTTCTAGCTGCAAGTAATCTTTGAGTCCCCGTGCTGGTCTCGGTAGCAAGTGGATTGGTTGTATTGCGGATGGTCTGCAAGCACTGCGTCCTTGAGCGCACGACGAGCGGAGTAAGCCTAGAACTTCTGAGTTCACGCATTTAATGAGCTTTATGCGACTTCTTTTCAACCAAAAGGTAGTGCTGCCGGGTGATATTAGTTCAATAATCGGCATTGATAATGTGCTCCGAGGTTATTAATCTAAATCAAAGCTTAATCATTCTTCGTAACTCTCTTAAATATGAGCTAGAGAAAAAAAATCAATCTTTAAATAATGAACTTCAACTGAATGGCTATCCTTTCAGCGTTCGTCCATTCATGAAAGCTTATTATATACCCAAATAAAAATCTATAACTATATCACATTGTTTTTGCATGTGGCATAAAGCAACACTGAGGAAATAGGTACTGACTGGTATTGACACACTACCGCGCTATTGTGGGATGCTAATTTCACTGAAGATTGAGTTTTTGTAACCTCAACAAGATCAAAAATGGATACACAGGCATCGCGACCAGCGAATACTTTCACATGCAACCTGCCGTGGCGTTAAGACAGTGCTGTAGGCGCAGCGCTCCGGGCCTAAGCAACATTTTCAATTATGTTTATGTAGTGAAGATGCATTAATTTCCGCTCGCGACCCCATATGTTTGAGTTTACCGGTGGGAAAGAATTTAAATCCTATTTTCTACAACGTAACTGGGTGTTCTCACAAACCAAGACAACAACTTAACGAGAAATAGCTACAAAATCGATTTTTACTTAGAAACTTGAATTAGCAGAAGTTGTTCTTAGAGTGCGCCCAGTCTTATTTCCGTGAAATCCCTGCCGTCATTCCCGCTGTTTGCAGGGCACGACCAGTTCACGTGCGCGGATCCACCTGAGTACGGACCATGCAACGAAACTTCCACTCGCTTCTACTACGACACCGATAACCGCACCTGCAGGGAGTTCATCTATGGAGGATGCGAGGGCATTCCCAACAACTACGAGACCCTTGAAGAGTGCCGTGTCAGCTGCGAGCGTGAGTTTTCACTGTGCTGTACGCACTTTCGGCGGAGAGACAAGAGGGCCCAGAGACAAAGAAATAACCGTAACGAATACCTGAAATTATGACAATGTCTTCTTCAATGATTCTTTGTTTATTGCTCAACTAAACCACTTCTGTGAAGTAGACGATATTATTCGGATGCTAGCAGTGAACGCCACTGATCTTCATTTTTACCATATTGCTTGACGTGAGAGTCATTCATGTTCGCTCAAGATCAACTGAAAGCACCCCTCCACACGTTAACAAACTATGCTAGGTGCTCATACTAGAGCATATATTATATGAGGCATAACTAAGAATGCAGCAGCCTGCCCCTAGAAATAAACCAAGTAATTTCATCGTTGAATTACGTCAAAAAAAGATTGCTCTGTATTTCGCTGTCTTGTTGCAAGCGGAAGCAACTTCTTTTTACTGCCATTCCGTCTTCAATCACACCACCCTACTGTTTTGCAAATTAGGCACGCCACCGATGAAGTTATAATACAACAGAAAGATCATTTAACGGTTATTACACACATACCCTTCTGCAACGACCCTGTTACCAGCTTTCGCGTTTTCGTATTTTTGCAAACCTTTCCTACAGGCTGTCTTCCTTCCTCAAGTTTTTGTGCATCAAACACGCACACTAGTCGCGTTTTGTTTTTAGCATAGTTCTATTCTGGCTAAATTAATGACCACACTTCAGGCGATGTTTTGGGTGACGCTGCGTTTGCTCACAAATAATCATCTGCTGCAGATTGTTCTCTCTCACTCCTTGCTGCAAGCAATGTCTGGACAAGGATCTGGCTTTAGATAATTTTGCGTATTACGTTAGTAGTGTCCTCCCTCTTTCTCTCGAAGTACCGCCTTCTATAGCCACATCCAATACTTAGCTTCAAAATACGCATTTATTTTGTTATAAAATTATTTCTTCAGTACACTAAGAAACGGCTTGCAGTGAGGAAGAGACTGGACTCTCACATCTCCATGTGATTATAAGTTCAATACGCCCCAGAATAATGCAGGATCTGTTAATTATTTATGTGTTTGTAATGTACCTGATGTAACATTCTACCAGCCAAGAATGAACTTGGGCGAAGAAAAACAACTTCCCGGGCCTGCCGTTTAAGCTTGAGCAGCGCCGTCAACTGCTTGCTGATGGTGTCTTTTCACCGGAGGCACCGTCTCGGTGAAACACTTGACACCTGATAAACACTTGACACTCGTGTCCGGTGTCAAGTGCTTCTTCGCGAGTTCCTGTTTCGGTCATGCGTTTATCTTTTAAGAACTATTAGGGAAAAACGTTATGTTTATTCGGGACAAAACTGCCACCTTTTCTTGAGTGAGTGGGTAGTTGTTGTTTCCGGCCGAAGAGCGTAGCGTTAAGGTTTCTTTGGATGACACGATATTTCCGCGGAATTCGGTGTACTTTCTAGATCGACTCAAAGCGCAATTCTGGGATTGACTTTCTGCTTCTGTGTGGTGCTACTCTTGATTATGACACGGGAGCGCTGAGTGTTGGCGGCTGTCTTCCGCGTGAACTTTTGTAATGGTCGGCAATTTATGAGAACGTTCTTTGTGTTTGTGCTTATGCGGTCGTACCGCCATGAACCGCAGCGTACGTCCATGTTTCCTGCTCTCATCTCTCTCATGAGTCATTTGACGCTACCGCAGCGCCTTTTCATTCACAGTGCGCGAAGAAAAACGTGTCAGTGCTGTATTGCTCGGTTTCGGTGATAGAGGGTCGAGCCGAACTTTGTGTACTGAATTGATCAGCTGAATCAGTTGTTTTTCGGGCGGGCTCGAAACTAGCCTCATGTAGCGCGACGATGCCCACCACTGTGGCTCTGCAGTTACGGCAGTTGCGGCTGCCCCAGCCGATCCAGCCTCCACTCTCCGGCTGACCCGAAGCTTCATCAGACTAACTGCTCATTGTTGAGTACTTCACAGCGCCAGATCTTGAAGGACCTCTTCTCCCATCAAGCCTCAGTCTTCGGCTCCACATAGCCCGAGGCTCGCTATGCTTTCCTCGGTCCCGTGCCCGTCATAAGAACCGCATCTGATCTGCCTACCCGATACGCTAAACGCTGTACCGCGTGTCGCCGTCTGAGGGCAACGCAGAACAATCCCATTGCATGTTCAAGCGGGAAGTACATTTCAGGGGTCCTGGAGTCCCTGGGCACTTCCCGTGATTATGGTGAAAAAAGAAAGGTGGAACATGGCGATTTTGCATGGACAACCGCAGCCTCAATTCTGACTCAAAAAAGATGTGTGTCTGCTGCCGTGCACCGACGATGCTCTCCATTGTCTTTTCTCTGCACTGTACTTCAAATCAAATCAAATATCAAATAAAATTTTATTTCTGCCGTGAAAAGGTGCACACAGTGGAGGCGCAGAAAAAGCTTTATGATACAGCTTCACAAAGCCGCAGCCCCGTTTAGCTTGGCAGCGGCTTGACAGCAAGGCTTATAAAACAAAGACAGTTGGTTAACGTATTAACATTTATACAATAATGAAGCTACAAAATAAAGTGAAACAACATTGTAGAATATTGAATCGACATTCGCACTCGACAAACACAGATCAATAGCAAAGAAAAAAATAAACTTATTCTACATGTCTACTTACATAGCACGCAAAGATTTTTTTAACGAACTAAAGAGGTCAAAATTATTATATGCATGTGTATTTAACATGGAAGGAAGAGTGATTTGCAGGCGTTCTCTACCTGAATTTATTCGAGGAGTCGGCACTACAGAGGTCTCCGCCTACATTGTCCTGTAGCTGGTTTCTCGGGCATATAATTCAGCAAGGTTACGTATGCAGTTTACATTCGTACGTGTTTCAAGTTTAAACCGGATACTTAGACGACACTTATACAAGTTGTGAATTTTTTCCACACCACTTTCCAAAAAGAGATCTGCGCTTGGAGAGGCCCAGGGGACATTGTAAACAAGACGAATGAACTTTTTCTGTAGAATATAGATACGTTGAAGACAGCTATCCATGGCTGTACCCCACACTAAGTGGCAGCAGTTTAAATAGGAGTAGAAAAGGGAATTATAGAGGAGTAGCTTTATTTTTCTTAGAATAACATATCTCAGCCGACTTATGACACCGGTTAGTTAAGCCAGCTTCGTTGCTATATGGTCCACATGGTGATCTCAAGTCATGTTGGAAGAAAAAACTACTCCTAGACATTTAAATTGTTCAACCAAATCTATACATCGCGAGCTTTGTTTAATCTCGATGGAGGAAGGAAGCACTTTATTTTTAGGACGAAAAATAACAGCCTGTGTTTTCTTATCATATATACGCATACATTTGGATTCAGAACATTTTTTAATTCTAACATGGTTTCATTGCATTCCTGAACAAGGAGATCAAGATCATTTCCAGTAAAAAATATACTTATGTCATCAGCGTAAATAATAAATTTTGCAGCGGAGTTAATGTTAGAGATATCATTTAGATACATATTAAAGATTGTGTTCATTCAATTCTGTTGATTCGCGTTCGGGCTACTGGCCATTTCCGATGGACCCCGCCGCCAAGGAGAAAATAGCGTTTATTACGCCGTTTGACATACTCAAATTTAACGTCATGCCCTTTGGCCTCTGTAAATTACCTACAACATTCGAAACATGGATGCTATGCTTCGTGGCTTCAAGCGGGAAATCTGCACTTGCTACTTAGGCAATATTGCTATTTTCGGCCGGACCTTCAGTGAACATAACCGGCGGCTACCCCTGTGTTAGACTGCCTGCAAACAGCTGGACTTGTTTTCCATTCTATAAAGTGCCGCTTTGGAGAATGTCAACCACACATACTCAGTCATCTCGTCGACCGTGAAGGAGTTCGGCGCCATCAACAGAAGACTACGGCAGTTGCATCATTCCTGCGACCCCAACTCAAGAGGAACTCCGAAGTTTTTTTGGAATGCTGCTCATACTTTCGCCGATTCATGGCAATATTAACTGACGTCACTCGCCATCTAACGTCACTCTCAAAAAAGACGATCCTTTCGAATGGACTTCAAACTGAGTATAATTCCACCAGCTCAAGTTTCTGCTTACTTAACATCTGACTCTCTGGCACTCCGACCCCTCCGAGCCGACGAAGTCTACACTGACGCGAGTGTGATGTTGGCGTAGGTGCTGTGCTTCTCCAGCGTTCTGCAGACCGACATTATGTAACTGCTAATGCCAGCCGCTCCCTCAGTTAGCCTGAGCGCAACTCTACCGTTACGAGCAAGCATATCTTGAGGTGGAATTCGATGTGCAACGGTTTCGGCGTTGCCAGTATGCACGCTATTTCACGGTTCTAAGCGACCATCACGCCCTCTGCTGGTTCGTCAGCCTGCGTGGTACATCTCGTCCTCTGGCACGATGAGCTCTCCGCCTGCAAGAGCACAACTTTACTGTGTCGCACAAGAGTGGCCATACACACGCGAACGAAGACTTTTCTTCTCGCCTTCTTGCTACGACTGACTGCTTCGATCACTGTATCGCCTCCATAGTGCCTCAGCTTCTATAATATAGAAAAATGTTGAAATTGGCGAGGCTTTGCGTTGCTGTTCTTTTCTCCTCTGTAAAACGATTTTGTAATAATTGGGTCTTTTACCTTTGACACAAATCATAATGTAATAGAAGCAGCAAATTACTAAATGCGTTCTAAAAAAGTAACATGAACTGCCTAAACAGCGAAGCTTACGAACTATGTTCTAACTACTTTGATGTATTCGGACCTGTGTCTTTTCTCAATGCGAACTTAGTTCGCGCACACCCACAGAGCTTCCAGGAAAAAACTACCGCTTGTCCGCCGGGTCAAGCGTGGCCGCTAATCTCTACCATCCCTACTTCAAATACGTTAACTACCGTGCAGAGGTGTGAAGTTTCTGTTCATACGTAAACGTTTGTCACTCTGGGCTGAACTCACGTTTTTGTACTGAACAGCAAGCTCTACCATCTCGTTGTATCACTACTTGAGCTGTGGTTATAACCGTTTCACCAATATTTGGCCTTAGCGTGCCTACCCCTCAGCCCATCGCATTATATGTTTCGGCTCCATTTTCCACGACAATCAGAATTTTTGCACATGATTAGTTTCACAAGTGCGAGTAGAAAATCTTTTGCGGTTCGGAAATAAATTCAGTAGGCGTATGTGTTTCCGGCTACCATTTCGTTTCCAACGTAGACAACTGTAAATGTTTACATTAAAAAAAATCTCTGTGCTAGCAAGCACGTCATTATTCTGCTTTGATTGGAGTGTTAAAACAATAATTGAGAGGCTGCACAGACTTTTCATTGTATCCTCCTCTTCATGCAGTGCGTCCGAGGCCCATCTGCTACCTCCCAAAAAAGCGGGGTCCTTGCAACAAGGACTTCCCGCGCTTTTTCTACAACGCCGAAAGCCAAACATGCGAGCAGTTCTTCTACGGTGGCTGCATGGGCAATGCCAATAATTTCCGCAACATCCAGGATTGCCAGCGCATTTGCTCTCGTGAGTGACCGACTCTCGCAGCATGACTTCTTTCACGGTCCATATTGCATACAACGTAGGCATCTGCATATCGGAACGAGTAGAAAGGAGAGTTTCAATCCTATTTGAAAAACCTAGTATTTGTACGCTCGCTTCGGCATTAAGCTTGTGATGCGCGTTCGCAGCTCTCAATTCACCTAACATCCGTAACTGTCCATCGCTCCCTACCTGTGGCGTGCGTATGATGGCGCCGTGTTGTGCCCAAAGTTCCGCCCCTTTTTCCTCATTACATTGTGCTATCTCCCTCACGCTCTCGCGTTTTCTCCTACTGTTATGGTTGCTCACCTCGAGGTGGTCACGTGACTTGCGACATGCTGGTGCGCTAACGTGAACAACTGCGCGAGTAACTCAACCACGTCGTTAACAGGAAGCCCTCCTAAACATATCGTTCTCCTCCCTAGCGAAGTTGGGAGAGCTGTACTGCATCCGCAGTTCCAAATATACATCTACACTCTGCTAAGCCTGTCTAGATGATTTGGGTATTTATGGCGCATTCTCAAGAACGTGCATTCTTTGGACCCCTTACTCCCATCCAATTCCGGCATGTGGCATAGAGGGAGGTATCTCCCATTTATGACCACACAGTGGTCGTTAAGGACTACATACGCTTAGATTCCGACTTAGTTACAGTTCCATCGTGAAAACGCCCTCTTAAAACTTATATTTCCCAGTATATCTCAAAGCGCCAATAATTCCTGTTCTGTTTACCTTTATGAAGGTCATACAAAAAACTATCGCTCGCAAAATAACTTTTTTTGTTGCCAACAGTCAACTCTCAGCCCCTTTTTGACGACAATATTGACAGATACCTCTTATAAGGTGGCCTAAGCTACTCCTGCTTCTTTTTGCGGTTTGAGCGTGTGGTAATAATTTTGATGTTATTGATCTCTTAGAAAACAGGTTCTCATTAGTCCGCCTGCTTTAAACATCCCTTCCTTCTTTGTTGCTCTTGTTTCTTAGCCTAAGGCGCTCGCCTGAAGTTCCACTGGACTGCACCGTTCCCTCGCCGGCTGGCAGCGTCATCGAATTTCCCACACTGTCAAGCAGGACACTTCCGCTTCCTTCCATCTTAGCAGATTGGAGCCGTAGACGAGGTGACAGGAGTCCCGGAGAAACCACACCTGGCGAGGAGCCCACATGTCCGCAGTGAACTAGCAGAGATGAACGGAAAGCCATTTTTTAAGATGAAATAAAATACTCTTTGGAACCCTAAGGGTTGTTTCCTGCATCTTATCTTCCTAGTATTACCTGAGCCTAGCGCTCTTCTTCACGCCGACAGAAGAAATGGAACTTGAATCCATGACAACTTCACCTTCTTCGCGGTTGGATTGAGGAGCTTCTGCGAATTCCTTCTTTTTATTTAAAATAAAATTTAAAAGCGATTTTTAAACTGATTTTTTGCTTGAGAGAATAGTTTAATTTTTTGTTCAAAATTTAATTACAAATACAGTGTGTGACTAGACAAGAACTCAAAAAATCTACAAAAGGCAACGCCAGTAGCGGAACAAGCTTGCGCCGCCCAAAGAAACACAATTCCAAACACAAGAAAAACCAGCAGATCTATCGGTTTTGAATGAATTTAAGAGAGAACAGTGTAGCCCGATGTCTGCTTTCGAAGCCAAGCGAGGAAGAAAGTTCAGAGTCGTTCTTGTCTGTTTTCAGAACTCCCCGAAAACAAACGCGAGAAGACAATGTCAGGGTATGCGTCAGTCCAATTCGTCTTTTCAAGCCTTTCCTTCACCATGATATTCAGGCAATAACCAGGCAGCACCGCAAAGTAGTGTACTCATTAGCCGAAAGCAAGTCTCAATGAGTAGTTGTCTGTTATCACTTGAGCATTGCGAAGAGCAATATTAAAGCAACCCTCTTCGAGTGTAAGATACGTTCTCGGATGGAAGCTTTCATTGGGGTCTGCACTGTAAAATTAGTTTGAAAACACGCTATCGTCTATTTACTAGACGAAGGAAACGGTTGGCTTGGACGTTTCTACAAAAAAATAGTGTTTTATGAGTAAATATTCATTGAAATTGAAAAGCTCTCTTGCGCACAGCCCTTTCACTGATTTTTTCTATGTACATTCTAACAAAGAAGCGATTTTCCAAGTGCAATTGTATTCATTACTGATAACAACGCACCTAGAAAACTTTTTCTACTATTTTATAAACCCCAACATTCAGTTTCACTAACATTTTTAGCGAAATGTTTACGCGCAAGCTAGCCAACAATCTATAAATTGCACCCATCTAAGAGCTTTGAGACGTTTACTTGCTATTTTTTTTCCTTACGCACACCCGCCTATATTGCCTCTAAGGCACTAAAGGATAATAAATAATACATCAATAATTATTCGATCCCAAATTATATTACCTCAAGCGTTTTAAATTGAAATTTTAATTTTAAATACACAACCGTTTGTTAGTTACGTAAGGAAAATTTAAAAACTGCAAATATGTACTGTAAGACGAGTTTCAACTTCAGGTGTAATCAAAAGTACCAGCATGCTCTCGTGATGCATAAAAGCACAACCACCACGAAGCAGTTTTCGAACCAAAAACAGGCGGCAGAGACACATCAGACTGCTTACGAGTGAGAACGTGGAAGCCCGCCCGCTCACTTTGAGCACGTGATCACCACGTGGCTTGATGTAACCCGATGTCCTGCAGCTAGCAGTTCTATTCTGCATGCTCTGCGTAGCCGCCGCACCCCCCTTCCGGCCTGCGAGCTAACTTCGTGAAGGCAGCAGCCGCCGTACCGCTTTCCGCGCTTCGCTTTAGGGGTATGACACGATAGCTAATGGGTCAGTGCCCAAATGTCCAGAATTGGTATTTCTCTACTTGACATTCATTGATCCCCAGGAGTCCGCATACCAATCCTGGAGCAGTGGTGCAGCGGTTAAACGCCACCTGCCAATTCGCTGGGATGGCAGGTGCTGCCACCAGAAGGACTTGTTCAATCCAATGCTGTTCCCAAGCAACTTCGCGCGAAAAATTATTAATTTAACTGCCAGTGCCCTGGGGTGACAGGTGCTGCCAGCGGTGTGACTTGTGCAATCCAGGTTGCTCTTTCCGAGCGATGTCGCGCAATCAATAAGTAATTTAACCGCCGCCTGCCAGGTTACATGAGGACGCTATCTTTTATGGGTACCATCCAGTGTCAACACGCACACACAGGGGTTTTCGCACAATAGGGCAAGTACGGCTTACGCCTTAAAAATACCCTCCATAACACCATGCTTCTGTTACTTAGGATTTTGCCGCTTCTGCGCACTAATGGGCCCCGGTGTGAAAAATGAGGCCAATGCTGAATGAAACTTTTTCAGAACGCCATGAGCCCAGACGACTAATGGACCTAGCACCCACCCGCTGGACATGGTTTCTCCATGAACGACGTTTCATGAGCTGACACGGGCGGCTACATGCGGTAGACTACGATGACAGCAATGACTGCGGTATTTCAGTTGTAGCAAAGAAATGATTGAAGCCTTCAAAACTTTTGAAAACATCTACGTTGACTCCCTAGAGAGCGTAGGTAATCTTCACCTGGCCCGATGCCAGTGATGGACAGGGGAAATATAGTTCCTTGGTGTTTGGTTAAATTGTACGCGCGCGTCGGAGGCAGGGCAAAGAAGAAGGTATATCACTTCTGGTTCTTACAAACGATGCTCGCTGTTTTCATGTTCTCTTCGCTTAAACCGCGTTATATGGCATTTCGAATTCCAGGACAGAAGATTATTTTTTTTTTGCATAAGCCTAGTTTTCAATGCACTGACATTTATCAGCTGGCATTTTCGAACCACTTGATGTGATCGTTGTTTCCTACTCGAACCCTGGCCACCGCCCAATAAGATATTGATAAAGAAAACTTGCAGGTCCACTGGCAATGGTGTGGAAAGTGCGGGGATTAAAGTCAAAACCCTGAAGAAGGGCAGCGAGGTATCCTTTACTGGAGGGTGCCGGACAAATTGTAATAGCGTGGGTTTCGCGAACTGACATCGCACAACAAACGGGCATTTCGGCATTTCGCCTCTGTTCGAACCTCACCGCGGCCGCAGCGTTTCGATGGAGGCGAATCGCAAAGGTGCCCGCGTGCTGTGCGATGTCTGTAGAAGTTAAAGATCCCCAAGTGGTCGAAATTATTCCGGAGCCCTCCACTACGGCACTTCTTTCTTCCTTTCTTCTCTTAGTCCTTCCTTTATCACTTCCCTTACGGCGCGGTTCGGGTGTCCACCGAGATTTGTGAGTATAGTGAACTAGAATACCTATCTAGTGGCGTGAACGGAGGCGCGCGGCAACGTAGCAGCTGAGGCAAAACGCCTCTCCTCGCCGCAAGGGGCGCTACTGCGCCTTTTACTTGCCCCGCGATGCCGCTACCGTGCTGCTTCTCACATTCGGAACGGCTCTCCGGGCGCTGAACTGGCTGAAACGAAGTGTTTTTTCTGCGTTCTACGTTTCGGCGTGGCTCCTCGAGCTGTAAACTCTGAGTGATCCGGAGAAAATCGTCTTGCGTGTGTGAAGTTCGTGCTATAAAAACTACAGAGAGGCACGATGCCGAAAAGGAAGACGGACTACCATTGCTTTGCCCCGGGCTGTCGGAGCGGTTATCCAAGAGCTCCTAAGGCGTCTTTGTTCGCCGCCCCCACGGACGACGAACTTAGGAAGAAGTGGGAGCGCAATGTGCGAAGAGATGACAAACCTTTCACTGAGTCCTCAGCGGTCTGTGAGCGCCACTTTGAGCCCGAGTGCATATTGCGGGACTACGTACACATGACAAATGGCTCCGAAGTGCGACTCCCCCTGGGAAGCCGTCAATGGCACATGGTGCGGTGCCTACCCTCCTGCCTGACTGTCCGTCTTACCTTTCTGCCAGAAGAGCGAAACAGAGGCCAGAAAGAAGGCTAGCAACATCAAGCGACAGGACGCACCGATTGAAAGAGCAGATGTCGCGCAGGAAGCGCTTCGTCAGCCTGTCACCGATGTTTTGATTTCCGAGCTGAACGCTCTAAATGAAGCTGCAGGCCCCACCGAGAGTGAGCCCTTCAAAGTTAACATGCTTCGAGGAGTGATGCTTCCCTCAAAGACCTGGTGCCGGATAAGTTGCGACAGTGACGCCAGCGTGCTCTTGGCACCAACATCGATACGAAAAGGCACCAAACCTGAAATTCTTCACGATAAATCCGTGCTGTTCCCTTTTGGATGCAGATGCTGGCCAGCAAATTTAGCTCCCATAGTGGCAGGCAGGAACTTGTAAATAAACTGCTCGATGCAGGCAACATAGATGCAGCAAATGCAGTGTTCGCGAAATTACCCCCAGACCATTCCACTTGCACTGTGGCATCAAGTGACAGCCGGCTAATATGTTATATAGCTGGTTATGTGGCCAGGAAATTTGTCCTGAAGGCGGGCTGTGAAAGCTGCCTCAATTTGCTTTTGTTGACCGATGAGGCGGCTGGGAACTGAAACCTAGCCCAGTTCGCTCGCATGAAAGACAACGGTGGTCTTCTGTATCCCGCTGCCGCCGTGTACAAATTTGTAGCTGAACTAGAAAATGCTTTCACAACATGTTTTAGCCTCCTGGAACTACATGCAGACAGTATCATTGATATTGTAAATGTGGTTAATGCAAAAACAGAGCTTCGACCTAATTGGCTGTCCAGACCACTGTGTGAATGTTGCAGCCGAGCTCACTGCTTTTATGCGAAGCATAATAGGGACACTACTTAGCTCAGCCATAGCCCAGCCTGGCGCAGCCGCGACCACCAAGGCTAACTCCCGCTCCTCCCGCTAGGAGCGCTGCAGCCGAGCACGTGGTCTGACGTCACCACAGCTGAGGAGAGACGGGGCTCAACTCGCGCGGTCACCGCGCGGCCGCGACCACCAAGGCTAACTCCCGGTCCTCCCGTAGGGGCGCAGCAGCCGAGCACGTGGTCTGACGTCACGCCAGCTGAGGAGAGACGGGACTCAACTCGCGCGGTCGCCGCGCGGCCGCCACCACCAAGGCTAACTCCCGCTCCTCCAGGAGATTGCTAAATAACGAAGAGACTAGCCTGACTTACGGGCAGGCGATACCGAATCCCTTTCACAAATCTATTATGCTTCGCATCCTAGGCTTAACCTTAGCTAAGGCAGGCCATTTTTTTCATAACAACCCGCCTTCACTTTTTTATGAAAAGCATCAGTAGCAGCAACCACCGGAAATGCCAAGCTAAAGTACCTGAAAATGAGTCGATGCGCTTAGATTTGCGAAGCACCCTGTTAGGGTAGCTGCAAGCCCAGCCTTGTTTCTACGGATGAAATTTCTATGTAACCTAATTTAGGCTGGTTACGCCAATAATGTGCCTGCCATGAAACCAATATTCGCTTCAGTTTTTCTTTTACATGTCCGCACTTGCCAATAAAAGTATAATGCTCGCCTCCCGTGTATTATTTATCAACCTGGCTTATGCCATGCATACACTGCAAGTAAAATTTGCCGAAAATTAGGTTGGAAATATTTTCAGTCATGGGTAAAATGTTCTGAACAAAAGTCGTTTTTGAGGCCGCTTAACCTTCTCAGGAAAAAACTGATTTCCATAAGACTAGATCACACGTAGCTGCGTGTGCCTAGGCGCGCGCACAGATGAATGAGGGGTGTAGTTCTCTATAATTAAGTCGCCGCGGTGGCTCAGTGGTTATTGTGC
Organism: Amblyomma americanum; assembly: GCF_052857255.1. Taxonomy (NCBI): domain Eukaryota; kingdom Metazoa; phylum Arthropoda; class Arachnida; order Ixodida; family Ixodidae; genus Amblyomma; species Amblyomma americanum. Next base: position 104,727,187 of record NC_135501.1, read on the forward strand.
TCAGATGCTGACTCAAAAGACGCCGGTTCGATCCCGGCCGCGCCGATCGCATTTTCATGGAGGCGATATGCTAGAGGCCCATGTACTGGGCGATGTCAGTGCACGTTAAAGAACCCGGGTGGTCGATATATCCAGAGCCCTCAACTACGGCGTCCCTAATCGCCTGAGTTGCTTTAGGACGTTATACCCCATGGCACCAAACTATAATCGCAGATAAACGATATCAGCCTGGCAAAAGATGCACCTAGACAACTAACATGCACCGGCAAATCCGTGAGCCTCTCTCATTGCCCGGCGCCCGTTCTCGGTAGCAGACGGCATACGACGACGCGATTTTTCATCATCGCCGAAATGCTCAAAAGGGCACGGCAGGGAAAAAAAAAGGTACCTATGAGGTTACGTTGAAGCTTGTTGAAGCAAATGACATGCATGTTTTTTAACTACAGGCGTATTAATGCACCACATCGGAACAGCGACTCGGAGAAACACACACAAGCTTCAGCGACGACGCCGCGACGCTGCTAGAAAAAGTTGCAGTGGCGCCCCGTGGTGGTTTCTACGCCAGACGGCACGCCCGCGCCTTTCCGTTCGCGCCACTAAGATAGTATTCTAGTTCACTGTATTTGTGAGACAGTTTCTGCGTCATTTATTTTCTTCGAAAACCAGTTTTCATTTTCCTTTATCGGATTGCTGCGCCATGGCCGAGATGCGTTGACTTGGTGTTCGTATCAGTAGCCGAACGCTGCAGCCACAAAGCCACTGGGACCGGCCAGATGCGTTAGTATTACCGTCGCAGGCACCTATGCAAGGAGGTAGAGAGCGGCTGGCAGTATTAACAGCCAAGCAACTTCACGATTTTTGTTTCAGATAAATTTCTATACAGGTACTTTTCCTCACACGCAGGAAACGATTCGCATGACAGGGCTTTATAAATTATCTTTCCAGCGGATTTCAGTCACCGGTTTGGAAGTTGTCTTAATCTAGTGAATTAATACTTACACGCGGCATGAACGAAGCAAACTGTGCGACAGGCTGGTTGCGTGACCCACCTTCTGCAAACCTGTGCACCCTGGACCATGTCGATCGGGTGCACATTGGAGGCATTTTCCGAGAGAGTTCTCCAGATCGCAATGATCACGATTTTAGAGCGGAAGTTCTACGCACTTTAACTCCTAAAGTAAAGTTCGGTGCGCGTTTGACCGTGAGCCGGCGGAGAGGTGGTGCGGCAAGTGCCGTCATACCACGTGACTCGCTGTCAACAGGCGCCGCCGCTGCGCTCGCTCGGAGCCCCGCCGCTGCTGTACCACGTGACTAGCAGGGGTATAACAGCTGCTTTGCTGGCGCTGATTCGCTCAGTCTCGCCATGGATTAGTCGCGCGCCGGGCCGACTTCAGCGCCAAACCATGCCTGACTTTGCCTAACAGAGCTTTCGCTCGTATCACTCGATTTAGCAAGCGCAATACCCCCCTTCAGTGGTATTCAGGTCATCCCATTCCAAACCTTTTAAGAGGGGTATTTGAGGATTATGCTTGAGAAACGCTCTAAACAAGTCTTGCCCCGAGTTTATGGCTGTCAGCTTCAACGAACAGTTTCTGCGTCTCAGAGCCGCGAGGTTCCCTGCACATGTCCTAGTCAGTGTCACAGAAGTCATACTCAACCGCATTTGTTTAAAAGACACCATCACCTCCCAACCTTCCCTTAAACAGCAGATTGCTGTGATCCCGACTATGCACAGCTTCTCCTAATGCCTAGAAAAGATCGGAGGGCGGGCGAATGTACAAGTACTTTTTCTCCTCTGAAAAGCTGCAAGAATTGTGCAGGTTTACTATGGTTGGTGGGGCAAATAACAAAGAGTGCAAAAAGATGCACCGAACCAAGTTCGTTGAATGTGACAACCCGATTGCGTACGGCATTCTATTGTCGTGTGGGAAAAGCTACTTTGGCTAAAGTGGTATAAGTGTCCGAACGATCGCCCCGGGAACATTGCAATAACGTGCCTGTAAAGCGAGGTTGGTTTCTTGACGCACACTGCAGGAAATGCAAGCCTGATGATGACAATACACACGAAGACGGTGAATCAGATCAGGTTTCTACGTGTCAGGCCCTCTACCTAGACTGCACTGTTCTTTCCAAAAACAGATGAAAACTGACTCGCGAAATTATTGAAGGCGAAATGATAGATCGTTTAGGTGGCTCTTGCGTATAGAAGCCATCGATCGCCCTTACCAATAAAGAACTTTTGTACCTACGTCAGAGCCCAAATGTTCCGCCGGTCGCGTATGCGTGATGTTAGCAATGTTTTATCTATATATTCCGGGGCGAAGTTCGAAATAAACTGTTGTAAGTCGCCGCTCGTGTCTCGTCGTTTTCTCTCCTTGTGTCCTCGTCCTGTGTGCGCTATTCAATCCTGCTATGCAATACTAACATGCCCAAACTGCCACATTAGTACCTAAAAAATTTCTAACGCTCAAAATTTTCCTGTAAGACTGTTGGGTATGGGTTGTTATGCAGGTCCTCTGCATTTCCATGAGGTAACAAAACAAAAGGTATAACACGCCAAGTTCTCACATTCATTCATTCATTGTACAAGTCTCCAACGTCAGTGTAATCGTTTTCAAATTCCTGTCAAAGCCTGCGTCCATAGTACACCGTTCCGCCTTCACACCAGCCCCTTTCAAACGCCATACAGCTATTTCGTCCTTGTGTTCAGTTTAATCTTTTTGAATCACCCAGCAATAAAAAAAAACTGACGTGCACGAGGTCGCAACAAATGCCAAAGAAGAGCATGTTTTTTCTTATAATCTTAAAACAAGTGGGGTTCTACGAAGGGATGCCCCCTGAAGCAGTCATCTGTAACTGCTAAATGTTGGATAAACTGGCCAACCGTTCTAAATCGCGAAAGTTGCCTTCTCGGATCAGAGATAGGTTCCGCTTCCAAGCAACCCTAAATCCGCCTCGTGCGGTAGAAGCTCATTTGTGGCCCTTTCTTTTTCTCACAAAGTCGGACAGCTGGAAAAACCGAACTTGCCCAGGACCGCAGTGATACCCAAGTTTTCGCTTCTGACGAAGGATCGTGTTGATCTTGACGCTGGTTAGAGCGTACGAGCTTTGAGTCGAACTCTTCACTTGGGAGTGAAATACGAGCCACCTTTGCAAGCTGAGTGTTCGAAAACGGGTTTGCCCCCGAAAGGGCGCAGCGGGGTTTGCGGATCCTCTTCCAAGCACATACCCATGAAGTAGCCGGGCGCCGGGCCGGGGATGGCTTGTACCCATTTTCGCCGGTGTGTGTCCGGCGGTAAGTTTCGAACCAAAAACCTTTCCAACCAGCCGGCTATTTCACACTTCAACTTGCCATGCTTCGTTGTTTCTTCACTACCTGGTAAAGCGAAGCCGAAAAATCAACACCTAACTCCAAGGCCCCACTAATTTTCGAAGCGGTCCCTACTAAGCACTACCCCAAAGACCCATCTTCAAATTTGCACAAAATAACAACTGTTCCTCCAAATACAGCACTGCATCATACCACAACTGGTTGCAAATGCCAACTAACTTGAAAATATTTTCCGTCCAGTACTCGCCAAGTGGTCTTCCTTTACGAGCTCTGACAAGTGTGAGTGAGTACAATTTGGTAAGCATTAAAGAAAAAAAAGACAGCTCGCACTCATTGGGCCAGTCCACTAAGAAACGAAATCTTTCATAGCGATAAGAAGTGCTCATTTTTATTCTCTTCGGAACACATTTAAAGACAGTATATATAATTAGCTGGCTGGTCCTAGACCAAGCAATACTTCGATACACTAGATAGTGTCCAGCGAAAAGCTCCCATATTGATATTCAATAAATACGGCCGTCACGAATTTCCCACACGGCTTCAGCAAAAAGGCTGCCTCCCTACGATCCACACACGATCCAGATTGTGGCAGGTGAAGCTTCTTTTTTTTTGCTGTTCTTAAATGACCGCGCGAAACTTGATAAAACTTGACACTTGAACCCGACCGCGGCGGCTGCGTTTTTATGGAGGAAAAACGTTAAGGCGCCCGTGTGCTGTGCGGTGTCAGTGCACGTTAAAGATCCCCAGGTGGTCGAAATTATGCCGGAGCCCTCCACTACGGCACCTATTCTTCCTTTCTTCTTTCACTCCCTCCTTTATCCCTTCCCTTACGGCGCGGTTCAGGTGTCCAAAGATATATGAGACAGATACTGCGCCATTTCCTTTCCCCAAAAAACCAATTATTATTATTATTATTCAGTTGATAATCGTCGTCAGAAGAACGAATCATACAAAACATTTAACCGAATACAGATTACGTTGAGATACATTAAAATCTTCACTTCTCCCACATGTGATATGAAAGTGGGTTTTGTTGCCCTCTGAAATTACAAAACATGATTTACAAAACATGAAACACTTGTGTCATGTTTGACATGATACTTGGAAAACTGTTAACCACACTGTTACCATGTGCAATTAAACGGGCTTCTTTTTTTCGGTGCGTTTTCAATTTTAATTGAACCCGATCCTGTTACGGCCCCAAAGTGAGGCCAACAATATGTATTAAATAAATAAACGTGTTCCGAAACTCGATGGAAAGATCCTCCGTTGACATTAGCTTTGGCCAAATTAGAGCGGATGTCAGCATGTCAGCAGCCGTTCCGCTGCAGCTCCACCTGTACCTCGCTTTTCCTACTTGGAATTAGTAGTATGCGGCTTCTAAACGAGAGAGCGCCACACTCCTGGGTTGAAATGGGGTTCCTAAAGTGATTGGAACCCTTTATTAGATTCAAGATTTCTCGGTGGCCCATTTGACTGGCAAATGAAATAAGGAAGGAAGTATTCTGCAGCCGACGGTGCTGGCACAAAAAAAAATGCCACAAGCTAGCAGCGTGGCCATGGAGCAAGCGAAACTCCGAAGCAAAATCAAGCACTCTAGGGACCCCAAGCATGGCCATGCGGCGCTTCGGAGGCTAAGAACGGATGAATGGATGGAAGATAACGTCCCTTTTGAAACGGGGTGGCGGCAAGTGCCACCAAGCTCGTTTTTTTCTCTTTAATTTTTTTATTCATATTTCTTTAACTGTGTTACATGTCAGCTTGAATATTCCCCATTTTCCTTAAATAGGTTTTTAATCCCACACTTCAAACATTATGTTACCTCTCTCCTTTGGAGCCAGCAATCTTCCAATCGCTTTTTGCTAACTTCAACCGCAGATTCATTTACACGACCACGGTTATATCTGAGCCCTAGGGCCTCAGGCAGGGTGTCTGTGCCTGCATCGTGATTTAGATAGATACCATCATATTCGCGATTAAGATATTTAACTGTTTCTACAGGTTTATCAGACACTGCACTTATGCCAGCTTCTTCGTTAAAGTTCTTTTTGTGTCTGCACGTTCGAGCTTCAAAGAATACGGCACTTCCTCTGAAATTATCACAGAACCATTCCTTCCTGACCTGCCTTTCCCAATTTGAATATAGTTCTGCACTGTGCTTCTTTTCCATCGAACTAGTCCAGTTTTTACCTTTTGTGTCTTTTACCTTTCGTTTAGAACTTTACTTCTTCGTCCTTGTGTCCTGCACAAGGAAGCAAAACATCAGCGCTCTCTGTGGCGAGAATATCATGAAATGGGTGTGGGGTTGGCTCGATCTCTTCCTTGCAAGGCAGTGCTCGCACGGGAATAAGTCCTTGTACCGTGATTTCGATGCCTGTACTTCGATGTAACGTTTCTTATGCGCGTTCAAGAGTCGCAGTGTTTAAATGCGTTTTCAGACGAGAAATACATTTTTAGTAACGTTAACGTAACAAAAAAGAAATCGTAGCCCGCACGAAGCATTTACTCAACGCTAACGCAAACAATCCGCGCTAACTGCCAGTGTCATTCACCGTCCACTTGAAATGCAGTTTATTAAAGTGCCTAGCGGGCGCTATCTGCCACGCTGTAAGAATTCTGGCGAGAGCCCGTCTCGGTTAGCGGCGTAGTCGGCCCGGGACACCTGTAGCCGGGGTCCCTGCACGGCGATAGGGATCTTTGTTCCGACGGCCTGTCGCCGCTTGGGTTATTGGAATCCAGACGGAGGACACTGCTACCCTTATAAAACCGGACGACGAGTGCCATGAGGAAGGAATCCTCGATTATACTCAGATCTTCTCAGATCCTCTGACCTTCCCCCATCACCCTCCAATGGGTTCCTAAATCTTGTAAATAATGTAAATAACCCCCCTGTACAGTTTCCTTCATAACCAAGTCCGACAACGTCATTCGTAGAAGGCACCTGCGGCGCTGAAAGAGTCAGCTCACTCAAGGACCCCTCATCTCTAAACACTGGTTGGCAGCAGCTGGGATGGACCGTGCGACATCGTGCTTTCTCAACCGGTAAGCATTTCGGCATTTTGGTATAGGATTCGCCAGGCTTCAGGTTTTGAGAGAATAATCTAGTATCACTGGGAAGTGTACGTCAATTGAGAAAGAGTAATCTCACAACATGTTAAAGATAGTATTGCCAAAGCGGAGAAAGCGTTGTCATGGACCTTATGAAATTTTCAAAGCCGGACTTGCTGTTGTTATGCGAGGAACTGTCAATAGAAGTGCAGGGCAAAATTACAAAACCTGAAATATCCAAGACAATTGAAAAACACGTAGAGGACCATCAGCTTGTAGATACGTGGAATTTGGTACGAAAAAAAAAAGCACGTAAAGAGAAAGCCGATCTGGAAGAAAAAAGAAAAGGAGAAGCGGAATGGGAAAAGGAGAAGGAACGGCAAAAGTGGGAAGCTGAAAAAGAAGAATGAAATCTAAAGCAATTGCAGCTTGAAAACGAAAATCGAAAAAAAACGACAGTACGAGAGACGAGTCTCCTGAAAGAGCAAGCGATGTACAATCATATAGAATTGACAGATTCATGCAGCCCTATGAAAGTGGAAGGGACATAGGATTGTACCTGGGAAAATTTGAGAGAACTTGCGAAAGAGAGAAATTTGCTCGCAGTACATGGCCGCAACGGCTTCTGATACTCTTGGCATGTGAAGTAGCTGAAGTCATAGCGATAATTAGCACACAAGACGCAGCTGACTACGAAAAAGTCAATGCCAGCCTGCTAAAAAGGTACGGGCTGTCCGCCTAAGCTGTCCGACAGCGCTTCATGAGCACAATGAAAAACGATAGCGAGGGCTATCCGGATTTCGCGTATGGCCTAAAGACGAATCTGCTAGAGTGGCTAAAAGGAGCCGAGGTTAACGAAAGCCGAGACAAAATCATCGAGTGTTTTTGTCTTGAGCAATTTTACCGAAACATTCCCCAAGTGATGAAACTTTGGGTTCAAGACAGGGAAAAAGTCGACACAGTTGAAAGGGCCACTGAGCTAGCAGAGGAGTATGTTTCGCGCAGAAGGTTGAGCACTGAAGAGGGTGTTTCACACGCTCGAAACGCGATGCGAGAGAAACGGCCTAGCAGAAAAACGTGAAGTGCTAGAAGTTCGGAGCAATCGGAGGCAACGAAGGTAGCGCCAGAAAAGCGTGAAGAACAGGCAAAGAGACAGGGAGCAGACAAAGCCGCGAAAAAAGAGTTTGAGGATAGTAGGCCATTGCGTTGCTACAACTGCAATGCTGTTGGGCACTTTGCAGCCAAGTGTACAAAGCAACGTTTGGTGTTTTCGTGCTTCGAGAAAAACGCCAAGAATTAAGCCATACCTGCACGACCGGCACGTTAACGGGAAATTGTGCAGAGTGTTTCGTGATAGCGCCGCGACAATGGACGTTGTCCATCCGTCTTACCTTTCAGCGGACGATTTTACGGGAGAAGTCTCGTGGATAAAACAGGCAGTAGAAGAACGCAGTGTATGCCTTCCCATAGCTAGAGGGAGAATTTGTGGACTGTTTGGAGAGTTAATCACTGAGGCCACAGTTTCGAAGGCCGTGCAACTTCAATATCCTTACCTCTTCTCGAATCGATCAGACCAATTGCTACGCGAGAGGGGCCAGAAGCACGGAAGCGGGGTGATACAAGCTTTGACAGGGTCGAAAACTCGTCAACTCGCACCTAAACTAAGTCAGATTCCCGAACCTCAGGTAGCCAGAGACGCACCAGCCAGCATATCGTTCCTAACAAATGAGGAGGGAAGGGAACCAACGAGGAATGAAAGCCAGGCAGCTTACCAAGCAGATGAGCGACCAGGGACTTCAACCACTAAGTCGGTAGAGGAGGCAGAAAACGCTGAAGGATCCGTTTTATCTCCAGCGTCACGTAGTTTTGATCGCCTTCTGCAGGTGAACAGGGAGTCCCTAATAAAAGAACAGAAGCAGGATCCCACTTTGGAAAGACTGCACCTTGCAGCTAAAGAGGGCATCGCGAGACGCAACATAACGATGCATTAGAAGAGAGGCCTACTATACCGATATTACCAGGACAGAGAAGGCAGAACATTTGATCAGCTGGTCGTGCCCGTAAAATACAGAGCGGACATTCTGAGTCTGCCCCGGAAATGGCGGGGCAGGACATCAGGGAATTAATAAAACAATGGAGCGGCTATTAATGGCATATTACTAGCCGGGTGGTTTCAAAGATGCGGAACGCTACCTAAAATCATGCGCTGCGTGCCAGCGCGTGGGCAAGCCGGGAGAGACATGGAAGGCTCCACTGAAAATTGTTCCATTGATCTCAAAACCCTTCCGCCGGCTTGTAATAGACACAGTAGGCCCTTTGGCTAAAACGAAATCAGGCTATAAGTACTTGCTTACTATGCTATGTCCCGCCACAAAATTTCTCGAAGCAATTCCGTTGAAGGTCTTGAACTCCACAGAAATAGTTGACGCCCTTTTGTCAGTGTTCGCGAGAATAGGATTTCCGGCCGAAATCCAAGCTGATCAGGCGACGAACTTTACAAGCGCCTTGACGACCACATTCCTAGAAAGATGCGGAATAAAACTGGTACACAGCTCGCGGTGTATCATCCGGAGTCCAACAGTGTAGAGAAATGGCATTCGGTGTTGAAGCGGGTGCTACGCGCTCTTTGTTATGAGCATAAAGCAGACTGAGAGGATAGTCTGCCCGCCAAACTTTTCGCTTTACGAACAGTCCCCCACGAAGCTACGGAGTTTACACCAGCAGAACTCGTGTACGGAAGATCTCCTCCGCTCGCCCCTCCTAATGCTGAGAGAAATATGGGAAGGGACAGGCGAAAACCAGACAGTGGTTGAGTACGTGCTTCAGCTACTGGACCGCCTTTACAACACAAGGGAATTAGTGAAACGAAATATGAAAGCTGCCCAGCAGGCCGCCAAGGTCCATTACGACAAAAACGCACGCCTTCGAGGTTTCACCGCGGGCGATCGCGTGATGATCCTCCGGCCATCGAGAAAAAACAAGCTGGAAGTTCACTGGGATGGTCCAGCAGAAGTGTTGCAAAAACTTTCGGAGACGAATTACGCGCTAAAGATTCCAGGCATGGGAAAGCAGGTGAGAATCTATCACTGCAATCTGATGAAGCCGTTCGTGGAACACAGTGGGATCGTCAATCTGACACTAAATAAGCCAGAAGAGCTGGACAGCGAGAGTCCGAGTTTGAAGGGAGGTGCGGAGGCTAGTGACAACGTGGAGAACATTCTGGCTCTCTCCGTGAATGCAGATTTCCTAAGCGGGACCCAGGTCGACACACTTAAGCAGTTGTTGAGCGAATTTGCGGACCTATTCAGCAGTCGCCCGGAAAGACACATCTCCTGACGCACTAAATTGAGCTCACATCGCATGAGCCGGTATGGTCGAAACCTTACAGGTTATCACCGCGGCAAACAGAAATAATGGAGGCGGAAATTCAGCGATGTTGGAGTTAGGGGTTGTAGCGCGAGCGGAAAGTAACTATACCTCACCGCTAATTATTCTTGAGGCCCCAAGGATAGATCCTCGTCCCTGCGTGGAATATAGAATGCTGAATGCAATTGCCAGGGATCAGCTATACCCGATTCCCATCATAGAGGAAAGGATAGAAAGGGTGAGCGGCGCTAAATTCATTTCCACCCTCGATCTCGTACGAGGATATTGGCAAGTACCCCGCTCAGAAAGCGCGAGCAGGTATGCCGCTTTCATCTCCTCAGCGGGCACCTTTCGACCCTTAATGCTTAGTTTTGGGTTGAAGAATGCCCCCTACAGCTTCTAAAACTCATTCCATCGTACTGAAGGAGATGCAGTGCTTTGCACTACCTTATTTAGACGATGTCTCTATTTTTTCAGAAACCTTGCAAGTACATCTAGAACACCTAAAGACCATGTTTTCCAGCTTACGACAGGCCGGACTGACATTGAAGGCAGAAAAGTGTAGATTTGGTTGCGCTCAGGTGACGTACTTGGGCCACGTTGTAGGCCAGGGAACTAGGAGCCCATCCGAGTTAAAGATTGCCCCGATCGCAGCATTTCCGCAACTACGGACGAAAGCGGACATTCGCTCCTTTTTGGCAGTAGTTGGGTACTACCAGCGATATATTCCTAACTACTCACAGCGGGCTAGCCCCTTAAGTGACGCCTTGCGAAAGGGAGCACCTACTAACGTAAGTTGGGATAACCAAAAAGAAAACGCCTTCAAAAGCCTGAAGGAAGCACTCGTGTCCCGACCCTTGCTCAGGACCCCTGACTATGGGAAAGAGTTTGTAGTCCTGTGGGATGCCAGCGATAGAGGATTGGGTGCTGTATTAAGCCAAGTTGGCTACGACCATGAAGAACACCCGATTCTGCACATCAGCCGCAAACTGATAAGTAAAGAGGAAGCGTACAGCTCTTCCAAAAAAGAGTGCGCATGTTTAGTTTGGGCAGCGCAGAAGTTGTCGTGTTACCTGTACGGAGCAAAGTTTGTATTTGAGACGGATCATTGCACTTTAAGTGGCTGCGACAGATGTCCCCCAAAATTGGTCGCTTGCTCAGATGGAGTCTGGCTCTCCAACAGTACAATTTCTCGGTGCGTTATAAGAAGGGGAGACTGCACGGAAATGCTAATGGCTCGAGAAGACTGATGTAAGCGGTATAACTTAGAGGAATCTCCTCCTGTGTGGGTGTCTTTTTTAACTTTGTTCCGAGTAATCCGGCTGTGGCAATTTCAAAAGGGGATGTTTCGCGCTCTGTCTGCACAAAATTTAAACAATTTTAAACACATTTTTTTTAAGAGTCTCGTTGTCAATGGAAGAAGCCTGGTGATTCTTTGGCGAATTCCGAGCGCTTGCGGGTGGGGCAGTGCTTTGCTGTTTGGAACGTCCCACCTGCGCTTTCCTTTGTTGGTGGTGCTTTGGGTTCTGCCTTCGGGGCGCTGATATTGCAATGCAGGGGACCAAACGGACGCCATCTCATCTCTTCCTGCCCATCGGTCGTCAACGCTGGACATTCGGGATTTTTCGGGCGGCGGCGGAGTTGTAAGGATTCTGGCGACAGCCCGCCTGGGTTAGCTGCGTAGTCGGCCCGGGACATCTGCAGCCGGGATCCCTGCATGGCGATAGGGATCTTGGTTCCCCCGGCTTGTCCCCGCTTGGGTTATTGGATTCGAGACGGAGGACTGTGCTGCCGTTTGTAAACAACATTGTTCCCGGAAGACCTGTCCGGCTTGACAGCGTGAGAACTCTCGTTCGGACGCGAAGACAACGCTCTCTCTGAGGGGGTGATGATCCAGCACTCTCTCTCTCTCCGGCGAGACATGTGACGGGGCGTGTCTCTATGTGAAGTGGTGTGTGTGTGGGTGTGTGTACGACAGCGTAACTTGGGCCACGCCCAACCTGGAGAAGACCTCCTAGAACCTGGGGAATCCTAGGGACCGTACCCTTTTAAAACCGGACGACGAGTGCTGTGAGGAAGAAATCCTCGATCATCCTCAGATCTTCTCAGATCCTCCGACCTTCCCCCATCACCCCCTCCAATGGGTTCCTAAATCTTGTAAATAATGTAAACAAACCGCCTGTACAGTCTGCTTCATAACCAAGTCCGACAACGTCATTCGTAGAAGGCACCTGCGGCGCTGAGTCAGCTCACTCAAGGACCCCTCATCTCTTCACACGCGTAATGCAACAATCATAGCATAGTAAAAAAACAGACATTCGTTATGAAGCTTAAAATCAACGCGCTATAGGGCAACGCTCTATAACAAACGTAGGCTTGCCACAGGAACTGAAAAATAATATAGCGTGCTTTAGGTTTACACAGATATAATAGTACTTGAAAAGCGACCACCTGAGCATAGGCGCGTTCATAAATCCGGCCATGACGCTTCGCTGATCGCCCCGTAATTGCTAGGTAAAGACAGTAATCGCTGTCGGCGCTGTCATGATATGCATGGCTCTAACTTAGAACTAGGCATTAATTGTCGTCAATTGCCTTTAAGTGCGATTTCCAATATATAAACACCGAGATAAGCATGAAGCACAAAAACATGGAGAACCAACAAACACAGCGCTCAAAGCGTGTCGCTTGTTTTATTGTGTTTCTCGATTTCGCACTCTTAATTCTGAATAAATCAAAACAACACAGCGAAACTCATCATCATTTTAGTCTCTGCATTACTATCACATTCATTTAATACTGTCTCGGTAAAAATGAGTTTATGGGGGTTTAACGTCCCAAAGCAACTGAGGCTATCAGGGACGCCGTAGTGAAGGGCTCCTGAAATTTCGGACCACCTGGAGTTGTTTAACGTGCACTGACATCGCACAGTACACGGGCCCCTAGAATTTCGCCTCCATCGAAATTCTAGCGCCACGGCTGGGATCGAACCCGCGTCGTTCGGGCCAGCAGCTGAGCGCCGTAACTACTCAGCCACCACGGCGGCTCGGTAGAAATGAGCATTACATTCGCTCGCGTAAAAAAACAATCGCAGCTCGTCGGCACCTGCAGCAACAGAGTGCGTCGTAGGCAATGCCAGCATTCGTGTTACTCTGAGAGGTGTGCTTACGATTGCAAATACTGCTACGCGATGCGAATTGAGCAGAAGCTTCTGCAAAACGAACACAATAATCTGCGGAGTGCTGCGATCCACGCTTACCGCCTCGGGCGCCGTGAAGTCTACGGGTAGTTCCTGGCTCTCCGTGAATGGCGCACACTCTTGTGGTACTCCACAGCTCAACAGTAACGACTTCCAGCTTTGTGCGAAGATGCACAATTCGATGTCACCCTGTTGCGTCGAAGAGTACCATGCGCTAAGCACGATTCGCAGTGCTAAACACCGCCCCTGCTCGCTCCCAACAATTGTGCCTCTCGCCCCCAGGGAAGCGACGTGGTGCGGCCACCGCGCCGGCAAAATAGCCGGGGTTCCTTCTAAGCTGCGAAAGACTGCTAACATCTGGGGTGACATGCAGGGCGCGGCTTGGTGCCGCCAAACACAGTCCCACAGAATGCGATAATCGTCCGGCTGGCGCCTGTATTGCGCGGCGAACAAAATAAACGCTGGTGTAGGCGTCCGTGTCGAGATGGGCCCGGCTGTTCTTAGCTAAAGGGTCTTAGCTAAAGGCGTCTTAGCTAATGGGTACCAAGTAGAATCGACATTTGTGCTACTTGGTGTATCACGGAAAAAATATAAAGCGCACTCAGGACAACGGACAACCTTGTCTGCTGTACTGAGTGCGCTTTATATTCTTTCCGTAAAGGGGGCCAAGATTTTAAAAAAATACCCCCAAAATACCCAAAGCATTCTTGCGAATATAATTTAGGTGAATGTTGCTTGGAGGTATCTAAGGTACCTAGCAGTGTTTTTGTTTTTCGTTCCGTCCACTAGCACAGTTAGTTTGAAATAATTCATAAACTTTTTAAAATATTTCTTGAAACCAGACAAGCCCGGGAGGTGTGTACTACCAGGTATCTTTAGCGAAATCTTTTGCATTTCGCAAAACTTCTAAGCCTTTCAAACATACACTTTCAAACATACAAATTAACTGCTTGCTTCGTGCTCCTGAATGCGCCGTGATTCTATGGCTCTAACTAGCGATTCGGTAAAGATCTGTCAACTTCGCGCCTTCTCCGCTGCAAACGAGAGAGCTTCGGGTGCATATCGTTCCGAGCTGATCGCCTGTGGCCGGTGACTGCGCAGATTTAATAAATCATGTAGCTTGATTTGTGAGCTAAAACATACTGTCTATGAGTTTTGTCCACAGTGTAAGAATATATTCTCCAACTGCCACCGTGGTCTTGTCACTAAAGCCATTATTATTAAATTTTATAGCACACAAAATTCTGGCATTTACGCAGTGACACGTGATATTTGTGCAGGGCAGACGGCCGTCATCAGCATTCAAGAAAGCCAAATTGGGCCTATCGATCAAACGGCATTCGAAACAACCTTTATGGTTTAGATGCTTGCTTATTACTCATTCTGTATTTTTTAGTAGAAATGCATGGGTGCTGCACAGATGCGGTGGAATATGGTTGCGACCAAATGCAAATCAGAACTTAAGGGCACTTAAATGTAACGCAAAATAAAAAGCACTGGATCCTCCGTTCCATCTTCCGCTTTTTTTTAACCTTTAGCTACTCTTAGTTGCATTGCCATGTCAGAAGCTTGTGTGTCCTATTGATAATATAGAATATCACTTGTGAGTGGTTCATGGGGCAAGAAGGCAAGACAGCGATGAAGGTTACCCTCGGGGCCTTCTTCAGAGAATCAGAACGAGGAAAGTATAGGCTGAATATTTTATGAAAACTGCCCAATTCTCATGTGTTGGCAAATCTGCAGCGTGCCGCTCAATTACCAACAGCGGGAGGAAGAACATAGAAAGCTATGTGCAGGGTTAACAGTACTTACGTTCATATAGCATGTCCCACAAGCGCCGCTGCCTCGGATTCGCAATGTTCGTAAGGGTTTTTCTGTTGGCGTTCTTTGTCGTTTACATCGACTGAGCCCTCCATTTGGGCCCGTGCGAAAGGAATCTTCATAACCTCCGCCCCCAATTTGCTCTCAGGGACTTCTGGTTCAGCATCGGCATGCCCTTCGTAAGACAGCTGTTGATTTTGTCCGCCACCCGCCACCGGCATCCGAAGTGCGGAGCTGACCTCACCAGCTACAGGTCTTGTGCCCTCGCTTTCAACTTCCTCCTCGGTCAATACCAATGGTGTCTGAAAGCTCGCCGCTCTCGGTACTTCCTCGAGTCTTTTACGCTATCGATGCATTCTTGCGGCAATGCAGCTATGCGATACGCAGGTGCTGTCGTAATTTGGCTTCTCAGTCGCTACGTCGGGGGGGGGGGGGGGGGGTATCTTTATCTAGACTCGATCCGCGGGTGCCTTTTTTTTTTCAGGCAGCATAAGAAGCTGACCCTATCCCAGCGTGTCCGGTGCTATTGCGCCCACGGGCTCAACTGGTCCCGCTGTCTGTTCAATCTGTACCAGCAGGGTCTCGAGCCAGATGTTGCGCGCTTTTGCCATTTCCACATTTAACTTTTGGATCCTCAACCTCTCTGCGCCTGCTGGACCTCGATCGACCTGCGACGCGGTTCTGTCATTTTCAGCTTTAACTTTATCAGCGGCAACGTCTTCTCGGAACCTGGCTTTTTGCCACTGCCGAGCTCTCTCCACCATGCCCCGCTCTTCATTGCGACCTGTGTCGCCTAGTTCAGACACAAAAACAGGAGCCAAACCCACCGGCACCATGTGTTGGTATTCAGAGTCCGTTGCCGCAGCGCTTCCCGTCGCCAATCCCTGGCCTCCTTGAAGATGAACATACTGCTGCCCTCCTGCCGTCGCCCGTCTCTGGCCTCCTTGTAAGTGATGGCCAGAATCTCGATGTCTGCAGCCGGACCTTACGACACGCCGCTGCACGCTTCAACTGGGAATCTTGGTTTCAGCAGCCGATCACTTTGACGTGCCGCTTCTCGCTTCAAATCAAGGACTCGGTGTCTGCAGCTGGTCTTTATGAGGCGCCGCTGCATGCTTTAAATTGGTATCTCGATTTTAGCAGCCTGTCCTCCTGACACCCAGATCCTCGCCCCAGCGGTAGCCTCTTAGCAGCCGCTCTCCTTGCTGCTCCCTTTGTTCTGATCTGCTGGACTGCCGTTTCACTCCTGCGGCTGCGTTGCGGGAGCGTCGTCTCTCTCCTGCTTTCTGTCTTCCTCCTGTGCTACCACAGGACCCTGTCGAACTGCGCCGGAGAATTTTCTTCCGCGACGGTGACAACGAATTCGGCGACGTCTTATTGACACCGACAGTTTGTCAGGAAACAAAGAGATTCACTGGAGTTTATGTACATAGCTTACGGTATTTACAGCCAGGTACGGCAAAAAGATGCATGGATCTAGCTAGCAAGGCATAGCCGAAGATGTAAAGCTCGAGCCGTAGTTCAGAATAACCGACTGGACTCTCGCGCTCAGTTTAAAAGCCTCAAGGTCCAGCCCACAACTGAAACACATCCAATTTATTTATTTTGTCCTGAAAAGCCCCTTGGACCGGGGTTTGACAACAGGGGTGGGCGGTTTTACAAAAGAAAATTTTCAATGGCTGTCCTGAAATTTTACGCACCGGAGTGGTGAACCGCTTCTTCAGACACATCATTCCAGTCCTCCTCTGTTTGGAAAAAACAGGTGAAGATGCAATGATGTGCGCGAGTGCGACAGGTATACGGACTTGGGATGACTTGTGCGGGATGAATGGCGGTGAGCGGGAGATATAACGCCGTCATCAACTGGAAAATGCGGGAACATGTAGTAGAGAACCGGCCCGCCTATTTTACGTCGAGTTTCTGGATTGCGAAGATTCGGATCACATCATTTTAGAGATGTGACACTAGTATAGGAAGAATAGTCATTAAAAATAAACCGAGCTGCGTGGTTTTGAATAGATTCAATGGAGTTGGAAAGATTTGTCTGATGAGGGTTCAAAACTGAGCATGCATATTCTATCTTGGGCATTACAAGAGTTTTGTAAGCAAGGGTTTTTTACGGTCGGCGAGGCGAATTTAAGATTTCACCTGAGAAAGCCGAGAGTGCGATAAGCCTCGTTAGATATTTTCTCTATGTTCGAGAACGACGAAAGATTCTGTGTTAAAATAAGTCCTCGATATTTATAAGATGTCACGTAGGATTTTACTGTCCCATCAAAAAAATACGTGCGCACTATGTGGGAATGGCGGCAGTGGAATGTATTTAATGCCGTTTTGCTGACATTTAAAGACATTAACTATGCTTTACATTATTGTTCTACTGTTTATAGGTCCCGTTGAAGAATAAGGGCATCTGAACAATTGTTAATCGGTCGGTGTATAACACAGTCATCAGTAAACAAACGGATGTTAAAAGATGTATCCTTAGGGAGGTCACTGATGTAGATTAAGAATAGCAGTGGGCCCAGAACAGAGCCCTGAGACGCATCAGAAATCATAGGGGACAGCGGAGAGGAATAATAATTATTATTTGCGAAAAGGAACTGCTGACGGCCGATCAAAAAACTACGCAACCAGTTATAGACAAGGAGATGACGATTTAGGCGTGAAAGTTTCAAGAAAGGTTCTTATGAGGAATATTGTCAAATGTTTTCTCGAAATCTAAAAACAGTGAATCTACAGGTATGTTAATGTCTAGGTGGAAACTGATGTCGTTGATAAAAAGTGCGAGTTGTGTATCCTAAGATAAACTCTTAAGGAATCCACTCTGACTGGAATGAAAAAAGTTGTTACAAATTAGAAATTGCCGTTAGCGAAAAAAGGCTGTGCTAAAAATGCATTTTGAACAGCTATTATTATAATATTAATTTTGCATTTTTGTCCCTATGCCTAAATTGCAATACGAGTGTCTTCTAAGTATGCTACGAATAATATTTTGAACATTCTTAGAATTGCATCAAAAATTCATTTTCTGTCCGCTTAGTATATTTATTATACCATAAAAATCTACTAATGATATGCGTTAAGGACATTAAAGATATGCTAAAATATAGAAATGATTGGTTAAAATATACTAAAAATATACATTAAATACAATGAAATTGTAGTATAGAGATACAATTAATACACTAAAAATATAAAATTATAATATTAAAAATATGTAAAGTACGGCTTGGCATAAAAAGCGTACTAGTCGGATTCACTGGATAATACTGATCAATATTGTCAACATCCGAAGTAATGACTGAACATCATCGTAATCACCAGAAAACAGGCAATCCTATAGAAAATGCATTTTCATCAAGAAGTTTACGGCAATGGAAGGTCACCTGACGGGGTAATAATAAAAATAAAAATTTATTTTGGGGGAAAGGAAATGGCGCAGTATCTGTCTTATTTATCGTTGGACATCTGAACCGCGCCGTAAGAGAAGGGATAAAGGAGGGAGTGAAAGAAGGAAGGAAGAGAGACGCGCCGTAGTCGAGGCCTCTGGAATAATTTAGACCACCTGGGGATCATTTAACGTGCACTGACATCGCACAGCACACGGGCGCCTTAGCGTTATGCCTCCATAAAAACGCAGCCGCCGTATTTATGGCGGCAAAACGCTAAGGCGCCCTTGTACTGTGCGATCACCTGAAGGGCTCTGAATGAGAATTATGTCGCCACACAATCATATAGTGACGGAAAGTGACGTCAGCGACACGGGAACTGCTCCGACAAGCGTGATACTTGTCATGGCTTACATATAGCCCCTCCCCCCCTCTCTGAGAGGAGACACATTATCTTGTCCAGTGAGGTGATATTTGCGCAAAGCCTCTGGGCCCCCAAATTGTCGCACAAGCGTCGGAGTGGTCGTGCTCAAATCTGCGGTCCATCTTGAACCGAACTGCTAGGCTAAACTTGCGGCAGGCATCGGTCAGCAGTCGAAATGTCAAACAACAAATACATAGGCGTCTATGGGTGCCGGTCGACCTTGCCAGTCGGGGTCATTTTCGCTGGCATGTTCGGCCTCGGAGGTGCGCACGGTGCCGTTGCGTTACAACGCTGTCACGCTGTAAACACGTAATTTAATTAAATAGTAATTGCCTTCCTGCTATAAGTTAGCATTATCGAATGGACGAAAAAAAAAGGAAGACTTTTCACTGCTCGCCGAAACGTGATTTTGAGCACTAGATGTTCCACGGCAGCTTGAAGTATGCTGAAAATACGTTTACGGGGACAGCTCATTCGTTAGAATTGAAGTATGCTTTGGACAAATTAATGCCGTATTCGCGAAAGTTCACTTTTAGTATATTCCCAACACGCAAAGGGCATTTCCCGAAACACGAATTTCAGCACTAGATTGTTCTATGGCAGCTAAAAGTCGGCTTGAAAAATTTATAAGGACTGCCCGTTTGTTAAAACTGAACTGTACTATCGACGAATCTATTTCATATTTACGAAAGTACACTTTTAATACATTGACAACATGCTAAAACCGCATGCATATTTTTTCACGTGTTTGAAACGAGCTCGAAGCATGCTTTAAGGGATCATGATGCTAGGTTTTTATGGTTCAAGGGCAACTAAGGCCAAAAAGCGCCAAACACGAGGTTTTTATTCGACTCGCGCTGAAATGTGTACAGATGATATCATTAAAACCAGGTGTATGGGGCCTAAGTGTAGGGAGTATGTGCATTATTATAGAGTCTGAAGCGGGCGCCTAAATATCTGATGGGATAGCTTAAAATGATGTATGATGCCTAAAATTGTTCTAAAAGGAGTTATATATGAACGACGAAGCCAGGTAGCCTCAACCACAGTCCGTGCTTGAGCAAGAGGGACGAGCCGTCTGGCAGCTATGGGTAAGCTCAGTACTCTCTTCAGCAATGAGGAGGCGCTGAGGTTACTTTCAATATGAAATCCCTCTTAAAAAATCCTACATCAGTTAAAAATATAAAAACTCTGTCCAAGGAGAACATGCGGTGATAATCCAGTCTGGGGCATACGATTAACGTGTGGGCAACTCAGATGTGGAGTCCACATCTCTCGCATTGTGGTGCCGGAGTATCCTGTAAAAGATGCGAGTGTGTGATGTATGTCCTATCCTCCGTCTGCAGAGAGCAACTTCTTTGAATCTATTTTGTTTTTCTGTAGCATACCTCCCAATTCGTCGTTTTATTGTGTGCAGTTTGTCGTCTGCTTGTTCATCCCAAACCTGCTGCCACTTTTTGCGAAGTGCCGACCTAATATATAGCCTGAGGTCCTGGTATGCAAGTAGTTCTATATATCCATTCTACTCAGTTCTGCACCTGATGCTGCAAGCCTATCAGCTTCCTCATTTCCATCTATTCCACAGTGACCTGGTAGCCAGCATACTGTAAATTTAAGTTTCAAAGTGTGTGCAAGCATAAAGCATTTCAAGAGGGAATTCATTACAGGGTTTTTACAGGGTTTCCCAGAAGTCAGGGCCATAATCACACTTAAGGAATCTGAGTATATAACAGAGCTTGGGACTTTCTTTTCCAGGATGAATCTAACAGCCAACAGAATACCATGGCATTCCACAGTAAATATGCTTGTGTGTCTATTCATTATTTCTGTTTCAGAATATTGACAACTGTGCACTGCACATGAAACTGAGGATGTCTTTGAGGCATCAGTGTAGAACTCTGTGCACTGATATTTTTTGTAGCGAGAAATGCTGTTTTATGCCAATTGGTGACCAATTCTTACCAACCTCCCGAAAAGATGTGTCGCAGTCAATTGGATACACTTGCCAGGGAGCAACTATGTCTTTAGAAGAAGTTACCAAATACCAAAAAGTTGGAGACTGGTATGTTCATGTATTGGAAAGAGTGGCGACTCTAATGGGTAAAGGTGGGGTTTCAGACTTTCGGTTTGTAAACAGCAGTCTACTTGTTGGGTTTCGCAAAAGCGCATTGCATGGATGGTCAGCATGAGATAATATCTTCGTAGAGTACGTTATACATGTGTATTTCCATCGTCGTTCAAGTTACCATCGGTCCGCGTCAACGTACAAACTTGCAATTGGGCTTGTACGGAAAGCACCAGTAGCCAACCGCAGGCCAAGGTTCTCCACAGCGTTGAGCATATTTAAGGTGATTTTTCGTGCTGACTCGCACACTACAGAGCCGTAGCCTATACGTGATAAAAAGTACACTAATTAGAAGACTCTGCAGGCAGTCTCGATCTGTTCCTCAAGACTGGTGGGACTGGCCTTTTAAAAGGTTAATTGATTTTATGCATTTAAGTGAAAGGTTCTTAATGTGTTTGATAAATGTAAGCTTTTCGTCGACTATGACGCCAAGAAATTTTGCGCTCTTTTTGGACAGCAATACTCTGCCCGTTAGTTTTGATGTCGAGATTAGGTCTAATGCCACGTTTTTTGTGAAGAGTATGCTTACAGTCTTTGATGAATTGAGTTTAAATCCGTTTTGGTCTGCCCACTTTGCTACTTTGTTTACTCCTAGTTGAATTTTCCGCTCACAGATGGAAAATTTACATGACTTGTAACTTACTTGAACATCGTCGACATAAGCAGAGTAGGATATAGGTATGGGCAAGACGCTCTTTAATGAATTCATTTTCACTGTAAAAAAAGTGCAGCTAAGAACGCCGTATTGAGGGACACCGTTACCTTGTATAAACTGCTTGGATAACGAGTTCCCTACACGGACCTTGAATGTCCGTTCAGACAGACAACTTTGAATGGAGGACAGTATATTTCCCGCGGTACCAAAGACAAACAGGTCACGGATGATACCACAGCGCCACGCGGTATCGTAAGCTTTATCCAAATCAAAGAAAACAGATAAACAGTGCTGTTTATGCACAAAGGCATCCTTTACGTAAGATTCGAAGGCAACGAGCTGGTCAGTGGTTGACCGGTTAGCTCTAAATCTAGCTTGGCGCTTGCCAAGAAGACCGTTCATTTCAAGAAAATGCACAAGGCGATGATTTACGATTTTTTTCAAAGAACTTATATAAGCAGCTGGTTAGGGCAATTGGCCGATAACTGGACGCAAGTGTGGCTTCTTTGCATTTCTTCAATACCGGGATAATAATCGCTTCTTTCCAGGCTTTTGGAAGACATCCAGCAGCCCTTATCTTATTAAACAGGCACAGGATAGTTTCAAGGGTTTCCTCATGCAAGTGACTGAGCATTCCATATGTAACCCTGTAAGGGCCTGCTGCTGTTAACACAAGTTCTCAGTTAACACAAGTTCCTCAGGCAACTTTCAACTCTTGTAAAGTAAATGGGATATCCTCCTACTGATGGCCTTTTTATTATTATGAACAGGTTTGCGCTCCTCAGCTAGCTTGTATCTCAAGAGGGCATCTGTATAATGAGCTAAGCTAAAAGTGTATTCAAAGTGTTTGCCTAGTGCATCTGCTTGGTGCTGCAATGTATCACCAGCAGTGCTAACAAGAGGAATTAGATGTGGACTATGCCCTTTAAGTGTTTTTAGTCTATTGAACACATTATGTGTATCTGTGCAAGAATTTACAGAGGAGAGAAATGATTGTCAACTTTCCCGTTTGGATATACGGCGAGTACGCCGGGCATTTTCTTTAGCTCGCTTAAAGATTATCTAGTTGTGTATCGTAGGATAACAGCATTTCGACCATGCATTATTTTGGTCCTGACGAGCTTTCTTGCACTGCGCATTCTACTATGGTCTTCGTTTGTTTTTTGTTTTACCTGATGTCTGTGGGATGGATTCCTGTGCACCGTCTATTATATACAGTGTGATCAGGGATTGAGATTAATCTATACCTATTTTTGTAATTGACGAACAGGGCAATGCTGATAGTTCCCGGAACAACTTTCAATCAGCAATCTGTTCTTTAAACTTCCTAGGTTTATTTACCCTCGTGTTGATATTTTCTGTATATTTCAAAGAAATGCGGAAGTGATCACTTCCATACAGATTTTCAATAACAGCCCACTCAGTAGCTGCCAAGAGCAATGAGACACAATAGCAAGGTATATCGCTGTGTATGAGGTGTGTGTTGAATAAAAGTATGTTGGTTCTTTTCTATTTAATAAGCATGAGCAAGATGAGAACAGGATTTTTTTTATTTGTGCTCCTCGAGAATCTGTTCTGGTACCTCCCCATAATGGGTGGTGAGCGTTAAAATCACCAACCAACAGGAATGGCTCGGAAACTGAACAATGAGTTTATCGAGTTGATCAATCGATAGCCGATGATCTGGTAGGATATATAGTAAACATATTTTGTTACTCTGCCAAAAGTTAGGGCTCGTATTGCCACTTCTAAATCAGTCGCCAGAGGAAGATATTGCGAGGCAATAGAATTCTGCACCACAATAGCAACGCCACCTGATGACTGCACACTGCCTTACCTGTCCTTCCGGTATACTGCGTACCTCTTTAGAAAGTTTTTGTGTGTTGTGTTTAGGTGCGTTTCTTGTAGGCAAAATATGCTTGGTTGATATTCCGCTAGTATTTCATATATGTCACCCAGATTCTTAAGTAGACCTCGGCATTCCATTGGATAATGGTCTCTAAAGCTATATTTCTTGGTGAGAAAACGATGATTAGTGGGAGTTTAGATGTCGCCGCCTTTATCAGGCGGCTTGACTGGCGGATGTCTTTTCGGTTTAAGGCGGTCTCGAAGACTCCGTCTTTCTAGCGGGCCTCTCTCAGCTCCTCCGACGCTGAGAGTGCCGGTGTCAGGTCCATTGCTTTCGGTGGAGACGCGGAAGCAGACGTTGAGTTTTCAAGAGGGAGAGATTGCCTCTCATTTGTCTGTGTTTTCCCAGAGGTCTGCGAAAAGTTGACCTCTGGGACATGAAAATCTGGTTCAGCCGGAGGTTGCTTGCTGAATGCTGAATTGCGTGCCCACTGAGAGGAGACGCCGCCCGGCCCCCCGGCGTGCTGCGTCAGCGTAGGATCTTTCTGAGAGAAGCGAGAGCTTCTTCCGGGCTTCCGAGAATGTGATATTTTCTGTTACTTTCAGGTGAATTATTTTTTTCTCGTTTTGAAATTTCTGGCATCATCGCAAGTAGGCGGCATGTTACCCGTGACAGTTTGGACACTCTACTTCAGTGGCACTGCAGTTGTTGGTTGGGTACTCATGGGTACCGCACTTAGCACATGTGAGTTTTCCCCGGCCCGTTTTTGATCCGTGTCCGCTCTTTTGGCAATTCAAACATCGCGGGTTGGGGATATATGGACGGACTTTGCAGTTGATGACCTTTCCATTTACAGCGTCTGGAAGATGGGACCGTTCAAACGTAAAGATACTGTGGGGTGTCACCACCTCTTCATCGTTCCGCCTTATGGTGATGCGACGAAGGGCAATGACACCTTTATCTCGGAAGCCTTCCAGGATGTCAGCTTCTGTTTTTTGGATCAGATCCTGTTCTGATATGACACCTTGCACAGTGTTTACATTTAGATGTGGAGTGAAGGTCACCTGTAGGTGAGCAAACTGCTTTTGCCTCAGAAGGATATCTGAGTGGTCTTTCTGGGACAAATCAACAAAAAGGTCCCCAGATGAGAGTTTCTTTGCTTTGTACTTTTTCCCAATCAGTTTCTCAAGGGTTCGAGTGATAACGAAAACGGACATCGCTGCAACGGGGTCATAATCTATTAAAGAGTGTATCACTAAGAAGTGAGGAAAGTGGTCAACGTCAGGTCGGGTACTGGTGACTGTTTCATTGGTGCGGTTCTTTTTCAGGGGCCAATCAGATTGTTTAGAAGGAGGGGTACTCATGTGCATCAGCGATGCAGAATTGCGTGCCCACTGAGACGAGACCCCGCCCGGCCCACCGGCGTGCTGCGTCAGCGTAGGATCTTTCGGAGAGAAGCGAGAGCTTCTTCCGGGCTTCCGAGAATGCGATGATTTCTGTTACTCACAGGTGAATTATTTTTTTCTCGTTTTGGAATTTCTGGCATGATCGCAGTAGGCGGCATGTGGCCCGTGCCAGTTTGGACTTTCTACTTGAGCGGCACTGTAGTTGTCGATTGGGAGCTCGTGGGCACCGCACCACGCACATGGGAGTTTTCCCCGGCAGGTTTTTATCCGTGTCCGTACTTTTGGCAATTGAAACATCTCGGGTTGGGGATATATGGACGGACTTACAGTGGATGGACTCTGCATTTACAGCGTCTGGAAGACGGGAATATTCAAACGTCAAGACGATGTGGTGTGTAACCACCTCTTCATCGTTCCGCCTTATGGTTTCTAAACGTCGCCTGTGGTTCACCGTCTTATTCACAGGAAGGTCCCGGTGCCCCCCGCATGGTAAACAGACGGGGTGCCTGTCGGCCGGGGCTTGACCATGGCCCCGACCGCCACCGTTCATGGTTTCTACCCTTCACCTTACAACCTATCGCCACGGTGCGGATGACAGCTTCGGTATGGGGGCTAAGGGTCCGTGGTGGCGCCAAGCAACATCAACTTGAGACTCAAAGTGCCCTTGCGGGAGCATGCTTTAAGTGACGTATACTTCAGACGAATTAGTTTCAAGTTTACGCAAGTACACTTTTAATACATTGACAACATGCTAAAAAAGCATGCGTATTTCTTCACATGCTTGAAACGTTCTTGAAACTTGCTTTAAGTAATACATACTTCCGACGAATTAATTTCATATTTACGAAAGTACACGTTTAATACACTTACAAGAAGCTAAAACCCCTCAATATTTTTTCACATGTTTAAAAGGTCCTCGAAGCATGCTTTAAGTGACATATTTTTGGAAATTTCAAAAGGAAATAGTTCTCATGCGAAGCATAAAATTTTAGGAACCAATTTTCGCTATATTTTAGTGCCTTCACGAATACAAAATATGTTTAAAATACATTAAATATTTTCCGGCCGCATTTTCCAAACATAGCAGTTTTTGCTAAACGTCATAATTGTCTACACACAAACACACGCAGGCTCCATCAACTTAGAACAAACCGTAGTAATGAAAATTGGCCGTTAGTTATGACATTATGACGACGATCCTTTTTTGGGCGCTGGAATGATCTTACCTGTTTCCAATACAGCGGCGCAACTCCAGACGATAGTGACTGTTAAAAAATGTACGACACGATTACGCTGTTCATTCCATTGGTGTTCTGGAGTACTTTGGCGTTGAGCTCGTCAATTCCAGCAGATGAGGTGGTTACCTTCAGTGCTTCGATTAATTTGCAAATTTCGTGACGTTCAAAAGCGATGACTGGCATGTGATGATGTTGAAGGTTAGGAAAACAAGGGAGATTGCCTGTGGGCTCTTTTGGGGAAAACTGAACAAAACGTTGATTTTAGGCTGGTTGCCACTTCATTATCAGGAATGGGAATGTCGTTGTGGTGAAGTATTCTTACGGATTTCTTCGGCCATGGATTTATAACCTTCAGGAACTGACGTGGGGCTTTTTCTCAAGATATCAGGAAGTGAGGTAGAAAATAATGAAAGCTTAGTTTTTGCAGCTAGAGAATGAGCATTTTATCAGCGCCGCGGTACTTTTCCAATGCGCGTAGTCATATTGCAGCGAGCGTCAATATGACTGGTCTCCTACTGCTTGCAACGCCCCATTAAACTTTACAAGCTCTAATAACTCTCTCCCAAGCTGACGAAAACAGCGTCCAATTAGTTACAGTCCTGCCCACTCCCCCCCTTCACCCCACCCCCCTCCTAACCATCACAGCGTAAGCGAAACCCTCTCTTATGCAGAAAAGGAAACAATCACCAGGGCACCAATCTACCTCTAGCCCCGTGTCACCTACGCTCCGCCATCGCACACGGCCTTCTCAACGCTTAGATTATTATGGCGAACTAGCAGCATCGTTTCCATGCATCCTTCCTACTGGGATAAGTCGCCGCATTCTCGGCTCTTCTGTTTCTCCGAAAACCTGTCATGTCGGTGGCCTCTGTTTCAGCGGGGCGACGCCTAAGAAAGGGGCCCAAAGGTTGCCAATTGTTTTGTAGACAAAACGACCTATGCATCGAACCCAGACCACGCGAGTACATTTCCTTTATCACACACGGGCCTGGCCGGCCCATCCCCTTCGATCTCTCTTGGTCATAAGTACGCCTTAGGTAATAGGTATACCATAGGTAGCATAAGAAGGTCCTCCCACAGTTTCCGCCATCGCCGTTAGATGACATTCTAAGTCACATTCGCGGTATTACAGGACGTGCTACGTCTACCGCTATGGACGAGGGTGGCACTGGTGAGCACTCTCAACGTTAGCTTACACGCAATAAACATACCTATCCACGAGAGCAGCAGATTGGAAAGCCGTCGCCGTAGCTCAGTTGGTAGAGCACCGGAAGCTATATGCGGAAATCGCGGGTTCGGATCTCGCCGGCGGCATGGTTGTTTTTTTTTCTGCTGCTTTGTAGGTAATTTTCTTTCGACCAATTGATTGGCACTACAATTTTAAAAAATCGAAACATTCCGCTATGCACCTTGATTTCGGTGACTGTTGCCTTGATTCACATGTCTGTCAATCGAGCCCCTCAATTCATTATATATATATATATATATATATATATATATATATATATATATATATATATATATATATATATATATATATGTGTGTGTGTGTGTGTGTGTGTGTGTGTGTGTGTGTGTGTGTGTGTGTGTGTGTGTGTGTGTGTGTGTGTGTGTGTGTGTGTGTGTGTGTGTGTGTGTGTGTGTGTGTGGGCGCACGCGTGTGTGTGTGTATGCGTGTGTGTGTGTACCTGGCAGGTTCCCACAGCTCAGTAGACAGGTTGGCATCTTGTCACAAAGCAGACTTCAGACATATGGTTTTAGCGAGAAGGCCAGCAGTAGTGCTAGTGCATTAAAAATCGAAGTGCTAGCCTATTCTGCTTTAACCCAAGCTATGCTAAATCGACCACCACCTTTATTTAATGTTGTCTGAGGAGCCGCTCGGCATTTAAACCCGCATCGAGTAACGTAAAGTTACAGTTGCCCAGTAACTTCGACGTTATTTTTACCGAGTGGTTGTTCACAAGAACACTCGGTGCTTGCTGGCAAGCGGACCTCATCAGAAATGGGGTAGTCCTGGTTGAACGGGAGACCGTAACGTAAAGGTACTGTTCAACGCTGATGCAGGCTACTATCGCGAACTGCGTGCACACTTCCGTTTTTAATTATATTAGTAACGCTGCTCACAAAGATTATGAGATCATGTTTATGATTACGAGAGCCCTAGACCTCTTTCAAGAAAAAGGAAACGGACACTCGCAAATCTAGTTCATGTGCGTTCATAAAAGAGTTAGTTGCAAACGATTTCGCACAGGCAGTTTCTTTCTCGGTCGGAACCAGCGCTGAAGTGAAGTGCGCTTCGACATGATAGTCGACAAGAAAACCTGCACTACCACAACCGTAATGGGGTCGAGGTCACCGGCAAGCACTGGTTATTGCTGTGAACACCCACTGGATTCTGTGACGTCACAATACTTGCGCCAAGTGCAGCTTGACGTCAATCGATGCCGGCAGAAATGTCGAGTGCTTCCTCGGACAACATTAAAAATTACAATAAATTTTGTTCCACTCAACGCTTGACACTGAAGCTTGCTAGAAGGCTTCTACTTATGCCCACAAAAGAAATCATAACATCTGTTTGCATTCGAAACTGTGTGTTCTCTTTAAAGAGTCAGGATCGTTTCTTGACATTTGTGTAGCCATATATATATATATATATATATATATGTGTGTGTGTGTGTGTGTGTGTGTGTGTGTGTGTTAGACATCCTGCATACGCAGAAAAATAGAGGCCCTTTGTTTATCTGTTTTAATGGCTTGACATTTTGGAGCGTCTTCTGTAGGCTTGCGTAGTAATGTAATAAGAGCGCCACTAGCTGAAATGTATGATCAGAGTACATGTATATATATAATATTTTCTTTCTGCGCTGACGTTGTAGCGTCAGGCGCTCATCTGCTGCCGCCTTACTTGTTCGCATGCAGAAGATGAAAACTGCCCTAGCTTTAATAGCATTTATGCTGGTAATAATGGCTACAGTGCAGTAAGTACAAGATTTTTGAATTTGCTATGAAGCTAAAGACTTGTTTTGGTGCAAGTGTTTTTAGTGCGCCGCGCGCATTTATCCGCTTTCTGTCTCTGTTTGTCCGCCCGTCTGTCTGTCTGAAGCATTTTTGGAGCAGGCTGTTCACCTGCTCACTTGTCTGTCTGTCTGTCTGTCTGTCTGTCTGTCTGTCTGTCTGTCTGTCTGTCTGTCTGTCTGTCTGTCTGTCTGTCTGTCTGTCTGTCTGTCTGTCTGTCTGTCTGTCTGTCTGTCTGTCTGTCTGTCTGTCTGTCTGTCTGTCTGTCTGTCTGTCTGTCTGTCTGTCCGTCCGTCCGTCCGTCCGTCCGTCCGTCCGTCCGTCCGTCCGTCCGTCCGTCCGTCCGTCCGTCCGTCCGTCCGTCCGTCCGTCCGTCTGTCTGAAGCATTTTTGTGGCAGGCTGTTCACCTGCCCACCTTGTCAAGGTGCCAGGCCAAATAATCGTGAGACATATATCCATGGTTAACGAGATGAAGACGACAACACAGCACAAAGGCTGGGTTATCGTCTTCATCTCGTTAACCATGGATATGTCTCACGATTATTTGACCTGGCGCCTGACAAGGTTGGTAAAGCTTGTGTTGTGTTGTCTTCTTTGCTGCCATCATCGTCTTTTTTTGCCCCCTTCAATCATGAATACGTACCAACTAGGCCAACTTTTGACGTTAACGCAATCGTGAGCGGCTGCTCGGGAAGAGCAACCCTGGTCGAAACCAAAGTCCCACCGATGGCAGCACCTGCCATAGGGGGGCGGTGACCCATCGCTTGACCACTGCACCGCTTCGCCAGCAGTAATAGGAAGACTACCAGAAATCTACCAATGTTGAGACAGACCAACTCTGCTTATACGGACACTAGCTCATTATTGCTATCCGAACAACTGCAATCCCTGAACATTGGATCCGTAGACTGGAATTGGAGTGAAATCCGAACTGCTAGCGTGCATAATTCGTAGTTGGTCTAGGCACGCAAATCGACCATCATTTTTTTTACAGTATAGGTGTTATTGTATACGCTCAGAGATTTTAAGTGGTTAATGCAACTGTGTTACTGACATTAAAAAATAGAACTACCACAGTAATTTCAAATATTTGTACAGGCAGAAATGGCGAACGCATCAAAATATGTTCAAGTGATTCTAGTAAGCCGCACAATTCTAGTATTTTATCCCTGAAATACCGCTTAATCAATGCGACACAAAATCTATGTATACTCACAGCAAAAATTCCCGAGTGGATGGGAGCTCAGGTTCATTTCGTTGTGCTTAAAATGCCAAGGAGATTTCAAAGAAACAATCTCAGTTTGCATTGCTTTCCGAACACTAATTTTTGCTTTGCTTGTATAGAACCGTGACTATTTTTCTGAGATTAAGCGCCAATCATCATTTTTCGAAATCCTGTCAAGAAAAGTAGTAAAAATTTCCGGCATGCATGGGTAAGACAGAACGAATTTAGATGTTTCCAGCGACATGCATTTCAAGCAGAAGGCACATTACCAACTCGAAGTGCATTCCATGTGCTCTAACTCTGGTACTTTGATTGTTCTTAAAGGGCGGGTGATTACGTTATGGACTACCAACCACACGGTCGGTGCATCGGTCCGGTGAGTGTTCACAATGACAATCAATGCCGTGCGCGTCATTGTCTTTGTAAATAGGACACCGTATTGGAAGCTCAGTTGGTATTTTATATATACGTTCTGAAGTCCTTCAACTACAAACTTTATATCGGTTGTACATTCTTTCAAAGCGAATTATTTGAATCGTAGAGTATTTGGCCTGCTTTGTGTTGAGTGAAATAGAGATAAAGAGCCGGAAGAAGAAGCAATCGTTTTCTGGTTAAAGCATTAGAAGCTGTTAAGGAAATTGTGTCCTACTTTCTTCAACCATATCCTCCTCGCTAAATTCGGTGTGACTCCGCCTGTGCCTTACTTAATTCTGACGTACATTTTAGAGACTGTGTTCATGACAACGTAGTGATAGTATATCTTGCGAAGACTGTTCACTACAGCCAGTACAGAGCAGGTATACTGTATTTCAGGGTTAAGACTCCACTAAAAACTCGGTCTCTGCGGCGCCAATGCAGCCTCTGCTGAACAAAAATGAGTTGATATGTGTACTACCTTCTATATATAAACTAAAGGTATATTTCTTCTAAAGCCCGCTATATTAGATGTGGTTCCCTTAACGAAAACTAATACGCTTGGAATACACGGCGGGATATTTACAATGTACCTTAAACATATCGTGTATTCATGAATGCACTAAATATATGCCGGAACTAGGTTCCTAAATTTTATGCTTTTTATTCCAAATATATTCTTACAATTTGGGAAAAACACGTCCCTTGAAGCATGCTTCGAGCACGTTTAAAATACATAAAAAAATATGAGTGTGATTTTAGCATCTTTTAAGAGTATGAAAAGTGTAGTTTCGTCAATATGAAATTAATTCTTTTGCAGCATACGTCACTTAAAGCATGTTTCGAGCACGTTTCACACACGTGAAACAATATGCATGCGGTTTAGCATCTTGTCAATGTATTAAATGTGTAATTTCGCAAATATGAGTTGAATTTGAAGTAAGCGTCACTTCAAAGATGTTTTGAGCACGTCTCAATCCCATGAAAAAATATGCATGCGCTTTTATCATGCTGTCAAGATATAAAAAGTGCACTGTCGGAAATATTAAATTATTTCTTCTGATGTATACGTCACTCAAAACATATTACGAGCACGTTTCAAACACGTGAAAAAACATGTATGCGGTTTAGCATCATGTGATTATATTGAAAGATTACTTTCGTAATTTTGAAATTACTTTCTCTGATGGACACTTCAATTTTAACAAACGGGCAATCCTTTTAAACATATTTCAAAGCACACTTTTTGCTTCTGGAGAACAATCTAGTGCTCCAAATTGCATTTCGGGAAATGGATTTTGCATGATGGCAATGTATTGAAAGTGTACTTTCGCAAAAACGTCATTAATGTGTTCAAAGTATATTTCAATTCTAACGAATGAGCTGTCCCGGCCATAAACATATTTGCAGCACATTGCAAGCTGCCGTTGAACAGTTAGTGCTCGAAATCGCGTTACGGGCAATGGCATGCTGGCAATGCATTTAAAGTGTAATTTCGTAAATACGAATTCGTAAATACGAAATTAATTCGTGCAAAGTATACTTCAGTTCTAACAAATGGCTAGTCCGCGTCAGCATATTTGCAGCACAGTTCAAGCTGCCGTGGAACAACCTATTTCTGGAACTCACGTTCCCGGGAACAGTGTAAACTCTCCCTTTTCTGTTGCCCATTCGTTTATGGTAACTTCTAGCACTAAGGCAATCACCACGCATTTAAATTACGTGTAGACAGCGTGATAGCCTTATACCGGCAACGGCGCCATACGCACCTCCCGGCCCGAACATGCCAGCGAAATGAGCCCCGACTAGCAATGCCGACCGGCTCCCATAGACGCCCATGTATTTGTTGTTCGAGATTTCGACTCCTTACTGGTACCTGACGCAAGTTACAACTTGCAGTTCAGTTGTAGGTTGACCGCAGATTTTAACGCGGCCACTCCGAAGCTTGTGCGACAATTTGGGAGCCCACAGTCCTTGCGCAAAAAGTGCCTCACCGGGCAAGATAATGTGTCTCCTCTTGGGTGGTATACATAAGGCAAGCCAAATAACACGCTTGTCGCAGCAGTTCCTGTTTGCTGACGTCACTTTATATTGTCATTTGCTTGTGTGGCGACCTCATTACCGTTCAGGCCCCGTCATGTGACCTTCCAATGTCAGAGACTTCTTGATGACAGTGCGTTTTCTCGGTGATTGTGTGTCTCCTGATGTTTATAGCCGGTTGAGTCATTGCTTCTGATGTTGACAACATTGATCATTATTATCCAGTGAATCTATAGAATTTCTTACTATTAACTAGATGGAAAGCTGGAGCCCCGCCTATGGGAATTGGCATGGAGCTTCCTCGAGACCACCTGTAGCACCATGGGCGCTCTAAGTATCATGGGGCGGAGAGCTACCGACTGCAGAACTACAAATTTTGGCCAAAAAATAATGTAAAGCAAACATTGTTCGATAATCAAGAATGTCCCATCATTCAATATTCTGTCTATAAATCGCCACAAACGAGCCAAAAAGCACGTAAGTGCAAAGTTTGCTCAAAAGAAGCGATGGCTTGCTCTCCTATTGGCCAAGCATTGCAGACCACCAAAGCAAATATTTCGTGCTTAAGGCGCACTTTTAAAAAGTGATGTTCCTGAAAAAACTGCTGCCGCTTCAACATTTTAAAAGGGTTTTCCAGAGCATTTCGGAAAACAAAACCTTGTATTGGCGCCGTATGCTGTTGCGTTTCCGCTACTATGGCTTTTGCACACTACTTTTACGCCGAAGTCGTCTGCGCGCGGAGCGTGCCATGGATACGGAATGGGACATCTCTGTAACGCCACTCTGTGTTCCTGAGAAAACCTACTGTCCTGCACCAAGTAGCTCATCGCACCCCCTGGTGCTTTGAGCGACCTTGTAGGTTCAGGTGCAGTGCCGCCAGCTTTCCCTCTAGTTAATAGTAAGAAACTCTATGGGTGAATCCGACTGGTACACCTTTCTTAAGCCGAGACGAAGTTCATATAATTTTAATGTAATAATTACGTATTTTGGTGTATTTTCTTTGTAATGCCTTTAATGTATAGCTTTAGTAAAATTTAAATGTATTAATTGTATATTCTTAGCACTATTTTATGTGCTTTATGTATAGCTTAAGTATGTTTTTAATGTATCATAAATATACTAAGTGGACAAAAAATGTATTTTTGATGCAATTCCAAGAATGCTCTAAATATTACCTCAAACATACTGAAGCCTGTGGATGAAAAATGCACTCGCTGTTGAATTTGAGAATCCTTAGACTGTATTAACACATGCTCTAATGCACCCGTTCTCCGCTACTGGCAGGGTGGCGCAAACGTTATCCCGATACGATGAGCATACAACATTAACCTTATGTTCACACTTCTAAGCAATGCAGTGACAATTGCGAGCGGAGACTGCCAGATTTTTCGTCCGAAGGCATGGCTCGCGATTGCGTGAGAATAGCATAGGTGGAAAAGTCGTCGCTTCGAGCTGGTATCCACACTTTCACGGCGAAAAGTTGTCAGACAAAATAAATTATACGATGCACAAAAGAAAGGTAGTGAAGAAAGATGCCCCTGGAAAGTTTGTTTCAAATTTATTTATTTTTCAGTCACGCGTAAAGACGTTAATGTGGTGCTCTAACTTCAAGACATTGCCTACAAGCCTGAGTGGCAACTGCGGCTTTTTCTGCACATTGCGGTCTTCAGCTCAGTCGAAACCTCATGGTCAGTATTCACGCGAAGCTGAAACAGAAATAAGCGCGAGATCATTGGATAGAACGCGGCAAGTACGCGGCAATAGAACGCGGCAAGTACTTACGCTTAGGAGGCGTTTTTTGTGGATCTGTGCTCGTGCAGTCCATACGCGTTTGCAATCACACTGTGGCAAAAAAACAGCTCTTTATAGATGCTAATAGAAGACACGCCCTTTCAATATTTCCAGCAGCACCCATCTAAGCCGTACTCCAGAATAGGACAGCGAGCATTTCTTCCGAGTGGGCCCCCAGTTCACATCATTGCAAGCACAATGCCGCTGCAAGCCCACCGACTCTAAGACGCCACACAAACACAAGATGGTAACTGTCGCCGAAAAACCCAGAACGCCAGTAGGAGCCTACAGGACAGGGCACCAAAAATCACCTCAAGTATTTCGCACACATGAAGGAAACACGACAAACATTTGAAGTGCAAGTGCTCAAAACTGCGCCCTTTCATCTTCTCGTTCACGCGTGCCGTCGGCAGCACTCGACGTAGGAGCGCTCTCGTGCGAGCTGCACTGGCGGGTTTTCTATTCCAGTGACCATAGTGGAGGTGGCTCCTGTAGATATTAAAACATTCTAAGTGCCTAAATGTTTGCTCATGGAAACCCCGTGTCTTTTCCTTAAAAAAAAATTCCGCAGAAGGGTAACTTTGCTGAGTATCACGAAAAGATTTTTTGTTTAAAAAAAACGAGTGCTTCGTGCTTCTTATTTGGCGCTTGTAGGCTCGTAAGAGGCAAGCCAAAATGGCCAACGCTCCGCGCCACTCTGCTGAAACCCAGAGAGCAGCAGCAAACAATATTACAAGAACTCAATACAGAGGCAGCACTAACGCGGCATGCAAAACACCGCTGGTTCTGTTTGGGCTCATTCGTTACCCGCCTAATCAAAATGAAGCCAAGGACACTAGGAGCAGTGCATTCGATCATCATCCTTCCTTGCGTTCGCAGCTCAGCACGGAAAAAGCAATTTTCCTCTACAAGGTGTGCACTACCACTTTCATCCTCCACAGATGCTCTTCAAGTTTGTAGGACGTGGTCCAGCCCACTGTTACAAGCAGGACGTGTACTAAGCTCAACATATATCCACATGTAATCACGCCACTCCCCTCCCTTTTTTTTCCGCACCCTGTGGTAGAAAGAGAAACATTTGCTCAGGCCTATAACTAGTTGATCAATTTGTTGTTTTTTTTTGTGCATTCGCGCCTGAAGCGTGCCTGGTTAATAGATACAGGGACGTACGTTTTTATGTGCCTGATTTTTAAAGAATCCTGTGCGTAAAATACTGGTCTAACAGAGAGCAAACAACGCCCACTGGGTAGAATATTGTTGCCTAAGTTGTTAGAGGTCTAATAAAACATCGATACTTTCCTGTCTTTGGTAGAATTAGCGAGAAGCTGTTTTCCGGCTACGAGTGCAGTTTTGATGATGCGATCTAAGCAGTCGGTTTCACTGGCTGCGCCATCTGCCGGACGGGGAGGCAAACGACAGTCTCCGCTCGGCGGATGCGAGAAGCGCGCTCTCTTCGAAGATGGGGTTCGTCTTCCCGCCGGAATTACTATCACAAGGAACGTCATTGCTTCTACTACTAAATACCGCACTGCAAACGGGACATCGACCGCACTGCACGCACTAATAACTCATAAGTCGTCACTTGCGAATAACATGTTCATCCGGCAGATGGCGCAGCCTGTGAGACCGGCTGCTTGGCTCGCGTCTGCAAAAACTTTACTCGTAGCCGAAAGCAGTTCCTCGCTAATTACACCAAATACTGACAAGCACTGATGTTTATTTAGATCTGAAATACCTTAGGCAGTAATTTTCTACCTTTTGAGTTGTGTTTGCTCTCGATTAAGCCAGTATTTTGCGCACAGGAGTTTTTTTCAAATCCGGCACATAAAAACGGCAGACCCCGTATATTTCAGTTCTCTCCCCTGCACGGCAACAATTTGTCTCGTATGTAGCTTGATGCGTCTTCTTCGAATACACCGTGTTTCTTGTATATGCACGAGGAAGCTGTCACCTATGCAAACACAACCAAAATGCGGCTCCAAGAGGACGGAGCGGAGAACGGAGCTAAATTTTCTGCGATACCATAACTCTTCCCAATTTTTGCACGCCAGAAAGTAGTGCAGTAAACAATTCTGCGGTAGCTAACCTACTGTCCCCTCGATAAACAAGATAGGCTCTTCATCCATTAATGCTGCGCGTTCTCCTTGTTACCTGACCCTCTCGTTTGTTAATAGTGAGATCCCTTTTAACTAAGCCCGATTACACCGCCATGCTTTGAGACGCCAGCCTTTTAGGCTTTGCAGCAGATAGCCCGTTCAGTAGCCTGGGCTCATTGCGAAAAAACGAAATTTCATAGAGCTGTCGTAGTCACTTCTGCTTAGGCTTGCGAAGAATAAAATAGTATAGCGAGAAGAAAGGAGCAAGCATATAGGCATCCCGTCAGTTCGAGTGTCCAGCAAGGCAAACTTCCCTTCGGCTGTTACATCACTCATACGCGCACGCAGTCAATGCACTTTGATAAGCACGTTTACAAAGCGCATTAGACTGGCT
Organism: Amblyomma americanum; assembly: GCF_052857255.1. Lineage (NCBI taxonomy): Eukaryota > Metazoa > Arthropoda > Arachnida > Ixodida > Ixodidae > Amblyomma > Amblyomma americanum. The sequence continues at coordinate 104,764,017 of NC_135501.1, forward strand.
GCATTACACTCGTTTTCAAATCAGGCGAGAAAATCTATTTACATTCTTTTCCACACGATGATTTTGATCGTAGCGAGTACGAGCCCTAGTACAAACCCCGCTAGGCCAGTGCATGTGCTCAGATTCTTCGTCGTCAAGATGGCATAGGGCAGTGAGTTGAATAAGTCCCTCTGAAGAAACTATCCTGGTAGATAGAGATAGCAATTCAGCGACCTTGAAAAAGTTACGCGAAAAAAAAAGCTAGTAAAATTGCTAGGTTCTTGAAAACGCATTTCAAAGATACTGACCAACAGAACCCACTTCGCTGAGCACCAGTTTCCGCGGTCACTGCAGTGCGACTACACGTCATTTCAATATGCACCTTACATAAAGTGCTTCGCAACTGGTTTTGCCACAGCCTCACGCATCAGTTACTATCTGTAAAAGTGCAACGTTCGCAGCATTGTAAAGCGGAGACTGCGGTGGTTACAGGTGTTTTAACCCTCACCGATCCTCGTTTAGTTTCCCAGCCTTGTCTTTTTCAAGCAGGTCACAGTATTCGAAGGTTTCATTTTGATCGCAGCGTCGTTTCGGCATTGAGCTGCTTTGTCCGTTTTGCTGACAGAGCGAAATATTTGGAAACCCATTTAACGGGGTTCACTGCAGCAGAATCGCATGCAGTACGAGAAGAAAATAAAGGCATTACCGAAGTCGTCGGGCCAATAAGGGCTAGTCATGCACAAATCCGCTTACCATGCAGGTACCTGTTTCTTGCACTGGATAACTAATTTTATCATTTTTTTCATCCAGTGCAGTCCGAGAGGATTTCCACCATTCTGCGCACCGGGATGCAGCTGTCACCGATTGGGATACAGCAGATTTTCGGCGCTGTGCATGAAAAACGGAGTCATACCGCCTGCCGGGTGGCGGCGTGTACCAAGTCGGCCTCCAATTCGAGTATAAATTTTTATGCCCCTCATCCCAAAGCAATAAAGTACTTTGTTATAAAGAAATACAACTCTACATTGCGATCAATTCTGCGATCAATAACGACTGAAAAAGGACAGAACTGAGTTCTGGCCCGGCAGTTAACTGTAAGGCACGGTTAACTACCTTCTCGGTTGGAAACAGTTTAGGGGCGCAAGATGGGAATGTTACGTACCAGGTAATTACGACAAGAAACAGAACGCTGATTAACGCTTGCTGACATTGTTTCTTCAGTTGTCTTTACGTGTGCGTCAAGTTCCAGTCTCTAAGGATATTCTGTGTGTGTATAAAGAAAAACAACAGAAAACCTATCCTGTGCATAAGCAAAAGGGGCCATGTGATGTAGTGGACAAAAAGATGCGATTTTTCTTTAATTTTATCATATAATTTCTAGTTATCACTGACAAACAAAAGTGCTATTCGCGAATATTATCATGCTCAGAATATTATTATGCTTTAATGCTCTCATCTTCAGTCAGAAGTTGTGAGCGTAACTGTTTGCCTTCAGTTCATTTTTCAGTTTTGTCCTTTCATGGGGTCCTCGCATTGCTTTTATTTTCCGTCCGTTGTAAGTTATTATTAATTGTTGTTTTGTTCTGGTGACATATTCTTCGGCTGCATGAATATTCTATGTTTTCATAAGTAGTTGGAGGAGTGTAAGTTTAACATAACGTCTAGACTGCTTAAATGGAAATCATCCGCAGCCAGAACTATAGGATGAAAAGCCATCAGTTTCAACTGTTCCAGCTGTGAAATGAACTGGGTTTCCAGGATGATGTAGGTAAAGGAACACCCGATGGGGATACGTCAAGAATTTGAAGGAGTGGTTTCATTAGACGAATCGAAATTCTTGTCGTGAGGGAATGAGAGGAATTGTTGTATACGCCGGCCCAAATGCAATTTAATGTACCTATTTATCAACGTCCCCCTTTAAACCACACAGGTTTTAGCGTAATGGAATGGGGCTGATTGTCTACTCGTAGAGTTTGTCTTCCTTAATGAATTCAAGTAAAATGAGCGTAGAGGTGGAAGAGATCGTTTTTTTAAAGGGTTATCTTTCCATGCGGACACAAAAATCCTTGATTTCAATATGTGTTTCAAAACAAATTACTACACGAACCACTTCGTGACGCCTGTCCAAAAACAGGACGAAGAAAAGGACAGCAGACCTTACGGATCCCTTTCGCTGGATCGCTTATCGCTTGCACTGGATGCCAGGGCATTGCGGCAATGATGGCAATGTGATGGCTGATTTTTTTAGCCAAGTCTGCGCTTTGCGGACCTGTGGTACCATTTGCTCTAAATACTGTGCAACTGACAACAGCCCACTCACAACGTTTCCTGCAGCTGCATTCATTGAGTTATGGGCGGCTCCTTGCTGCAGTGGATTTTCAACACTTGACGCTCCATCGGAGTGTGCGCTTATGCAAGGTTACGGTAATACAAGCTTTCTATGACCCTTTTGTGGCGCAGAATTACACGACTAAACCTATATTTGTTCCAATCGGCGTTCTCTCTGTGGAACCTTTGAGCAGCACGTGGTTAAATCTAAACACTATGTCACTTTCTCCTCTCATGTTGACAGATTGCTTCTCAGCGAAAAGTTTATCTCCTGGTTCCCTTTGGTCGATTAGGGCTTCCTCTTTTCTTTTCCGGTTCTTCTCTCCTTTGGGGCAAGCGCCAGGAAATATGTCCTAAAACCAATCTGCGATTATCTGCATAATACCAACATTGCGTCTGGAGACTCCTTTATTAATAATAAATCACAATGTTCTTCAAGCAAAAAATTCAACTGCCCCAACCTCCTTAAGTGATTCATTGTTTCGTCTCAAAAATGCGCCCTGGCCAATTTTCTACTGTGGGTAAGTGCCACTCCAACAGATGACAACAAAAACAACCTTATGGAGTGTCGAATCCGGCCTACCGAGATTATTTAAACCGAATATATTTGGATCAGCATCGCGTACCCCTCTAGGGACAAAAAGCCACCAGCGCCTAGCAGGAACTCGCGAAGTTGCTCTAAATGTGCGCAAACTTGGACTAAACGTTCACTGAGGGCTTCCTGGACTCGATGATTCGGCTTAGTCAAGCAGTGATTGCCCGAAAAGCTTTGCGTGCGAAGTAATGCCGCATTAGGCTATTGCGAAAAGCTATTCTAAAGATTGTTTTTTCATTTTGTAATAAAGAAACATAAAAGGGCCGGCGACTTCCCGCAGCACAGAAAACTGTTTGGCAATGAATTTGCTGTGAGAACAATTTGTCGCATAATATGGGGATAAACATTGCTTGCTATTGTGTAATACGTCTGACACACTCATCCCACTAGCTTCGAGCGCAAACTCAACCACCTTAAAAGGTTAAATTCGAAAAACTGAAATAGCTTTTTGTTCACTATCATACATATCGGCGTTGAACGCTTCGTTTTAAACCGAAAACAATCTTCGAGATTCTGTTTTTAATTATGTAAATTCGGTATTTTTATTTAGGGCGAGGCTAATTGTTAGAGTAGGTGTTACAATCTGTCAAATGAGGAAAATTACACCGTGCCGGAGCAAGGGGCTTGGCGAAAAAGTGTACCGTTTAATTAGGTGGCGCAGTTGTGCATTCTGAGGCATCTCTCCACGGCTGTGCCTCTGCAAATTGGGGGCCTCGCTTCCTCGCCAAAAGCCGTCCGCTATGCGTAGCGCTGATAACCGGCATCACCTATTCCGTAGCATGTAAAGAAGCTCGAAACTATTCGTAAATATGTATGCAATGATCACCAGCTACAGCAGACTATTCGCAGGAGCACCACGAAGACTGTCGTACTACTAGTGATGGTTTATGGTTTATGGGGGTTAAACGTCCCAAAGCGACTCAGGCTATGAGGGACGCCGTAGTGAAGGGCTCCGGAAATTTCGACCACCTGGGGTTCTTTTACGTGCACTGAGATCGCACAGAACACGGGCCTCTAGAATTTCGCCTTCATCGAAATTCGACCGCCGCGGCCGGGATCGAACGTACTACTAGTGGTAACAGCAGCATACGGTGAGTCGCATAGCATGAATACGGACTGTGAGATCCGCAGTTTCGGCGTTTTGTATGAAAAATTGCTATATCATGTTGATAATTCTAATCGTTACACTTAGAACATATTCAGTGAATCTCTCGAACTTGAAATTATGCTTTGGTCGAATGCAATGACTGCCATTCAATTTTGCACAACTCGCTATACGCTGAGGGAACCGCAGCGCTCTGAAGCAGCGAAGTATGTTTTAGACGAATGAAAACTTTCGGGGTGTGTGAAAAAAAAAAAGGTTTGATTTAGAAGAATCCTCAAGTTATGGCTGGCTAGGCACGACGTGTAAAGCAAACTCAGCACCCCATATATGCTACGTAAAAGAACAATGGCGCAACTGCTCAGACTTTAAGCCACTCCATCCGCTCTACATTTCGCTAACGGACATTTTAATGAGTATTTGTAATCCATTGAAAAAATTGCTCGCTGCCGTACCGGGACAGCTATGGTCACGGCGCCATGCACATATGCCACGAACAATGCAATTTTCTTAATATACAGCTTAAATCACAGGAAAGCAAACAGCTATCAACGCAAAGCCGAAGACATCATCGCCGGAGACAGGCCTATAGCGATGGCGCCACTCGAGGCGTTTGAGCGTGAATTCGAAGAGCATCCTTTTCGTTTGGCGTGTACTCGCGGCGGGAGACTCAAAACTGCTGCGGGTTTTACTCGTACCTGCGGGGTTGAATAACCAAAGAGCAAAGCGGTATTAAGAAATCAGCCATCGCTAAAACTCCTGTTATCTTTAATGGTGGCCTGGAATGTTTTATCAGTACTGAGTTTCGCCTCATATGTATAGGGACTTACGAGTAAATCCTGACAGGATAGTGCCTGCTGGCCTCTCAATGAAGCGATAATCCCTTTTCTTACTTGATCGCGTATACAACGCTTAGCATAAGTTCTTCAATATCAATATCTCCTGTTTTTCTGGACATCACCATTAGTACCGTAAGCACAACTATGTTCAATGCCAGACAAAAGCCTCTTTTCTCATTCATTTCCCATTCACCCCTTCGAGGGGAAGCAGCTGTCCTTGCATCCCTACAAACGTTCTAAGCTCAGTCGCCCATGCGGTTATGTCCCCGCCCCCCCTCTATCTTGTCCATTGCTTGCAATAATTATGTTAATTCAAGGGACCATAGCTTTTCCTCTGCCAACTTTACATGCCCAACCCTTGGCCTTACTTTGTTGATAATAACTAAAATATCATTACCTCCCACTTCTGCCATAAGCCACTCCGCTCTGATGCGGTCTCAGCGCTTTTACAAGTATTTTGTTCGGGCAGCTCACAGCGCTGACCTCAAAGTCGCTTGTGATGACTTTCTTTAGCCCCAACTTCCGGCCCTAGATTCGACTTCTAGCATTGTACAACTATAATAACCCCTTTTTTCACGGATACTTGTAAGCTGTTATCTATGAATGGTGACAGCCTCGGAAATACACTCGACTTCATTTTTGTTCATCTAGCTATTTCCATACCTCGGTCAGGATGTTGCATCAGTAGTTACCCTAGATTGGCAAAATCTCTTATCACCTCCAATACCTCTTGTCCAATGACAACACTTAGTACCCCTTCAGGCCGCTGAAAGCGAGTACCACCGTTCTTCTCTGATTACAGTTCATAACAGTCGGCTCCTGTTCGATACCTGAATTTTTAGGAGGGCAATGTCATTCTATAAGCCCGTAACGGCGTCCATACCTTCCCGCCTTTCGCCCTGCTTTCCATAAGAGGAACCTGTTTGCTCAGTAAGCACAACCTGTACGCTCCACACTAACTGCTCATTTATTAACGCTTAACGTCGCCTTTGTCTTTGAGAGAAAACTTCACAAAATATCAGTCCTCAGACCTTCAACCGAAAAAATTTTCTCGTTTCTTATTTGGTGTGGGCTCTTCGAAGAGATACTGTATCATTTGTGCCCTGGCTGAAACCTGTTTTCTTGTACGGCAACCAGCGAATGAAGAATTTGAGATGATTTGGCCTCATTCAAGGCGCTGAAGCACCAAGCATCAGAACTGAACAAGTACGCATCGCCACTTACAGAGCCACACAAAGGACCTCGAGAATTTCCACCTGTAGATCGCGCATACAGCTAGCCTGCTGCATCATACGACTCATATTTGGAAGCATAGGGCACCGCTACTCATTTCGTGTGAAAAGGAATGTTCTTATAAAGGCGGACGCTTTTCAAGTACGTATTTATGGCAGTAGCTATTGCATCGATGTTGTTTTCTTTCTCCACGCACTGTGATCCCAAGGGATTTCCCCCAAAGTACCAGCCGGGCTGTAGATGCTATAGCTACGGTCCTTATGTGAAGCACTGCATGAAACTTGGAAAACCACCACCGTGTGGTTGGGGACCTGTGCGATTTCGGGGTCAATTACGAGTATAAAATGCACCATGTCTACCTCGTTCTGGTCTAATGCAGTATTTTTGTTGCTAAGCAACAAGCCTTTTATTCCAGGTACTGCAGCGTAGGCTTTATTTTTTTTGGCGCAGTTTACATTTATTCCAGATCAATTCGTGTTTGCATCTCAGGCAGTGACAGGGAACAAAAATGATCGAAGCAGTTCAACGCTGGTAATAGGACAAGACAGCACAGCTCGATTAAATAACTGGGAGAGGATTGAAGAATTTATAGAAAATGGGAAACATTTCGTCCATGTAAAACTTTTTAATTAAAACTTCCCCACGTTGCGGAGTGGCTTCAGCTCCTTCTTTAAAGCCGACCGGGGCAGTTTGGTTTGCAGCTTTATGTTGAAGGACATGATTGGGACGAGGAGAATGCTCTTGTTTGGAGAAGCGGTGTGGGAGTGTGAAAACGATTTCTAGACTGTAAGTCACGGCCCAGGTATTAGAGGGCTAGGTGAAGATGGCAGCTGGAGTCTTCTGTTTTTCATTTCAGCGTGAAGCGTTGCATATAAAAAGAGAAAGCTGCCTCGTGACCTGTTTACATTTCTTGGAGTGTTTTGAATATGCCAGTACAACGACAGCGATATTTTTAAAACAAATTCTGTAGCAGCTATCTCCTCCTACTCAACGCGTCTCTCATAATAAAGCTTGAAGCCAAACTGCTCACTGCCACTCCTGAAGAAGGAGCCGAGCCGCCTTCGAAATGTCGGGACTTTCTAGGAAAAGGTTTTCGTTTCAGTAAATATGACAAAATACTACATGTTACGAGAAACCAGACAGAAAATTCGTTAGAAGTGTTTAGTTTTCAGGGTCAAAAGGCAAAATTCACCATCTCTCACTTTTCTGACCACAGTGATTTTTCATGTTCTTGAAGGAGTTTATAGTTATTTCGAAGAATGCTGGAGTTATAAAAATGGGGCCTTCCAAACTGCAAAAGAGCCAGTGTGCACGTGTGCATTGATTTTTTTTAATTCGGCTATTCCAATGAGCAGCAAAATTTGAAACATCTTTACAAGAGGTATAGACATGTCTAAAAGCCACCCACGTAAAAAATTCAGGCGAAGAGTACAGAGGAGACAAGTTATAACACGTGTATACCGCGCCGCCAAAATGGCAAGCCACGCAACAAACGAAAGTTCCCCGGCAATGCCAGCACCTGATTAATATTGTCACCGTCAAACGTAGCAGTAAGAGGGAAGCACGGCAGTTTATGGAGGCTAGGCTCGCCGAACAGCCGCGCTCACTTTAGACAAAGTAAGCGCTCGGCCACGCGCTAGGAGAGAAGGTTCGGCCACTAGGTGGCACTGGCAGAGTGTCAGCTGACACTCTGCCGGTTGACAGTTGACAGCCGTGCGGTGCGGACACTTGTTTCGGTGCTCTTCGGATTACCCGTGGTGACCCGGACCTGACGGACGGACGACTGCGAGAGCGCCGTGACTACGACAAATCGATGAGTTCTTTCCTTTAATATTTTGAGAGCTTAAATGTAGGATAGTTTTAGATCTAGGCTAGCTAGGTGAAGTGCTCGCCATAGAGCAGGTCAGTGACCTAACGACCGGGTCTTTTCCGGCCGGCAGCTATAGATTTGCAGGGCTCATTTGTGAGTTAACTGGTTTAGACAGGTAGTTAGTATTCCTTTCTAGGTGATTGGCTTTTGCGGTAGGCAGAATTTTATTTGAGCACGTGGTTGCAAGTGGTTTTTTTTCTTTGCTAGCATTTTGGGTAGTAATATTAGAGTGCTGCTAAGATGGTCAAGCAACTGAAGGTTAAATGCAAGGAGTGTGAGGCGTCGGTGAATTTGAAGGAAACGCGGTTCGAATCGGTAGAGGAGGCCGAAGGCGCGGATTTTAAGTGCAAATGCTGCGTATTAGGTGCACGCCTGAACAGGGCTGACGAAGCGAACACCACCCTAGCGCTACGTATGGATACCCTAGAAAAAGAGCTGCAGGTAGACAGGGCAGAGAAGCGGAAACTTCATGAACAGCTTAGTCAAGTGTTGGAGGCAAAAATGGCTGACACCGCCAAGCGAAGCCACACTGGCGGACATTCCAGCGCCAGCCACGTGGATGGGGCCTGCGTTGGCATGGACAGCGATAAGGAATTAGGTCAGCCAGGTTTAGACAGGAACAGCTACGCACACGTGGCAGCTAGGAAGTCTGGAGGAGATGGAGAAAAGGGAAACAAGCTAACTTCCAGGTATGAGGTCGCCGTCAAATATAAGAGGCGGCATAATAATCCGGAAGTTAGGTTGGAGGAAGGGAATAGCCAAGTGCTCATCAGTGGTGACTCAAATATGAGTAGGTGCGAAAGAACTATAATGGAGCGTGTAAAGGGTGATAAGCGGGTAGCAGTCGGGGCATTCCCAGGCAGAAAAATGGACGCAGTACTGAGAGAGACAAAAACGAACTTTCTAAGAATGTTGCAGAGTGCAATCTGGTAGTGATAGCGGCGGGGCTAAGTTATGTCTTGAATGGTGAAGCCGCAGAAGTAGTGGAAAGATTAGCGAAGGGAGTTGACGATTTAAGGGCGATAGCACAGCAAGTCCAGATCGTGGTGGGCACAGTGCCAGAAGTGCAAGGACGGAACGAAGAAATTGCCAACGACGTTGTGGCTGTTAATCGGGAGATAGGAGATAGGGAAGATAAGCCAGGAGAAAGGCTTTGAAGCGGCAGACATAAACAGGGAAGTATATAGAGCAGGCTTTGGCGGAGGCTTTACACGAAATGAAATCCACTTTAATAGAAGGCTAGGAGCCGAGATCGGGTGGCGCCTGGCAGGCCGGGCAGTAGCTTTTTTTAGGAAGTCCACTGCGGCTCAGGGCATAGGGGTAGCCTGAAGAAAATTATACAGTGCAGCAATGAAGGCTGACGCCAATAAAATGGCCACTAGGAGGTCCAGGAAGAAAACTACGAAAAAGAAATTTAACACCAAGATCAGGTCCAAATCCATGCGAGGCGGTAGAGAGAGAACGAAGTGGTTAGAGATAGAACATCAGTTGAAGGACGAAGACGTAGGTGTATACGCGCTATGCGAGGCACATCTCAGGGATCTAGAAGATCCACAGTTTAATGATGGCTACGTCTTGGAAGGAAACAACAGAACAACAACGGAGAGGAAGGGAGTGCGAGTAGGTATGCTGATACATCAAGTAACAAATTGGCAAAGAATAAAGTCAACTTGCAAAGAACATGTCTGCGTATCGGGTACAATTGCTGGTAAAATGACATGGCTAGGAGTAGTTTATTTAGGGACAGGGGACCAAAGCAGGCAAGAGAACACGGATCTAGTTAAGTGCCTCAATCACGATGTAAAGCATTTTGGAGAAGACGCCGATATTATTCTGTGGGGGGACATGAATGGCCACATCGAGGATCTGGATGGATACACATATTGTAGCGGGAAGTTGGTGCTAGACTTCTGTGAGCGACACAACCTAGTTATTGTAAATAGAGAAACTAAGTGTGAGGGACAAATCATGTGGGAATGCCGTAACAGGCAAACGACGATTGACTACTGCTTAATGTCGCAGGGGATGTATAGCAAGCTCGCAATAATGGAAATAGACGAAGAGGGGAAGTACAGCCTCGGTAGTGATCATAAGCGTAATAGTCTACAGTTTGGAGCCCTGCTGAAAAGAGAAATGAAGGGGAGTCATAAACAGTACGCAAAATTAAATGACGAACAAATAGCGCAAATAGCGGCCTGCATTGAGGAAGCAATAGAGACACATCTCATGGAAAAGTGGGATTGCAATAAGTTAGAACTACTCATTGGTACAAAATTTAAACAATTAAAAGGCGCAAACCGCTGGAGAGGAAGCCACGAAGTTGGTGGAATAAGGAAATTAGGGAGGCTATCGAACAACGACGGTTGGCATCACGGGAACACAGAGAAGTAAAGAGGGCACAGTTATCTCAAGAGGAAATAGGCCGAAAATGGGTATCTTATAGACAAAAGAAAGAACAAGTGCAGGTCCTCGTCCAGGATAAAATAAAGCAGTCCTCTGGTCGCTGGCTGGCTGAACTTCGCGATGCATCTAAAGGGGGGCAAGAAAATTCTGGAACCATATAAGATGGCTGGGCAAAGCGAATCAAAGAAAGCAGGAACAGATTCGCGATGCCGGGGGAAAATGTTTAGAGGGAGAAGACGCCGTGAACTACATTTCATCAGTTATAGCCGAGTCATTTAGGAAAGACGATAGAGCAATCACCCCAAATAAGGGAGCAACACAGGACAGCGCAATAGAAAACAGCGTGGAACTGACGAATCTAACTGGAAAAAGGCGGAAGAAAATATTCCAAGGTGTACGTCCGCAGAGATCGACGAAATTCCAATCAAGCTAATTAACGAACTTGGCCCAAGAGGCAAGGAAACGCTGATAGAAGTATTGGAGGCCGTCATAACAAATCAGCAAATTCCGCACAGCTGGAAACAAAGTAAAATGAATTTGAATTATAAAGGGAAAGGTAATAAGACGAACACAAAATCCTTCCAACCGATTACAAGAACATCTGTTATATACAGGCTGGCGATGCAGGCGGTGAAAATAAAATGCAGTCATAGGTAGAAAGTAATAGAACACTCGGAGAACTTCAGAACGGGTTCAAAAGTGGAAGGCACTTAGATTATTGCCTGTTCGTGCTTATCCAGTGCATAGAAATAGCTAAGGCGGAAAACAGACCTTAGCCTTCCTGGGCATAAGCGGTGCATACGACAACGTGAACAGGGAGCTCCTGTGGCACATATTAAAAGGTGAAGGTGTCGATCGTAAGGTAAATAATTTTCTAAAGAAAAGATATCGAGGTCTAGGCCGTGAACTCCGAGCTCCCGGTATCGCACACCACGCGCGGCCGTTCTCACGGCGGCGCAGCACAAATGCGAAATAAACACAGCACGGAACAGGACGCTTTGCCCGGGGCCAAACGTTTATTGGGTTCTCCCAAGTCGCTGGCTGCCTGAATCTTGATCTGCGACCCTTGCCGTCTGGCTTGGTCGTGCGGCTGACGGTGCAAGATGGCGACAACAAAGAGGGAAGAAGCGAGGTAATTACCTGACGTCCTCTCGCTGTCGCGGCTTGCTGAAGTCTCCCTCCGGCCACGACCGGTACCCGCCGATCTCGGCGCACTTGCCCGTTGTCATATTCGGCCAATCAGCGACCGCTCCGGCGGCGCCTGGCGGTGCGCGCTTGCGACCGGTTTTTTGAGGAAGGAGGCGGCGCAGCGCTCTCGAGCAGACCATCTGGCTACTCGCCCGTGGGGAAGGAGGAAAGCTTCCGCTTTCCTGCTTCTCCACGGCGCGCCCCGCCGGCCCGAGAAGGGTACGGCACTCCGAAACTCCCACAAGGAAAAGGCAACAAGACGAACATAAAATCCTTCCGACCGATTACGATAACATCAGTTACATACAGGCTGGCGATGCAGGCGGTGAAAATAAAAATGCAGTCATAAGTAGAAAGTAATAGAATACTCGGAGAACTTCAGAACGAGTTAGGAAGTGGTAGGCGCTTAGATGATTGCCTGTTCTTGCTTACCCAGTGCATAGAAATAGCTAAGACGGAAAACAGACCTCTGTTTTTAGCCATTTTGGACATAAGCGGTGCATACGACAACTTGAACAGGGAACTCTTCTGGAACATATTAAAAAAGTGAAGGTGTCAGTCATGAGGTAATTAATTTTCTACAGGAAATATATAGAGAAAATGAAGTTGAAATAACATGGGAAGGAATTAAGAGTACAACAACTGTCCAGGTACAAAAAAGATCAAGGCAAGGTTGTCCCCTATCACCGCTGCTGTTCATGCTTTATATGATAAGTATGGAAAGAAGGCTACAAGGAAGCAATCTAGGTTATGATCTGTCGTACACATTAGGCGGAAAGGTTATTGAGCAACGACTACCGGGTTTAAAGTATTCGGACGAATTTCTACTCTTAGCAGATAGCCAGGAAGGTTTGCAAACTTTGGTGAATTGCAGTGGAGACGAAGGAGACAGTCTAGGTTTCAGTTTCAGCGCATTTAAGTCAAGTGTCATGGTTTTAAACGGTACAACTGATGAGGAGCTTACAATACAAGGCCCTGAAATACCCTGAGTCGCCAAATACAAATATATCGGGGCATGGGTAAACAAAGGGCGCAAGTACACGGAAAAGCATGAACAGTCTCTCATAGCAAAAGGCCGAAGAGATGCCGGAATAATGAAACATAGGGCACTGTGGGGGTAAAACAGGTATGTAGTCCTCAGAGGTATTTGAAAAGGAATAATGGTGCCGGGGCTCACTTTTGGAATGCGGTTCTATGCTTAAGGGCTGAAGTTCAGTCGGGATTAGAAGTAAATCAGAGACCTCTTGGAAGATGAGCACCAGGGGCCCACGGGAAAACCACAAACCAGGCAGTACATGGGGATATGGGCTGGGCAACGTTCGAAGCACGAGAAGCTCAGAGTAAAGTACTATACGAAAAACGCCTGAGGAAATTGGACGATAACAGGTGGGCAGCTAAGGTATTTAAATACCTGCACAGAAAGAGCGTTGACACACAGTGACGGAAACGAACTAAAAAGCTGGCCAGTAAGTTGTTAGCCAGAGACGAGGAAGGAGAAAGAAAGAGCAATAAACGACAGGTTAAAAATGTCGAAGGTAAAAATTGGATAGATTGAATTAAAAAAAAAGCATAGTGTAGAACTGCATCCATGCTGGAAAAGGCAAATCAGAAAGGAACCGTTTTATGATAACTCAAGAGGCAGTGCCCTCCTATTTGAAGCTAGGTCAGGGTGTCTTAGAACGCGCAGCTACAAAAAGAAATTTAACGAAGAAGATGACACATGTCCTGTGTGTGGTAAATCTGTAGAAAAAATAGAACACCTTATTCTTAAATATGATGGTATCCATCCCGAAGTCGATGCAGGCACAGTCACTCTTCCTGAGGCCTTAGGGTTTAGAGATAACAATAGTTATGTAAATAAATTCGCGGTGGAAATTAGCAAAAAGCGATATGAGAATTGCTGGCGCAGAAGCAGAGAGGTGACATAAGTATTAAAGTGTAGGAAGACGTATTTTAAAGAAAATGGCGAATTTTATTAACAACTTACAGCAGAGTTAAACAAAAATAAAGGAAATAAAACTGAGCATGGTGGCAACTACCACCACCCCGTTTCAAAGGGGACGCTCCTACCTTCCATCGATCCATCCATCCTGAGCAGTGTGACGTTGACCCCCTGCTTTCCAAGAGGCGTCGACTTGATGCCGCACGCGCGGGGAAAAATGTAAGGCGGAAAGTTAACGGCGCGAGTGTCTTCGTGGAAATGGGCTAACGGGAGTAATACGACTTCATTCGCGCCACGTGGACTACTTCGGACGTCGGTTGTCGAGACGACCGGACAGTTCCTTGAGGGAGCACCTCGTAGATCACCGCACTGAGGTGGCGGAGCACCTGGTATGGGCCAAGGTAACGGTGAAGGAGCTTCTCAAAGCGCCCTAGCAAACGGATCGGGCTCCACACCCAGACTTGGTCACCGGGCGCGTAAATCACCTCCCTGCGACGGAGGTTGTAACACTCGGCGTCGCGCTGTTGTTGGCGCCGGATTCACTGTACAGCAACTTGGCCAGCGGCTTAGACGTCACGAACAAATTGGTCAGCGCCCACGACTGAAGAGGGAGCAGGATCCGAAAGAAGCATGGCGTCCAGCATGGTCAAGGCTTCGCGACCGTGCACCAAATGGAACGGAGTGAAGCGCGTCGTTTCGTGGAACGCAGTGTTGTATGCGAACGTGATGTACGGCAGTATCCTGGCCCAGTTCCCATGCTCATCGTCGACATACGTCGAAATCATATCGGCAATTGTCTTGTTAAGCCGCTCGGTCAGTCCGTTTGTTTGCGGATGGTAATCTGTTGTCTTTCGATGGCTGGTGCAACTGAGTCGAAGTACCTCGCTCGTAAGTGCCGACGTAAACGCGGTTTCCCTGTCAGTTAATACGACTTTTGGGGATCCGTGACGAAGCACAATGTTGTGAATGAAGAAATATGTAACTTCGGCTGCGGTACCACGAGGAAGGGCCTTCGTCTCAGAGTAGTGGCTCAGGTAGTCAGTGGCGACAGCAATATACCGGTTACCCATAGAAGACGCAAGAAATGGACCGAGTAAGTCCATGGCGACATGTTAGAATGGGAGGCGCTGAGGACCGATAGGCTACAGGAGCCCGGATAGTTTAGTCGGGGGCGTCTTCCGGCGCTGACACTCATTACAGGTTCGTACGTAGCGGTGGACAACCGCAGCAAGCCTGGGTCAGTAGTACTTGCTATGTATGCGCGCCAACGTGCGGGAAAAGCCGAAGTGGCCTGAAGGAAGGTCGTCGTAGCACGCACGCAGAACTTCGCCACGAAGCGTTGTAGGCACTACAGGCAGATAGTGTCCGTTGGGCAGTAGTTTTTTTTTCAAAGAACGCCATCGCGCAAGACAATGATAGTCAGCTCTTGAAGAGTCGAGGTGGAGATGGGACGGTTCCTTCGAGGTACTCGATGAGAGGCAGCAGATAGTAGAGAGTCCTCTGCTGACGAACAAGGGTGGACGTGGTGGCAGCACTGATGAAAGCGGAATCGTCGTCGGGCTCATCCGTGGGGCAGGGAATAGGAGCGCGGGATAAAGTCAGCATCTCTGTTTTTCTGGCAGGACTTGTGCATGATGCTGACATCAAATTCTTGTAACCAAAGGCTCCATCCAGCAAGTCGCCTCGAGTGATCTTTCAGGTTCGCCCGGCACCTCAGGGAATGATGGTCGCTCACGACCCGAAACGGGCGACCCTACAAGTGCGGACGAAATTTCGTAACTGCCTACAGCACAGTCAGACATTCATTTTCCGTGGGTAAATAATTGACTTCGGAACGGGACAAAGTGCAACTGGCGTAATCAACCGCACGTTCTAGACCATCCTGTCGCTGAACAAGGGCCGCACCGAGACCAACATTATTGGCATCAGTGTGCAGTTCCGCGTCGGCCTCCTCGTCGAAGTGGAAAAGTACAGGCGTACATTAGAGACGTGAGTTGAGTTCCGTGAAGGCTCTTTCCTGGTCCTGGCCCCAGAAGAAAGGCTCAGTGTCTTTCGTCAGGCGGGTCCGAGGCTCAGTTGGCTTGGAGAAATTGTGAGCAAACCGGCGATATTACGCGCACAGGCGCAGAAAACGACGCAGGCTCTGTTTGTCTGCTGGCTTGGAGTAGGCAGCTACGGCGACCGTCTTTTCGGGGTCTGGACTAACGCCTCGAGCGCTGACAATGTGGCACTGAAGCTTCAGCTCATGAAACGCAAAATGACATTTTTCTGGCTTGAGAGAGAGAGACGTTCCGAAACAGCACGAAAACATTTCTGGTGTTCATCGAACGTGTCGGAGAAAATCACGACATCGTCGAGATATAAGACGCACGACTTCCACTTCAGGCCAGTAAGCACGGCGTCCACTATTGGTGGGAATGTGGCAGAGGCCGAGCTCTGGCCAAAAGGGAGCGCCTTAAACACGTATAAACCGTCAGGAATAATAAAGGCGGTCTTCTTTCGGTCACGTTCGTCGACCTCTATTCGCCGATACCCAATGCAGAGGTCAAGGAACGAAAAGTAGGTGGCATGGAGCAGGTGGTCTAGGGAGTCCTCAGTGTATGGCAGAGGGTACACATCATTTTTGTGACGGTATTGAAGCGTCTGTAATTCACGCAGAACTTGAGGGTGCCATCTTTCTTCGTTACGAGGACAAGAGGCGACGCCCAAGGCCTCGTGGTCGGTTGTACGACGTCGTTCTGGAGCATTTGTTTAACTTGGCGGCGAATGGCGTCACGTTCTTTTGAAGACACCCGATAAGCGCGCTGACATAATGGTCTTGGTCGCCAGCAACGATAATTCGGCGCTTGGTAAGCGGCGTCTGTCGCACCATGGAAGTCGATGTAAAACAGTCGCGGGAGAAACAGATGTGCGGGTTTACTTTGGTCGAAATGGCTGTAGTCGTCGCCTCGTCGAGGTCTGACGTGGTGGAAAAAGAGCACTGGCTGGTACTGACCTGTATGGCTGCCGGTGGCGGACGTCGTAGCTCGCGCAGGCCTTGTCATTGGCTCAAACTCGGGTTGCAGGCCTCGCAGGCGACGGCTCGCTTTGTGGACCGATGTAGCATCCGCGCGTCGGGGAGAAGAGCCAAGGATATTGTCGGAGTCAGCGTACATGGGATGGTACCCAGCAAGGCTGCAGCAAATGCCACCGACAAACGTAGCAGGAAGCGCGAAGCACAGCCGTTTACTGGGGCTAGGCTTGCAGAACAGCCGCGCTCATTCGAGAAAAATAAGACGCTCGGCCACGCGCTGGGAGACAAGGTTCGGCCGCCAGGTGGCGCCGGCAGAGATTCAGAAGTGTGTCAATATGCCCAATGGCAATAAGAGCTTACTGAAAAAATAGAAACAGTTATTATCGCGTATGCACCTACCCAGGTTTTGGGAAGGCCTATGTGGTGAATAAAAAGTGTAGACATCCTGAAGCCACGGGAATATACAGGGTTCCACGCAGGAAGACAAAGCTAATCTTCAAAACGAATCTTTCACAGCGGTAAAACCGTTGTCGTCTCTCCGATCACCAGACGTATGCTTTTGCAAGTGGTCGCAATTCGACATGCAAGTTCAGCTTATAATCATCCAGCTCTAGCTTAACGGGCCTGTATGCAAATAGTCGAAGTGAGCAGAAATGCAAGCGGAAAAGTTACATATTACGACTGAAAACGTAAACTTGGCGAGGAACAAAAAGTCATGACACATCGGCTGATGGCAAGCCTTTTGCGAACCGAACAATAAAATTTGTTGCACAGCGATGTCATGTGATATTTTTCAGTCTGCTGGAAAGGGGTGGTGAAAAAAAAACACATGCCAAGCCAATAAATGGCTATTAGCATCTGCGCAAGCCTCTTTTGATCATGAGAGAAGAAATTAGAAATGTGTCTTTTACGAAGACGCCCTATTAGCATCTTGTAGATGCGCCAAGCGTTTTCTAAAAACTCTCAGTCTCTCCATACCAACGGCGTCGTTTACGTAAAAGTATGAGATGATGCCTGTGCTGTCCAGGTTATGTGCATAGTCACCCTGGCATGGTATGAAGTGGGCCAATAAATGAAGACGGGCTCTTGCAGCTGAGCATTTTGTGCCGAAAAAAAATCTGTTTGCAGGAGTACGCGGTATTCGTTCGTGTTAGAGCGAGAGTTTCTTCAACCGCAGAGCCTGTCAACGACAGAGGGCTCCTTAGGAGTGCCCTCTGACGTGGTGGACGCCTGAAAACTCACAGTGCAGTGCCGCTGTAACTTAGGGCGAACATATCCCAAGTCATTACAAGAAAAGCTTACCGTTTCAACGGCAAGCATGGCAGGGGCAATATTATGCGATCGTAAACAATATTTGATGGCCATTTCAGCGTTCATGGTTTGACTTATGCTTGGTTTGCTTAGCAAAACACAGAATTATTGTTTTGAATGCTGGTAGCAATTTCATATGTGAATACTGTAGTACGTTATACTCACGCACGAAATTTCCTGTTGTAATATCCTGCATAGAGATTAACTAGGCATTGATGTGGAAAATATTAAAAGCCTATCAAATGGATTCATGCGTATGAAATGCGATAGAATTCTTCCTTCACTTGCCAATTTATTCCAATTCTGACACTGTCCCCAAATCAGATTCCAACATAAAAAAAATTCGTATTTTCCTCTAACGGTTTCTGCTTACTCTAACCATTTTGTCATCTACGGTTGTTTGTTAGCTTTGGCTGTTAACTCATACCACTACCGGCTCACTGGTGCAGGAGTTAAGCGATGCCTCGTTGCGCCGGCAGGTGGCTGTTTCAGTCAACCACTAGTGGGGCCTCTGGGACGTAGGTTGCTCTTCCCGAGCAATATGCAGGACTAGCTCCCGCAAGTCGTATTTTTGCACAGGTAGTTTTGAGGGATGCTATTTTGCATGGAGGCTTGCTTTTGTCCAAGTCATTTTCATTTTCTCAGAGTCGCTCTTGGTTCTCTTGGATCTAATCTTTCGTCTCCTTCTTCTCTCCTACAAGCAGGGAGGCAAGGAGGGGGACGGTTGACTGGCAGCCAGTGGAGAGAGGGAACTTCCCACCCACTGCCGTCTGGCAGGTGGAAACTTCACGCACAAGCCGACGCCAGACATTTTTCGTTCTCATGAACCTCGTAATACTGTCGCATCATGCCCGCCATAAAAGCACAGGACACTGAAACTGCTCTCTTTGTCGCTCAGGACCAAATTGTAAATAAATTCAGACATAGCCACTCCCGGTCTCCGTGACCAGAGATTCGCAGGGGTAAGATTGCCCTTCACCAGTCCAAAGGCTCGCTAGAAAACATTCCGGCCGCTCTGTCTGGGGAGGTGCTGATGCCTCTCCCTGAGGCCGCATCAGCTTTTCGAGTGGGACGGGCCCCCCAATATTAATGAATTACATTCACGATGGCTAGCCTACCTCAGCGGAAAGCCAACTACAATCCTGATTGGTTCGAGATTATCCAAAGGAACTGCTGGGGTCTACTGCGCTGGGGGAAACGTTAGCGCCTACAGCTCTTCTCTTCCTGCAGTTCCTCGGTACGATGCCGTCGGTTCTGGTACTTCAGGGCCCCGAGGCGGACACCAAATTCACAGGGTACAGTTCGTTTCATGGGGTCCTACAGCGTGCATCCTGGTGAACAAGATGTACACCGCAGTCCCAATCGACCTCGAATTGGAGACTCAGCAGGAATATAGTATGATTAAGGTTTTGCCACTTAAGCGATGTGGACCCATGATTACATGTCTTTAACATTTATTGCCCCCCCCCCCCATAAACAACGCGTCACCTTCGACGAAATTTTTTACCGCGCGCTCAACTCGGCTAACAAGGAGCATCTAGTGATCGTTGGGGACTTCAATGTTCCAGCCTTCATTGGGGCTGCCACTTTGAGAAGGCCAGAGGACGCAAGCTGGTGGAGCTCCCCTCCACACTTGGTCCTAGCTGCTCACAGATCCGGCTTGTCACGTGTGGGCCAGTCGGTTACGCGACACACATGCCCTTAACAGTCTCGCGTTAAGAACACCACAGACGGCACCAGGGAGCGATCACTGCCTTCTAGAGGATCTCTCTTCTGGCGAAGGCGGCTCGCAAAAAGTGGAACCAGGCAAAATTGACCGGACCGGTTGGCATGCGTTTCGAACTCCAGGAGATACCGCCCGTGCTTTTTCCGGCGGATATGTGGTTTCGGCAAATCAGTTGGACACAATAGACAGACAGCAAGTCACGACTCTTCAGACCACCGAAGAGATGCCTGCACTGGACACTCACCTCCTGCACTTGTAGGAGGCACGCGGGAGCCTTACCAAACCGTGGAAGAAACAAAATCGCAAACTTAAGGCTCGCATTGTCGACCTCACGGAGAAAACTCTGGCGTATGCTGCCCAGCTTGCCAGTTCAAACTGGATGAGAAGTGTAATTCGGAAGCGCGCCAGATGAGCTGGAAAGGGACATACCGCCTCTTTCGCAGTTTTATCGACCGCGCTCGAACGAGACGGGCCGAGGCAACTACAGCTTCGGCGGCCTTTGCAAAGGTACAAATGTACGACACCTAAACTCGCGGACACCCTGTGCAACAGGTATCTGTCGCAAAAAGGCATCGGGTGCACCTGAGCATGAGTACGCGGGGAAGCCGAATCTAGACATTTATCCCCCTTTTGAGTTACACGACCTTAAGGCGGCCTTAGCTAAAATGCGGCGAGGTACGGCTCCGGGTTTGGATCGCATAACAGTCAAACTGTCGGCGAATCTCCCAGACTCGGCCTTCCTCCACCTTCTAGAGTGAAAATTACTTTTTGGGGAAAAGAAATGGTGCAGTATCTGTTTCACATCTCGGCTGGCACCTGAACCGCGCCGTAAGAAAAGAAATAAAGGAGGGACTAAAAGAAGAAAGGAAGGAAGAGGTGCCGTAGTGGAGGGCTGCGCTATCGCCGAGAACGATATCGCCGAGCACGTGCAGACAACTGGCCACGAGATAGCCTGGGACGAGGCGGAGATTGTAGCCGCAGAAAGAAATAATTTGAATAGACTGCATCTAGAATCATTAGTCATCCAGCCGAAGAAAGATACTTTGAACAGGAATCAAGGCTCCCTTCATCATATCTACGCAAAAAGATTAGGAACAATCCTGAAGACTATATAATCCCGCCTTCTTCTTTGACAGTCTTATTGTGAACAAGGGTCCCGTACGGGACCCGAAACGTCATTTTCGTTTGTTTTTGACTTGGTCAGTGTCCCAAACTTCACCCTGTTATTATGCTTCATCCTGACCAGACGGTATTCCGTCGAACGTTAGACTACGGGAATATATTCGACCACATGGGGATCTTTAACGTGCACTGACATAGCAAAGCACACGGACGCCTTTGCGTTTCGACTCGATCGAAACGCCCCTCCGCGGTCAGGTTCCAACCCAGGTACTCTGGATCAGTAGCCGAGCGCCCTAACCACTGAGCCACCGCGGCGGGGTACATCAACCATATTTGGGACGGGCGTAATTCTCTCCTGCCTGGAAGACCTCCTTGGTTACTTTCATCCCAAAGCCAGGCAAGACGGTCAAAACCGACAACCTGAGTCCCATCTCACTTATCTCATGTGAAGGCAAGCTTGTGGAGACGAAGGTTATGGATCCCCTCTCTCCACACATGGAGTCTGAGGACCTCTTTGCAGACAGTATGTCTGGGTTCCGACCTGATATGTTGGTGCTGGATGTCCTCCTCCAATTACACCGTGACCTAATGCGACCAATTGTCATGTTCCACAACGACAAGCCCATCCTTGCTCTCAATCTCAAAGGCCTTTGACAACGTACGTCATGGCAGCATCCTGGCCAACTTGAGTACCACCGATTGTGGGCACAAGGCATTCGCCTATGTACGAGAATTTCTCACGGAGCGTCAGGCCCTCCTCAAGATCGAGGCTGACAAATATGGAGCATGCACAATGAGTACACGGCGTACACCTCAAGGGACGGCCCTGTCACCGCCTCGTTTCCACATTGTCATGATGCGGCATCCTCACCAATTTGCCTGGGTGAAAGGCATCCATCACGCATTCAACGTGGATGATATAAAAAATTGGGCTACGGAAATGAATGTTGGGGAAATGGAGGACCGCTTCCAGCGAGCCGCCACAAAAGCAGATAGCTACGCTATCGACTGGGGTCTCCAATCGGATCTTCTGCATATAAGAGGTAATCCTGAAGAAACACGAGTTGGCGAATTTCTCTGACGGGAAGTCCTATCAGAGAGGTCGAGGAGCTTCTCATACAAGGTCTGCATAACAGGCTCAGCCCGGAATCCACTATTGACAAACTCAAGCGCGTAGGCGAACAAGTCGAACACTTGATGCATCGCGTTTGAAACAAACGCGGCGGGTTGCTCGGCAGGGGCGCGCTTCGGCTCGCCCATTCCTTCGTGGCCAGCCGGATTCTCTTCTCCGCTCTCTACCTTCGCACTACGAAACAACACGAGACACGAATCGACGCCATCATTAGAAAGGCTACAAAGCGCGCACTGGACCTTTCAGTGGCCACGTCCAACGCTAAGCTGTCGGCATTGAGGGTGCTCAACTCCTGTCAGGAATTACGAGGCCCACCTCGTGAACCAGCATATACGCGACTCTCGCAGACAGCATCCGGGCGCCGCCTGCTAGACCACCTGTGTCAGATTCTGGAGCTATGGCTTCACAACGTCTGGGTCCTTCCACCCCAGCGCAACGTGGACAAGCAGGCACACGAAGGCAAACACACCAACCTCGAACACCAACACAGATTAAAAGAGGGTACATACTACGCTGACGTGGAAAGGCCGTCGCCTATTGGATTCTTTACTGCCGCCGTAGTTCACCAGGACAAACACGTTAACGGCCTCTCATATCGAGATCCAAATTCAGCGACAGCCGAGGAGCTAGCCATTGCGCTTACCGCCTCTGATCCTAATTCGAAGGTGATCATCACAGATTAGCGTCGAGCCTGTGAATACAACCTGGCTAGCGAGGTTTCACATTTATACTACCATATTCTAAAGCTGGCAGTAAGGAAATCGGGCTCTTCACCCAAACACATATTTTGGACTCAGGGTCATCACAGCCTTAGAGGTTGTCACATATATTAAGAAGCCTAAATTAAATTTTAAAGGAAAATGATGTGAAGAAGACGACGTGAATTAACCGAAGAATCAAGAAGAGGAAGAAGAGGCATTCGGTGTGGTGGAGAGAGATGATTGGTGGAGAAGCATTCGGCGAGTGGGAGAAAGATGATTGGTGGAGAAGAGAAGAAGACGACTACAAGGCTTACGTAGACTAACACCGATGCTATAAAAGGGGGAGTGAGAGCGAGGCACTGGGAGGGAACAGCAGAGAAGCGGAGGCTCCGGCAATACAGGGTCACATCGGCTGGAAAAGAGCGACGCCGGCTACTGCTTCGGTGAGCTCGCGTTCTACGGCAACGCATCGTGGACTTCCTGCCGTGCCTGAGCACGTTCCGGGGAGTCAATAGAGGACGGTACCACCTGCTACGGCCAGGGGTGTCTACAGCGCTGTTGCAACCAATCCGGGTGGTGCCCCCAACGCCAACAACACCGGCATCATCTCCACGGGCGCTTGGACCTGGAGCTTATATGGCGCAGCCAGCGACGCCGCCACCAATGCCAACACCGGCATCACCTCCACGGGCGCTTGGTCCTAGAGCTTGTACGACGGAGCCAGGGACGCCAGCTCAAGCACGGCGAACGCCGCCTCGACGCTGCCTACTGGATCCATACAACGCCGCAGTCACACCGAACCAACCGTGAGCACGAACGCCGAGCGTAATAGTAGAACAATAGTAGTATATGCTAGTAGCAGTGTGCCCGGGTCGTGTGTATTTATAGTCTTTGTGCTTTGTGTTAGTTTTGTGTTCTAGTGTGTGTGCCAC
Organism: Amblyomma americanum; assembly: GCF_052857255.1. Taxonomy (NCBI): domain Eukaryota; kingdom Metazoa; phylum Arthropoda; class Arachnida; order Ixodida; family Ixodidae; genus Amblyomma; species Amblyomma americanum. The sequence continues at coordinate 104,787,433 of NC_135501.1, forward strand.
GTGGGATGTATTAAATGTGCGTTTGTGTGGGTACACCCGTCGCCTAGTCCATTTTTTCAGTCCGAGTGTTCTCCGGGGAGATCCGTGACAAAGATAAGTGGCGAGCCTGTGCCAGGATACATTTAGTTTTTCTTTTTTCTTTGTCTCGGATTTTTCTGATCTTTCGACGGCAGAAAGTATGGATTTGGCAAAAACGTTAGAGCTGGCGCTCAAGCTAGGGTTAAGCAAAGAAGAGGCGCTGCGTCTATATTACGAGGAGGGAAAGAGGCAGAAAGAGCAGGCAGATTGGCAGAGAGAGGAAAGGGCGCAAGCACATGCAGACTCTCGAGATGCAGAAGAACGCGAGGCGAAAAGAGCTCGCGAGGCAGAACAGGAGAAAAGAAGGATAGAACGGGAGAAGGAGTTTACTTTGTGGAAACAGGCGTATGTCGCGGGAGAATATGACGATATCACGGACAATGATCAGCGTTCCATAGCGGGTACAGAATCTCCTAGACCAGCCAAAGTTTGCCCAAGAAAGCTGATGGCTCCTTTTGATGACAAGTGAGATGATTTGGATGCATGTCTGCAACGATTCGAGCGGATAGCTTTGGGGCAAGGCTTGGAGCGCAGTGAATGGGCCACGGAATTAAGCCTGCGTTTAGTCGGAGAGGCGCTGAATGTGTTTGGAAGGGTGCCTGCTGCTGATTCCATGGACTACGAGAAAGTCAAATACGCATTCCTCCAAACATTCAGGCTTACGGCAGAGGGTTTTCGTGAGAGATTTTGCACCGCGAAACCTGAGGATTCGGAAACCGCGAAGCAGTTTTCCTGCAGGCTGACCAACTATTTTGACAGGTGGCTTGATATGTCAAACACAGAAAAGAGTTTTGAAGGGATGCGTGACAAGCTGGTCACAGAGCAATTTTTAGCGTGTTGCAGCTCAAAGCTGGCGCTATTCCTGAAAGAAAGTTGTGTTCGCTGGAAGAGTTCTCCGACACTGCAGACCAATTCCTCGAGGCTCAAGAGTTAAGAAATTTGAGTAAGGCAAAGGAGGAAGCCCAAAAGACCTTAGAGACAGATGCAGCAAAACCAAGATCATATGGCGGTGCATCTAAGGCGCCAGTAAGGTGTTTTCTCTGCGGCAAGGTGGGACACCGTGCAGCTGACTGTCTGACTAGTAGTGCTGCCCAAAAACACATGTTGTGTGTCAAGGTTGTAAGAGGAGGAGTCATACTCTGGATGAGTGCCGATACAGAACGCAGGACCGAGCTGCATGCGTTGTCGAATCAAGGGTAGAACTTGTCACGCCACTCGAAGTTCCACAGCTGAAAGCAGAGCAAACGCCGCTGGAAAATGAGGCAGTGAGTGGAACACCGAAGTCGAAAGCAGCAATGCCAGTGGTGGTTGGGCAAATAGGGGACCGTCCTATATTGGTGCTTAGAGAGAGTGGAGCTAATACAGTCTTGGTTCGTAGAAGCCTGGTGAAGCCCGAGAATTTTACAGGGGAAGCGTCCGCCGTCACTCAGGTAGAGAGCACAATAAGGTACCTTCCTGAAGCCAGGATTTTAGTGTCCACGCCATATTATACTGGACAGGTAATGGCAAAATGCGTAGACCAACCCATCTACGATCTCATCTTGGGAAACATTACGGGTGAAAGAAGAGTTGAAGACCCCAAGCCCGAGTGGAGGATGTTCGACGTTGAAGAACATTCAAAGGAGGAAAGGCCTGCGAAAGCTCAGACGGGTGCAGTGAGTTTCTCGTCGGCAGTGGAGACAAGAGCTCAAGCGACAGCCAGAGCAACGCAGCGTCCGCTCTCCACTCCTGTTACGATGTGCCTGAGCGTAACACCCGGCGAAATTGCAATTTGGCAAAAGGAAGACCCGAGCTAGAAGGCTTGCATCGAAAGAGTCGGGGAAAGAGTGAAAAGAAAGAAGAGTCGGACGTCATTCGAGTATCAATTGTTAAATGGTCTTCTGCACAGGGAATGCACATTTAGTTCAGGAAGGCGGGTCCAACAGCTGGTGTTACCACGAGATATGTGAGAGACCGTACAACGATTAGTACATGAGGCCATTATGGCCGGACACCAGGATGTTCAAAAAACGGTGTCTAGGATCACCGAGGAGTTCTTTTGGCCGGGTGTTCAGAGTGCGGTTAAGCGCTTTGTTCGTTCATGCGATGTGTGCCAGCGCACAGTTCCGAAGGGAAGAGTTGGTCCCGTACCTCTGGGAAAGATGCCAGCCATCGACCTACCGTTTCAGTGAGTTGCAATTGACATTTTGGGGCCAATCTCTCCAGTATCCGCCAAAGCCAATAGATATGTGCTTACTCTGGTTGACATGGCCACTCGATATCCTGACGCTATTCCACTGAGAGCTATTGACAGTATCCAAGTGGCGGAGGGTCTTGTGGAAATGTTTTCGCGTTATGGGTTCCCGAGGGAAATTTTGAGTGACCGGGGCTCGAACTTCACATCGGAACTAAAGAAGGAGGTTAACCGCCTTTTGTCAGTGAGGCATTTACTGACGACGCCTTACCATCCCATGTGTAATGGGTTTGTAGAGCGGTTCAATGGCACCCTCAATAATATAATTATTATAATTGGTTTTGGGGGGAAAGGAAATGGCGCAGTATCTGTCTCATATATCGTTGGACACCTGAACCGCGCCGTAAGGGAAGGGTAAAGGAGGGAGTGAAAGAAGAAAGGAAGAAGAGGTGCCGTAGTGGAGGGCTCCGGAATAATTTCGACCACCTGGGGATCTTTAACGTGCACTGACATCGCACAGCACACGGGCGCCTTAGCGTTTTTCCTCCATAAAAACGCAGCCGCCGCGGTCGGGTTCGAACCCGGGCCATGATCAAGAAAATGTGCCAGGAGAGACCTACTGATTGGGATAGATATCTCCCAGCGCTTTTGTTCGCTTAGCGCGAAGTACCACAAACGGGTCTGGGTTTCCCGCCCTTCGAGATGTTGTATGGGAGAACCGTTAGAAGTCAAGTTGCAATACTCAAGGAGTTTTGGGCTATTATAGAGATTGCATCAGATCTCAAGGCAACTTACATATACGTGTTTGAGTTGCGGGATATATTGAAGGAAACATGCAGGCTTGCACATCAAAGCCTGGAAAAGGCGCGTGAACGCCACAAGGGATGTTATGAAAAGAAAGCCATTCACAGAAATCTGAATCCGGGCGACAGGGTTCTTGCGTTGCGACCCATGGATCATGATAAGTTAATGATGCAATGGAAGGTCCCGTACCTTGTGACGCAGAGGAAAAAGGACATTGGTTATGAGGTAGTGATAGATGGAACTAAGAGAGTTTTCCAGGTTAATATGTTGAAGAAATATGAAGAACGAGGTCTCGTACGGCGGTACGCCCCCAGGGCAACTTGTTCGGTAGTGGCCGCGGATACAGGGGATGCTGCCGAGGTGTCCACGTTCAGTGTGAAGGAAAACGCAGGAGGGAATGAAGTACTTGAGAAGCCCAATTTGAATGCAGACAGAGGATTACAGCTCTACTCCAAATCAAGGGGAAGACGTTTTGGGATGGGCCAAGCCAAATTGAGGTAATATGTCACAAATTAGACTTGTATAGAGATAGAGCTAACTGGTCAGCTCTGGGTGTCTCTGGTATATATCATGTTGTTGCTGTGTTATTGTGTCTCTGGGATTTACCTTGTTGTTGTTGCTAGTGTTGGTGTTATGTGATCATACAAGGGAGCATGTTGTGGACATGAACATGTTTATTAAGGACTGTGAGCGGACAGCGGCAGTGGTGTGTTAGTGTTCTGAAAACGCAATTTGGTGTGCTGTGTTAGTGGTGTGCTTTCGGTATGTCATAGACATCTTCGGTGTGGGGTGTGCTGAGTCCAGAAATGCCACAGAAGATAGTCGGCTGGCTGGATGGCTTGAAGATGAGGATGACGTGAGCAGTTTTTCATGGAAAAACTCTTGAGAGAGGGGCCCTTGTCACATATATTAAGGAGCCTAAACTAAATTTTAAACGAAAATGGTGTGAAGAGGACGACGTGAATTAACCGATGTATAAAGAAGAGGAAGAAGAGGCATTCGGTGAGGTGGAGAGAGATGATTGGTGGAGAAGCATTCGGCGAGGTGGAGAAGAGAAGACGACGACAAGGCTTACGTGGACTAACATCGAGGCTATAAAAGGGGGAGTGAGAGCGAGGCACTGGAGGGAACAGCAGTGAAGCGGAGGCTCCGGCAGGTTAGGGTCACATCGGCTGGAAGAGAGCGACGCCGACTACTGCTCCGGTGAGCTCGCGTTCTACGGCAACGCATCGTGGACTTCCTGCCGTGCCTGAGACCGTTCCAGGGAGTCAATAGAGTACGCTACCACCTGCTACGGCCAGGGATGTCTCCAGCGCTGTTGCAACCAATCCGGGTGGTGCCCCCAACCCTAACAACACTGGCGTCATCTCCACGGGCGCTTGGAGCTGGAGCTTATACGACGCAGCCAGCGACGCCGCCACCAAAACCAACACCGGCATTACCTCCACGGGCGCTTGGACCTAGATCTTGTACGATGCAGCCAGCGACGCCAGCTCAAGCACGGCGAACGCCGCCTCGACGCCGCCTACTGGATCCATACAACGCCGCAGCCACACCGAACCAACCGTGAGCACGAACGCCGACCGCTAATAGTAGAACAATAGTAGTATACGCTAGTAGCAGTGTACCCGGGTCATGTGTATTAATAGTCTTTGTGCTTTGTATTAGTTTTGTTAGGTTTGTGTTCAAGTGTGTGTACCACGTAGGGTGTATTAAATGTGCGTTTGTGTGTGTACACCCGTCGCCTAGTCCATTCTTTCGGTCCGAGTGTTCTCGGCGGAGATCCGTGACAGAGGTAACGATGTTGCGGACGCGGCCGCCCGAACGTATACGTACCGGGCACCTCATCGAGGCTCCTCCAGCTCAGAGATTAGGCAACCGCTTCTGCGGTTCAGGGAAATTCTGGAGTTCTGTTGCGCACGGCATCGGCTTTTCCCGGTTCGTATAAAGGCCTTAGTAAGGCCGATGAGCGAACTCTCAGGCGCCTGCACGCCAACAATTTGTTGTGTCCTGCAATAGCAAAACATATTGACCCCAAAATTGATGCGCGCTGCGCTCACTGTGAGGAAGCGTCCGATAATGTCCACATGGTTTGAGCCCTTCAGAAGAATTCTTCCCTTCCCCCAAACCCTTTCCCCTTCCCGAGAGGGATGGGAGGCAGCCCTGCTCAATCGCTCGTGGCTGGAGCCTCAAAGAGCTCTAGTCCGACTGGCGCGAGCAACGGCCTCGTCCAGCGCAGTCACGGACTATGGACCCCCAACCCCGTAATGTAAAGGGCGATTTTTGGCCTGCAAACGCAATTCACTGGATAAAGTTTTCCACCACCATTACCACCCAGGTGCGAACCAGACCGTGGCGGCCGCGTTTCAATGGTGGCGAAGCGCAATGGCGCCCGGGTGCTGTGCGATGTCAGCGCACGTTAAAGATCTCCAGGTGGTCGCAATTATTCCGCAGCCCTCACTACGGCGCCACTTCCTTTCTTCTCTCAGTACCTTTTTAACAGTTACCTTACAGCGCGGTTCAGGTGTTCACCGAGATGTGAGACCAATATTGCGCCTTTTTATTTCTCCCAAAATTAACTTTTCTGTGTGATCCAACCGAGTCTCGGCAACTGCACGGTCGAAAGCCAGCGTCTTTTTTTTTCAGATTGTGAAAAAAATGAAAATTGGCGTTAAGGAAAGGCAATAGCGCAGTAACTGTCTCAATAATCTCGGTGAACGGCATAAAAGCGCCGTAAGAAAGGGATAAAGGGAGGAGTGAAAGAATAAAGAAGAGTCGTTGAAGTTTAGAGCTCCGTAATAATTTAACTGCCTGAGGATCTTCACCATGCACTGACAACGCACGGCACACTGGCGCCTTTTCGTGTTTCTCCTCCATCGAGACGCGGCCTCCGGGGTCGGGTTCGAACCCCGGTACTGCGGCTCAGTAGCCGGGCGCTCTAACCACTGAGCCAGCGCGGCAGGCACAGATTCCTAAACAGTTTATGACAGTCCTTCTCGTTAATGACACATCATTTTCCGAAAGTGCCATCACCCAACTTAAGTTTTGGGGAGTCTCTCCATTCCACGGGCATGCAAACCAATATGTGCTGCAATTTCGACCTGTATCATGCGTGTTGGTCGGTGAGGTCCTATAGCCTTGAGAATTCCATGTCATGATCGACTGTGCTTGACCAAAGCGCCATTTTCCGCGCTGTCTTCAGTAAATAGATGCCACCCAAATACCACCTTCACGTACTGTCGCATTCGATCGCTTTTTTTTTCACCGGGTGTGTGGCTTGTAGAATGGTCGGATACGATTTTGTGACATGTTTCCGTGGAGTGTCGCATTATTGCTGTAAATATAAGCAGCAAGCAGCAGTACATCAAAGTATTCTCGAAAAGTATTTGGTCTTCTCCCACATTATATTCTTGTTCAGCGAATGTGAATGTTGGCTCGCTTGTCTCCATTGGCTTCGTCGCGCTTGATCGGTTGTTTATGGCTGTATTCCACAGGCTCCACTTAACCTTTTCTCTAGGCTTGAAGCAATGCGAGCTCAACTGAAAGAACGACTTGGCTGCTCAGGGTGTTCCTATGGCAGGTAATGGAGACACTTTTGGTGCTTCTTCCAACACATAACGCCAGATAAAAGCTTTTTTTCTTCTCCTTTTTCTCAGGCGTTGTTGCAATGCCCTCCGAAGCCGAAGAAAATCATTCGCAATTTTCCGCGATTCAGATGGCCTCATTTGAACGCGCCTTCGGCCGAGATGCTAGCGCCCGTTCCTACGCATTACCGGCCAACATCACTTATATCGCTCATCTTCCTGAGGGTGCAGAAAAGCGAAATCATGCCCTACTATGCATCAAATACCAATGGTGATCCGCATCTTGAGAATTAAAGCTGGTGGGACATAAAACGTAAGCCAATGACCCTTAGTGAGTGTAGTTCTCGATTTGTCGCTTCAAGCTTGTTGCAAAGCGTGCAAAGCATCTACCCTGTTCTCTTGTCTGTCAGTAGTTTCTAGATCGCACTACACAAGAAGCAGCTCTCTTTTTCAATGGTTACTTTCAGTCGCCTTATTCACATTTGGCGACGTTAGTTCGTCCGAGTCGAGCAAAAATGTGCGGGAGTTTTTTAATGCGACAGCACTAGAAAGGCCGTGTCGATAATTCATGGTGCGTTAGTGATGCAGCTCCGCGAGTTAAGAGAGCCCCACAAGGAAGGAGATAGAAGGAAGAAGAAAGATGCACGGAAGAAAAGAGAGAGGAAGAAGAAGGAAGACGTGTGGTACGTGGTCATGACAAGCATTGTCATTCGGCGTCACAACACCCCAAAACAAGACCGAAAGTAACGTCACCAAGAAGGAAGTGCCGACCGGTAGAAAGAGCGTGTGGCGGCCTATCTTGAGGCGGCGATCCGTGCTTGCGGCTTATCGTTAATTAACCCATCGATAGCATGGGAATTTTCTCGCTTCTTTTTGGTGACAGATGTCAGTTTTTACCTCGTCCACAGACGCTTTGTGCCGCATTTAAAATGCCTCATGCACATGTGTAGTCTTTTCACGTCCATTTCATTACCGATGCTTCCCTTACATAACATCGTGCTTCAAGCAGTCCGCCGCAACGCCTTCTTATTATTTACACCTTTTGAGGATCGCTGCTTTTTAGCTAATTTCAAGATGCTGCAATTTTTTGCTGCTGTACATTTCCTAGTACACGCATGCAGTCATACTGAGGTTCAAGTACAGAACAAAACGAACAAAGCAGTTTGCCTCCCTACTCGCTTCGGCTGTTCTGAACTCTCCTCCTTTAGCCAAATAATTCTGTGTTAAAAATGCATCTTGATCACATTGATTTAATGTCAATATTATTTTTCAATTTTTTGTCCCAGTGCTTAAACTGCAATACGAACACTTTCTAAGTAGGCTCGAAGTAATATTTTGACCATTCTTACAAATGCATCAAAAATACAATTTTTGTCCGCTTAATATATTCATTAAACATCAAAAAGGTTCTAAAATACACTATAAATGCAATAAAACATACAAATATATACATTAAATACACTAGTTTAAAAATAAGTGTACACTTTATACACCTAATATATTACAAATATTTTCACTTCGTCTCGGCTTAAAAAAGGTGTACTGGTCGGATAACACTGATAAATGTTATCAACAGCAGAAGTACAGAAGTAATGACTTAACCGGCAATAAGCATCAGGAGACAGACAATCCTAAAGAACACGAGTTGTCATCAAGAAGTCTCACAATGGAAGGTAAACTTACGGCACCTGAAAGGGAAATATGTCGCCACGCAGGAAAGACCGACGGAAAGTGACGCCAGCAAAGAGGAACTGCTCCGGCAAGCGCGACACTCTACATGACTTATATATGCCCCCCGAGAGGAGATGCATTATCTTGCCCGGTGAGGCGCTTTTTGCTCAAAGACTCTGGGCCCCCAAATTTTCGCACAAGTATCGGAGTGGTCGCTTTCAAATCTTTAGTCTATCTAGAACCAAACTGCTAGTCGAAACTTGCGTCAGGCACCGGCCAGGAGTCGAACCGTCAAGCAACAAATACATGACCGTCTAGGGAGCCGCTCGGCCATGCCAAGCGGGGTTTTTTTCGCTGGCATGTTCGGGGGCAGAGGTGCGCATGGTGCCGTTGCCGATTGAATGCCGTCACGCTGTGCCCACTTAATTTAAATAAGTGGTGATTGCCTTCCTGCTAGAATCTACTATAAACGAATGGAAGACAGAAAAGGGAGTGTTCACTGTTCCCGGAGCCCTCCACTATGACACGTCTTTCTTCCCTTCTTCTTTCAATTCTTTCTTTATCCCTTCCCTTACGGCGCGGTTCGGGTGTCCGCCGAGGTAAGAGAGACAGTTACTGCTTCACATTCTTTCCTCAAATAATAATAATAATAATAATTGGTTTCTGGGGAAAGGAAATGGCGCAGTATCCGTCTCATATATCGGCGGACACGTGAACCGCATCGTAAGGGAAGCGATAAAGGAGGGAGTGAAAGAAGAAAGGAAGAAAGAGGTGCCGTAGTGGAGGGCTCCGGAATAATTTCGACCACTTGGGGATCTTTAACGTGCACTGACATCGCACAGCACACGGGCGCCTTAGCGTTTTGCCTCCATAAAAACGAAGCCGCCGCGGTCGGGGTCGAACCCGGGAACTCCGCACTAGCAGCCGAGCGCGCTAACCATGGAGCTTCCTCAAAAACCAAATGCTGCGGTACTGAAAATTGAAATTTTGTTCCTCAGAAACCAAATTTAAATTTTCAGTACCGCAGCAAGAGTGAATAATTGCTGTGTTTATTCAAGCCTCTACTTCATGTTAGCGTGATCATAAATATGTAGGCTTAGGAACTGATATAATAAATTTATTCAAAATAGAGTAGTAATACATAAAGCTTCCTATCTTGACACTGATTACCTTATATATACATAAGCGAGTTCACTCAAAGAATATGAAGCGCTGGATGACAGAAACCTAAATAAAAGATCTTGAATAAAGACTTAAATTTCTATATTAGAATAAGCAAAAAGAAATCTGCTTGTCATATCTATTTTACGTTTGCCATCTCTGTGCCTTTCTACTTTTACCAGCTAAGCACATGTGTGACTCACTGCCTCTTTTTAATTATGGAAAATTAAAAGCAACGCTTGCTTTTTTTTTATTTGGTACGTTCATCACCTCTGGTAGGTGAGTCCTGTCAAATGGGGCAACTTTATGCATTAGCTAGAGTTAATGGGCATGATATATGTTCCAGTATGCGTTTTATTTACGCTCTAAATACTAGTATTCGATCAGAAGCTAGATAGCGGCCAGCTTCTGACTTTGCCGGTCTTTCTGAGTTCGCAAGGATGGATATTGTCTCGCTTTTTCTGCTTTCTGTGCTACTTTTTAGCGGAACAATTCCGTAAGTGCCGCATATATTATTCTCTGCAAAAGCCAAAATTTAGAACCATTTTGCTCTTCCCTTCCAGTTAAATTTATTTTGCGTTGGAATGCACTTAAGGAGTGTACGCATTGTGCAGTAATGCAGAACATGACTGTAGTCAGTATCGCCAAACGCATCAAACATTTCTTCGAAGCTGCGCCACATCGCAACGCAAAGCAACTGCATTATGTTTGATGAATCTCTAGTTGAGTGCCACGTTACTTGGGCATAAGTGCCAAATGCTATCCTGGAGTGGCTTGCTCGCTAAGAAGAATAATTTGCCTTCAAAAATTTAACACTTTAATTAAACAGTTACCTCTGTGACCTATTTTTTAGGCGTGACTTTCAAGAATTTTCGGAATGAACGAAAACGTCTTAGGGGTTTAACGTAAGGGTTTAAAGTTGTTATACCGACTAGGGTTGCGAAAACGTGTTCATTCTTTAATCTGAGGGGACACTGAAGCTTCGCCTTAAGTGTGGTCATTCTCTACTTAATATTCTTAGATTACGGTCAGTCCTCATACCACTACCAGTGCCGTGGCGCAGCGGTTACGCAATGCGCCATCGTACTGGCAGGTGTATGTTTTTATCACGGCCACCGGTACGTACTATGCGACCAATGTCGCGCTTCCAGAGACACCTCTCGCAACCAATCATTAATTTATCTGCCACCTGCCACGGTGGTCAGTTTGCTCACAATCCGGTGGGCACTCTGTGATGACGCCTCAATGTTACATGACCTAGGTGGTCAGACGCTCTTCTAGGTCACATGACACAAGACAAGGAGCACAAGACACGATAAAACAAGATTCTTGCTCGGGTTTGGAACGTCTGGAGTAGCGCTTTCGTGCTGAAACTTTAGCATATAACTAAGTCTGGCCGCTGTGATTGTACCAAGGCGATAACTTATTTCTGCTCAGAACAGAATTAGAATCAGCCGGAAAATTGCCTAACAGCGAGTCGGTTAACGACACCGACTACGCCAAAGAATTTTTTGCGGCACGAGCTCCTTAACGCTGTCACGCTAATAGGAGCCCAGCACAGTGAGTGCTGTTGAGAAGGAAAGTTACTAAGCGCCCCTTCCTCAGCGTTCCACTCAGAATGGCTGCTCGAAGCCGTCATGTGTAGCTGCGTGAGAAGTTCAAGACAAGCACAAGCTCTCAGTGTTCTTTATATTCTTTTGAGAACAATAAGGCTGAAGTTAACACTACAGAGAAATACTCTATACTGAGCGAGCTGATTGGTGTTCATTCTGACGACCAGTGCGAAATTCGGCAAGGGACCGAAAGAAAAGACAACACGTGCGCTGACTCACTGGTCGTCAGAATGGACACCAACCAACTCGCCCAGCATGGCATGCTTCTAAGTTATATTTGTAGTTCTTTGGGCTCTTTTCATGTACATCTTTTAATTTGTCTAACCCGGCGATTCTAGCCACTATCGTAGCAGTTTGCGAGTGTCATGAGAGGACGACTTCTTGGTACGTTTGTGCCCTGATTACGTCCAGACACTCTGCGGGTGCCTCCAGAAGTCTCCTGGGCATGCACCAATGATATGCCGCATTTTAACATCCTAGTGGCGGCGTCAGTTGCGCCTTTGCAATGAAGATCTGGGCGTTTACAAGGAACATCTGTGCGCAGGCTGGCGTCACCGAACGCTGCCAGCTGAATGGAACAATTCGACAGGGTACCTCACGGAGTTTCTTTGGAGGTTGGTGGTGTACACGCTACGTAAGACTGCAAACGCCAGGGTAAACGTTTGACCCTTGGCGGTCTGTGCACTGAGGAGAAGTACAGGCAGGTGTTGGAGCTAGGTCCGAAGTTCTGCCTTAAGCCGGAATTGAGTCCAGGTGACAGGCTGGACCCTCCCCGTATTATTGCTGGACAGGTGCCGAAGGAAAGGATGGCAAGGTTGCTAAGCGAGTTCTATGAGGTGGTAACCAGCAAGGAAAAAGTAAGGAAAGTGTCCCGTGAAACCTACAAACATGTGGTAAAGTATCCGGCCGAGGACAAGCTGACTCTGGTACTATGTGAAAAAGAGATATTTTTGGTTATTTTGTCTATTGAGCAATAACAGAAGAAACCTATTTCTGCAGTTCTGAAAAACATTAATAAAGTGCGTGTCGAACCAGTGTCATCAAATTGGAAAGTGGTCGCTTCGTTGAAAAGGCAAAAGCCTTGATAACTTGTGTGCGAGAGTAAAAGGCGCTAAGCAGCTACACTTGGAGTTATTATTCACAGCTAAAACGCACAAGCCGCATATTCCTTTCGGGGCGGTAGTATCTGAACGGTACACCTGGCAACTGAGCTATCAGGCATCCTGTTAAAGCACCTGAAATCTCTGAGGATCCAAGACCCCTTTCTGATCCCTAACTCGGCGTCGGTGGTGCAGTTTCTATCGGAATACAACCTCCTGGAAGTTATTCGACGCTTAGCGAGGACGTAAAAGACTTGCTTTGCTGCCTTCCGCATTTGGCGCCTAATGAAGTGTGTGGGAAAGTGCATCACTGAACACAGTGACGAACTCGTCTTCAGGAATGCCCGATGGGTCACCGCTGAAAGCTTCCTTGAACTTCTCTCATCATATCTGGTTTCAGCCTTGGTCACTGGGGCAACAAGGTCTTTGTCCGAAAGTAAAAAGTTTGCATCGTGTCTCGGGTTGTTTCGGTCCTCAGTGAGATCTTTCTGTCGAAGGTGGACCGGTTCCTGAACGGTGATTCTGGAGATATCACGGCAGGTGTCTTCAGGTACATGGACGACTACCTCGTCTTTATCAAGGAACTGGTCAGCATAAGCACGGCTCCCGATATCGTGAAGATTTTTAAGTAGAGGGGGCAGGGGCTAACCTTCACGTTTGAATTACCATTCGATGGACGAGTACGATTCGTGGACTTAGAGTTGAAGCTAGCCAAGCATCAAGTATGTTGGGTGTACGCACCTACGGCCGGCAAGCCCCTGCTTCCGTAGAAGTCGAATCACTCCAAACCGGTGAAAAATGGGATAGCTTTGTCTTGCGTGTCAGCAGCACTGAGGATATCTTGCCAACACAGGGTACAAGATGTTTTCTTGGACAGGTGAGCAGGTTTCCTGAAGCGGGCATTACAACGACGAACCTCGCCCTGTTAGGTGAAAGGCTTTTGCTGAAGCTGAAGAGAAAGTCGGCCCCTGCGTCCCAACAAGTGGAACAAGATTCAGCGCGAAAAAAAAATCGTCTGCATGCCATGCATACACGGTCTTTTACATCGCCTAAGACAGTGCAGGTCGTGTTCTCCGCCGGCAAGAAGGTCGCTGAAGTTTGTGGGGCAGTAAGGAGGAGGCTGGACCAGCCCTTCTCCCAAGGTAGCTGCCAATGCGCGGTAGCGCACGCGGACAAATTCACCGACTACAAAAAAAGGAGTCGTGTACAGCGTGCCGTTGCCTTGAAGGAGTTTTTACTGTCGGCAGATGAGAAGATGCTTGAATGTGACGCTTAAAAAGCACCAGGATTCCTTGAAGGACAAAAAAAGTATTTCGTCCAACCACGTACTTCCTTACCGTGACTCCAAGAAGCGAACCAAGCGGACTTCCCCCCCCCCCTTCCCCCTCAGACCTTCCCAATACCTCAGTACCTTAGAGTAGACACAATCAAATTTCCACGGAAATCTTCGAAGCTTATGTCATCGTACCGCAATGCGCGGCGCAACCTTCGGTCGCCCTGCAAGATAATGAGTTATCATTGTTTGATGAGTGCCTCCAATAGCGTGGATTAAAGATGTTTTCTTTCCTTTTTGTCTTGTAGAATATTTTTGTCATAAATATTCAGGTGTTAGCGCACGTGTTGTCTCTTCTTTCTCTTCCTTGCGACTTCCTTGTCGACGGACGGACGGACGCACGGACGGACGGATGGTTGGAGAGGACTTCATACTTTTACCCTCAAAATGCCCTGTTTCATTATAACGGGATCTCTTAGCCCCTTCGCCTAACACTACGGTGGGGCCACCTACTGATAAAAACTGCAACAATGTGTTGTGATTGGAGGAGACTCCTGTTTTGCTTTCCTTCGTTTCATGCATTTGACAAAGATATTGCAGCTTTTTCTTGTTCGCGGGAGAAATGACACCGCTAAAATCACGTGACAGCTCCAACTTTAAATGGTGGGTTCAAGGGCTAATCCGAGAAGGAGTCTGCACTTTAGATGACGTTTTTTAAACTATATGCAATAACCACTAGGAGCCGGAAAAAAGCTAGCAGTTTTCCCGACTGTGAATTTAGAGTACTAGTGCGGCCTGTCACTTCATTTAGCGTTCATTTTTATTTTTCGGCTCCGTTTAGTCGTGAAATACATAACTAGTCTTATCTTTGGGTTTCCATACTAAGCTTAACACATACACGTCACATTTCACGGTGGCAAGAAATGAATCGATACCATTTTTTTCTGTATAATACCTTCGGATTTTGTACGCAAGTGCAGCCGAGAAAGCATTGCATGATTTACTTCGTGCAAGAAAGCAACCTCTTCGTACCTTCCTTAATTACCGTAGGGCACGAAACGAAAGCATGCCGCTTTGCACATATTATATAGCTATATCGTTTCGATGCATGAACGTGTGTCCCTGGGCATGTTCTTTCAGTGAAGCCAAAGGGGCACCTCTTTTCCCAGCACGTAATATATGCCTGCAAGTGGTAAGTCTGGCCGATTGCAATATACTGTGTGCACCGCAATTTTTTCCTCTTTAGACCGGAACATCAAAAGAGGAAGCTAGGCATAGGTAAAAACAAGATGTATGCGCTAAGACACAAGCAGGGCAATATCATTAGCAATATGGATAAGATAGTTAATGTAGCCGATGAGTTCTACACAACTCAAAACGTTTATGAAAGAGACAATAGCTCAAAGCAATGCATCATCCCGCCAGTAACAAAAGAGGAAGTAAAGAAAGCCTTAGGAGCAACGGAAAGGGTAAAAGCAGCTTGTGAGGATCACGTAACAGCAGATATCAGAAGGATGTAGGAGAGACTGTGCTAGAAAGACTAGCTACCCTCTATGCGCAAAGCCTTACGACCTCGATCATACCAGAAAGTTGACAGAACGCACACATTATCTTAATTCATATGAAAAGAGATGTCAAAGACTTGAAAATTTACAGGCCGACCAGCTTGCTGTCCGTTGCCTACAATCTATTTACTAAGGTAATCGCTAATAGATATCGGGCAACCTTAGACTTTAATCAACAAAATGATCAGGCAGCCTTTCTTAAGAGACATTCCCCAATAGATCATATTCATGCTATCAGTCAGGTAATAGATAAATGCAGCGAATATAACCAACCCCTATAAATAGCCTTCATTGATTACGAGAAAGCATTCGACTCAGTGGAAACCTCAGCAGTCATACAGGCATTGCGTAATCAGGGGGTAGAAGAGCCTTATGTCAAAATACTGGAAGATATATATAGCAACTGCACAGCTACTATAGTCTTACATAAAGTCAGCAATAAAATTCCAATAAGGAAGGGCGTCAGGCAAAGAGACACGATCTCGCCAATGCTGTTCACCGCATGTTTACAGGAGGTATTCTGAGGCCTGAATGGGAACAGTTGCGAATATGTGTTACTGGAGCATACCTAAATAATCTGCGATTCGCTGATGACATTCCCTTCCTCAGTCACTCAGGAGGTCAGCTGGAAAACATGATCAATGAGTTACACAAACAAAGCAGAACGGTGGGTCTAAAAATTAACATGCAGAAAACGAAAGTAACGTTCAACAGTCTAACAAGAGAACGGCAGCTCACAATTGGCAGCGAGGTGCTGGAAGTGGAACAGAAATATGTCTACTTAGGGCAGGTAGCGACAGCTGATGCGGATCATGAGAGGGAAATAACTAGAAGGAAAAGAATGGGGTGGAGCTCATATGGCAGGTTCTATCAGACCATGAATAGCAAGTTACCAATATCCGTCAAGAGAAAAGTGTACAACAGCTGTATCTTAACGGTACTTACCTAGGGGGCAGAAACGTGGAGGATAAGGAAACGGGTTCACATTAAGTTAACGGCAACACAGCGAGCCGTGGAAAGAAAAATGTTAGGTGTAGCAATAAGAGTCAGGCCGGAAGCGGGCAGAGTGGGTGAGGGAACAAAAGCGTGTTAATGACATCCTAGTCGAAACCAAGAATAAGAAATGGGCTGAGGGAAGGGGTTGTAATCCGAAGGCAAGATAACCGCTCGTCCTTAAAGGTACCGGAGTGTATCTCAAGAGATGGCAAGCGTAGCAAGGGACGGCAGAAGGTTGGGTGGGCGGATGAGATTAAGAAGTTTGCAGGGATAGGGTGGATGCAGTTTGCAAAGAACAGGGTTAATTGGAGAGAAATGAAACAGGCCTTTCCCTGCAGTGGGTGTAGCCAAGATGATGATTATGATGATGATCGAAAGATAACTTCATATATTTCGAAGAATAACACGAATACGCGCGATGTACTGCGCTCAAAAATTAGGGGGACGCTTATCTTCGCTTTAAGCGAAGACACGATAGCGCCTTCTCCCTTTTCGTCGTTATTCCTTTCCCATTTCTCACCGTTTACTAATGCACAATCACATTACAGATCGCAGTCATCTATTACAGCTACAATTGCCGATCACATTACCAATTACCAGTCACTATCTAGGTTACCCTGCACGACATACTTGGACACTACAAACTCGTACACATGCACACCATTTGTTTCAGTATACACTGAAGCACCATAACACCGCGTTTTTATACCGTGCAATTTCTGCGCCTAATTACCATTTATAATTAGTTCGAAAGCACTAATCCGGACGTTCCAAGTCAATCAAAATCGTCTCTTGGCGATGTTTCTGCGCCAGAAGAATTAGAAAGAAAAATCACATTAACATCCACGACTAGGATTCGAACCAACGGTGGTGCAAACAGACCAGCTTCAAAGGCCCCTGCGCGAGAGCCCATATGATATTGCCGCATTGTTTTATTCCACATGGTATTTACTACACGAGATTATGTATGTACAGGAAGGCGATATATACAGATTATTCACAATGCATGCAGCTAGTGACGGCACTGCGCTAGCTATAGTCAGAAAATATTGCGGAAAAGATAATCACCGCATCAAGAGCCGAAACCAGCCTGTAGAAAGTCCCTCTCGCCATTAGTGTCCCCGAGTTGGAGCATCATTCGACTGAAATGGCTTCTTGCTGATACAAGAGGTCCAGCATGCGCGTTTTCCACAGGCTATGAAGTGCAATGAGAAAGAATATGTCACATGGTTCGTAATCACATTGAGTATTCGCAAGGTAACGAACACTGTAGGCATTTAAAAGCCTTTCTTAAGCGTCCTCTGCAGCACATCTCAAAATAAAATCGCACTCTTGCAGTTCATAAAACTGAGTTCAATGGTTTAGGGTACACTGCACAGGCAGCAGTTAATAGAAGGCACAAAAATCAGTGCGAAACAGATTTGTGCTACGTAGAAGATGATGAGCGGACGGTGCCGCGGAACGGAGCAGATGGATGTTGACGAAGACGACGCTCTGCAATGCGCAGCGCGACAGTGTGGTAGGCGTATTAGACTGCGGCGATAGCCAAAAAAAGTGGCTTCTTAACAAAAAACATCTCTAGGCTATCGCCGAAGTCGAATACACCACGTGTTCAACTGCCCCACACTCTTGCGCTATGCATTGCAGAGCGTCGTCTTCATCAACTTGCATCTGCTCCGCCCCTCGGCACTGCCCGCTCATCGTCATCTTCTACGTAGCGAAAATCCATGGTTTCGCACTGATTCGAATGCGGTAAACATTCTCGGCAGCTTTTGCCTTTTTCAATTACTATAAGACCCGTGCAGATTTCAAACACACGATACTAAGTCATACACCCTACAATCAGTTCACTAGGTGCCCCTGTAACGAAGACGCCGTCCCTTTCGGTAGCGTTTAACAATGTTCTCCGCAACAAAGGTTTAATCGGCCTCTGGCCGAGGCACCGCCTAGGATATCGACGGCAGTAATGATTATCGCATTAGGCGCCTCTGTTTTCCAACCGGTAACCTCGCCGTAGACTCCCTTTTCCTGCATGCCGACCTCGCCGGACGCCCGTACCGTGCACAAAATTCAAGGACGCCTTGTTGAGTGTTGTAGATTTAAAGGAAATCGCTTCCATCGGACTATTCCAGATATCGCATCTCTGGATGGTGCACTGCAAACCGGCACAGTTTAAAAAGAAAAGCTCGCCAAATGTGGCAAGGCACTTCTGATGTACGGAAAAGTCAAGTCAATTTCTGGAGAAAACTGTCGTGCTGAAGACATGGCGTAAAAGTGGACTGTCAGCCGGCATGTTACTTCGTCACTCGCTGAAGGGGTCAACGTTGCCGACGTTCCACGTCTGCTGGCTGTGTGTGGCATGCAGAGACTTATCCATGGACGCCCACCCCTCTGTCTTCACTGCAATCGTGCTGGACACATTCTGCTCATTGTCGAACACCGCGCTGTGAATATTGCCAGCGTTTCGGCCGCACAGCCGAGGAATGTGTGGTGACACATGCGGCGAAGTTGCGGCATCGAGTACGGCCCCCCCGATGACGCATTGCAAGAGCATATCATGGACGCATGGAAGAACTCGACGCGACTGGAGATCTTCCTACCGCCGTCTCGCCGAGTCGTCTAGTGTCACTCCACCGGCTGTTGACGAACGACAGGAACCTATAGCGTCTGACGGAGAGGAGGACGATGATGCAGTGCAGGTCTTGGAGGAGGCGCAGTGTCCAGCTGCTGGTGAAGAATAAGTCATTGTGTCTGAAGACCATGCGTTTGCCGCTACGTACAGTCTTGAGCAAAAGTGGTATACAACAAGCAGCTGGTGGCGGAGCTCTTCCAAACAGCATCGAAACGCCATCTATCGACAACGACAGGGCCGAGACAGCTCACGGAGGACTCTGTAGGCATATCAGTTTGCTCATTTCAATGTGTCGCGGTGTTTTTCGGTGAAATGCCGAGCGGTACCGCAGAAGTGCCGCACCTGTTAACGTTGAGTTAAAACTGGACACCACACACATGGCCTTTTGTTCGTCGCCCTAGCGTGGCGCGAATGGCCATTACGCGAGCGATATCAAGCGCGGCGGGCGCTGGTCATGCGTCGCTCGGCTTGCCGTATCTCGATCATGCAGTGAGAACAAAATACGAAATGAACACGCAACCCACACGTGTCACATATATTATGGAGCCTAAATTAAATTTTAAAGGAAAGAGGTGTGAAGACGACGAAGTGTATTAACCGAAGAATAAAGAAGAGGAAGAAGAAGCATTCGGTGAGGTGGAGAGAGATGATTGGTGGAGAAGAGAAGAAGACAAGCTTACGTGGACTAACACCGATGCTAGAAAAGGGCGAGTGAGGGCGAGGCACTGGGGTGAACAGCAGGGAAGCCGAGGCTCCGGCGGGTCAGGGTCACTTTGGCTGGAAGAGAGCGACGCCGGCTACTGCTCCGGTGAGCTCGCGTTCTACGACTTCGCATCGTAGACTCCTGCCGTGCCTGAGCCCGTTCCGGGGAATCAACGGAGGACGCTACCACCTGCTACGGCCAGGGGTATCTCCAGCGCTGTTGCCACCAATCCGCGTGGTGCCCCCAAAGCGAACAACACCGGCATCACCTCCAAGGGCGCTTGGACGTGAAGCTTGTACGACGCAGCCAGCGACGCCAGCCCGAGCACGTCGAACGACGCCTCGACGCCGCCTACTGGATCCATACAACGCCGCAGCCACACCGAACCAACCGTGAGCATGAACGCCGACCGCTAATAGTAGAACACTAGTAATAGACGCTAGTAGCAGTGTGCCCGGGTCGCGTGTATTTATAGTCTTTGTGTTTTGTGTTAGTTTTGTTAGTTTTGTGTTCTAGTGTGTGTGCCACGTAGGGTGTATTAAATGTGCTTTTGTGTGGGTACACCCGTCGCCTAGTCCATTCTTTCGGTCCGAGTGTTCTTCGGAGAGATCCGTGAGAAAGATAAATGACGAGCCTGCCAGGATTAATTTTCTTTTTTCTTTTTGCTTTGTCTCGGATCTTTCCGATCTCTCCACGGCAGAAAGGATGGATTTGGCGAGAACGTTAGAACTGGCGCTCAAGCTAGGGTTAAGCAAGGAAGAGGCGATACATCTCTATAAGGAGGAGGGAAAGAGGCAAGGAAAGGAAAGGGCGCAAGCACGCGCAGACACTCGCGAAGCAGAAGGGCGCGAGTCGAAAAGAGCTCGCGAGGCAGAAGAGCGAGAAGAGAAAAGAGATCGCGAGGCAGAAGAACAGGAGAAAAGAAGGACATAACGGGAGAAACAGTTTATTTTGTGGAAACAGGCGCTTGTCGCGGGAGGATATGATGAAATCACGGACAATGATCAGCGGTTCTTAGCGGGTACAGAATCTCCCAGACCGGCCAGAGTTTGGTCAAGAAAGCTAATGGCTCCTTTCGATTACAAGAGAGATGATTTGGATGCATATCTGCAACGATTCAAGCGGATTGCTTTGGGGCAAGGCTTGTAGCGCAGCGAATGGGCCACGGCATTGAGCATGTGTTTAGTCGGAGAGGCGCTGAATGTGTTTGGAACGATGCCTGCTGCTGATTCCATGGACTACGAAAACGTCAAAAAGGCACTCCTCCAAAGATTCAGGCTTACGGCAGAGGATTTTCGCGAGAGATTTCGCACCGCGAAACCTGAGGATTCGGAAACCGCGAAGCAGTTTTCCTGCAGGCTGACCAACTATTTTGATAGGTGGCTTGATATGTCAAACACAGAAAAGAGTTTTGAAGGTGTGCATGACAAGCTGGTCACAGAGCAATTCATAGCGTGTTGCAGCTCAAAGCTGGCGCTATTCCTGAAAGAAAGTTGCGTTCGTTGGAAGAGTTCTCCGACACTGCAGACCAATTCCTCGAGGCTCAAGGGTTAAGAAATTTTTGTAAGACAAAGGAGGAAACCCAAGAGACCTTAGAGGCAGATGCGGTAAGACCAAGATCATTTGGCGGTGCATCTAAGGCGCCAGTAAGGTGTTTTCTCTGCGGCAAGGTGGGACACCGTGCAGCTTACTGTCGGACTAGTAGCGCTGCCCAGAAAACACGGGTTGTGTGTCAAGGTTGTAAGAGGAGGGGTCATACTCTGGATGAATGCCGATACAGAACTCAGGACCCAGCTTCATGCGTTGTCGAATCTAGGACAGAACTTGTCACGTCACCCGAAGTTCCACAGCTTAAAGGAGAGAAAACGCCGCTGGAAAATGAGGCAGTGAGTGGAACACCAAAGTCGAAAGCAGCAATGCCAGTGGTGGTTGGGCAAATAGAAGACCGTCCTATATTGGTGCTTAGAGACAGCGGAGCCAACACAGTCTTGGTTCGTAGAAGGCTGGTGAGGGACGAGGATCTTACAGGGGAAGCGTCGGGCGCCACCCTTGTAGATAGCACAGTGAGGTACCTTCCTGAAGCGAGGATTCTAGTGTCCACGCCTTATTATACTGGACAGGTAGTGGCAGAATGCGTAGACCAAACCATTTACGATCTCATCTTGGGAAACATTACGGGTTCAAGAAGTGTCGAAGACCCCTATCCCGAGTGAAGGATGCTCGACGTTGAACATCCAAAGGAGGAAAGGCCCGCGACAGCTCAGACGGGTGCAGTCAGTTTCTCGTCGGCAGTGGAGACAAGAGCTGAAGCAACAGCCCGAGAAACGCAGCGTCCGCTCTCTACTCCTGTTGCGGTGTGAATGAGCGTAACACCGGGCGAGATTGCAATTAGGCAAAAAGAAGACCCGAGCCTAAAGACCTGCTTCGAAAGAGTCGGGGAACAAGTAAAAAGACAGAAGAGTCGCACATCCTTCGAATATCAATTGGTAAATGGTCTTCTGCACAGGGAATGCATATTTAGTTCAGAAAGGCGTGTCCAACAGCTGGTGTTACCGAGAGACATGCGAGAGACCGTGCTACGCTCAGGACATGACGCCATTATGGCCGGACACCAGGGTGTTCAAAAAACGGTGTCTAGGATCACCTAGGAGTTTTTTAGGCCGGGTGTTCAGAGTGACGTTAAGCGCTTTGTTCGCTCATGTGATCTGTGCCAGCGCACAGTTCCGAAGGGAAGAGTTGATCCCGTACCTCAGGGCATGATTCCAGCCGTCGATCTACCGTTTCAGCGAGTAGCTATTGACATTGTGGGGCCAATCTCTCCAGTATCCGCCAAAGGCAATGGATATGTGCTTACTATAGTTGACGTGGCCACTCGTTATCCTGACGCTATTCCACTGAGAACTATTGACAGTATCCAAGTGGCGGAGGGTGTTGTGGAAATGTTTTCGCTTAATGGGTTCCCGAGGGTAATTTTGAGTGACCCGGTCTTGATCTTCACATCGGAGCTAATGAAGGAGGTAAACCATCTTCTTTCAGTAAGACAGTTACTGACGACACCTTACCATCCCATGTGTAATGGGTTTGTAGAGCGGTTCAACGGCGCCCTCAAAAATATGATCAAGAAAATGTGCCAGGAGAGACCTAATGATTGGGATAGATATCTCCCAGCTCTTTTGTTCACTTACCACGAAGTACCACAAACGAGTCTTGGTTTCTCGCCTTTCTAGATGCTATATGGGAGAACGGTTAGAAGTCCACTTGCAATACTCAAGGAGCTGTGGACTAGTAAAGAGATTGAATCAGATTTCAAGACCACATACACGTATGTTCTTGAGTTGCGGGACAGGTTTGAAGGAAACTTGTAGGCTTGCGCATCAAGGCCAGGAAAAGAAGCGTGAACGCCATAAGGGATATTATGAAAAGAAAGCAATTCACAGGAAGCTGGATCCGGGCGACAGGGTTCTCGTCCTGCTACCCACGGATCATAAGTTACTGATGCAGTGGAAGGGCCCGTACCTTGTGACGCGGAAGAAAAACGACATGGATTATTAGGTATTGATAGATGGCACTAAGAGGGTTTTCCATGTTAATATGTTGAAGAAATATGAAGAACGAGGTCCCGTACGGTGGTGCGCCCCCAGGGCAGCTTGTTAGGTAGTGGCCGAGGTAACAGGTGACGTTGCCGAGGCGCCCACGTTCTGTGGGAAGAAAAACGGAGGAGGGGATGAGGTACTGAAGAAGCCCAATTTGAATGCAGATAGATAATTACAGCTCTAATCGAAATCAAGGGGGAGACGTTTTCGGATGGGCCAGGCAAAACGGAGGTCATATGTTGCAAATTAGACTTGTATACAGATAGAGTTAACTGAACAGCTCTAGGTATCTCTGGGATGTATCTTATTGTTGTTGTTGTGGTAATGCATCTCTGGTATTTATCTTGCTGTTGTTGCTATTGTTGGTGTTATGGGATTATACAAGGGAGTGTGTTGTGAACACGAACATGTATTTAAGGGCTCTGTGCGGACAGCTGCAGTGGTGTTAGAGTTCTGAACACGAAATTTTATTTTGTGTGCTATGTTCGTGGTGTGCTTTTGGTGTGTGATGGACATCGGCGGGGTTTAGTGTGCTGGGTCCAGAATCGCCACAGAAGATAGTCGGTTGGCTGGATGGCTTGGAGATAAGGATGACGTGAGCAGTTTTTCATGGAAAAACTCTTGAGAGAGGGGGCCATTGTCACATATATTAAGGAGACTAAATTAAATTTTGAAGGAAAGAGGTGTGAAGACGACGAAGTGGATTAACCGAAGAATAAAGAAGAGGAACAAGAAGCATTCGGTGAGGTGGAGAGATGATTGGTGGAGAAGAGAAGAAGACAAGACTTACGTGGACTAACACCGAGGCTATAAAACGGCGAGTGAGAGCCAGGCACTGGGGGGAATAGCAGAGAAGCCGAGGCTCCGGCGGGTCAGGGTCACTTTGGCTGGAAGAGAGCGACGCCGGCCTCTGCTCCGGTGAGCTCGCGTTCTGCGACTTCGCATCGTAGACTGCTGCCGTGCCTGAGCCCGTTCCGGGGAATCAACGGGGGACGCTACCACCTGCTACGGCCAGGGGTATCTCCAATGCTGTTGCCACCCATCCGGGTGGTGCCCCCAACCCTAACAACACTGGCGTCATCTCCACGGGCGCTTGGAGCTGGAGCTTATACGACGCAGGCAGCGACGCCGCCACCAAAACCAACACCGCCATTACCTCCACGGGCGCTTGGACCTAGATCTTGTACGATGCAGCCAGCGACGCCAGCTCAAGCACGGCGAACGCCGCCTCGACGCCGCCTACTGGATCCATACAACGCCGCAGCCACACCGAACCAACCGTGAGCACGAACGCCGACCGCTAATAGTAGAACACTAGTAGTAGACGCTAGTAGTAGTGTGCCCGGGTCGTGTGTATTTATAGTATTTGTGTTTTGTGTTAGTTTTGTTCGTTTTCTGTTCTAGTGTGTGTGCCACGTCGGGTGTATTAAATGTGCGTTAGTGCGGATACACCCGTCGCCTAGTCCATTCTTTCGGTCCGAGTGTTCTCCGGAGAGATCCCTGACAACAAGACTTCTATCGCGTCGAAGCGTTTAGGTGAGAAGGAGCGCGAAGCATCGAGCTGATCTAACATGCTTGCCGATCAAATTGGGCAATGCCATTACTGTCTCGATCCTAGATGGCTCTTGCTGGATGGCACTGCAATGCAGTTTTTCCGAGCTCCGCCTGAGGCTGCGTGTCGTATACCACTGTTGCTCGCGACTGCACGTAACTCCTGTGCCGATCCCTGACCAGTAGCTTCAGAAAGAGGCCCCTCCACCAGTGGATGATGGACTTACTGCTGCTGACAAGCCTCTCAAGAAGCGCCGCGCTTCGTGCGCCTCTCAGTCAAGCGACGAGGATGATAAAGCTGGTAGCAAGCACCGTCGTCGCCGTCGAGCGTGGAAGGATAAGGGGAAGTGCCGGCGTTCGTGCTCCAGTAGGCCTGGTGGTGGCTCAGAAGCGGTTTCGACGTCTGCTGACGGGCTGGTGGAACTGTATATATAGACAGAATTATGTCCAGCCATCATGGAGTTCTCTGAAGAGGTAATATTCCCGACGATTATTTTCCGTGGCCTTGGGTTTCGCCAGACGCAGATACAACTTCGCCGACTTGTGCACAGCAGGCGTCTAGATGTTGTGGACGTCCAAGACACAAAGATTGACAGTGAAGAGGAGACCAAAGGGGCACTACAGCCCTTTCTGGCAGTCTTTGACGCCCTTGTGACACATGCTGTCGGCTTGTCAGACTGCCCTTCAATTGGCAGTTGTAGTGACAGCCTGAGAGACACATCTGACGAGCTCCCGTGCTTCCTTCTGCAGGTTAGTACTGATCGCCCTTGCCAAGCTGCACGAACCGCCCGACATCCGCCTACAAAGCAGCACGTGCCCTTACGCACGATAATCGACCTAATCGGAGGCAACCGGCGCCAGGAGGCGTAATTCGTCAGCGGCGCTCGTGATCGTCAGCATTGGATACGGTGGGAAGCCAAAGACTACATGAGGAGCGTTCGCTGGCCGGCCTGGACACTTGGCAGCAGCAACGACATCCTGAGAGACACATCGAACGAGCTCTCCTGCTCCCTACTGCACGTTAGTACTAGTACATGTAGTTTTTCTTTTTTTGTCGCTGCTCCTGCGAGGTTCACGTGCACTATTTGTGTAGCGAAATTGAAAGAGGAATTCCGTAATGAGATCGTGAAGATTAAGGAAGAATTACAAAGAGAACTGAAAACTTCACTTGAAACTAGCGAGCGCGGCCTGCGGAAGGAAATGCGGGAGGTAAAAAAAATAATAAACGGAGCTGACCAGCAGCATCGAGTATACACAGAATGACTTTGAGCAATTGCAGGAAAAGCTGGATCTTGGAAAAGGAAAAAACTCAAATCTAATGAGCGAAAATCAGGAGCTCGGTTCCCGATGTGCTGCCTTGGAAAAAAATCTCGGGACCTTGAGATACGACTGGTGCAAACTGAACAATACTCTCGAAACATGAACATTGAAATCAAAAGTGTCCCAGAAAATGAGGATGAAAATATCGCTTTGATCCTGTCAACACTTGGGGATGCAGCTAACGAACCTATAACTAGCTTGGATGTTGAAGCTGCTCACGGTGTTCCCACTCGCAGCTCTGGCAAATCTAACATTGTGGTCAGATTCAAGTCTAAGTCAAAACGTGATGTCATGCTGGGAAAAAATGAAAAAAAATGCGACTGACTGTTGAGGACGTCTGACTTGAAGGTATGGATTCAATATATGTAAATAAGCACCTAACACCAGAAAATAAAAACCTGCTTGAAGCCGCATGTACAAAGAAAAAGTAAATAGCCTGGAACATGTGTGGACGAGAAATGGTGCTATCTGCGCACGCCAGACCGATGAGTCTAAAGTGATTCGGCTATATCTACAAGATAATTTGTCAAAAATTACGCAGTGAATGCCATCGATCATCACACGCACTTTTACCCGTTTCTTTCACTTCTATGGAAGAGACGCCACTCCTCACACCCCCCGTCATCCCACAAAACGAAACAGATAGCTTTTGCAAATGTAAATGCGCGAAGTATACTTAATAAACTTGAGTCACTAGAATCTCTTCTTATCGGCCTCGAACCTGACTTCATAGCGATTACAGAAACTTGGCTCACTGGCGATATCAGTGACAAAGAAATTGCCCCACCAAACTATGCTATCGTGCGCAAAGACAGGATAACACGTGGAGGAGGAGTGGCTATACTAATAAACAAAAAAATTCCGTTCGAAATCTTACCAGAAGTTCAGGGTGCCGAGGCACTCTTTTGTAAGTTGTTATTTGGAACGAACACTGTCACTGTAGGTTGTGTTTACCACAGTCCTTCGGCAGATCAGCCTGCATTGGTCTCGCTGTATGAATATATGCAACAATATGTTCTAAAATCCAGACTGATCCTTCTTGGGGACTTCAACCTACCAGATATAGATTGGCAAAGCATGTCGTACCACTCACCGTGTTCTGAAACTCTCTTTGATATTATGTTTAGTTTTGACTTGTTCCAAGTTATCAACGAGCCTACACGTGTTCAAGGTAGTGCATCTAACATTCTTGACCTCATCTTCCTCAGCAATCACTTTGCGATCGATCAAACCAACTTAGCAGTCCTCGATGGCATATCAGATCATAAGCTAACATTGTGCACCACACCCATTCAAGCAACAGCAGCTCGTACTATCTCGAAAACTACTTACCCAGACTTCACAAACGCTGATGATTCAAGCATACTTATTTACCTAATTTCGGAGTACGAATCGTTTGAAAAACTCGCTAATTACCAAGGTACAAATATAGATACGCTGTGGGGAAGCTTCAAGGCCATTGTATCGCACTGCATCAAAAACTTTGTACCATTGAAGACCAAACGAACAAATACGCGTAACCCTTGGATAACACGCGATATCATTCATGGGAAACGCAAAGTAAAACGACTAAGGAAATCACTAAAATCAAAAAATGACTCTCAGGTAAAACATAAGCTCGCGAACGCCATCCGTGAAATGAAAGCAAAAATTATGGCAGCGAAAACAAACTACTTCTCAGTTACGCTTCCTAATTTTTTAAAACACTCCCCTGGAAAATTTTGGAAATACCTCAGCCCCAAAACAAAAGAAGACACCTTCAATTGGCAAGGACAAAATCAAAATTTTGCAAATTCTTTACATACATACTTCCAATCTGTGTTCACAGTTGACGATGGCTGCACACCGGAGAGTATTCAGCGCATTCAAACACCGCTAGACATGCCAACAATAACTGAGACAGGCGTTCTCAACCTACTATTATCAATAGACACAAAAAAAGCAAATGGTCCTGATAATATTCCAAACACTTTTTTGCAAAGATATGCTGAAGTCAACGCGAAATATTTACATTTATTGTTCAATAAATCTTTATCAACCTGTAGTCTAGCTAATGAAAGGAAAATAGCGAAAGTTATTCCTATACACAAAACCGGAAGCAAAGATGACGTTTCAAATTATAGACCAATATCACTAACGTGCACGGTAGGAAAATTATTGGAATACATCATACTAAAGCATATCACCAGTTATGTTAACCAAGAAAACATTTTATCGCCTGTTCAACATGGATTTCGAAGGGGACTTTCAACTATCACCCAATTACTCGAACTAACACATGATTTGTTCCAGAGCATTGATAACCAAAAGCAAGTTGACTTGATTGCACTTGATTTCTCTAAGGCGTTTGACAGAGTAAGCCATAAAAAACTAATTAGCAAACTTAGATCAACTTTAGGTAACGGCCCTATTATCAACTGGATCGAGGACTACTTAACTAACCGATCTCAGTATGTTGTAGTTAACAATGAAATTTCTTCTACTGCGCTCGTTACGTCGGGAGTACCCCAAGGGTGCGTCCTTGCTCCACTTTTATTTCTTATCTTCATTAATGATCTGCCCTCTAACATACAAGTTAAAATTAAACTTTTTGCCGATGACTGCATACTTTACAACGAAATTAACACTGTAAATGACCACGATGATTTAAACAGCGCCCTTCATGAAGTGGTAATATGGTGTCACAAATGGCAAATGGAATTGAACATTAAAAAAACAGCCTTCTTATGTGTAACCCGTAACAAACAAAGGTCCGAATATGTGTAGAGCATCAATAACATACCGCTCACCCGAGTTCACGAACACAAATACCTTGGATTAATCATTTCACATGATCTAAGATGGGAATCACATATTAACAGTATAGTATCATCTGCTTTAAAACGATTGTTCTTCCTTAGAAGACGGCTTCGAGAAGCGCCACCGGAGACCAAACTGTTAGCATATAACACATTTATACGATCAGTTCTCGAATATGGAAACACGATTTGGTTTCCCTACACACAACAGCTCATTAACAAACTAGAATGAGTACAGAGAAAGGCAATTAGATTTATCTTTAACAAATACAGGACCAGTGATTCACCATCCCAACTACTAAACCAAGCATGTATTCTTACTTTACAGAAACGCGCCAGACTAGCACGACTAAAATTATTGTTCCAATTAGTTCATAACTCGTTAAACATAGACACTTCGTTATATATATCTGTAGATGAATCGAGACCATCCCGGCATAAGCACCCATTAACCCTTAGAGAGTACGCATTCCGAACCGACTGTTTCAGATATTCATTTTTTCCGCTTGCCATAAAAGATTGGAATAGTTTGAACCCCTCTATCACTACTAATACATCTTTGCAGAAATTTGTAACTGTGGTAGAAGAACAGTTGCGCGATAATTAAAATAGATAAATAAATAATAATTATACAAGTACAACAGACCGCTCGTATCACTGCATATAACAGCATCTGTATGAACATTCTACTTACAATGTATAAAATTGCACCCTTTTCTGTGAAATATACTCTTTCGTTATGTGTTTTATTTTCTGCTATCTGTGTTTTTTTCCCATACTCATGTAATTACTTGCAAACAACAGTGTTCTCAATATATACCATTCCATTTGTATTCGCCTTGTACCTTCTTACTATGTGCCCACCCTGTAAAAATCCCAATGGGATTGACAGTATCTGAAATAAATAAAAAAAAATAAATGTGAATTTAACTATTATCTCAGAAAAAACGTCCGCGGTAAATGCTTGCAAGTCCCACATTTGAATATGCAGTCTGCTATAAATAAGACAAATGGACTAACTATTGTCTTTTGAGAAGTCTTGCGTATTCATAGGACATAATCATGCTCTCTGAATCATGGTATCGCTTCGATACCAATGTTGAACGGATTCCCGGATACGATGCATTCTTTCATAATCGCAGCTCGAAACGTGGTGGAGGCGTTGCCCTTCTAGCAAAGGAAAACTACTCGTTCCAGGTCTTACGAAACCACTGTGTGAACGACAAGAATATCAAAATGTTTACAGTCCAATCTGCCCGACAAATATTTGCCGTTGTCTATCGCCCACCACAAGGCAATTTTATCGAATTCTTTCGCATTTTTGATAGGGAAATAACATTTTTTTCGAATCGTTACCTATCATGTATAGGAGGTGATTTTAATATAGACATGGGCATTAATAATTTTATACACAAGACTTCACGACCATAATACAAGTTGCGTGCTTCCAAAATGTCGTCAATAGACGTACACACAGAACTCTTAAATCTTCTACTATCGACCCTTTCATCATAAATTATAGTGTACCTTTTAATGCGGAACGTCTTGCGGTAGACATTGGTGACCACTTCCCTATTTTTTTGCGCATAGAGAAACAACCCCTTCCAACAGTCCGTCTCCTATTTACTTCTTACCTTTTTCCTTTTTCCTTGCGGCGAGGGTTAACCCTGTGTGGCCAACCACCCTGAATTGCGTCATATTTGGTTATAGCAGTGGTGTACAGCTGGCGTGGGCAGGGCTTGTTTCAAGTTCCTCTCCCGTTCCCTAGTTGGGCTCCATGGTGGGTGGCTGGCACCATGGCCGAAGAACATTTTTTTCCACGGCTGCTTCCTTACTTTCAAATGATCGTCCTCTGAAAAGGGGGCAGACCGATGTAACCTATCAGTTCTTTAACAAAAAGAGAACATCTTTCCCAAAATTCTACATTGTTCATAGTGAAAAGAAAGAAAAACCAGCCAGACTCATATCTCCTTTCACAGTCTCAAAAGTCCTCACAGATTCATGAGGTCCGAAGTACAAAATGATAAAACTGGCTAGTGGAGACCTCCTGCTAGAACTTGTTGACATCACTAAAATCTCGAAACTGGCAGACATTGAAACTTTCGGTGACATCCCTGTGTCCTTTACGCCCCACAGATTGCTAAACACTGCACGTGGTGTCATCTCTAACAACGACTTTTTACAGCTGACAGAAGAGAAAATGCTGGAAGGACTCTCCAAACAAAATGTAACCAATTTATATCGAATAAAAATATGAAAAGAAAACAAAGAAATTCCAACGAAACTTTATGACTGTCGGCGGTTACTAAAATTTCAACAGCAACTAATCGTTCGCAGCACGTCGGTGAGGTCGTCGGATCGGGTCGTCGCTGCTACGGCCGTCGCGTCAAATCGTCGGGTGGAGGCTGTTGACTCTGTGCAGTGGCGGCGGCCCTAACCCCGGAGGACGCCGTCTTCAGTTGTCCCGGCAAGGGGACGTGCCTCTGAACTGACCAGAGGATGAGGGCCGACTAGGCGAAACGAAGCGCCTCGGGGACGAAGATCGCGATTGGCGCCGCTGCGAGGTCGGGGGCAGCACTTGAGTGGCCAGGCACTCTTCTATGTCCTGCAGGCTTTCACCATAGCGCGGTCGAGGTGCGTCCGGTGGAAATCCTCTCAAACCCATCCGCCGGTGCGGGCAGTTCCGCAGAATATGGCCGGGCTTCCCAGAGTGGTAGCAGAGCGGGCGACTGTTGAACGTTCGCCATACGTGCGCTTTGCTGAAAGGAGGGCACAGGTGCTGCTGTTCGACGAGACGCACGTAACGATGGGGTGGTCGTTGCTCGGCAACGAGGCGAAACGATTGCAGTGCGGGGGCAGTTCGGCGCAGGGCATTGCTGTAGGACATCACGTGCGGCTCCGATAGTGGTGCTGGTGGTGGCTGCACAGCTCGCCGAATTTCGTCACGGAGGACATCGCCTGTAGAACGTATGCTTGCCGACGGAGCATCCAAGTGGAGCTGTCGCAATTCTTCGCGGACAATGCTCCACATGAGCTCTAGCGGCGCCTCATCCCCGTGGCCTGGCAAGGACGTGCAGTAGTGAGCGGCCGCTACATTCGCCTGAAGGCCATATTGGGTACTCCGTTCCTTCAATGAACGTTCCATTCTTGTAGCTTCCTTGGCGAAGGCGGCGATGGTTCTCGGAGGGTCGCGCATGAGGCCAGCAAACAGCTGCTCCTTTACCCCACGCATAAGGTGCTGCACCTTTGTAGCTTCGGGCTTGGCCGTGTCGGCCCGATTGAAGAGGCGGGTCATGTCCTCAATAAACATGGCCACGCTCTCGTTGGACTGCTGTTACCTGGAGCGAAGGGCAATTTCAGCGTTTTTCTTTCGCTCGTTCGAGCTGAATGTGGCGAGTAGCTCAAGGCAAAAAGCTGCCCAGTTGGAGAAGGACGCCTTGTAGTTCTCGAACCACGTTTTCGCCGAGTCTTGCAGTGCGAAATAAACATTCATCAGCTGTCGCTCGTCGTCCCATTGGTTCAATGCAGCAACACGGTCAAAACTGTACAACCAATCTTCAACAGCCTCGAACTGGTAGTCGTGGTGGGATGGTGCGAACCGAGGTGCGAGAAGGACGAACGGCGGGGCACTGCCGGAGAACTGACCTGTCTGGCTGCCAGTGATGGAAGTCACAGCTCGCACAGGCCTTTTGAGTGGCTCAAACTCGGGTTGTAGGCCTCGCAGGCGACGGCTAAATTTGTGGACAGGTGTGGCGTCCGCGCGTCTGGGAGAAGCGCTAAGGATACCTCTACCAAATGTCACCGACAAACGTAGCAGGACGCGGGAAGCACAGCCGTTTACTGGGGCGAGGCTTGCCGAACAGCCGCGCTCATTCGAGTCAAAAGAAGACGTTCGGCCACATGCTGGGAGACAGGTTCAGCCACCAGATGACGCCGGCATAATGTAAGCAGTGTGGCAATACGGAAGCGCATGGTCAAAGGACTATTAGTTTAAAACTTTATGCAAGATACATAAAACCAGGGCGACACGTAAGAGTTCAGTTGAAGTTACAGAAATGGTATTTAAATTCTTTCCTAGATGGAAAATCTCCTTTGAATATTTGTCTAGAAGTGATGGAACCTTATGCTTTAATGACTGAAACTTGTTTTGGGTGCGGAAATGGGAACTAGCAAGTGTGGGAGTTTTCTAGTGAATACCTTTGTTATTCGCTGTTGTAATGTTGCAACAGTTATGAGAAAATTTGCAGATTCAACGGAGGGGAAATAAAGCCAATTTAAGAGTTGATATTCATAACTGCGCAGGAAACAAAATGATCCCATACTTCGGAAATTGGTTGTTTGCAGATGTGTGCATTCCAACATTTGCCACACAGCGCAAGACTTTCTTTTGGAGCAAATTAATTTTATTTGTATTGCTTTTGTTGAGCTCCATGCGAGACTGCAATAATTTATGTGGGGTGCGAATAACGCTTGGTAAAACTGGAGTTTACATCTTTCGGGAATGAGGTTTCGGCAGCAGGACCGAATGCCTGCAAGTGTAGAGAGCTCCTTCCAGACATGATTAATGTAGTGATCCCTGTCTAAGTGAGAATTAAAAGTAACGCCAAGACCCATATGCTCATATACTATTGTTAGATCTTTATTCTTATAATTAATCTTATTTTGCAGTGTGAAAACTTTATTTCTTGGTCTAAATAGCGTGGGTTTCTCAGTAGGCACAGGCCACTAACCACCGCGGGTTCGGGCTTCGCGCGAGCCAAGGGTCCCAATCAGGCTTGACCACACGCACCCTGGAACACCGCTACGGAGCACTCTACTTCTGCAGAGTGAAGAGCGACTCTCCACCAAGACACAGACCTCAAATTTTACGAAGACGTTTATTCACGCCGTCCTCCATCGGTACACAAACTCAACAGTCACCCCGTACCGGGGCGCTCGAGGAGTGAGGCCCACTGCGCGCTCGGAGCGACAAGAGTAATGCGCGCCGCTAGCACGCCGCCGCAGGAGATTCTCCCAGCGGCAGGGCTGTGCTCTGTCTCGTGTCGGCCGTTGGGCCGTTTGCGAGACAGAGTGGACAGTCAACGCAAGGTGCTCCTGTCGGAGGTCGCTGGACCCCTGGACAGGCTCGAGCTGCTGCAGGTCGAAGACCCGGGCTGGCGAGCTCTAGCATGCACTAGTCCGAACGGCAAAGGCCGGCCCGGAGAGACAGTAGCGAAGCACCGCACCTTACGCTGTCTCTCAGCACTCTCTCTCTGGACTCCGCTCGGACGGTCGAGCGGCGCGCGGTCGCCCAAGCGGGTTCCGAATTCCCGCCAAAAGGCAGCAATGTCAAAGGCCATTGGGAAGCCGGGGCGGAGCTGCGGCCGAATGACAGTGATTATTCACCGAGCCGCCTCTCCGTCAACTGAGGCAGGAGAAAAGAGAAACAGGAGAACAAATCGGGATGCCAGGCTACCGCCGCGCAAAGGCAACGACAGGAAGCCCGGATTACCACAAAAGTAAAACCTAGTCTTAGTGGGATTGATTATTAGGCAGTTAGACTGGGACCACCCTGATGGTGATTCAAGCGTTCGGTTGCACTGCAGAGCTAAATTGTTTGGATCTTCACCTTTAAAAAGAATGCTACTGTCATCAGCATATGTAAACCATTCAGCTGACTGATTAATACGAACTATATCATTAATATATATATTAAACAAAAGCGGGCCTAAAGCACTACCATCGGTACACTGGTTTGGAGGGTCAGCAGAGATGAGTCAACATTATGAATATGGACGCAGTGGATTCTGTCTTTCAGGTACGACAGTTAAATTAGGGGGCCCGCCCCGTATTCCATACTGTGATAATTTACCTAACAAAACATTGTGGTTGAAGGAGTAAAAGTCTACTGAAAAAAAGACCAGAATCTTTATTTTGATCTATCTGTTCTTTAAGTAGAAGTAATGCCATTTCTGTCGATCGTCCCTTCTTTAATCTATATTGGGAGTCAGTTATTATACTCTTGTTCAGGTGGAAGTTATTAAATCTATCATATATATCCTCTTCAAGCCCTTTGAAAAAATGAAGAGAATACGTGCGATAGGTAGTGAAATCGGCTCTGAAACATCAGAAAAAAGAAATTATTGAATGCTTTCCCGCCTGTATGAATTGGAATTTTAAGAGCCTGACATATACTGGTGAAATTGCTACCATCAAAATTGTGTTACAAAGGCATGACGTGGAACGATACAGGGGTGTCCTATTCAGATCTCGTACCAAGCATGCTTTGCATTGTGAATGCTCGACACAAGCTTTGCTTGATGAGCGCCGTCATGCGATGGCAAAGCAGATTCAGAGAATAATGTCCGATAGGACTCTAGTGAATTAATGTCCCTATTAGTGGATTACTACACGGCGTTGTTTAGTGGTACACCTGATACACAAAATTCGGACGTTATGGCGCGTTTCACATCTTTGATGACGCTTTTATCAGAAGAGGCATGTTCCGTTATTAGCGGCTTTTTCACGCATCTGGAGGTAGACCTAGCAATTGGTCGTTTATACCTCTCTCAAAAACACCTGGGCCTGACGGGATTTCAAGTGAATTTTACAAAGCATTTAAACTCATTCTAACTCCTATGCTGCTCCGGATTTTCACAATGGGTGTTAGCTGATGTAGAGGCCCTTCGCCAGTTTTTTAGACTAAACAACATAGTCTTGATTCCAGTGAAAAGTACTAGTGAAGAAAAACTGCGCTGAGTCGAGGGCTATAGGCCAATTACGTTGGCAAATATGGATTACAAAATAATTGATGAGTTGTCAGTTCCCATTGGCCCTCACGAAATATGCGGTATTAAAAATAACCGCGCGTACAATTTTGATAAGCTTGCTCCTGCTCTCAAGATCAGCTTGCTTAGATTGAGAACGATCTTCCAAAAGTGTTTGACCGTGTTCACCATTCATTCCCGTTTTCCCTGTTAGAGCGAAAAAGTGCTGGGTCTACTGTACTTTAAGGGGTGCAACTTTACTGCAACAGTTGTTCGACTCGCTTAATTGTAATTGGCCATTTGTCAAATCCTGTGCCAATCTGCTCCTCTGTGAGGCAAGGCTGTCCGATGTCCCTGCTCCTTTTGGAACATTATCTGGAGCCGCTATGTTTGAGTGTTTAGTGTAACAGTAATATTTATGGCGTCTCTGTTTTGGGTTGTGAAGTCAAAGTGCTTGCATATGGAGATGATCTCGCTTTTTTTTCTGAGCTAACAAGTACAGCATTGACAAAATTTTATCGACAATAGATTACCTTGGCATTGTTTCTGGCGCTGAGATGAATCGGTCTAAACGTTCTGGCCTGTGGTTCGGTTCATGGGGTTCAACACTGCTGCGTTATGTAGGAAAAGATTGGTCATGTGTGCCTCCTAAATATCTTGGCGTGCCACTTCATGCATTTAGGTCTTGTGCAAATTACTGAAAGGAGCGGGTTCCGTGCGTCCAGAGTTATGTTTAGAGTTCTGTCCCACATCGACTTTCAGTTTTCGGTCGTGCTCAGGCCTACAACATCTTTCTGCCAGCAAAAATTTGTTACGTAGTCCAGGTCTTGCACTGCGCTAGGAATTGCATCCAGCGCTTTCATCGAACATTTACGACTTTTATTTGGGCATCTCATTTCGAACCGATGCGACGACACCACTTTTTCCCTTTCTTCTTTTTATCCCTTTCTTTACGGCACAGTTCTGGTGTCCACCGAGATATCTGAGACAGTTACTGCATCAATTTCTTCCGTCAAAACAAATTAAATTAAATCAAACGCGATAATCTCTTTAGGCCTGTTCGTGCAAAAGGACTGGGCTTAGCTCACGTTTATATGAGACAGTTAGCTGCCTGTTGTGGTAGAGCATCCGCCTCGAAATCGGGAGGTGCTGGGTTCAACCGCAGTGCCGCCGAGTACCCGCCGTCAAGCATCCCTAAAGCCGCCTCATGCGGTAGAAGCCCACTTGTGGTCCTTTTTTGACTGAAGTGGTGGCCTTGTGATAGGGCATCCGCCTCGCATTCGGGAGGTGCTCGGTTTGATCCGCAGTGCCACCGAGTACCCACCGGTTTTCTGATGGGTACAAAATTCCCCCCCCCCCCCCTATTGCTCGGCTTTTCTGGGGTGAACTGCTTGGCAAAAAAATCTTGACAGTTTGATTTTCTAACGAGTACTTATTTTCTGTTTTTCGCAAGATCCTGTACAGGCATTTGATAAAGATGCGCTTACCACCGCCATGGCATCCTTATGCGTGCTTTGGCCTCAAGCCTCAAGGGTCATGATGTGTTAACGCGAGTGTGCAAGATACCGATTCTTGCTTGCACTAAAACGTTCTCCTACAAACTGCACACCGAAGCTCTACTCGTTAGCACGTGGCTCCTTAGGAAAACATTTAATATACCTTCTGTTAACTTCCGCCTGTGCAATGTCTCTGAACCCATTGAACACTGCTTTATTAACTGCAGGGATGCGCTTTTGGTTTGGCATGCGGTCAAAACGACACTAAGAAAAGACTTTGTTATATATTCGTACAGGTTTCGCTACCTTTCGGCCACCCAACCTGACTACGAACCATATGACATGTTTTTCCTCATTGCACTGCACAGCCTGTGGAAAAAGCGGATGCTGGACCACAACACTGAACCTCTCCTTTCAGCCAGAAGCCAGTTAAGTCGAATGATGCGCTCACTCAGGGACATTTATGATGAAAGAGACTTTCTACCGGATTGGTTTCCGCTGTTGATGCGGTGTCTGTATTTGCCGCCCTTTGAGCTGTGTTCTTTTCTGTCCTTTCTTTTTTTGTGCTGAAGTTAGAAATTGCATGCCAGGCGGAATTAAAGCGCGGTCATGTAAAATGAAAGGTCATCAAGGAGGTTACGCTTCCACATGCCGACACGCCTATATTGAAGTATTGGTACTGGTCCTTAAGGGTAACGGAGTTGATTCCAAGAGAAAGTAAGCGTAGCAGGAGGCGGAAGGAAGCTAGGTGGGCGGATGAGATTAAGAAGTTTGCAGGCAAGGGGTGGATGCAGCTGGCAAAGAACAGTTGGAGATACATGGGAGATTGCTTTGCCCTGCAGTGGGTGTATTTATGCTGCTGATTATGATGATGATAGAAATGCCGCCCTCAATGGGTCACTACATGAACTTCTCTCTGTGGATGGTTTCATTCTTTTTTTATGCAGTGCAGTTTGAATGGACTGAGTAGGAGGTGCCCTACCAAATGCAGATGCTATGGCTTCAGAAATGGTCCCTTGGGGAAGTGCTTCGATGAGGGTCTCAATCCGCCTCCCGGATGGAAAGCAATCCGTGCAAGGCACCCGATACGGGTGTAATTTGCTTTCAATGTACGTAATACTGCCAAAATAAAGAGTCATGTCATTAAAAAACACGCCTATTTGTTGCTAATTATGCATGGGTAGAAAGCAGAAAGTTGAAAGGACTTATGTCGACCATCCATGCTTATAAGTGGAAACAAGCAGAAAACACTGGCCGAAAAATCAGGTGGTGGTAACATGATTTAACGGCTGGTGGGCCTAGTACGAGCTCTCCGTCCAACATCACTACCCAGTGAGCAGTGGTGGGCCACTAAACGCTCTTTGTGATTACGAACTGGGGGGGGGGGGGGGGTATGGTATGTACACTCTAAAGCAGTACGTGACAGTAATGATGACATGACGTGTGAACAAAGGAGCGAGGAATGCTTTCCACTACCTTGGCGTGGGTCCACCGATGAAGTCTTCTCTTCCAGTGGTTGTCAGAAGTCGATGGCCATACGCTAAGAACGACCCAAAGGCATCAGCCTCGGCCGATGTGTGGGCAGCTGCTCGGGTAAGTGAAGTAATTGCCACGCCGTTGTATTCGACCAGTCATGAATTTCCCGGACAGGGTTGAAAACATGGCGGGCGGTAGCACAATGTCGCGTCGGCTGTGGCAGGCTGGAGCAGTGTGCCGGGAGCCACGAACAATTAACCCTCCGATGACACTCTTGCTAGACTCAAAGCAGCGAAGCAGCTAGGCCAGTGCGATGGTGTATCCACCTTCTCTACAAAAAAATAGAGGTGACACTTAAGCCCCGCCCTAAGCGTATGGCGAGAAAGCGTTTAGGAGTTAATGCCCCTGGCAAAAGAACATTTCGCAACACTATATTACAAAACTTTATTAAAACTGCACCAAGCAAAGCGTCTCGTTACTTGAACACAAAGCAAAAGACAAGTCTTCCGATGTCATCTCTGGACGGCAAACTTAACGCAGATTCGATCAATGAATATTTTCAGGCAGTCTTCGCTGCTGATAAGAACCACGTTAGGCACAGCAATACGACCACGGGAAACTCGTCGGTACGCCTACAATTTCTGAGGCCGGTGTGCTATCCTTGCTCGTAAATCTTCATGAAAAGAAAACTAGCGCCGGGATGATATTCCCAGTGGTTGTCCGAAACGTTATGTTTAGCCTTGTAGTAAATATCTTCGCCTATTTTTCCAGAAATCATTTCACGAATTTCGTATTCCTTCTCAGTGGGAAATCGCCAAAGTATTCTCTGTGCACAAATCAGGTTATAAGCAATCTCCGAATAATTGACGGTAAATCTCTCTGACACGCACTACATGTGGGAAAATTCTAAAACACATTATCTTCAAATGTCTTGCTCAATACCTAGAGGATGAAAAGCTAATTCACCCTTGTCAGCACGTGTTCACAAATCGACTTTCCGCTAAAACACAAGTTGTCTTATTCGTGCATGATTTTGCGCGAGGTATCAACAATCACTCGAAATTTGACATCATTTTGCTTGTCTTTTCCAAAGCGTTCAACAGGGTTTCGCAAGAAAAATTGATGCACAAGCTTGAGCATTTAATTCGTGATTGTTCCGTCACCCAATGGATCAGCAGTTATTTATATGAACGTTACCAATTTGTCCAATTCGGCGGACGTACCTCTGACTTTATTTCCGTGGTATCTGGTGTCCCCCAAGGTTCTGTACTGACTCCTCCTTTATTTTTTTATATATTAATGATATAACTAACCAAAATAAAGTACAAATGAGAGTCTTTGTAGACGATTGCGCCCTTTATCACGAAGTTAAACATCACTCTGTCCCTGATCAAACTAAACAGCGCTTTGAATAAAGTTTATCAATAGTGTCATGATTGGAGCATAGTTATTAACATAGGAAAGATTGTTTATGTGTCCGTCAAAAAGGAAAGAATTCCGCTTAAGTTCACTTATCGTTCCAAAAGCACTGCTCTACAAACTGTTAAGGAATAACGGTATCTGGGTATCCTTATCTCATCTGACCTGAACTGGATAACACAAGTTTAGTATGTACCAAATAAGGCAATGAACAAGCTGTTTTTCCTCAAACGTGCCTTGAATAACTCGCCTCCCGAAATAAAGCTTCTGGCATACGTTTCGCTTATACGTTAAATATTTTAATATGGTAGCATTGCATGTTTCCATTATACAGGTACCACTGTAGGCGCACTCGAAAGTGTGCAGCGACAAGCCGCGCGATTGATCTATAACCAGTACAGACGCCCAGATTCCCCTATTGAACACTTGCATAGCGTAGGATAGATAAAGGGTGAACCCTTTATCTATCCGATCTAAACTAAACCGCTTGAAATTCCTATACTTAATCCTGAACACTTCATTCAAGATTAACTCCGAAGACTTCGTCAATATAAGCCCCTCCAGAAACATACGCTACAAACACCCTCTCACACTTGTAGACTTTTTTTGTATGAATAATACATTTTACTTTCCCTTTTTCCGCGAGCAGTGCCCGGATGGCATGCACTTGACGCTTGAATTGTAATGCAGCCGACAGTTCTTAAATTTTTGGATCATGCTTTGCTGAGTATATTGCCTCAAAACAGATTAAATTTTGTTAAAATGGTTTTGGTATATAGTTCGTGTTGTATAACTGGTGACCTGGAATTTGTTTTTTCGTGTCTTTGCTTCAACTAGAACCCATCCTTGTCATTGTAAAACTGCTTACCGTTCTATAACTGTTTTATCTCGAAGTTGTGTTTTATATTTTTAAATGCACCAACCCTGTTTATCTCGAAGTTGAGTTTTTTTTAAGTGCATTCACCTCTGTAAATTTCCGGTTGGAATTGACAGTATTGTAGAACTTCTTGCTGGGCGAGTTGGTGCATAGCTTTCTTGGGATGGCATTGCGCAAACGACAAGACGTACACAGGAAAAGGAGAAGACGCCAGATAGAGCGGAAACTATCAACTGTATTTATTGCTTTCACAAAAGGATATATATGCAGAATTCACGCGTACAAAAGAGGGGGAAGAGGGAAGAAGAAACAATGGATTTACAAGTCAAGCCAGCGAAGGTCATCAAAAGCAATGGAGAAAATTCTTTTCTCTATCATATAAGGTGACCGAGGTATCACTAACAAAATTATCGCTTTTTTCTTTGATGCGGAATGCTTCTTAAAGTTCGCAGGCTATTTTGTCTTTACTCTTGCCCAGAATCTTGATGCCTTTGAGCAGCGGCTGAAAACCAAGACATGAAGAGCATGCTTCATTGCGCGTTCATTGACGCAGCGTCCAGTTTGGCCGACATACACGCGCCCACACTTGAGCGGGATTTGATAGACCACGCCCGTGGCACATTTCACGATTTGAACAGCATGTTTCTCTATGCATGTGCTTAGTGGGGCTCCTTTCTCGTTGACTCTTGGGCCAAGCCCAAATAAATATATCGCTATAAAAATAATAGACATGTGGAATTTGATATTCTCTACTCTAAATTCATAGTTCGCTCGTAGTCCTCACACCGCTCCTGGCGCATTGGTGCTACGGTTAAGCGATCCGCCACTGCCCAGCGATGGCAAGTGCTCCCAGCGGTGAGCCTTGTGATACACAGCTTACTTTTCCCGAGCAACCTCTCGCGACCAATCAATAATTTAACTGTGACCTGCCACGGTCGGTAGCTTTTCTTTAGTCCATTGGGGAGGTTGCGATCCTCTTTGGCCTACCTAGGTTTCTTCTCCGGGTTTTTTTTTTTTGTAGCGAGAGCTACATTGGCCACGAACTCGCAGTATCGCAATGCTCGCATTCCAACCGTGGTCGCACCACACTACGTGAACCGCGTGACGAACCACGTGACAACAACTAGGCACTCAACCAGACTAACCAGGACTCGCAATCAAGATTAACCAAGGCTAACCAAGCTATGCCTTCGTTTTTATGCTGAACGTAAAGCGCAAGAAACAAGGACGTAGAATAAGACAGATAAAACGAGCGTTAGCTTTTGCTACGTATATCCTGACATAGCCGAGCTAAGCCACTGCCACTTTTTTCATCGGTTTTTCGCTCAGGGCCAACGACGCCGACGCCGATTTTATTGCGACACGGGCTCCTTAACGATATCGCATTAAAGTGGTGCTTGGCGGCAATCTAAAGCACAGGACGACTTTATAGATGGTGATGGTATGATTGAATATCTGGTTGGCCTACCGCGAGCGCTTTGTCCCGCGCCTCTGCCAGCCTTGCCGTCGTATCGTCGGTAACAGTATCTCTATTTACCTGCCCCGAACTGAAGGA
The DNA here is from genome assembly GCF_052857255.1 of Amblyomma americanum. Taxonomy (NCBI): domain Eukaryota; kingdom Metazoa; phylum Arthropoda; class Arachnida; order Ixodida; family Ixodidae; genus Amblyomma; species Amblyomma americanum. The sequence goes on from NC_135501.1 coordinate 104,829,617, forward strand.
ACGTAACCGAAGTGGTTAGAAGAAGAAAAGGTACCCGGGAGTAGCATGCCATCCGCCCTTTGCATCTAACACAATAATGAACTTGTTCCTCTAATATGGCATCCACTAAATTTTTTTTTGGGTCTGCAATTTTCAAGGGGGTTATGGTTGAAATCAAACTGCGCAATTTAATCACAACTTATGATAACCAAAAATCTTAGACAAGCGAATTTTTTCAACGGGAGGTTGGTTATGAACACAATTTTTTCCCATATTGTAAGGCTGTACTACATGAACAATAATATTTGCAGATCATTTTCCGGCACGCTCGGAGTTACCTGCTATTTGTTTTCAAAAGTACACGCCATTTAGTTTTCTACAGCCGCCTTAACGACCCAGTGCGAGCACAAAGCAAATTTTAAAAGCATAATTTTGCTGCCATCGCAAGCTTAGACAATTATTGCCAATATGGTTATAACAATCTCTTACGATATTGCAAAGTATCTGAACAATTATTACTTAAAAGCGCAGCACTGGTTTTCTACGGCAACTTTACACACTCGGTGCAAGCGCCGCGCCAACTTGAAAGGTGGAATTTTGCTACGTGTTGGAAAGATAGACCATTCCCCATCAATATGCTCATAACATTATCTTACAATCTCATAGTGAAAAGTGGTGTCCAAGAAAGGTGGACTTGTTTCTTGCGTACAGCTTGCAATCAATTTTTTAAAGCGAGATGAGGAAGCGGGAGGTGCAGATTTGATGCGCACTGCGGATGAGAACAGGAGGCGGGAGGGACGCGGTGAAAGTTCGCCCTGTTGTAAAAACTTCGAACCTCGTCATCAAATCTTGCAGCAATGCTTTCAAACTCAGGACGTTTGCCCCAACAAGCCTTTCAAGGAACATGTCAAGCTCGTTTTATGCTAAATGGATGGACGACGTATCATGTCGCCGGGACGTCTCCGAAGGTTAAACGTCGCATTTTTGGGCTGATGTAACTTAGAAGGACTTTGGTGTAGGCCAGTTGGTATGACATCATGAAGAGCAAAACCGCAAAACAGGACGGGACTGAGGCAGGCGACAACACAGGGCGGTACTGACAACTGAACATTTAGTGAAACACAGCACAGCTTATAAGGATCAATCGCGTGTTACACGCGCGACTGATCCTTATAAGCTGTGCTGTGTTTCAATAAATGTTCAGTTGTTAGTACCGCCCTGCGTTGTCGCCTGCCTCAGTCCCGTCCTGTTTTGCGGTTTTGCTCTTCATGTTGGGCTGATGTGCTGAAGGCAGTCGCGGCCAACATAATGTAAAAAAGCTTCACGAACCGAGCATTGTAACAGCCTGGATGGATGGCAAGATGATGACATTTTGACAGCGGCGGCAAAGCTTCACGAGACAGAGGTGATAGCTATGGTTCAAGGTGGTGAATGGAGGGTTACAGCGAGCTTGTCGAAATAAACTTGTTTCGAGAACAAACAAAATTATCATCCTTTACGCCTAGTCATGGGGTAGCTTTCGCCTACAATGGTGGTCAAAATTACGGGTGTGGGCCATATGCAAATGTGCAGTAGGAGGTTTTTAAAGCATATATATATATATATATATATATATATATATATATATATATATATATATATATATATATATATATATATATATAGCAGACAAGGTAAATGAAATGAGGGGCTTGTTTGACAAACTTATTTAGGGAGCCAACAATCACCGAATCCAAGGTGCATAGGGGAATGTTTAATTTTTTTGTGTTGTGTTTTTCAGTGTGATACTATTACTTCGATTAATCTATTGCTTAAAGAAAATTACTTATAAAACAGCAGAAAAAACAACCATGCCACCGGTGGGACCCGAACCCACGACCTCCGAATATCGCGTCCGGTCCGGTAGAGCGACGAAAAAAAGGTTACAGCGAACATCGATGACTGCGCTGCGCTGCGCTTCGTCTGGAAACAGGATCGCGCAGTGGCACACCGCTGGAAACAAATATCGTGCGTGTTTGTTCTATGGTGTTTTGTTTTTCTTCTAAGTGAAGTTACGACGAGGAGAATTTGCCAAAGTCTGGTGCCTACTGTGAGCGGCGGGTGTGTTTGTGTACTGTGCCCCTGCGTTTCTCGTCGGACGTGGCGAAGTGATGGAGCAAAACCATTCTCAGGATAAATGAGAAAAACGTGCGCGGAGGAAACCAACCTACGAGTTCCTCAACCGAAAAGATTTGCGGAAGCAACCTCCAACGCAAAGATTTGTTGCTGCCAGTTCAGCGCGCAAACGATCGATCGTTGGCAGCAGTATGATAAGATAGCCGAGCGTCTAGCAGGGCGTCGTTCGAGTGTTGTGTAGCACCGTCGATTGATCACTTTCCACCAGTGCTAACAATCAGTGACTAACATGCGCTGCTTGAGCGATTGTCATTGGATTATTAACGGCCAGGCGTGTGGGAGCAGTGTTTGTTTCCTTAATGTCAGCCTTAGTACTAATATAAAATTATAACCGATACACTGGTGCCTTTTCAAGTAAGCTTGGCATGAATTCGCATCTCTGTATGGCTTAGAATTCTTCGCTCACTGCACGCGCCAGCTGTAGAATGCCTGCTGTGACACAATCTCACATCAGTTGTGCTGCCAGCGCTCGACTTGCTTCCCCACAACACAGGTTTGCGCTGCTTTTCGATTGTTATATGTTGCTACTAAAAAAATTCCAAGACAGTGAAGGCAACAGAGCCAATGTGTACATCAAATAAAAGTACGACAAAATAGGCAGAGCTGCTTGTGAACTGACTCCTAATACCTCTACTAGCGTCTGCGTTAAATGTGTCTGCATGTCTTCTTGCGTGTTTGTTTATATTTGTTATTTTTCCTTTTTTCGCATTTTAGATATTAGTTTTCGCGCTCACTTTTGTGTGCATGTCTGTGAAGGTGTGAGTGCTTCTGTGCGTGTATATGTTTATTATTCCTATTTGTGCCCTTTTATTTTTGTGTTTGTTCTTGTAAGCATGCTGCATCCACCTCTTCCTTTACAATTTCATTAACTCGTCTCATTCAATGCACCAAGTCCTGTGAATAGTAGGGCTGGCCTCTTCGACGTCATTAAATCCTTACTCTCTTGTCTAACTTGCCTCCTCAGTCTGCCAGTTAGCTGTGTTTTCTCCTACTATTCTGACCTTGCTTCTTGTGCTGTTGCCGCAACGTGATTAACCAACTTGCACTAAAGAAACTTCTATCAGCTGTGAGAACAAAAACATTGACAGATACAAAATGTTAAAAGCATCATGTGGCTTGCGCAATAACTTCGTCTTTTACCCCTGTTAATGTGTTTATGCATCAGTGAATACGGCAGCTCGCCAGGAGTGCACATGAAAGTGTGCCATATTGTACAACAGCATCTTACGATGTTGTTGCATTCAGTCTTAATAAATAGATGGTTTCGCTGCCCGTCACATGTGGGGGCACACATAACATTGTGCAGTGGATTATCATTTCCTGTCTTGACGCTTTCATCATTACAAATGCAGTTTTCTAGTGACTGGAACCAGCAAAGCAGTGCTGTTAGAGCTTTTGCAGCTTTCACCATTTATTACCTCACCAATGTCACTGTCTGAATCTGGCCGTCATTTTGCCTACGACTTGTAATGAACAAAACGAGTCACTAAAACACGTTCAACCTTGCTGAGCATTTTTCCGGTACGTAATTATGACAAAAAAAATGCTAGCAAAGTTATTCACGTTAATAATTGTGCTTGCATTCGCGTTATGGCCAAACTCAGATAAATAATTTAAAAATTGGCTATGACAATGCTGCGATTTTCAGTGCATACTGCTAACAGAGCCATTAAGCGTGCTCTGACTACTGTTATTTCAACATGGGGCCCGTCAAACTCGACGATGGCTGCCTGAATGAGCATTTTGGGCCTCAGTAAGCTAATGATGTTTCATATTTATTCTCTTATTCTCATTACTTGTGTGAGCCAGATAACCAAAATAAACAATGCAACCACATGAATGTGCTTTGGCGGGCAAGCTGCTAACAGTGGCGGTCAGTTTTGTGTTGACTACTGGTACCGCAGCTGCACTGGCTATAACATGTTTTAGTGCATACTGCTAATAGAGCCATAAAGCGTGCTCTGACTATTGTTATTTCAACATGGGGCACGTCAAACTCGACGATGGCTGCCTGAATGAGCATTTTTGGCCTCAATAAGCTAATGATGCCTTATATTTATTCTCTTTATTCTCATTCCTTGTGTCAGCCAGATAACCAGAATAAACAATGCAACCACATGAATGTGCTTTTGCGTGCAAGCTGCTAACAGTGGCTGTCAGTTTCGTGTTGACTACCGGTATCGCAGCAGCACTGACTATGACATGACTGCGATTTCCGGTGCAGACTGCTAACAGAGCTAAAACGCGTGCCTTGAATACTGTTATTTCAACATGAAGCCCGTCAAACCCGATGGTGGCTGCCTGAATGAGCATTTTGAGCCTGCCAAAGATAATCAGAGTTAACAGCTGTGTTTCAATTCAGATATACCAGCATTTAAACATGTTTCTGTGTTACTTCTTAAATCGAGCACAATGTGTGCAGGACGTTGCTCATCAGAATTGAGCTTCTATTATAAGGAATACGCCATAAATGGAACTGCTTATTTATTGCAGAGGTCACAGAATGGATGGCTGTCTGTTGCGAACCAACCGGAAAAATTTTGGTAGCCCTAATAAAGGCTGTTCTTTCGTTAAAAGAAGCCGTTATGTTTCGTCGAGTGGCTCAATGCCAGACAGCTGCAGTCGGAGTCGCTTTCTTCAGTGTCATGTTCACCCAGCTGGATGATGATGGGTTGAATGTGCTCACTCCCAGACGTGTCAAGTCTGAACTTTGCCTCCAAGTCCATAACGTGCTTAATGCTCTTCGCCCAGTCTTCCGCCGCTACGTGCTTGATTTTCTCCCTCAGGATGGCGTCGACCGAGGACAGCTTGAAGTCTCTGTTGTCCGCAGCGATGCCATTTTTGACCTTGGCCCACACAAGCTCAATGCGATTAAATTCGCAGTGGTACGGTGGGAGCCTGAGTACTATGCAACCGGCGCTTGCAGCTGCATTGTCTACGATGTAGCTCAAAAAGCGTGACTTTACAGATGCCACCAGCTCAAGCAGCTGCTTCTATATCATCCTTTCAGCGTAGGTGATGTTCTTGCTTGTGAGCCACTCCTGTATCTTCTGTTTCTTCCAGGCAGTCCTTGGCAATTTCTCTGCTCGCCGGCTATGGTAAGGTTATTTGTCTAAAACAATGACGCTACCAGCTGGCAACTTCTGCAGAACGCCATTAAACCAGCCCTCAAAGCGATTGCCGTCCATTTCCTCGTGGTAGTCGCCTGTCTTTTGGCCTCGGAATACATCCAAGCAGCCGTCGACGAAGCCATCCTTGCTGCCGATGTGCGTGCCGCTCAGGCGCTGACCTTTCCCGGAAGATTGTTTTAGACCCGTCGTTAGGCAATTTTCTCGTGCGAACAGGCGTCCGCGCTTCGGCACCACGGTGTCTGTCCACACGATCGACCGAGTGTGTCCCGCCGTCACCCATGTCTCGTCCAGGTAGAAGATCTTTCGGCCTTCCGCTCGGTAGCGCTCCACGTCACGGAGGTAGCGATTCCGCCAATCGGTCATGTCATCCCGGTCGATAAGCAGCGAGTTGCGGCTTCTCTTTTCGTGCTTGAAGCCGATCTCGGCAAGCAGGCGACGCACAGTCCACCGCCTTAGTGATGGGAGTTCCAACCGCTCCGAGACCTCGATAGTGATCTTCTCGACCGTCGGTATCTCGTTGCGGCGAAAGAAATCGTGCACACATGACCTCAGCGCGCACAATATGAAGCTATCAAACTTCGCGCTGCGTCTTCTCTTCTCCGCATTGCGTGGGCGCTTTCGCGTCGGCGTCGTCAGTTTGCCACCCAAAAAATGCGGAGCTTTAACTTCCTCCCTCACCCTGAACACAGTCCTTTCGCTGACACCGAGCATGTCAGCAACAAACTTGCTCGTCTCCTCTACGCTGCGTTCAGGCTCCCTGTTACGCCAAAACGTGTAGCAGTGGAAGATCATGTTGCATGAATCGCTGTTCAGGATGCGGCCGCTCTTCCTCTTGCCGAGGCTCCTTGGTGGTGTGATCATCGATGCGACACAAGGCTCGTTCGGCAGCAAAGGCTTGCGATCCGATGTCACCTCGCTGGGCTCCATGGCGGAAAAGAGGTACGGAATGCCGTGCGCGAACGTGCGTGAACTCACGAGATTGTAGGTTCGCAACCGCAAAAAAAGAAACAAATATTAATTGAAAAATAAGCTTGACACATTAAAAAATAAGCTTGTGAAAACACACAAAAAGTACATATGAAGTCTATGCTATTGAGCCAGACTGTTTTGTAATTACACGCCCGGTGCTGTCGATCTCGCTCCGTAGCAGACAACGCACAGGGTTGTAGAAGGCACGGAGTTATTTTTCTCTCGCGATCCGGCATGTGCTGAAGCATTTGCATCATGATAGTTTTATTAAACCACTCATCAAGATACAGAAATCTTATTTATACCGAGAAATACGCGTTTTAGAAGCAGTCACAATTTTTTGAGCGGGACTATTTCTTTAGTCGCGGAGGCAATGGGCTGCTGCGCTTCGGTCATCTGGGCGGGGCCCCTACTGTCTTCTAAATTTGTACACGACAATAGTATTGTCCAATTCTGTCGTTTCTTGAATTCAACTGCTCTTTAAAAAGAGGATATTGAGTTTCTATTCTCCATATTCTGTTTCGTTTAATAGCTCGCCTATATCTTTTATAGTTACGTAACCGCCAAGTTCAACCGTACATACTTCATATTTATCATCCCTATAACGGTTACTCCACATTTGGCAGCTCTCTTTGTGCAGATGAGCGAAAAGGGCGTACTCTGGGGCTGAAAGACGGCAGCTTGTATTCGAAACGTTGTGTATAATGCTCATTAGAAAATACGAAGCTCACAGAGCTTCTACACAACTTTTCCTTTGACCTTTAACCTGCTTTTGCTCAACAGCATGTTATCTAAACCATAGTGCATCAGCTGTTTAAAAAGAAATGTCGCTAAAGGCAGCTGGCAACAAATTGGATGAGCAAAATAACATTGATCACTCAAGTAATCTGCTCAGTAATACAATGCTCAGTTCTGCCGCGGGCGGCACAGCGAGAAAGCCGGATTGTGCATTGTATCAAATTTATTTGAATTACAAATATCCCTATGCAATGCACTTTCAGTCTATGAAACGGCGTAGGCGACTTAGTACTTCGCCACAGGAATCTTCTGAGTTCCCCTGGTGGCCAAATAGGGCGCCATCCGCGTGCTGAAAGAATTGAGGCCTCTTTAGGATCTTCCTTCCGTAGCGGCAGCTCATGTTCATCTGGCACAGTTAAATATGAATTGACTGCTCTCTTACACAAACAAACATCGCCATATGCGTCGCTGTCCTTTCTTCACCTTATAAAAGAACAAAAATCTGGTCCCTCTTTTCTTCCTATTATCAGTGTTGCTTGATTTTTTTCAACCTCCTACTTCCTCGCCAATGCAGTTCTCAGCATTACGTCGAAGCTGCTGAGCTTTGCAAGCCGCCGAATTTCGTATATTGATTAAATTGGATCCGTCAAGAAAGTGCGACTGTTAAAACTGAGATAGGAAACCGTATCATTGGAACAATCAGGTCAGCTTGAGAAAAAAAATGAGGTACGGTTTCAGTCTACACCGTACGCAAAAAGAGGTACACCCACTTTTAAAAGAAATAATATAACTGAGGACTTGCCCAGGCATGTTGTTTAGTTTGGGAAATATTTGGAAATAGGCCCACATTGCCTTCAGGGCACGGTGTGTGCTACTACTGTGGCCTCTCAATGGACATGACTTCTAAGCAGTTCTGCCACGAATATCCAAGAAGCTGTAATAATAATTTTCCTTATTTAAAAACTTGAGTTCATTGATTATTATATGCGTCCATTTATCTACTACTAAATGTCGACATTTTAAACAAGGCAGCTTCAGACGCTGAAGCAAATTATTATGCAAATCATCAAAACGGAGGAACGCCGTCTCGGTCTTGCTTGTCATACGGTAACAATGTTCGTCTTCAAAGCTTGTGTCCCCGCCCACAACACATCCTCCTCTTTCTCGAAGGTCGCTTAACTTAGAACTCTGCGATATGCACTCCATACAGCCTTTGAATGTGCTTGACAGCTCTTCTATCTGTTTTTATCAGCACCCGTCTTGTGCTATTGTCCAAAATTGAAGTTCGCAGGCGTCTTACCATTGTCAAAAGAAAAAAAAAACTGGTGTTTAGAGAGCGCTGCGGCTCTATTGTTCAGTCTTGCGAATAAGAGCCGCAGCACAGCGTAAAACTAAATTTTATTCCTTCCCCCATCGTAAACTTCATCGGTTATGCTTCCTGAACAGACGGAATGCCATCAAACCATCGACCATGTGCATCTCTGAGGTTCGCTGTATTAGTATTGGTCCTGTTTAATTGCAAAACATAACACAATGGCGAATGTGTGGTTTTCCTTTGCGACTGCAGTGATCACGGTTTTGGTCGCCTTTGTTGAAAGCTTGCTTAAAAGGTCAAAATAAAGGACAAAATCAACAAATTCCCTCAAAAAACTGACCATCTCATGTCTCAATAACGTACGGAAGCAGTTCATAACCTGCACATAACTGGCGTGGCTATCAAGGCTCTGTATACAGGGTGTTTCACCTAAAACTTTGCACAATATTTAAAAATAGTCTTTTTGGGTTAGAAGACCGGTTTTTCTCGGCATAGCATTGTCACCGCTGTAGTACAATAGAATACAATTAAGGCGTGCTAACTAGCAGGCTGAAAAACTATTATTCAATAGTTAACATTTCAACTATTGCTGTTAGGCTCCTTAATTATTGAGAGCCGTGTAGCCCAAAGCAAGTAATATCCATATCAGTCTTTAGGATTTATAAAACGCGACTACCATCGAACCCGCCACGGTGGCTCTTTGGTTAAGGTGCTCGTGTAATGAGCCGGAGTAACCGAATTCGAACCTGACCGCGGTGGCCGCGTTTCGATGGAGGCGAAACGCAAGGCGCCCGTGTGCTGTGCGATACCAGTGCACGTTAAAGCTCCCCAGGTGGTCGAAATTAATCCTAATATCTCCACTACGGCACCTCTTTTTTCCTTTCTTCTTTCACTTCCTCCCTTATCCCTTCCCTTACGGCGCGGTTTGGGAGTCCACCGGTATATTTAAGACAGTTACTGCGTTATTTCCTTTCCGTGCACTGGAGCGGTTGCTTCGCCTACAAGCTTCTCGAAGCGCAGAAATTCGCCGCGATGTAGCCAAATTTGTTGGGCCACTGCGCCGAGCGCAACCGCGTTTTCTAAATTCTGAAAACTGATATGGATATTGGTGACGGTGGGCTACACGTCTCTGAGCCGTTAAGAATCCTAACAAAAAAAAAAGTATGGTGGGGCAACCAGAAAAGGAATGTAAACCAATAGGCCCCTGCCTGTGCCACTAAGTATAACAGGCTTAACCCAATGTGATATTAATGAAAAGGCCCGAAGGCAATGTTGTGCTTTTGCCACCCGCAGGTGGGAAAATAAAAAAAATGAGGGGGGGGGGGGGGGGGTAATGCTACAAAGCGACCCACAGCCGGGGGAGCGGGCCCGGGAAGACTTCCCTGATCTCCCCTAGGACGTTGCGGAGGGGGTGGGACGTAGGTTGTGGGAATGGGACTGAGGGAAGGGTTATGGGTAATGTGATGGGAATGGGGACAGCGAGACATTTGCCCTCATTTTATCATTGCTCGACTCCTGTCTGGCCAGGACAGGGAGGGCGTCGATGTTGACCAATGGTGCGGCTCCACTCACGGGATGACCGACCACCCAACGACGCAATAGCTCCGACTCGGAGACAGGAAATCCTAAACCGGGGCAGCTGCCTCGGGCTCCTCCACGGCTTTTAGAAGTCCGGTTCGGACTTGCGAATCGCTGCCAAGCTACTAACCGTCAAGGGTTTTCGCGGTTTTTCAGACTCCGGAAGTATGTGTGGTGGATCCAGCCAATGGAATTAGACTCCCGGGGACCCACCTGTGCTTCCAACCAACCAGCCTTGCACTTATTTCCTCCCCTAGCTTGCTCCACACCTACTGAGGAGGGAGTGTTCAAGGCCGGGCTGACCGGGCCACAAGCCAAGAACCTGGCCGAGGGTGAGATAACCCGGGCCTAATCCACCGCTACTCCACAACATCGACGGTTTTCGCATCGGCTGTACTAAGGTCCCCCGTATCTCGGCGTCCCGCGCTCTAACCTCACGGCCCCGCGGTCAGCCATCCTGGCTGCTTCCCCGAGGACATCGCTCCCAACGAGCCCTTCTGCTGGAAACTCCCGCGCGGACCTGGCCTCTCCGTGACCAGAAACCGACGCGCCAGCCGGTAGCCACGCACGCCCCCGCGTGCAGAGGCCTTTTGATTTTCGAGCACTTTTCGAGCCCAATTCCGTGAGTCCAACCTGATTATGAAACCAGGCCTGCCTCCGCACAGGCATCGGACCTCATGTGCGCGACTGGCCCACTCAGTCGCTTGGGAGTCGCTGCCACTCCCATGGGGTTTTGCATCCCCAGAGGACGGGCCCCGGCAAGCCCATCCCCACCGCTGGCGTTGCACCGGAACAAAGCCTAGTAGCCGAAACTACACCGGCCCGTATCCGGTGGCAGGGGGGGCCACGGGCAGGCCGCACAGTCGGATTTCCCCCCCGAGGAGCCTAACAGTAATAGTTAAAAAGTTAACTATTCAAAATTTTTTAAACAGCCTGCTAGTTACCACTCATTAGCAGTATTTTGATGTTCTGCACCGCTGACAACGCTATGCTGAAGAAAGCGGTAACTCAAAAAATCTTATTTTTAAGTATTGTGTAAAGTCTTAGGTGAAATACCATGCATAATATTAGGGCTCTGACCACGGCGTTATCTTGGTCTTGTCCTAGCCTATCCTTAGCAAATTTGGTGTTGTCTCGACTAGATCTAATAAATGGTCTACGCTGTGGTGCGCTCACGCCCGGGCGCTAGTTGTCCAATGGCAGGAGAAAGCGAAGAATTTTCCGCAGTAGGAGCATACACGGATTCCTTCCCTATTAACACTGTTGTCTCGATGGTCGTAAGCTGTATATTTCAAATTTTACAGCCCGCAAGAAAGAATTTTTTTCCTAATGACAGTAATTTCCTTCCTGAATTAGATTGTAGCGCTCCTCATTACGCGTGCAGGGCACTTTTGATGTTTGCGGAAAAGCGCAAACAGAATTTCTGAAATCAATTACCTTGGTAGCATATCCTTGGAGGTACTCATGCAAAAAGACTTTTCCACCTGTAATAATAGCTTTTTGTCTGTTGCTGAAGTCACGCTCATATTCGAAAAAATCACGTGATCCGCCGATCTCCCGATTACTAATTTGAGAAATGCAAATGTGTCGGTTTAAAAATTTACAAACTATTCTGACACACGAAACAAATTTTGATCATTCCCGAAAAAAAGTAGCCGCAGGAGTATTGCGGTGCAAAATTGGTTTAACAGCTTCCACAGTGCATGCATTTACCATTCAAAGAAATTTTTTTCGAAGCAACATAGCAGACCGGCGCCTGAAACGTTTAAGGGCCATTTGGGCCCGTTACACGACGCGGTAATGAATGCACAGCTTTATTTATGGGGTTTGGAGCTTCCGACCGCTATGTGTAAGGCCTTCAATGGGTGCTGGTGCCAAAGAGCGATCGCTGTCACATCTTCAGTCTGGCCTGGGAGTATTACTCAAACCCAGCGTTGAATCCCAGTGTTCAACCGACAGCGAAGGGATCGCATTCACGCCCGCGCAACAGAATTTACGGTTTCCGCCGAGTAGCAAAGTCTTTTTCGATGCTACCATAGAGAACCAGCAGTGATCCACTTATTTTTGCTAAATCAAGTCGAGAAATCTTGTTTTCGTTTCCTTTCAGGATAATTCACTATAATATAAATGGTCACTCCACCCGTTATTTTAGTCTGTTACTTAACCCCAGCAAATAGCTACCTAGGAAACAGCATATGGCGAAGGAACTTGTTCTGCTTTAAAAGCACATCTGGAGCAGTCAAGATAATTACGACTTCGGCAGCTGAGTATGACTGATGTACTTAGAAAAAAATTTTACTCACTCCAGGGCCTGGAAGCCGCGTGCTGTTATTGTATCTTGTTAACTCTGACACATCTACAACCAGTGCCTTTAATTTGAAACCTAAAACTTCGGAGCCGGCTCGCGTCCTTCATCAGTTGTTACTGGTGCCAGTAGCTAGCGTTTTTAAGTATGCACGTGTGGGAGCAGGAGGTCATTGAACGAAAGCTGTCGTGCGAAAGGCGCGAGAGAGGGGGGTGGGGCTTAAGGCTGTGAGTCACGTTGTTGGACTGTGGGGAGGCCAGTGCCCATTGACCGGCTCCCCACAGCCCGACTACGTGACTCACAGCCTAAACCACCCACCCCCTGCCCCATTCCATGCATACTTAAGACACAAGCTACTGCCCCCAGTCACCCCTGAAGAAGGTGCCGAGCCGGCTCCGAAACGTCGGTTTCAAATTAAGGGTTTTGGTTGGAGATGTGTTAGGGTTTATTATAAGTCTTCAAACCCAACAGAGAGGCAAATCTGTCAAAATGTTTAGCTGAGATTGTAGTGAGCCTCTCGCAACATTACAGCGGCGCAGGGAAAATGAGACGTACTGATGATGAAGGGTAACATTCGCGCGGCAATTAAAGCACGTTATATTCTCTTCATCAAGGCAGGTGAAAGTAGGGATATGATAGAGGTATTTCTCCTTCTGGAAACGCAGTTAGGCTGCTGCTGATAATGTGTAGTTGGGCAGCTACAATCGACAAAGTCGCTTTAATACATAAATTTAGGTACTATTTTCACTCCATCGAGGAAGATAAGTAACAACAATATCCGCGCTCCATCCCACCCCTCCCTACTGAGTTCACCCGCCCTCGGTAATATTTTAATTGCAAGTCCAATCTTATATGTTTTCGAAGTTATTTCCCCGGCCATCGTGTCTCTAATCGCCGAGGCCTACGTCTTCAGCAGAATATATTTGGCAGCAGATGGTCCTTAGACCTCTCTGTGTGAGCGTGCTACCAAAGCGACATTTAGATTGAAGTGCTTGATGCAAGTGTAAAATTTGCCGAATGCGGTATGTATTCATGAGAGCGAGTTTCTTTAAGTATTGTAATGCTTCTGATTAACGATGTCTGTCAAATTAGGCATTCTGGCCATTACTTGTGCATTTCGATGCACTCACCAGATCCGAGTGAATGCATATTCGCTAAGATGTGGTGACAACCATTAATATTAAAACTTGCCTTCAAATTTCGAAAAATAAGTGCCCTGGATTTCCAGAAGCTGTTAGTCCAACGCTGCCTTCCGAAGTAACCATACTCTTTCACTCAAAATAGATAAATACACTTACATTGTTCCTTCCTTTTATATTAATATAATTAAAGCCACGATGGTCGAGGGAGTAGAATGTATATTGGCTTCAAATAAAAACATTTTTTACAGCAGCATTGTGGCTCACTCTGATGAACCGCTTGCCAGAAGAAGAAACTCTAAGGCATTGAAATTAACCATTTCGTAACGGCATTGTATTTCCCGCCATTACTCCAAATAATATTCAACTTAATATAAATCATTTAAAAAAAAACACTCCAGTCAACCCCTCTAAACAAGTATTTTTTTCGTGAAATGTGGATAATTGTGGGTTTTTCGGTTCCATTGCACTCACTGGAAAATTCCTCTGAGGGGTGACTGAATGGCTGCCAGCCATTTCCCCGGGCTGGTGCTTGGCTTTTCTGGGGTGAAATGCTTGGGAAAAGATTCTTGGACCAAACCGTTGTGTTGTCGGACCAGTGATTCATTCCGCCGTCAACCAACCCTATATCCTCCTCGTGAGGTTAAAATGCATATTTGTGGCGCCTTTTTTTTCAATCATTCTTTTCCAGCTACGTTTTTTTAATCTGCTTAAATAATTATGATTACTGGGGTAAAATTTCAGGAACCTTTACAATGAAAATGCATCCCGGTTTTAGATTTGACTTAGCTGAATAACGAAACACAAAAATGTTAAGCGAATGCACCTGCCCAGGAGCAGTTCTGGCGTATAGTTTGGTAATAATAGTTAACCACAGTTCTGAAAAAACAGCTGGCATCTCTGTTGGTGCCAGAACCGTTGCTAGGTATGTCTTGCTCACTAAACTCTTGGTAGACAGTGCTAATTATTATTGTATATTTGACACAACCATTCTTTTTTTCCCGAGCGCTAATTCTTATCCTTGAACATTCCGTTTACAGAGCAATGTTTCCTGGTGATATGTACCCAAAACATTGTTAATTCATTCGAGCGGCAAACGTGCATGACATTGAATGATATAATGCATGATTTCGCGTTCATAAATACAAAATAAGTTCTAGGGCGAATGTTTTTTCTTTGCCAAAGCTGCCGCCTGGATGAAGGAATATTGCCGCGATTCTTTGTAATGCTTTTGTTTTCATTTTTTAAAGCTGCCGGCGCGCCACTTTATCGCTTTGTTTGTGAAGCAAGACGCGACCAGATTTATTTCGATTGATTGCATCCTGGCGGAGCTGATTCTACGTTGATCTAGACAGTTCTGGTAACTTAGCACGCCCTACCGCGAATGTTGCTATCAGCTTTTATTAAAAGCTCTGCTATGGGATCTCGATATCGTGAACAGCAACAACAACGAACTACAACAAGCTAATTCTTTTACAAAAACGCATTTCTGTTTGTTTGTATGTACGTACATCCGGTCACAAAATGAATATAGACAGTGCAGTTGTGGTATGTGTGCATTGTGGCTGTGTAGTGCGTATTACAAGTGTAATATGTTTGCACTTGTGTAAATTCTGTACTTTTGCCTTTTATATGCATTTCCTACTCTTATCACTGCTGTCGAAACTGTTTGCTGTAGGGGGCTGAGACCTAGTCTCCGCTCGCTATGACGAGTAAAGAAAGTTAATTCAATCAATCAATAAAAAATGAGCGCAGCTGAGAGCAACGGGCATTCTGTTCGATAACCGCCGAGCAGTGTGCTTCTGACTGCCTACGAAGTCAAAATGAGTGTTCTTACGCGATCTAATAAATACACAGCTGCTGCAGAGAGCCTTCGAATAAAGCTGCAATTCCAGATCAGATGACTTACTCACATGCAAATGCGAAAATGCTATAAGGGACAAGATATGTTTTCCTTTCATATTTGAGTTTCTTCGACTGTACATCGAAGCAATTGCAGCAATGGTAATGAATTAACGATTTATGTTGGTAGGCGCAGTACTGTTCACAACATGCTCAGAACTGAGCCGATAATCGCGATGCTCCAACGACAGCATATTCTGCGTAAGCTCCTAGAAAAATTGGAGCAAGATAAAATTCCTATTTCAGCGTATTTATGCGATTTTAAAATCTCTTTACACAGTGTTTCCTCCCGAAGAAACAGTGCCGGTGTCATTCCATGTGGCTAAGGAAAACTACCAAAAATTGCATGCCTGCCATTTTCAGCCAGAACTATGAGCGAAAGTACTCGAGAATACGCCCTTATTGGTCCCATTCTAGGCGTTATTGTAACATGTGAAAACACTGTCATATGACAGGTACTATTGCGGGAGTTAGATCAGCAGCAGGCGCGACTGGCCGCAGTCAGAATGCGCACAAAATCCAAGTCACCCAAGCACTAGCTCCGGCGTCCTCGTCATCGTCAACAGCACAGCGACAGAACAACGTCCTCTCTAGCAGAGCACAAGAAAAACGACAATTACGTTCTCTTACGGGGGGAGCAGCCGCGGTGGCTCTGGTTATGGGGCTCGGCTGCTGAACGGAACGGCGCGGGTTCGATCTCGGCCGCAGCGACCGATGGATACGAGAGAGAGAGAAGGTTTATTGACGGGAAAGGCAGAGAGAAATGGATAAGAAATTCTAGAGGCCCGGGTACAGTGCGATGCCAGTGCACGTTAAAGAACCCCACAGGGATCGCTCCAAAGTGCTCACATCTACACCGTGTCCATTTTTTATAACCTGTTGAGACTGGGTCTTGTGGTTGCCAGCGGCGCTTCTGAAACAAAGCATTTTCTTGGTTAAGATAACATAGAACTGCAACAAATTAAATATATACACGTGTCTGAGCGGAAGTGCCGGCGAGGCTGTCCAAGGAGCCCAGTTAACCACGACGCAGACGTCGCTCACATTCGCACGCAAGCAAAGCATGAAGACTCAGCCCTCAACCACTCTGCTGGTACTACCGCCGGTTTCAGCACCGCGCTATGAAATAACGTCTACTTGTTACTGGTCGGGAAACCCTCTTTGAGATCACTGCCGGTGGTAAGCGATATCACGCCTCCGTTCCGGCTGCTTTTCCGTAATAACAGACAAGGTCTCCGCCGCTAGGCTCCTCATCGACACAACGGTGGAGGTCAGCGCGGTCCAGACAACCAAGATTCATTGTTACAAGTCGACAGGACAGCCCCTATGTGCAGCAAATGGCTCATCAATAGCGAAGTGCGGACTTCTCTGTCTTGCCCTCGACTTGGGACTCCGTCGCAGATTTCGGTGGGAGTTCGTCATCGGTGACGTCGTCCATCCGATCATCTGTTCGGATTTCCTCTCGTATTCTGACCTCGACGTCAGCGTGCGGCGCCATCACCTGACAGACGGTTCGACCAGTACATATACAGCGCATAAACTTTTGCTTTCTAGGATACAAAACAACGCCACTGAGTCCAAAAGGCTTCGAACGTTCTCTGGCAGCACCAAAATAGGCACGGAAGATTGTGGTCGGCGGCAGCGCAAATATGAAATCTTAACCTAACGTGACGTTACGCAAAACTTCTCCGCACACCAACGGTGCCTTCAAAAGAAGCCTAAAAATTCAGTCGTCGATTACGTCGATATTTTAAATGCTAGCGCAAGAACACTTGGCGTGCATCGCCTACAGCCTGTACAGATTTGAATCCTTGAATAGCGTAGGATTTTTAAAAAGTAATGCAGTTGAGCTTTACGTCTTACAGCGACTCAATGTATGACGGAAGGCGTAGTGGAAGGCTCCGGTGTAATTTCGAACCACCTGGAGTTCTTTAACCTCCACTTACATCGCATGGTACACAAGCGCCTTGCGTCGAAACGCGGCAGCCGCGCCGGGGATCGAACCTTAGTCCTAGGATTCAGCAGCTGAGCGCTCAACCACTGAGCCACCGTGAATGGCTTACGCAGTTGTCTACATACTGCGCCACGCGTACAAGTGACTCCTTTGTTTCAGGCGAATTTAGTATCCCTTACAACGCAAATCGTATGTTCTTTTTTTTACCCAAGTAGCGAACATGTTGGATATTCCTCAAAAAAGTTAGCTCTGTAGCGCCTCCGTCGTCACTTAAATAGAGACACATTTCGTCACCGCCAGTAGTATTGTTACAGTGGGAATGGGATTATTACAGGCGAAGGTTAGGCGGATTAGAGGAAATGATAATGATGATGATGTCTTCAGGCTTAATGGCACACACCCAAGGCGAGGGATTGGCCAGGGTGCGCTGCTGGTACAAACGCACACCTGGGGAAGGAGCGGAGCAAATGAATAATTTTGTGACCAAGACTCGAAAGAAGAAATTGACCAAGCCGCCAATCGAACGTTGTTGTTCTTGTTATCGTCATACAATCCTTCGCACGTCTTCGGCTTCGTCCACCTTTTACGTGGTGCCCGCGTGCTTTGCTCTCTTCAACGCGGAGGAGGCGTGGCGCGTAACAAAATCATTTTCTGAGTTTGCAGTGTTATCTGGAACTACGAAACGAAAATGACTCAACGACTCCTCGAGCGTTTGTTTGAAAAATTCTGCTATTTTAGTGTGGCAGTTTTCAAACATTGTGAGGCGATGTATGTACCGCCTCGTACAAGCCGGTAGAAATATATCACTTAGTGCGTCGCGTAGCTAAGACCTTGTTATGCTACCCCCATAATGTCTTCTTGGCTGCATCTTGCACCCTTCCCAGACGCGAGGTTTGAAATACAACTAGATTAGAGACTCCACATGCTATTGAGACGACCAAATTTTGAGGCGATGCACGATTTCCAACTGCAGTCGGAAGCTTCAGATTTCACCCACTGTATTGTTGTGTCGCTGCTGTCGTTAAGTTTCATTTGCATAGCTTTAATGATGTATGTGCCTGGCTAGTTAGTCCGGCAAGTTGACTTTTATGCAAGCTGCTGCTTGCACACAGTCGTCCTCTCTTTTTGTGCATGTTCCTGTAGAACTTTTTTGAAAAGTTAAATTGATCACTTCAGTTGAATTTTAGAAGCGCATCTCTTGCCTCCACAAACTTATCGTTAGCAATAACAAATATTTTTTTGAGGAACTCCTGTTTTTATTTACATCAACCATACTCTGGATTACGGTTGACAGCAAAGCTGCTAGCTGCATTAATGTGCTAGCTGTAATGGCCCCGGTTAGCGATTTAAATGGTGTCTGTATGGCCCTTCTCCGTCACGGAAACAGAAAAAAAAATTACGGAAGACACTTTGTCAAGACTAAAGAGTGAAATGGCGCAAGCCTGACACCATTGCCAATGGTGATTTGTTGCGTCGGAAACACCACGGAGCGGACGTGCCTCGTGGCCCTGATGCATGCGACGTATCGCTTAGCCTCTCTTGAGCGGCGCTAGCGTTCAGCGGCTGCCGCACGTCGCATGATGGGAGGCATTAGTTTGGCGAAACGAGGCATCCTTCCCACACGATACCGCAAAGTAAATTGCCGCCACCGCCGCTGCCACACCACACCCAAGTAGTCGGTCACCACGCGCGCCGCGCGACAGTGACGTCAGGCCACACAGCGCCCAATCGTGAGGCCACCTCAAGAGCCTGACGACAGTGACGTTAGGGCGCACCGTCGAACCCACGGCCGCCACGCGTACCGGTGCGAGGAGTCACCCGCGCGGCGCCGAGCCACTCCGACACCCGCATTTGACGGCAGTGACGTCACGCACGCGAGCCAATCAGGAGGCGCCCACTTGCGCCTAGCGACAGGGACGTCACGACACAGAGGAGACCAATCAGGAGGCTGGAAAGATGTGACAGTTTCTGTGAACGGCAGATGACCTTGAAAATGAGCCGTTAAAGGCTTCCGCTTTAAAAGTTCCACGGTTCGGATTCCGGCCCAGGAATTTCTCGTGAGAAGCGAGTACATAAACTTATGGCCACAGCGGGTGCCATATTACCTCATGGAGAGAGGTGAACATAATCTGTGCGGCAAAATTATGGGTGGATTCTGGAGGACTGCGGTGGGGTACATATTATTAAGTTGAATTAGGATAAATTAACAATGGATTACATTACATTAGGTTGCAGCAGCGTTGATTAAGTTGGTTTATGATGGATTATGATGAATAACGGGTGAACTCTGGCGGATTGCGGTGGAATGATAGTGGATTAGATTGAGTTAGGTTGGATTATGGTGGATTGCAGTGGACTTCGATTGAAAAGGAGTGAGGTGCGTGGAATTAGGTTGGATTAGGAACAATAGGGTGCATTAAGGGTGATTACAGTGAATTTGTGGCTGGATTAAAAAGTAGACAACGCTTTTGCATTCATTGTACGTAAGTACCTTTGTGTGTCGCCCGAAAAAAAGGGTTTGCAATGGTCAAAAATGGCGTCGGCAGTTGTTCGAAAAAGGAATAAGCAGTCGTTAGTGTGGTCGACTGCTTGTAACACCTTGCTCTTGCAGAGCATAACCTGTCACTTTTTTTATAAAGAGTGCCCACTATTTCTTCGTTATTAGAACACAACGTCCGTTTCTCATCACTCCGTTATAGAGTATAGTTGACTTTTCGCTAGTTTTGTGCTCGTGCCAAATCTTCACTTTGCAGCTACAGATGATACTAAAGAACACATCGCTATTTTAGCTTTTCAATCTCATTTTAGAACAGCTGCTATTATGCCTTTGGACACGGAAACTGATCGAGGAGGCAAAAGCAAAGAACTAAATATGACCATAGGATCATGCATTTTTTGCAGCTACATAAGCCAAGCTAAATAGGATACTGTTGCACGTCACCTACGTGGAGATCTCTTTATACACACGCATCTTTAATAATCACTTTAAGTTCCACAGTTTATAGCGTGAAGACGCTGTGCGCGAGGGCAAACGAGCTCGAATTTCAAGGCATTTGAAAATTTCGAATGTCTCCACGATCTTACATGGACTCGAATGACATTCTAACCAAGCGCCTACGAAGAATATTTCCTAGCAGGGTAAGAACCGCAGTTGAGTTAAATTATATTTTGTTTGACATAATTCTGAATGCCCTTGTAGCCATGAGTATTAGCCAAAGAGCTTTAGGCGGTAAAATAATAATAACTTTTAAATGTGCAGTCTTCTAAGGAACATGCAATAATTCTTTGGCCCTTCTAGATGATTCATCATGCACTTCCTTTTCTATCTTCAATTCCAAACTTTCTGACTCATCATTACTTACAAGGTTGAATTATGCTTGCCTTGTTGCATATAGATCTTTATGCATATATATTTGAAGACTATAAATTTTCAAATTCTCATATTCTCAAGACACGAGAAAACACTCTGTCATCGAATCTTTCGTAAAACGCGGCGTGTCGGTACTGATAACCAGCTTCTGCAATTATTTCGCATTTCACGTTTCGGAAAGGGCCATATTTCTCTTCACTAAAGGTTTCAGGCCCAACACAAATTTTCTAGACCCACATTAAGCCGACTAAGCCTATTCAAGTAGGGGTATTACAAAGTATTGCAAAGCTCTCTTCTAAGTATCACTTGTTCTTCGCTGAAAAGAGGGAAAAATTAAGTCTTGGACCCTTGGTAGTGGAAGGAGTGCTGAAGAAAACTTGGTCATTTTCAATCGCCTGCCAATGCAAATGCTCATTCTCCTTCGTCGTTGAAGTCTGCCGTTAACAAAGAGACCTCCAGGCACCTCGCCTTTTCTCTTAGAGTCATGCGTATTCTACCAGCATCTATTCCCGATTAATGCGCGTGCTGCCGTGAGCAACTGAGCCGCATTATTATAGATGGCAGTGTTTGGAGGCTGCTATTAAGGCCCCTTGGTTATCAAGGGACTCTCGCTGCTACCTCTCACTCAGCCCTCAGACATCTTGGTTACCAGAACACATCTGTCAGCCAGCAGATGAAACAGAAGTCCCTGATTAAGCCATGTTCAAGTCAAATACATTTTTTTTTTTCATTTCTGCAAAGAGAAGAAAAACGCCCCAAGGCTAAAGAATACTTACGAAGTAGCTTAACTACGGCCGGCGCCCTTTACGTCAAAGCAGCACGTAACTCTCATAATTAACACAGCAGCCTGAAACTACATGAGCGACGTCGTTTCCAGCGCGTAGTGAATACAAAGCATTCAAATTTTCACTATCGATCAATTGAAAATATACTCGGGCAGCGTGACAATTAGTTACTGCAGAGCGATTTGAAGCAGAGACGCAGGAAACGAGGACGAGCGCTCTCCCTATTTCAGATCGCGCTGCATTACTCAATGTGTTATCAACTCGGCCAATCTTCAGTTCCAGCGTGAGAAGTAATGACTTAAAAACTCCAAAACATCAATATTGTCAGTTGTGAAGCCCGTCCGGCAGTCAGGAAGACAGCGAAAAGACTTCCAAAAGAAAGTCTTTATTTAATTGACTTACAGCCACAAAGAACTGAATGACTGGACAGCGGTGTTAGCAACAAGCGTGTTAGGTGGTCGTCGAAAAAAATGCCCGCCGCTCTCGGCAGTGCTAAATTTAAAACCAACAACGAACTTTCGAGGCACGCCATACAGAGTAACTACAACCGTCTCGAACAAAGTGGAATCGGTTCCGCATGGCGCGATCATTCGAGACAAATGTGGCTGCATCTTGCACCGCAGAGGAACTGACAAAGCAGCGTGCCGGCGGCATTGAACATGAAAAATAAACATTCTAAAGCTTTGCTGTATTATCTCCCACTCAAAGAGACATCGTCCCGATGCTTTACAATGAAAACAAATGTGGGCAAGAATAAACATAGACAATGTAAAAAAAATCACTGACACCCAGTGTTCTTTAGCGAGCAACTTGTGCCGATGAGATGCTGTCGCTCCGTCGATGGGCCACTTCGTAGTTGACCTCCCAATCTGTCAATGATTGTGTACGGGCCGAAGTAGAGGCGCAAGAACTTTTCACTCACTCTGCAGCGGCGAAGCGGTGTCCACACCAATACACGGTTACCCTGCTTGTATTGCACCTGGATTCGGAGTACGTTCCAGCGTCGGGTGTCGTTGCGCTTTTGGTCTTTCATTCGCAATCGGGATAGTCGTCGGACTTTTGAGCGCTGGACGTAGGCGGCGACGTCGATGTTGTCTTCATCGGTGACGTTTGGGAGTATGACGTCGAGCGCGATGGTTCCCTCCCTGCCATTGACGGTCCTAAACGGTGTCATTGGGGTGGTCTCTCGCAGCGCGGTGTTGTAGAAGGTGTCAGGCAGGGTGAATTCCTAAGTCTTCAGTATGGCGTCTACATACATGGCAACCATGTCGCCCATGGTATTGTTGAAGCGCTCCATAAGACAATTCGTCTGAGGATAGTAGGCAGTCATCCTCCTGTGTCTTTTTTGACTCTAGCCCAGTAAGACTTCGGTCAGCTCCGCTATGAACGCTGTTGCTCTGTCCATGATGAGCACATCGAGGGCGACGTGTCGCAGAAGGAGGTATTCCACGTATACTTTGGTGACTTCTGCTGTTGAGTTCGGCAACGCTGTTGCCTCGGATAGTGGATTACGTTGTCGGTCCGTACAATGATTCCCTTGTTTCCAGACGTTAATTTCCGGAAAGAGCCAAGCAGGTCCATGCCAATTTGTTGGACGGGCCTTAACGGTGGTTCAGTGGTTTTCAGAAACACTGCTGGCCGGGTGGGAGGCGTCTAGCGCCGCTGACAATCTCGGCAGGTTCCACATAACGTGCGGCATCAGCATATGATTATGATGACAAATTTCTATAGCGCAGGGGCATCTGCGGCCAAAGAGCACCATGGCACAAGGTTTTTCTTTTTCTCAAGGTGGGGTCAAAGACTGATTTCCCAACCATTTCATCTTAAAGGAACTATGCAACGAACAAAAAGTCTCTTGTAAATGTTTTCAATGCTTAGAAATGATGCTAAGCATTCACACCAAGTATGAGTCTTCGTAACTGAGCCGGGAATTTATTATAAATTCTTAAAAACTGCTTTTTTTTATAAATTTCGCGGGCCGATTGGTGTGCTCGTAGTGACCGTTTTTTAAACTAAAATCGTGAAACTAGACGTCACTGTACCAATTACATCAGCAAGCCGCCACACGCTGTCATTCGCTTGAGCTACGGCAGCCACGACGTCACGGGCACACATCCACCAGGCGTGAAAATCGTCTGCTCGCGCCGCCGCGCGACCCTCTCGGGCAAGCGCGAGCCAGGGCATTGCCTTGGCGCATATGGATTCAATTTTCCTCTGCCGCCTCCTTCTGTCGGGAGTTCCGGAGCCACTCGCACTGCTCTTCGTCCGCACGCATAGGGCTCGACGCCCATCGCGGCCGTAAGCGCGAGCAGTCGCGCCTCGAGGTCTGGTCCATTACTGCTAATACAACAGACGACAAGCAAAGAAACCCAACGCGCCGTGATCCAGGAAGGCGAAGAGAGACCGGAGAGGTGCCGCCGCGCCGCCAACGCTGCTGCTGGGGTGCTAGCAGCGACAACCGGAAGTCGCAAAACGAACGTCATCTGATGACGTTTTGATGGGCGGGGCCCAGTACCAGAGCTGTTTTCTCCATTTTTGTCTGGTGCCCCGCGTGTACAAATTGAGGGGGTAGAGAAGAAGCGTAATTTTTAATCGTGTATATCTTGGTTGTTATTGATGCTAGCTCAAAAATTCTTGCGTTGGGGTGACGAGTGATGAAATGCCTATCTCGCGTCTGCTTTACTTAATCTCAATTAATTTATTGCAGAGCTTCTTTAAAGAGCCGAGCATTAGGCAGGGGAAAGCTTGTACTCATTTTGTCACCGGTGGCGATCCGGCGGCACTGGGGATCAAACCCCGCACCTCCCGCATGCCAGGCGGATGCTCAAACACTAGGCCCACTCTTCGGTGCATCAGCAGATGCCGGGGCAAGTAATACTTGTCTCGAATGGGGCGGAGGGTGCGAGAAAGCGCGAGATGCCCAGCTGTCGGTTTGTCGTGTGAAGACTTGAACCTCGCCAAGACTTCCAGGTATGACAAGGAGATAAGCGGTTTTGTTCGGTGCGAAGTTCTTCTTCATGCGGACATCACTCTGTGCTTAGAACGAAAACAATTCCCGCTTGAACGAGGCTGGGAGTGAAGAAGCCTTACCTCCAAAGTACTCGATGAGGAGCTGGAGCTCAGGGTCCATGCGTTGCTGCAGTGCAAAAGTGCTCAAGCTGATAGGTCCTAGCAAGGCGTTGTCATTATCGCCTTGCGGCGGTGCAGCCACACAGGCTTCTGACAGGCACTCGGCGTCAGTGTGCTTGAGCCGGGATTTATAAACGACGGTGACGTCAAACACGTCGAGCAGTATGCTCCGTCGAGCGAGGCGGCCAGATGGATCCTTCAAGTTGGCGCGCCAGCACAGAGCGTGCTGGTAAGTCACAACTTTGAAAGGACAGCCATACATGTACGGGCGGAATTTCGACTTTGCTGACACTATTGCAAGGCACTCCTTTTCCGTCCTAGAATATCTGGCCACTGCATTTTACAAACAGCGACTGACGCATGCTGTCAATCACTCGCGGCCTTGCTCCTTCTGGACGAGAACGGCGCCTAGCCCCACGCTGGTTCCGTCTGTATGAATTTTGGTTCGGAATTTTCGTCGAAGTGTCCAAGCACGGAAGGTGACTGCAAGCCAGAGTTCAGTTATTGGAATGTGTCACGTTGTGGAGCTTTGCACTTGAATGGCCCATCCGACTTCGTTAGCTGCATTAAGGGTACGGCAATGCGCCAAAAGTTCTTTGACCCGCTGCGGTGGCTCAGTGGTTAGGGCACTCGTCTACTGATCCGGAGTTCCCGGGTTCGAACCCGAAAGTGAAGTCCGTGTTTTTATGGAGGCAAAAGGCTAAGGCTCCCGTGCGCTGTGCGATGTCAGTGTACGTTAAAGATCCCCAGGTGGTCGAAATTATTCCGGAGCCCTTCACTACGGCACCTCTTCCTTCTTTCACTCCCTCCTTTGTACCTTCCCTTACGGTGTGATTCAGGTTTTCAACGATATATGAGATAGATACTGCGGCATTTCCTTTCCCCCGTAAAACCAATTATTATTATAATTATTATTAAAAGTTCTTTGCAAATTGTCGGTAACAAGCGCACAGCCTCAGGAATCTGCGCAGAGCTTTCGTTTAGGTCGGCTGAGAAAACTACCATAGCAGCGATTTTATGCGCTTCCGGTTGCATTCCATAGTCGCTTACGATGTGGCCTCGAAATAGCAGCTGGTCGTAAGCGAAATGGCACTTCTCTGGCTTCACGGTAAGCCCTGTTGAGTTGATTGCCTCTAGCCCAGTCGGAAGCTTTTTTAGATGTTCGTCAACGGTCGAATAGAATACGACGACGTCGTCTAAGTAAACGAAACAAACTTCCACTTGAGGCCGTCCAATAGTGTATTATACGCTGGAACGTTGCTGGGGCAGAAAAAAGTCCAAATAGCATTACTCTAAACTTGTAGAAGCTGTCGGGCGTGAAGAGGGCGGTCTTCTGATGATCCCCTTCATGGACCTCAATTTGCAAGTACCCGCTGTTTAGATTCATCGACGAGAAGTATTTGGCGTCGCAGAGGCTGGTTGGGTATCGTCGATGCGATTTATGTGGTATCCAACTTGTTTAATCTGCGCTAGTTGACGCAAAACCGCAGATTACAATTTTAAATCAATCAGCTCTTTCGTGGCAAATTGATATAGGCCTGCAGCATTTCCTCCACTTGGTCCGGAATGGCTTCGCGTTCGCGTGTCGAAGTACGATAGAGGTTTTGGAGCAAAGCGCGAGTGTCCTCGCACCTTATAATGCGATGTTTTGCAATAGATGTTTGTCGGAGTTTTAATGAGGCAGAAACAAAGTCGTTGTAACTATGAAGGAGACAGCGGATGTAGTCTTGCCTGTGCCAGGGCAGCGCTGGTTTGATGTCGTAGATTGGTGTGTAGTCTTCAGAGAGCGGGTTTTTTCTAGGTGAATGAGAGACGGCGAAGGCATCTTGTATGTAGGTGGTTTCGTCCAGAAATGCAATCATTATGCCTTTGTGTAGGTGCCGGTATTCTTCGCCAAAACTTGCGAGAAGCACTCCAGCTTGGCTCTTGCGGATACAAGCGACGCCTCTTGTGATGTCAATTTCTCGGTCTAGAAGCAGGTCCGCGTTCCCCTGGATGATGGCTTCAAAGTTCTTGGCTTCTGTGGTACCTACGGTGACCATGACGCTTGAGCGGGGTGGGACGTTCACTTGATCATCCCCGATACTCAAGATAACGTGATTCTCCAAGGCTTTAATCGAAGTTCCACAATACAATCCGATGAGCGAGTTGGCTTTTGACTTCATAAATACAGCGCATTTGACGGCAAGCGAAGAAGGCACAGAGAAGAGGACACATATCGAAGGGATGGCTTCGCCCGTCGAAAGCGTGAAGAGCTTGAACCGAAGGTTGTTCGCCTGATGCTCACTAAGGATATCCATGTCCAATATCACGCGGTGGGAACCTTGTTGTAGCACAACGAAGTTCTCAGGATAGGTATGTCCGTCAGCGGTCACTCCCGCTGTGAATCGCCCCGATGGTGTGGGCTCTTGCGGTGCGAATTTCTTGGCCCTACCAAGCGGTGGTGACTTTCCTAGGCTGCCGGCGAATGTTACATTCTTCACCGAATAATCGGTTTTTGTCTCGGCTAGAGCGGTTACTTTAAGACCGTCGATAGACTCTTCCAAGTAGGATGTCCTGGCTCTTGCATTTTACGTCGCCCTCGGCGTCCAGTCACGCCTTCGTCGGGTATGCAAATCATAATAAAAGTGCAGTCGGAACTTTTCTGAGTGATGGCTTCACTCTGAATACGAATAGCGTCGTGATATAGTTCGCGTTTGTATGTGGTGTCGGCGTAGTGGGTGTGGCGTCTTCAAACGGCGTGGTCGGTGGTAAATATTCCGCGTTTCGCTTGCGAGCAACCTCACCACCTGGGGTTGCTATCGTTAGTTTACTCTACACGGGCTGAGGGACCTTCCTCGTACCTCGGATGCGTAGCTGCGGCGTGGCGACGCAAAGCGCTTAGGCTGACGGCGATGGTGAGAGGGCAAGGCGGTTCGGCACATACTCCTCTTGTCGCAGGTAGCCGTCGATTTCTTGCGTGTGTTTGCCGGAGCATAGTCGCGGTACGTCAATGGCAAAACCACGAAGACCGATGTATCGGTCAGTGACCGATGTATCGGTCACGGGCAGTGGCGAAGAATATTGCCGGCCTCACCGCAACAGAAGCTCAACGGCAGGTTGTCGGAAATCCTCCATGAGTCGCATTTCCTGTGCTTGAGCGTCGCTCGTAGGCTGGGCGGGTGGGTGCAGGGAGGTAGCGTTCTGGAACAGGTGGTTAAAGGGAAGCTGAAACGGTTTTAAAATCGCATGAAACGATCTGGATGGGAAGAAAGGACCTTGAAAATGATATGTGTAAACTTTTCCCGATTCTGTCCGCAAACAGAGCTGCAATCGCTTCTTACAAACCCACCGGCAACACGCCCACGTCGCTTCCGGAAGCACCGGGTGGGGGGACGGCAGAGAGGGAGTACTGGCGGAAGTGACGCCATTCACGGGGAGTCGGCCGGCCGCCCAGCTGCGCTTGCTTCGCTGCGGCCCGCGCGCCAGCGCTTTGGCGAACCACAAATCAACGTAATCTTCTGCCAGTGTCGTTTACTTTCTCTCGTTCGGGCGTTCCGTGTAATGCTTGAAGCCTCTATATAAACCAGTTTGGCATGGCACTTCTTTCGAACAGCACTCAGCACACAGCTTGGTAGAATCCGTCGGTTCTTCTCCCCCAGCCTTTTCCACGTTAAGCAGACAATCTGGTGGTACGCAGCATGCCGAAACTGCCTGCACAAAATATGTGCATCAAAATTTCTCTTTTCCTTATATTGCTTTCTGACTGTTTGTAAACTTTTTGCGTTTTCCAGCTGGTTCACATCCATGCTGAGCCAAGGCCCCTTCCAGCACTGTCTTTGAGGCACAAAGTCTTGAACTCTTTTGAACATGTTACGCACTGTGTACCTTATTGATTTTTCCTGATTGCTTGCACCTCATGGCAGACAGGCAATTCTCTTAATCTTTTATCACCGCGCAGCACACGCAGCTGCACCTAACTGAACTAAAATCGATTTTATAAGCATAGTATACTTGAGCAAAGCAAACATTTGCATTCATGAGCGCTTGGTCATGGCTGACGATCTACAATGGCGCCAGAATTCATGCTAATTTGTCCTTGAGTCAGAAAGGCAAAATTTCCGAGCCGCGGTACGCATACATGTATATCATTAACAAGTAATTCTGCTGGTTATCTCGATGCGCAACAGCCGCAACTATATCTCGCAGCACACTAGTTTTGATGAGCAGCACTGCGAGCTCCGAAACGCAGCCATGATTATTGCTCAAAAGCATGTTCCGCACGCAAAAAAACACACACAGCGCACGGTGGTAAGTGCAGAAGTTTCGTGGTTGAACAGTAGCCGGAAAATGCGAAAAAAGGAAAGCGCACACGGGAGCTTCCTCCGGTCGCCTCGTCTCTTCGCGCTGCAGTACAGCAGTGAACCCACTCCAGCTGATCCGGTTTGGCATTCTTTTGTAGTTCTAAAAAGCCTTCGATACTAATTAGGCAATAACTATAAATAAATAAATAAACAAACAAATGCTTTACCTGATGCGGCTCGTGTAAGCGTGCCGGTGATTTGATTTAGATCATGTTTACAGGTGTTACAAGAAGTTGCTCAAGATGTTTAAAAAAACAGCTAAAAAAAGACGCAGGACCAGGAGGAGACACACATAGACTGTCGCCGGAAAGAAGTTGGTGGCTAGACTTTTATGCAACAGCGGTACACAACAAAGTTGCGGCGCAATTTCCTTTTTTTATTGCCACTTGCACATGCACCTACACAAAAGATATGCACGGGCATGCACCACGCAAAACATACGTATCAGTCGAGATATGGTTTCGTGTTACCCTCGTAGGACGTGAAAGGCCCATAATGGGTTAACAAAATTTCCGGCTTGCAGGCACCGTCATGCGGTCGCTTCTCTATTACTTAGCTTCTTATTCGGCGGTTTTCTCTTTATTCTAAATTCTCAACGATTTCGGAATAGGTTTGCGCGCGCTCATACAGTTTCCGACAGTCCGGCGATTCCACGGTTACCAGGAAGCAGAGAATATGGGGATGCGCTGACTACCCCGGAGTCAACGAAGGTATTGACAGCAAATAAAGCTGGGAAGCGCTACTGCGTAGCGAAGAACCCGCTCGGCAGAAACAAGCCAATCCGCCAGGCATCTGAGGCAGCGAAGCGATAAAATCTCTTTCTTAGCCTTTAGTCACGGAGGCTGCGGACCCCGCCCTCCAGGATTGCGTGCCGGGGGCGATGAGTAGTAAGGGGTCTCCGTTTCCGGTGGAAATGAAAGCTGTCATTCATCCATCCATCTAATCGATATTTCTAACGCGTGAAAATGTCGCGACGTGACTTTCGCTGCCGGCGCACTCAGCGGCGTCGTTGGTTCCGCAGTTTTCTGAACCTGCTGATGGCGCGAACATGCATGGTGAAAGTCGAAACTGTTTAACACTGCTTGAATTATCCATAATTACAGAAATATAGTCCTCAAAAGCCAGTTGAAGCAACGCGCCACGCAGCGACGCCGTCGGTGCTGGCCGGAGGTCCCCGTGGATGACGTCACGACAGTGACGGCCAATCGCATGCAAGAGCAGCGTTCGCTCGGCGCCCTGAGGCGATGGCGCCTGTTTTCTTCTAAAAAACAGCTTTTTGGGTTTATTTCCGCTGCTTTTGAATGAGATATTCTTTTTCAGCGCACTAAAAGCTATAAGATGACGTAGAGAACTCGTTTTTTTCTAAACGTGCTTCAGCTTGCCTTTAAAGTCAGCCTCATTGAGGTCGGGACTTTGTTGGTCAAGGCCAGAAAACGAGGGCAGGGTCCATTATGAAGCACGCATCACCGCAGTCCTATGAGTAATATGCGGTCCGGCTTCGCCCCCAAACCGAGACTGTATACCAGAGAAATGGGGATGTAGCACAGAAGTTAGGAAATTATAAGCCACCTCGGGTGGCTACTGACCACTATGCCAGCAGAAAGGAGAGTGGCACACCTATGATAATTACTTACTATATTGGAGAAATCAATCACACATATGTTAAAGCAAGAGGCATAATATTGAGCCCGGGGGGAATCGGGTTTACAAGGAGTAAAATCACCTAACCTTTGTCCCGCCTATATTTACTGACTTTTATCCAGCGGGAAATGAGTTAACAAGTTAAAAAAATGATTTTCAAAGATTTAGCAAAAACGCTGTCTCTAACAGAATACCATGGCTAACACAATCAAAAGCATTAGAGGCCAGAAAAAGAGCGCATTAAACCTTGTTGCGGTCTAGTGAGGAATTTAAAAGATCAGAGAAAGCTTCTGCGTTAGGTGTACCTTGCGTGTGTAGAGTTTCGTCTTGATTTGGTGATATTATACCATGCCTATCTAGAAAATGTGTTACCTTACGAGCCATGTGTTTCTAATATTTGTGTATACTGGGAATTGTCGAAACATGCCTGTTTTTTTTTTTACAGTGTTGCGCACAACTTGTTTATGAAGAGAAATTACAATTGCGGTTTGCGGTTTTCTTGGAAGCACAAGAAACATGCACTCGCCAAAGAAATAATATTTAACACATGACGTTTCGAGATGAATGATACCTTGTAACCACGTTGGCCGAAGGGGTACCACCGTTCGCAGCCGGGCGACCACTCGGCCCGCGAGGGGCGCAGCGGGGTTTACGGAGCTTCTCCCAAGCGGACACCCCTAAGGGAAGTCGAGCTCCAGGCCGGGGGCCGCTTGTACCCATTTTTACCGGTGGGTGTCCGGCGGTAGGTTTCGAACCAACCACATCCCGCAGCCGAGACGGGCACCCAACCAATACAAGATCCCCTGCATGAATTGCGATGCATTATGCATTGGCGAGTGAGGCGATTTTAAAAGAAGAATAAGAGAACACAAGAATGACGTCAAGAAAGGTCGCACTTCCTCCAGCGCACTTGCAGAGCATGTCCAAATGATGCAGCACTCCATTGACTGGGAGAACGCCGCAATCTTGGACACGAAGAAACCTTTAATTTCACGATTACTTCTCGAATAATTTTACACACAGAAGACCAAGAATGCTATCAACAGGACGAGAGGGAATCTCACCGATATCTTCGCCCACTCAGTGTGCAGTCAAGTCCGCTTATAAGTAGCGGCCCATTCCGCCCATCCTCATTGTGAACAAGAGACCCGTACGAAACGTCATGTGTTAAATATTTTTTCTTTGGCGAGTGTATGCTTCTTGTGCTTCCAATATGCTTCCCCCTCGCCAGACAGGATTCTGTCGAACCCTTGATTAAATTGCGGTTTTCATTTACATATAATCTCGCTAAGAACTATAACTGTGCTTAAACCAGATAGAAACACGTTTATTTGCATTAAAGCTTCTCTGGAGTTGGTTACAAGAAATCTTGTCGATTCCAGGTGATTCCTTCATCTCAAATTTAAAAACGATAGATCTTGATTAGTAAACAGAGTAAAGGAAGGGCGACGTGAAGCAGCTTTGCTGTGTCGCCCGTGGTTTGGTGTAGCATTCATTAACCATTACTCCTTTGTTATAGGTATGGCTGACAACCTTTCATGTGCTCGCCCCGCATAAAGTGCCGAAAAGCAGGCCTCCTGCCGTGCGCTGGAGCGGGACATCCACGGCCGCTGATGAAAATGAATTGTGTTGTTTATTTCCAGTACACGGTGCCTACGACGGGGGAAAGGCGAACGGTTGCGATGCCTGACGAGGCCTATGTCCCTCTGCAGCGCAGCGTAGTGCTCGTACTAAGATTCTCGGACACTGGCCGCTGCTAGCCTCCGCGGTGAATACTCTCAGCCACTGCTCCGCTTCTAGAGCGCATCATGGCCTGCACGATAGGCTATGAATTCACCGCACGCTTAAAAAATTTGCATAGTGATATTTTCCTCTTGCTCCCTTTTCTCCTTCCCCTTCAAGCCCTAATCTCTTTCATCAATGCAGGATATCAAAGCGGTTTCTTCTTCCATTCTCGCCGTCTTTCCACGCACTTCTCTGTCTCCTCCTAAATTGGCTAGGAGGAGGAGGAGCGCATTGCCTGAATTTAACAATACGTGTTGCGGCCTGCCTATGGAAGAATAAAAAAGAACTACAAGCCACATTAGATATTGCCACAGTCCCAATCAATCCAGTGGCGCCACACCGCGGCCGAGCTGGTTTAGAAGGGACTTGCCATGCCTTGTGCACTTGAGGGGCTAAAGGTTTCGTCGTCTTCCTCGCTCGAGCCCCCTGCTGGCTTGCACACCCAGCAGGTCTAATTAAACCTGGTTTTGATTGTGCTTCGACCGTTTATCGTGACATATTTGGTGGAGGTGCTGGGTACCGTCCCATGTACTCTGACTACGAGGACACTCTTGACGCCTCTTCTCCATGCGTGGACTCAGCACCCGTCCACAACGCGAGCCGCTGTCTGCGAGGCCTGCAACCGGAGTTCGGCCAACTGACAGCGCCGGTAAGGGCCATGACATCCACTGCGGCTAGCCAGACAACTCAGCATTTCCGGGAATGCCCCGCCATTCGTCCTTCATGCACATCGGTCACCTCCATCGTTCCTCGGGGACAGGTTCGAGGACGTCGAAGACTGGTTGGTCAGCTTTGACCTAGTGGCGGGTTTCAATGAGGTGGACGGCGAGCGCAAGCTGCGCAACGTCTACTTTGCGCTGCAGGACTCGGCCAAAACAGGGTTTGAGAACCACGAATCTTCCTTTACCACCTGGGAGGCTTGTCGTCGAGAGCTGCTAGCGACATTTACCAGCAGCGAAAGAAAAGATAAAGCTGAAATCGCCCTGCGTTCAAGATCACAGCAGCCGAACGAGAGCGTCGCGATGTTCATAGAGGACATGACGCGACTATTCAATCGGGCCGACCCTGATATGCCCGAAGCCCAGAGGGTACGCCATTTAGTGCGTGGCTTAAAAGAGCATCTGTTTGCCGGGCTGGTCCGTGACCCGCCACGAACAGTGTCCGACTTCACCAAGGAGGCAACGGTATAGAGCGCTCTCTGCAGGAGCGGGGCGCCCACTACAGACGTCAGGCTACTGTAGATTGAAAACTAAACATTTTGACAGATTTGCCTGTCTGGTTGCGTTTGAATACTTATAATAAAGTGCACAACTCCAACCAAAAAATTTTATCTTTAACCCAACGTTTAGAAGCCGACTCGGCTCCTTCATCAGGGGGGACTGAGGGCAGTAGCTAAGCGTCTTTAAGTATGGAGGGGAGGAGGGGGGGGGGGGGGTCAAATGAACGACAGCTGCGACGCGAAAGGCGCGGAGGAGGGGGAGGGGGTTTAGGGGCACTGCAGGGAGGTGGTGAAGCGACTTTTTTTGTTGAGTTGAAGAGCGAAGTCCCTGGGCATATACTGGAGGCAGGTTTCCTTTTGTGCGGCTGATATTGTTCGGGGTGGTTTGGATATGCCAGGATTCTGATTCTACAAAATCAACTTCGAAGAAACCTGCATCCTCGGAACCGAAACAAATTACAAAAAAAGGCTCCTTCTGGAATCCTGGCATATCCAAACCACCCCGAATAATATCAACCGCACAAAACGAAACCTGCCCCCAGTATATGCCCAGGGACTTCGCTCTTCAACTCAACGAAAAAAAGTCACGTCACCACCTCACTGCAGTGCGCCAGCGTGACTAACAGCCTAAACCCCCCTCCTCCGCGCCTTTCGCATCACAGCTGCCGTTCCTTTGACCCCCCTCCTCCCCTCCATACTTAAAGACGCTTAGCTACTGCCCTCAGTCACCCCTGATGAAGGAGCCGAGTCGGCTTCGATACGTTGGGTTAAAGTTAAAAGTTTTTGGCTGGAGTTGGGCAGTTCAGGCTACTGTAGCAGCCGCTTCTAAGCACACGCCTACGTCGCTGCCCGCCGAGAAGCTTCGGGAGCTTATAAGAAGCCTTGTGCGCGAGGAACTGGCGAAACTTCGCTTTGAAGCTCCACAGGTTAGCGTAGCTGCCGTAGCGGACGTGGTCCGCGAAGAAATCCGACGAGTTGTGCAGCCGCCCCTAGGTCCACACCCGGCGCCCACCGTTATGACGTACAGCGAGGCGCTACGAAGTCCCGGGCCAGCGATGCGAGCCTTTTCCCCCCGTCGCTCCTGTGCCATACCTGCAGGAGCCAATGGCAACAGTACCCTCCGTGCCGCAGGAGTTCAGACCCCCCGTGAGCAAAGCGCACGTTTGGCGTACGCCACACAATTGGCCGCTTCGTTATCACTGCGGGGAGCCCGACCACATCCTCCGCCACTGCCCCTACCGCAGAATGGGTTTAAGGGGGTTTTCACCTAACGCACCTCGACCACGCTACAGTGAAAGACCCTGGGATATCGTGGTCTTTCACCGTAGCGTGGTCGAGGTGCGTCAGGTGAAAAGAGTCAAGAGCCTCCACGCGACGATTCGCTGCGACGCTCGACCGACGACGACCTGACCCGACGACTTCGACGACGCGCTGCGATCGACTGGTCTCCGCCGAAATCCCGGTATCCGCCGACAACCACGACGTTAGCGCACTCATGGATACCGGCGCCGATTTTTCTGTAATGAGCAGACGGTTAGCCACGGACTTGAGGAAGGTTCTGACCCCTTGGTCTGGGCCGCAAATCCGGACAGCTGGTGGCCACGTGGTAACTCCGATCGGTGTCTGCACTTTGCGAATCCAGATCCGCGGTGTTACTTTCCCTGGTTGTTTTGCTGTGTTACCCTAGTGCTCCAAAGACCTCATATTCAGTTTGGATTTCCTTCAGGAGTACGATGTCGTTATGAACCTTCAGGAGGTAATCGTGTCGTTTTCCACCCTAGGCCCTGCCGACGACTATACTGTGCCACGCAGGGCTAAGTTATGCGTCTGTGACAACAACGTGTTGATTCCGTCAAGAGCCAGCATGTTTGTTAGCGTAGAGTGTGATAACAGTGCCAGCACTCGTGGCATCGCTGAAACCAAAATCTCACTGCTCCTGGGTCGGCAAGTCTGTGTAGCTCGAGGAATTATTCAATTGAACAGTGGGCGGACCAAACTTTTGTTGACCAATTTTGGTTCTGAACCACAGTTTTTGCCTGGCAAAACAGCTATAGCGTACCTCGAAGAACTTAGCGAATTCGAGGGACAGCACGCGCTGTCCGAAATCCCGGTATCAGTGGAGGCACCGACCACTCCCGTAAAAACCGCCGTGAATCCGAACCTTCCGTCTAATCAGAAACGCTGTCTCGAGAGGATTATTTAATCATTCCGCGACTGTTTTGCCTCGACCTCCAAGGTTGGGCAGACTCCGCTCACAAAGCATCACATTATAGTTGACGCCAACCAGCGACCGTTATGCCAACCGCCTTATCAAACATCTTCGCAGGAACGGGATGCCATTCGCCGAGAAGTTCAAGAAATGCTCCAAGACAACGTGATACAGCTGTCGACGAGCCCGTGCGCATCGTCTGTTGTTCTTGTGGCGAAGAAAGATGGAACCCTACGGTTCTGTGTTGATTACAGACGTCTAAACAAAGTCACCAAAAAAGACGTTTATCCTCTTCCACGCACTGATGACTCCCTGGACCGGCTACGCCACACCACGTACTTCGCGTCATTAGATCTACGCAGTGGCTATTGGCAAATTGAGGTGGAAGAACGCGACCGGGAAAAGACCGTCTTTAGTACACCGGATGGTCTGTACGAATTCCTGGTCATTCCTTTCGGCCTGTGCTCGGCTCTTTCCACCTTCCAGCGGATGATGGACACTATGCTTACCGATCTAAAATGGCAGTCCTGCCTAGTGTACCTGGATGACGTAGTCATCATCGCCGCTACGTTCGAAGAACACTTGAGGCGCCTGCGCGCTGTGTTCGCAGAAATTCGTTCGGCCGGTCTTTCCCTCAATCCCGAAAAGTGTCACTTTGCTTTCCAGGGAATGAAGTTTCTCGGCCACATTGTCAGCGCTAAGGGAATCAGCCCTGACCCCGATAAGACAGCCGCCATCGCTGCTTTTACCGTGCCAACCGAGAAGCCAGTGTGCGCCGCTTTCTGGGTCTCCGCGCCTATTATCGGCGTTTTGTGCCGAACTTCTCTCAGATCGCAGAGGCCCTGACCCGCCTCACGAGGAAGATGCCGAACCGTTCCTCTGGGGCCAGGAGCAACAACAGGCCTTCGAAGACCTCCGCACTCTTCTCCATAGTACGCCCATCCTTGGCCACTTCGATGAGTCAGCCGACACTGGACTGCACACCGACACCAGCAACATTGGCCTCGGTGCGGTCCTTGTGCAGTGGTAGGATGGTATCGAACGTGTCATCGCATACGCAAACCGTACCTTGTCACGCTCGGAGGCGACCTATTCCACAACTGAAAAGGAATGCCTGGCAATTCTGTGGGCAGTGACCAAATTTCGCCCGTATTTATACGGCCGCTCTTTTAGAGTCGTCAGTGATCAGCATTCGCTTTGTTGGCTGGCGAACACCTCTAAGATCCCTCTGGGCGGCTTGCACGCTGGAGCCTTCGCCTTGAAGAGTTCGATGTCACAATCGTTTATAAGTCCGGTAGGAAGCACAATGATGCCGGTTGTCTGTCTCGTGCTCTTACTGAGGACAACCGAGCTGATCCCGACGACGATTCTATTTTTCTCGGCGCCATCTCCATGTCCGTCCTCACTCAACACCAAAGGGATGACAGTGAACTACGGCCTCTCATAGAGTACTTGAAGGAAGCGCGGCGTCGGCCCGGCGAATCTTCTCACGTGGACTGTCGTCATTCTTTTTGCGCGATGGCGTTATGTATAAGAAAAACTACAACCCGACGGAAGCTGCCTATCTGCTCGTCATACCTGCGGCCTTACGCGGCGAAGTTCTGCAGGCATGCCATGATGACCCATCTTCTGGGCACCTGGGTTTTCCCGCACTTTGGCGCAGATACGCCAGAAGTACTACTGGCCCAGGGTTGCTGCGATTGTCCAGCGTTACGTCAGAACTTGCCTCGAGTGCCAACGTCGTAAGACGCCGCCGAATAAGCCAGCCGGACTACTGCAGCCTATTGATCCACCACAAGTCCCCTTTCACCAAGTTGGCATGGACTCGGCCCAGTTCCTGAGTCCTCGCTGGGTAACCGCTACATTGTGGTCGCCACCGACTACCTCAGCCTGTACTGTGGAAATAAAGCTCTCCCTTGTTGTACCGCTGAATAAATTGCGAAATTTTGCGTTCAAAATATTGTGCTTCGTCACGGTGCACCCATTATAGTTTTAACTGACAGGGGAACGGCGTTCACCTCGGCCCTTACGCAGGAAGGTATGCGCCTGAGCGGCACAAGTCACCGCAAAACAACAGCTTACCACCCTCAAACGAACGGACTCACCGAACGGCTCCACAAGACGATCGCCTACATGATTTCCATGTATGTTGGCGCAGACCACCGCAACTGGGACGCCATACTCCCTTACGTCACATTTGCCGACAACACTGCTCTACAAGTAACGACACGATTCACTCCATTTCGTTTAGTGCATGGTCGCGAAGCCACAACCATGCTGGACGCCATGTTGCTTCCGATTAGTAGTACCTCATCTGTTATGGGTGCTGCCCAATTCGTTCGTCACGCCGAGGCCGCCCGCCAACTCCCTCGACAGCGCATCCGGCACCAGCAAGCCCTCGCCGCTCGCCGCTATAACCTCCGCCACCGAGCTGTTAGTTACCAGCCCGGCGAAGAAGTCTGGTTTGGAGCCCAATCCTCATTCGTGGGCGCTCCGAAAAGCTTCTGCGCCGATATTTTCGCCACTGCGAGGTGCTCCGCCAAGTCAGTGAGGGGAACTATGAAGTTCTTCCTATAGGAACTGTTCGCTCCTCTAGACGGCCGACCCCCGAAATCGTCCATGTCGCACGGATGAAGCCTTACCACGCCCGCTAGCGCTTCAGGCGTGTCTACACCTGCCGCCGGACACATGTGCCGTCCCTCATCTTCGTGCTTCACATTGTGCTTCGTGCTTCACATTCACAGTAATGCCACACTGCAAATCATTCCAGTGGCGCCACACCGCGGCCGAACTGTTTTAGATGGGACTTGAAATGCCTTGCGCACTCGAGGGGATAGAAGTTTCGTCGTCTTCCTTGCTCGAGTTCCCTGCTGGCTTGCACGCCCAGCACGTCTAATTAAACCTGGTTTTGAGTGCTTTGACCGTTTATCGGTGACAATATTTTCCAGTGGCACTGTACGTAATAATTATCCCAGTTATGTTCCTGTAGCATTTTTGGTTCGTTATGCAAACGCATTTGTTCAGTTATGCAAACTTATGTTAACTGACACCTGCCACAGTGGGCAGTTTGATCGCAAACCAGTGGGCAGGGTGCGAAGTCGTCATAAGGTCACGAGGTGGCCTACCTAGGTTGCTTCTCTGGAAATTTTGCACTCACGCCGCCGCCGACAACGACGCCGGGTTTTTGCTTGAGCCGGACGCTTAAAGCAATCGCGTTAATACTCGTTCTTCATTCATTCTTCCTGAATAGATTAGATTACTTAATTTCCCGCCCTCCGTAACTGGAAACGAACGGTCAAATTCCGAGCTTCCCGAAGATAGTTTAGGATTTCACTAATCACAAAACCTTTAGCGTCCATTACGAGTGCCGCAGATTCTCCATTGGATTCAAAAATATTTATTGTCAGCACAGAACCCTAGGGGGCAGTATACTAGATAGCTACGAGCCCGTGGCTCTCGGCGACCTTTTGAGCCCACTCAGTGGCCCGGACTTGCGTCAACGGGTGTAAGCTGGTTAGCATAGCCTCCCACCGCTCTAGTGAATTTCTGTTAGTTTTCTCCCGATTTCTTTTCTCAAAAAAACATTTGCGACTGGTTTTGAGGAAAGTAAATGTGCGTTAAGGCCCAGTAACACTTGCGAGTCGCAGATGCTGTAGCGACCCGTTTGATCGAACAGCGACGGTGACAAAGGGCCACATATTTCGAAAAGATGCGGACCAAAGGCGGTCCCACGCTGCTCGATTTCCCTGCTTTCAAGCCGCGGGCTGCAAACGTTGCAATAAGCGGCACCTCTGAATTGAATGGAACCTTGTTCTACATCTGACATGTCGTTGCAGGCAACAGCGAAAAACAGCGAAAGCGTTGAAGGTAACACCTCTCATTCCTAACTGAATGATTCGGGAAAGCGATCCGCTGATAACTGATGTGAGCACCAACATTTCACGCCCGCTCCTTTGTAGAAATTATTGGTTATCAGGAAATGAAAGTCGCATTAACTATCTCACTTCTTGTTGGACGCCTCAACCGCGCTGTGAGGGAAGGGAGGAAGGAGGGAGTGAAATAAGAAAAAAAAGTGCTGTATAGTGGAGGGCCGTGGAATCATCTCCCGTACCTGGAGATCTTTAACATCACTCACATCGCTCAGCACACGAGCCCATTTAGCGTTTCACCTCCACCGAAACGCGGCCATGACAGCCAGGTTCGAACCCGAGCATTACAGATCAGTGGCGGCGCGACCTAACCACTGAAACACCTCGGAGGGTTTCCTGGCATTAATTTTAGTGGTTTTAGGAAAGGAAATGGCGCAGTAACCATCTCGCTACTTCGTAGAGACCTCAACCACACTGTGAGGGAAGAGAAGAAAGTGGGAGTGAAAGGAGGAGAGAAATAAATGTCATTATAGAGGACTCCGAAAATAACTTCAACCACCTGGGGATATTTAACGTTCAAATTGCCATCGCACAGTATACGGGTGCCTTTTGCGTTTCGCGTTCACTGAAACACGGTTGCCGCGGTCGGGTTAGAACTATGGTACCCCGGCTCTGTGGCCGAGCGCCTTAACCACTGAGCCGCC
Source organism: Amblyomma americanum (assembly GCF_052857255.1). Lineage (NCBI taxonomy): Eukaryota > Metazoa > Arthropoda > Arachnida > Ixodida > Ixodidae > Amblyomma > Amblyomma americanum. Next base: position 104,869,856 of record NC_135501.1, read on the forward strand.
GTGGCGGGTAAAAACTAGTTCCTTGGTGGGAAGTCGCTGCCGGCCGCAGGCACTTCGAAGAGAAGTGAAAGAATCTAGAGATATTGGAGCAGTAGTCGTGAGTTTTGCATTAATTTCAACCACTTGGGGTTCTTTACCATCAACACATAGGCTACGGGCACTTTTTCATTTAGACTCCAGTGAAATAATTTGAAAGCGTTCATCATAGCGGACGGAAGCCTCTACGAATATGGGGGGGGGGGGGGGGGGGGAATGGAATTGTTGTAGACCGTCGTGCCACATGGACATGGCACCTTTTCGAAACAACAATGGCGCCATGGAGGGAAATTACTTCAGACAAGACTATTCTCGACTATGGTAATAAGAACCCTCAGCAACTTAATTGGTTATTTTTAGAGTTTTTGTTGCCCGCGCACGGACAGCATATGCGAGCTCCTCTTTTGAAGAGCACGAAGTGCCAACGCAGAAGGTGCTCCGCGTGCCAGTAGGAAGAAAGAAGACGCAGTTCATGTCGACGGTGGCCGGCCGTGATCCGAATAGCCTCATGCCAGAGGTGCCAAAATTGGTGAGCTGATATCTTTTACGACACCGCTTACAGCTCGGCAGTGCGCCATTGACGCGGTCCAACTCGTAGTAGGCTTTCGTTCAGACAAAACGGCTGACAGTTTAGCATTGCTTTGGGTGGAGAGCTCTTTATGCAAGCGAGTTTGGAACGTCCAAGGGCTCACAACCACCGCACAAACCTCACGCATGTGTCCAGGCCATGTAGAGCCATTGCACTGGCACCCCGATTCACCCAGCGAATTTTCGTGTCCGGGTCCTGAGATGCAAGTACGGCCTCCCATTCCTCCCATGATTCGATGGCGGGCTGTCCCTGCGGAACAGGTTCGGCAGAGCAGCGGAGAGGATGTGATCTAGGCTGGTGTGCGATAGTCCTCAGGGAGCGCACTCTGGGGAAACGGGACGGAAGTAGGATAGAAGCTGAGGGGTTGGAAGACTTCGGGTCTGCAGTCGCCTCAAAAGGGTTTGTTGGGGGTGGGATCGGCGGTGGTGGTGAGGGGGTAGAGTCGACGGGCAAGGCGCGCTTGTTGTTTTAGTTCTGAGAACGTGTGTGTCCGTTCCTTGGAGAAATTCCGGCTGGGGTCTCCATTTGCACAAGGAATAAGTCATTGCTAAGCACAAAATATTGTGCGAAAGCACGGTTTTTTGCAGGTGGAGACCACCGCCACATACCCCGCAGCGCAATTGAGGTGTCCACTGACCCAGGGATACAGTTATGCGCACTTCCTTTCCTCAAAATCAATGAAGTCTAAACCTTCCGCTAGATTTGAGAAAAGGAAGGCGCATAATTGCCTTAATTTGAAGGTGGACGCCGCCGCCCACTCAATGCGTGATTGAGGTGTCCACTAATTCAGTGACCAAGTTACACTTGCCATTCAGGCTTCACACAGACACCGCTGAAATCCGGGGAGTGCGAGTAGAAGTGCTTTCGCACTAAAATTGAGTTGAGAGTTCATTATTGTGTATGCAAAGTGCATAGCCGTGGGAGGGGGTAATGAGGAGTGACAGCGTGTGCAGTTTTCACGGTCGTCAGTCACTCCATATTGCTCTGAACAGGGAGCCATATCTTGCAACCACCATTTGAACATCAGAATCGGCTGCTGGAAAACAGCGGTAGCTCAGTAAGTAGGGTCGTATCTCGGAACGCCCAGTGAAGAAGCTAGGGCAGTCCCATTGAAGGTTGGATATGTCGCCGCGCGTTAGCATCGTGCATTGAAGGTACATATTAATTTCCTCTGTGTAGGGACGCCAGCGAGCCTAAATAGGGGGCGTATACGCTGCATGGGCGTGGAGCTTTTTCAAAAAGACCTCCTGGCATGGGTTGAAGGGGGTATTCCGCGTAAAAAATGAGGCGGGTGTGGCCGCTGGCATTCTACGCCGACTGAGGCTGCGAAGACAAATAAGTGTGCAGTTTGGTTTAGTTTGGTTGATGGCGGTTTAACATTCAAAAACGACTCATGCTATGAGGGATGCGGTACGGAAGGGCTGCGGAAATTTCGGCCACCTGGGGTTCTTCAACGTGCACTGACATCGCACAGTACACGAGTCTTTAGCATTTCGCCTCCACCGAAATGCGACCACCACAGCCGACATCGAAACCGCGTCTTCCGGGTCAGCAGCCGAGCATCATAACCACTTAGCCACCGCGGCGGGTTTCAAGTAAGGATGACTCAAGTGAGGTAGGATCTCTTAGATCATGAATGGCAGTTTACCAATATCCCAGAAGAGAAAAGTATGCAACAGCTGTATCTTACCGGAACTCACCTACGAGGCAGACACGTGGAGGCTAAAGAAATGGGTTCAGCTCAGGTGAAGAACAACGCAGCGAGCAATGGAAAGAAAAATGGTAGGTGTAACTTGTAACGTTAGGAGAACTGAAGCGACCAGAGTTGGGGAGAGAACAAACGCGGGTTAATGACATTCTAGTCGAAATCAAGAAGAACAAATTGGCTTGGGCAGAGCAGGTAATTGGAAACCATGATAACCGCTGGTCCTTAGTGTAACGGAGTGGATTGCAAGAGAAGGCAAGGGTAGCAGGGAGCGGCAGAAGGTTAGGTGGGCGGATGAGATTAAGAAGTTTGCAGGCATACGGTGGGCGCAGCTAGCAAAGGACAGGCAACCGCCGCGGTAGCGCAGTGGTTAGCGCACTCGGCTACTGATCCGGAGTTGCCGAGTTCGAACCCGACCGCGGCGGCTGCACTTTTATGCAGGCAAAACGCCAAGGCGCCCGTGTGCTGTGCGATGTCCGTGCAAGTTAAAGATCCCCAGGTGGTCGAAATTACTCCTGAGCGCTGCCCTGCGGCACCGCTTTTTTCCTTTTTCTTTCACTCCCTCCTTTATTCTTTCTTTTCCGGCGTGGTTAAGGTGTCCGCCGATATATGAGACAGACTGCGCCGTTTCCTTTCCCCAAAAAAACGATTATTATTATTATTAATATTATTATTAAACGACTGGGTTTATTGGAGAGAAATAGGATAGGCCTTTTCCCTGCAGTGGGCATAGTCAGGCTGATGATGATGATTAAGGAGAAGGGGATGTAAACGTTGGCATCCCTCCTGCAGCGTGTGCCGCCGCATTGCGCCCTGACTCGTTCGTGTGACCAGGAGTCCATTCAATGGCGACGGTTTTGGTGGCGCGTTCATAGTGTTGAACGATGCGCTGGATGGCCGCAGCAGCGGCATCTGCCGAACCCCGGAGTAGCAATCTCGTTGTACTGAAAGGCATCTTCGACAAGGCTCCACAGATCACGAGGAGTTCCGCATGGAGAGGTGTACCCTGTTGTAGGTTGCAGGCATAAGCGCCTGAGAATGAAGCGTTGTTTTCACATGCCCATTCCCTCCCCCCCCCCCCCCCACACCGGCGACTTCGTTTGCGATTAAACCGTCAGTATAAATGTCAGTTGTATTAGGGAGTCGTCGTCGTTGATGGGCAGCGAGGAGCTACCGAGGCGTGTCAAACTCATGGTGTATAGGTCGGCGATGGAGGCATGTGACCACTGGCATCTCACAAGGCGGAAGGGACGCGTACAAAACCAGGGCGGCGTCGTTGCGCTGTTGGTGCCAGGACGCTGCCCTTGGAAAGTTTTCTTGCCTTATTCGACGACGCATATGGGATTCTGAAACAATGCAAGGGATTCTAGGAAGATCGGCCAAAAGCTGAAGTTCAGGTATACTAGTGTGCTTGTGCAGAGCGGTACCAGTGCGTAGCGTTGCGTGATGAAGGCGTTCGAGATTATACAAGTCAGTCTCGTATAGTTGGAGCACGGGTGTGTCATATACAAGATCCTTCCGACGGCCGCTGCTTGGGCCAACGTACGCAGGCAAGCTGTTGCGCCGAATAGTGTGAAGAGGGGACGAATAGTGTGAAGCATTGGTGGCCAAATGCGTTGTAGCTGACGGACACATTTTAATGCCGCTAGCAATGGGCAGGCCAAGGGTGCAGATTTCTTTATTTTTTTTCTTAGACATTTGTCTAAGAGAGGGCTGATACTAAAGGCTTGGTATCGCCTGACGAGGCCTCAGCCCCCTGTGCATATATATATATATATATATATATATATATATATATATATATATATATATATATATATATATATATATATATATATATATATATATATATATATATATATATACGTATAAGAGTGCGGCTGGGCGGCACACAAACAATATCATTGGTCAAAAGTCAAAACACAAACGCATACAGTCCATACAAGAAACACAAAGATACATCTGTAAAAGGAAAGGGCACTCAGCATGAAAATTGCACTATAAATGTAGAACTGTTACAACATAAAAATGATAACAATCATGATAGATATGCAACATAATACACAAAATCAGAGATTTTCCTCTTTTTCCCCTTTCCTCTCTCCTTCTAGCACAGAAAGAAAATATGTCCATGAGCAAATATCCGCGCATATACGAACAGTACAGGCATCGCAAGTAAGAAAAATGGGAGTTGGCAAAGGGAACATGATTAATTGCAAAAGAGACAAAACATGTATACACTGCACTTCCACGAAAAAGATATTAGTGAGAAGAGTAGACAACATCACTGAACAAAAGAGCCCTCTTACAATCCTTTTTGAAGGCAGGGAACGGTTTATTGTAATTAACGGGAATATCTCTTCTATTCAGCATTTTGGTAACCTGAAAGGGTAGTGTTTGCCGGCCATAGTTTGTTCTAACTATTGGCATTCTTATTTTCGGATCTCTGATCTCGTACGGGCTTACACTCTCCGTAGGTACGTTATGCAGTCTGTTCTTATGTATCCATTACAGCATCTTGAAGTAGTATACCTGGTCTACCCTCAGAATATTGTACTTACTAAAAAGTGGGTGAGTTCTTAGTTTCCGTTTATCCTCATAGTAAGTTTCGGATATGCGTAGCACTTTCTTGTGCAAAGTAATTAATTTGTTGTAATTTGAGTCAGTTGTGGTGATACAAACTAGTGTACTATAGCTTATACTAGAGTAGAACAGAGAATATTATAATGTCAGCTTCAACCAAGATGGAGCTGTGTTGAATTCGGTAGAGGCAGCCTGTAAACCTTGATAATTCGGACTTAAGGCTATCTACGTGGGTGTTCGATGAGAAATCACCACTGAACCATACACCCAAGAACTTTTGCTCGGACACCTCCGCCAGCGGGTTGCCGTCGTACCTGATGTTGATGGGACTGTCATCTGACTTGCTTGTTGGTTTGAAAATTACGCATTTAGATTTTGTTATATTTAGGCTTATACGATTGGCTTGTAGCCATGTAGATAATTTAGTAAGTATTCATTTACAGATTTTCTATGCATGCTTTTGTTGTTCCCGCAAAAAATATATGTGTCATCTGCATACATGATTAATTGAGGAGTTCTTGGTATCATAGTTATATCTTTCACTTATATAACAAATAGTAAAGGCCCCAGAATGGATCCTTGAGGAACGCCGTACTGTAACTCTATTTTACTAGACATGCAGTTGTTTATAATTACATACTGGGACCTACCATTCAGATATGGTTCAAGTAGTCTGAGCGCTACACCCGTAATGCCACAGATATCTAGCTTCGTTAAAATATATAGTGTTGTACAGTATCAAACGCTTTCCTAAGATCTGTAAAGAGACACAGTGTTAGGAGCTTCTTTTATGTGTTTTCAATAATTTTATCTTTTATATGCAGAAGAGCCTGTTCTGTAGATATTTTAGCTTGAAAGCCATACTGAGCGTCAGCTATTAATCCATGTTTCTGAAAAAAAATCTAGTGAGTCTGTCATTGACAACGCGCTCAAATATTTTAGAGAAAATAGTCAAGATGAAAATGGGCCTATAGTTATTAATATTTGCCGGACCGCCGCCTTTTTACATGGGAACTACTTTTTCTATCTCCAGATCTGCAGGAAAATCTCCAGTAAGAAGCTTCAGATTTACCATATATGACAACACGTGACTTATGTGGCTTGCGATATGTTTAATTGGCAAAGATTTTATCCCGCCATCTCCAGATGCTACATCGTTTTCACACTCTTGATTATTCTGTAAATTTCTGATGGACTGCTAGGAGAAAGCGAGATGGAGCTCATTGGACCATTGGTATGTGTCGGCTCGTACGTACTAGCAAGTGGACCAGTCAGCTTTCCAAAGCTAATGAAACTAAGATTCATTTCTTCCGCTAGCTGCGCATCAGGGAGACGATCCTCATTCACTATAATAGCTGTTACGCAGGGATTCGGTCATTTTTTGTCTATAAATTATTAACCATCTCCCATAACCTTTTATTGTCCATTAGAGGGGGCTATGGGGTTGCCTTCGATATGGCGATTAATCTGCGTACGGAGGGTTGTTCCGTTTTTCACCTGTGTTGATCAGTTCTGTCTCATACAGGGCCAGTTGTAGGCCAATTTTGGTCACAGTGCCTAAAAGGCTAAGAAGGTCCGCCTGGAGTTTAGTCTGTGTAGAATATTTGTGCGCATAATCAGCTGCCTTAGTCGGAACAGTAACGTCACCTGCATATATGACGAATCAGGCGGTTGTATCGCGTTCATGGTTCTCGGCTACGCGTGTCATGTCCAAGTTAAACAGCATGGGTCCTAGAATGGAGTCCTAGTAAAATATTTTCATGCATATCATCATAAAGCGTTCCGTAAATTTCAACCACCTGGGGTTAAAGAACTCCAGGGGGTTGAAATTTCTGGAGCCCTTCACTACGGCGTCCCCGTAACCTCAGTTGCTTTTGGTACTTTTAACTCCCAAAAACTAAGGTAAGCACCACCATAAAGTGCGCTGAGAATGGTAGAGGCAGTTTTTCCCATACATACGGCTTTCATATATTCTATGGGGAGAAAGTGTTGAGATACCCGTTTGATAAGTGGCCTTCAATAGAGGATTTGGGAAATAATAGTGAGACGCGTGTCCTAGTTGCAATGAGTCATGGCTGCTATCACTCACGTTTACAAGCATGCCGCCCCAACTTGGTGGCGTGAAGGTAGTTTCTACGGGAGATACTTTATTGACAAATTGTTGACAGATTATTTTGTATTCTCGTCAGTTGCGAAAGAGGCCTAGCGATCCACGCTATTTTCGCGAATTCAGGCTTCTGACTGCGCTCACGTCATACTGACGGTTGTCCGTGGACGTAGTGGTCACCACGCGTTTGTCCCAAACGCGCTGCCAAGCGTGCATGACTTTCGTGTCCTCGAGCCATCTTGTCACTCCTCTTGTAATGATCCGAGTTTACCGATCGCCATTGCATTCTTGGTCTTTGAATGGAGAGCAGTCTCCATGCCACCCACACCATTCAGAATCTCATGACCACCAGAAACCAGATAGCTAGCATAATCAGCCGCATTACCAAGCATCGCCAAGGAATGCGAGAAGGAGGTACTCTTCGGCGAGTGCAAGCACTGGTACTTAGCCGAATCACATACGGGTACCCTTGGAGGTTTAGGTTTATGAAGGTTTAACGTCCCAAAGCAACTCAGGCTACGAGAGACGCAGTAGTGATGGCCTCCGGAAATTTCGACCACCCGGGGTTCTTTAACGTGCACTGACATCGCGCAGTACACGGGCCTCTAGAATTTCGCCTCCATCGAAATTCGACCGCCGCGGCCGGGATCGAACACTCGTCATTTGGGCAGCAGCCGAGCGCCGTAACCGCTCTGCCACCGCGGCGCCTAGGGGTACCCTTTGACAAGGTGACAAAAGGAGAAGGGCAACAAGCTGACACCATCATAAGAGGGGTATAGAAGACGGCGCTAAAGATTCCCCAATATACCTCGAAGGAGCTTGACCACCCTATAAATTTTAACACCTTTACAGAACTAACAGAAGCCATCCGTGTATCTCAAACACGCAGAAATGAGACCGCCTAAGCTGGACACGGTCTCCTACACTGAGTAGACGCAGTGGCGGACATCCGTGCACTGGATGCTCAATTCTCCCTAAAGAAACAACACAAGAACTATATCAACGTCATTCCGATAGCTTAAATACGTTCACAGAGGCAGACGACGAGCGCGAGTATGCTACCTAGACCGATGACGAGCCAGTTTCATGAAGGTGGCTTGCGTGGACGCCACAGCATACCCGGACGATAACAACTACACAGTGACAGCAGTGTGCCACCGCTTCTTCATTCTGTTCATTCCTTCTTTAAAGGGCGCCATGAATGAACAACACACGACAAAACAGCATGTCTCGAAACAGCGCGCAAAAGGCAGCACATCGACAAAACAACAGAGGGAAAAAACGGCACAGCGACAAAAAAGCAAAGGGGAAAGAACTGCATGGCGAAAAAACAGCCCAAGGAAGAAACAGCATGCCGGACAATACGGCACAGCGACAAAAGCGCACAGCGAAAAATCAACACGACGAAAGAAGAGCGGAGGAAAAAAAAACGGCACGACGACAAAAGAGCACATCGGAGTAAGGTGCAGCGCTTCTAAAGGGATCAAAAATCAGAGCAATAAACGAACGCTAAATCACAACACATACGGCAACGGCCTTTGGAGTTAGCCAGTGCTCGTTTTACAGACTCAGTAAGGAACAGAGTAGGCAAAAATATGTGATCTCAAATATCCACCATTTTTTTTTTCTGAGATGTAATGGAATGAACAACTCTGAAGAAGTTGTTCTGGAACCATTGCTTCTGCAGGTTCACCATCATGGTGCTGAATCCGAGCAAATTCGCCCGCCCTAGGGCTCCGGGTGCACCAAAAATTCTTATCCTTCAAAACTCTCGCTGTAAGCAATTGAATATTCAGCAATATTGTTTGGAGCAACCTACGGGGCCTTCAACTACTGAGAATATTCAGTATGCGATGCTTACTTTTAAAGTTGGCAGGATTGCACAAGCGGATATTTTCAGGTTTATGGTGTTTAACCAGGAAGCTGCACAGTGGATGTCTGAGGCTGACCGGCGGTTACTGTACTTTGCGAAATGGGCTATACAAAAGGCGTAACAATTCATGCGTCTGCAATACAGCAGTTTCAATTCGAACCAGAGACGTGTTAAGCTTTTCTATGCCTTGAAGCACTCGGCCATCGCAGCAGCCTCTCGCGGTCCTTGTTCTGTCGTCGCCGCGAATGTTAGCTGTAGCCGCCGAAGAACGGGCGATTGCTATGACACGTCAAAGGGCGAAATAATGCGAGAGACGCCGTGCATGCTGCCTAAAGCCCCAACTCCACACACTTGCGCCGCGCTTCACCACGCGCCAAGCGTCCCGCGCTTCAGCCAGAACCAGTCTGCGCACGCGCTCGGCGCCGGACGCGAGCAGCGCCAACGCTGACGCTCCCATCTGTCCCTGTCACATATTTCGCGCGCGCTAATAGCTCTACGGCGCGCGCGCGCTGCACACGTAGTTTCCGGCGCACCGACGGTTCGTCCGACTTCCGGTGCGAGAAAAGCAGTGTTCTGGCAACCTGCCCGCTCATTCGGCTTGTTGTTCACCAGTGTAGCTGAACGAAGATGGAGGCGATGCTGGACAAATAATTGTTGCTTTCTGAAGTAGAAAAGCGGTCGTCTCTATGGCTGGCGAGCAATACGATGCGATGCGCGGATGCGGGCACAGAGTGAAAGAGTGTCGATGTCGCGCAGGTTATTCAAGTGCTGGGATACGGGACCACAGTTAAAGGCGTGCTTCCCACATTCCAAACACATTCCACATATTTTAAAGTTCCCCGGCCATTTCATCTCTCAGTTGCCGAGATTCTCCTTACATAACACATTAAGAAACTAGATCATTGAAACCAAGTAAGCAAGAAGTACATAACCACTGCTTCTGCCATATGCACCGTTCAAGCAACGGTGTTGCTCGATGAATGTGGCAGCCCTGTCTTTTCATGAACCAGCTAAACCAGCACTCGCTAACTCCAAAGGTCACTACTGCATGTGTTGTGATTTACCGTTTGCGGTTATGGCTGTGATTGCTCACCTTTACAGCAGCGCTGCATCGTACAGCGCAGTGATGTTTTGTCGTCATGCTGTCTTTTCCTGCGCTCTTCTGTCATCGTGCTCTTTTTTCACTGTGCCGTTTTGCCTGCGTGCTGTTTTGACGCCCGCTGTTTTTCCCGAGTGTTGTTTTGTTCCCAAGCTGTGTTTTCTCCTTGTGCAGTTTTTTCCTTGTACCGTTTTTTCCCTGTGCAGTTTTGAGGCGAAACGCTGAGGCGCCCGTGTGTTGTGCGATGTCAGTGACGTTAAAGATAATAATAATAATAATAATGATTGGTTTTTCGTGGAAAGGAAATGGCGCAGTATCTGTCTCATATATCTTTGGACACCTGAACCGCGCCGTAAGGGAAGGGATAAAGGAGGGAGTGAAAGAAGAAAGGAAGAATAGGTGCCGTAGTGGAGGGCTCCGGAATAATTTCGACCACCTGGGGATCTTTAACGTGCACTGACATCGCACAGCACACGGGCGCCTTAGCGTTTTTCCTCCATAAAAACGCAGCCGCCGCGGTCGGGTTCGAACCCGGGAACTCCGGATCAGTAGTCGAGCGCTCTTACCACTGAGCCACCGCGGCGGGGTCGTTAAAGATCTCCACGTGGTCGAAATTATTCCGGAGTCCTCCACTGCGGCACCTCTTTCTTCTTTTCTTTTCTTAGTCCGTCCTTTATCCCTTCCCATACGGCGCGGTTCAGGTGTCCCCCAATATGTGAGACAGATGCTGCGCCAATTCCTTTCCCCAAAAACCAATGTTTTTTTGTCGCTGTGATGCTTTTGTGCGCTGGTTTGGCGCATGCTGTTTTGACGTGTGCTGTTCCTTTGTGTCTCCCTTTCCCCCACCTCATAGTAAATTAGACACCCCAGAAGCCTTCTTTTCTTGGCCGATACAGACGAACACATTTTCAAAGCTCCATAGACTACATCTCATGCACCTATTGTGTATAACCACCGACACATGTCCCTGGTGCCGGGCCAGCCCCACACTCTTCCACTTTTTGTAAAGATGTGGAGCGAAACCAAACAATTTGCAGACGCGAAACATGTCTTTGGAGCTCGGAGGCGCCGCTGACCAGCGATAACCTGGAGGACCAACGGGCCCTCAGACAACAGGTCCGCAGAGTAGCTCAAGCCAGTGGAGCCCTGAAATAACGACCTCACTCAAACTCGAAGAACTCTTTTTTTTCGTTAAATTTTTCCTCCCTCTTCTCCACTGCGGATTCCCCTCCGGCCTACAACCCGCCGTGGTGGCTCAGAGGTTAGAGCGCTCGGCTACTGAGCCGCAGTACCTGGGATCGAACTCGGCCTCGGCGGCTGCGTTTCGATGGAGGTGAAACACATGGCACACGTGTACTGTGCAATGCCAGTGCACCTTAACGTTCCCCCGGTGGTCGAAATTATTTCAGAGCCCTCCACTACGCACCTCTTGCTCTTATATCTTTCATTCCCACCTACGCCCGAACGGCGCGGTTGCGAAGTCCACCGAGATGTGAGGCACTAACCACGCCTTTCATTTCCTGATAACCAATCACAAAGTTTAGACGAGGACAACGCCAAGAATGGGATGGGACTGTAAAATGGAAACAGTGAACAGCGCTGGTTTGCCACCCACTATCCTCACTGTAAGAGCGGATATAAAAAGACGATGTCTACCACTTTCTTTCCCTTATCCACAAGTTGCATTTGAGCAGGATGCTACGAGCACAAGCGGCGGCTTCTACGACATACACCATCATCGCCCGTTTGCGCGCCATTTGCACACTGCTGGAAACTGTCGCCTTGCGTTCGTAGACTGCAGTGCAGTACACGGATATGCGAGTGAGAACAAACTAACCGGCCCCACACAGTCGCAGCTTTCAAGCATCTTCTGTGATACTTTTCTAGCCCGAAAATTGGAACGCATGGGCTTGCAATTTGTGTGAGGTTGTAAATCAATATTTAGATTGTTCTGCTCGTATGGCAACGGAACGTGTTTAACAGGAGGCGCTGAGGATCCATACTGCTCCCTAACTAGGAGCGACTAAATACTGCGCAGCTGGTAGCAGTGAAGACTCCGAATTTTCAGCTAGCCACATGCCGAATGAGCTCTGAAATATTCTGAGGGCACTAAAGTCTGCTTACGTGAAGGAATGCGAAAATATGTGTTTTGAGGAAAGTAAGTGTTTTTCACGAAAGGAAAGGGCGCAGCAGCTCTCAGATCTCGACATTTCGCTGGACACCTCAACGCCGCGAAAGCATGAGTTTTGGGGAATGCAAACGTTTTTACGAAGGAAAGGGCGCAGCAGCTCTCAGATGTAGACATTTCGGTGGACACCTCAACCCCCGAAAGCATGTGTTTTGAGGAAAGATTTTGACAAAAGGAAAGGGCGCAGTAGCTCTTACATCTCAATATCTCGCTGGACACCTCAACCCCGCGAGAGCATGTGCTTCGAGGAATGGAAACGTTTTTGACGAAAGGAAAGGGCGCAGCAGCTCTCATGTCTCGACATCTCGGTGGACACCTCAACCCCGCGAAATCATGTGTTTTGAGGAGTGGAAACGTTTTTAGACAAAAATAAAGGGCGCAGTAGCTTTCAGATCTCAACATCTCGGTCGACACTTCATCCACGGGAAAGCATGTGTTTTCAGGAATGGAAACGTTTTTGACGAAAGGAAAGGACGCAGCAGCTCTCAGATCTTGACATCTCGGTGGACGCCCCAACCCCGCGAAAGCATGTGTATTGAGGAAAAGTTTTTACAAAAGGAAAGGGCGTAGTAGCTCTCAAATCTCAACATTTCGCTGGACACTTCAACCCTGCTTTTTCTTGGGAATGGAAACGTTTTTGACTAGAGGAAAGGGCGCAGCAGCTCTCAGATCTCGCATCTCGGTGTACACCGAAACCCCGCGATGTCATGTGTTTTGAGGAGTGCAAACGTTTTTAGACAAAAAGAAAGGGCGCAGTAGCTCTCAGATCTCAACATCTCGGTCAACACTTCAACCCCGCCCTTACATTTTGCTTCCACATTTTGCGGACACCTTTTCTCCGACATAGCCTAGGAGTGCTTTGGCATTAATAACTTTGTATGTTTGTTGTAATGAGCTCCCCAGCGATGCTCGTAGCATATCAAAATTGTCATGCAAAGGAAATGGAGCAGCAGGCATTTTCACGTAGCTATTCAATTGCAGGACAAAAACGACGAGAATTACATCAAAAGCATTCTGAATTATCAACATGGCACACATTGCAAGAAAAACTACTGTTTGGCCTCATTTTTTTACGGCAGTGTCTATTACGTTTATCATTTCGGCCGTTTTTAAAAAAGGGAGAAGTTTTCATAAATGTTTTGGATACTGTAGAATAATGCAGAGCTGGCTAGCTATAATAGTCGTGCAGTCCTAATCAGTCGTCGAGGTCCAGGCACCTATGGTCGTATACAGCGGAAGTCTGCAGTGAAGATCCGCCCACATTCAGCCGCCGCGCACATAATTCCTCCGCGATGAAAAAGTAGTCCGCTGCTGAAGTGTTTCTCGTTACCTAAGCAAGAAGCTTATCACAACAAAAAATTATGAGCTCTAGAATTCTGATATTTGAATTGTTTGATACAGGCAAACATTAAAAAGTTGATTTCGTTCACTGCTGCGATTGGCCAGCGGAGTTATACAAGACGCAGCGGACGGCGGCCCAGTGTTACGAACTGCTGTTATTTTAAGTTGCCTCCTACTATTGTTTCTTTTCAGATTATTAGTGCATAAAAATTGTATTTTGTTTATTCATACCGCCTCCTTTTGCGCGTGTGCTGTTAGGTAAAGCCTTTCTTTACTGTAAGCACACTTGTATCAGAAAACTAGCAATAAGCATTTCAGTAATTGTGGTCTTTAAAGAACAAAACAGAAACCGTCAATGGCGGAAATCTTAATTCAGCTCCCCTTGCACAAACGATGAGACCCAATGAGATGCCGAACTCCCTTGAACGTCCGTCGGACGTCCTGAACTTCCACAGGACGTCCATGGGAGTTTTATGTACATTGGGGAGCGCTTCCTTCAGAATCCATGAAGACATTCTCTTGTAAAGAAACTTTTTGTCGATGCATTTTTGCATTATGTGCTGAAAATATGTTAAAAATTCAAGAACAGCATAATGATGTCGGTTTGTAATATCTGTGACATGATTCTTATTTGTAAACATAATCCTGTGAGATGCAAGCCACTCGCCGCCTGGAGCAGCCAAGCTCCGAAGCTGTCCGGAAAACCTGACGGGGTCCGCGGTTTCCTTGGCGCTTTCCTTCGGCAGAAGCACGGGGCGGGAAGAGAGCATTCGGCCGCGAGCTTGGAGGCAGCCAACCACTTTTCGAGCCCTTTGTAACTAAGTGGTTGAACATCTAAAATAAATGAATGCGTGCTCACATATGGCACATTCGACGCTCCGAACTACGGTGTAACCTGCCCATTCGTAGCCGCAAGCCACTTGACCGAAAGCCAGCCAAAATGGGTCGAGCACCAGCCGCCAAAGCCCGCCACCGCCGTCTCCGCCATGCCGCTCATTAACTAGGAAGAAGCCACGACATCGGGCCTTGCTGGTTTTACAGTAGACTTCTTGCGAGATGAACTAGTGCCACTCAGTTTGGACAATACATGTTCCAAGGACGAAATTATTCTCGCATCCTTGCTGACACTGACGCAAAACGAGCCCCGCCACCGGAATCAACTGCACCAGCCATCGAGACACAGCCCGCTCCTACTCAAGGTGACCAGTTCTTCCAACCTATGCCAGTGTTCAGCGCCGACCCCGTACATAATAGGCAAATTTTGACCATCTACCTTCAAAATAAAGTAGCTTTGACACTGTCACATGCCTCTACGAGAGCAGCGCACGTCACAACCATGTCGTACCTGTCATCAACGCTTCCGACGTTCGGTGGCGACGGAGGGTTATCCGAAACCCGATGGATAGGCGATCTCGAGCGCACCCAACAGCCTGCCTCGTGAGAACCCGCTACTCTGCTAGCCATCTCCTTATCAAAACTTCGTGGCCTGCCGCTGACTGGAAGGAAGCCACTGGCCACCAGCTAAAAACTTGGTTGCAGTGGAAGCACGCGCTTATAGCGCAGTTCGCCGAGCGACTGTCCTTTATACATTGGCAGGAACTTGTCGCTGCGCGTGAGAAAACCCGCGGTGAAAGCCTCGTTACCTATACTCTCGTCAAACTCAAGATTATTGCAAGGTGTCCACTTTCATTGACTGACAAAGAGCGCATAGAGTAGTTAATTCAGGGCATCCGTGATGAGCAAGTGGCTGCAGCGATAGTTGTTCTATGCCCGAAGACTGTCCAGGATTTCGTCAGCAATGCTTCAGAAGTTGATCGTGCCATGGGACACTCTCGCATGACTAGAATGACAAAACCATCCGAGCCAATTCCGAGTTGACAGCTCAGTCCTATCACCTCCAGTGCTACAGGCACGACCGAGAGCACTGCAGACATCCGCCAGCCTTCGCGACCTATATATAGCAGCTACCAACGACCAAACCGTACAAGCCTGCCGCCCCAGAGAATATTCAACCTCCCACCTGCTGACCAAGAACATCGGTACGAGGCAATTTCTACCAAGTATGGTGCACCTATCTACAGACGGGGGCAAGACCTAAGTGAAGTGGTATGTTATAGCTGCAAGAAAAAGGGCCATCTGGCTTGCAACTGCACTGAGAATGGACAGCCCTCCCGAGACAAGACGCAAACAATCTCTAGAGCGCCAACTGTATGTGTCGGCCACACTGAGCACCCTTTGCTTGGATCCATGCTCAGGTGTGCGGTGATAACTGCTCACGTCAAGGGCCTTGGAGAGATCAGTGCCTTTCCAGACAGTGGCTCGAACGTCACTATCCCCGCTGCCAGCCTAGCTGAAAATTAAGCGTAGAGCCGTGGACGAAGCCACCCCTTCTCGTTGTAGGACGAGGTTCCGTCGTGCCTCAGGGATCTGTTTTCTTGCGATTACGCGTAGGCCCCCTCTCTGCGATTATGTAAGCCTCTGTCCTTCAGAGGAATGCCCTTCCCCTTATCCTGGGAGAGGACTAGTTTTAGGTTGCTCAAGTGGAACATCATTTCAAGCCGCCACACATTCCTGTTATCAGCCAACCCTCTACAAACATTGTCGTGCTGTCCAAAGAGGAACTATTACCACGAATGTCGAATGCAGTGATACAGCACTAACCTTGTCTCGCTTCGACCCACCGCATACTACCAGCGAACCACTACAAGTGGATTTTGAACCTGACGAACAGGTGCCATTGTGGAGCAAGCTCAATAAGGCAGACAAGTCACAAGCTCAGCCAGCATACTACTAGAGCCCAGCCCAGCCAGCCTCATGCAGCGTATTCCCTTCTGAGCCATGTTCATCCACGCCCAACAAGTTTCCCGGTATCGCCATTGGGACCCAACTGAATCCCGAAGAACAGCAAGCAATGAAGCAAATAGTGCACCGCCACTCATGTCTCTTCGCTACCAGCCCTGCTCATGACATTGGTCAGTACGAAGGCATCGTGCACGAGATCACACAGCCAGCATACTACTAGAGCCCAGCCCAGCCAGCCTCATGCAGCGTATTCCCTTCTGAGCCATGTTCATCCACGCCCAACAACAGTTTCCCGGTATCGCCATCGGGACCCAACTGAATCCCGAAGAACAGCAAGCAATGAAGCAAGTAGTGCACCGCCACTCATGTCTCTTCGCTACCAGCCCTGCTCATGACATTGGTCAGTACGAAGGCATCGTGCACGAGATCAACTTATTGCCGGACGCAAAGCCTTATGGACGGCAACCATACTGCTTCACAGGTAGTTACCGGAAGTTCTTCGAAGCCCAAACCGCATCTCTTCTTCAGAATGACATCATCCGTCTTTCATCTGGACCTTGGGGATTTCCCGCCATTGTCGTGACGCAGAAGAAAAAGAGGTTATGCGTCAACTTCATACCTTTTAATACGATGACAATGAATGTTCTCCAACCACTGCCTCTCGCCGATAACATTTTGACAACCTTGCAGAAAGCTCTATCTTCGCAGTGCTTGACCTTTACTGTGCTTATGGGCAGATTAAAGTAAAAGATGAAGATAAAAACTACCTTCATCAGCGACTAGGGAACTTCCAAGTGGAGAATAATGCCATTTGGGTTGAAAAACGCACCAGCTACTTTCCGTGCACAAAGCGATGCATCAAATATTTTCTCGACTCAAAGCCCGACAGTCAAAATGTGGTGTACACACATATCTTGACGACAACATCGTATTCTGTGATAATATTTCAGAGTTGCTCGATCTCCTAGACGAGACTGTCACTCTCCTTCTACAAGCAGGCTTCAAGGTTTCTTTGAAAAAATGCAAGTTTCCTGTCCCCAGTGTGAAGTTTCTGGAATATATGATCTCGGAACATGGGAAACAGCCAGACCCGTCAAAGATTGCCGCAATCATGTGTAAGCCGACGCCACACTTGTCAAAGCATTTGTTATCTTGGCTTCAGACAGCTAACATTTGCAGGCACTTCTTTCCAAATTTCTAGAAAGTTTCCGCACCTCTGCAAGCCGCCATCTGAAAGGCTGACTTCGAGTGGACAGTTGAGTATCAACAAGCCTTCGAAGCCCTTCGCGCCGTACTTAAAACAGCACCTATACTGGGATAATTCAACAATGAGGCACCTACAACAGTCACCACAGACGCATGATCAACAGCCCTCGGAGCGATACTCACGCAGCACCAAAACGAAAATGATGTGGTGATCGAATACACAAGTAGGTCACTCAATGAGCCTGAAAGAAAACTTCACAGCAATGTTTGAGAGGCTTTGATGGTACACAGGGCCATTACTGACAAGTTTCGACACTATCGGCTGGGCCGCCGGTTTTATTTATTGACCGACAATTGGTCAGTGGCCTGCCTAACAACCAACTTCAAGCATTCACGGCGGTTCACTAGAATGCTGCTCGACCTTTCCGAGTTTGACTTTTCGGTTCAACACAGAGCAGGACGCCAGAAATTCGTGGCCGACATACTATGCCGGTACTCGTGTGGTACGGTCCCCCACAGAGCTAATCTTTCTACCATGCAAGCAGACGATGAAACTTGCAAGGCCATCCGCGTCAGGCTTGCTTAAGCAAAGACACGCATGACTTTTTCGTTTCTGACGACATTCTGTGCAAAGGTCTGACCCCGGAACTACGAACCATCGTCCTTCCCGCCAATATGCAGCAGCAGGTTCTCGAGCTCGTACACAACGCCAGTGGCCACATGGATGCCTCACGTACGTTGGCAAATCTGCAAGAGCGTTATTGGTGGCCGCGCATGGCAGCCACAACGCGGGTCTGCGTTCAGGCCTGCCAACTATGTCAAGTTTACACGCGCCTTACCACACGATCAGTTGTTCCTGTGTGTTTTAGGCCAACAACAGAACTTCCTTTCAGTGCAATAGCATTATAGCACATCACAATGACCCCAGCTGAGGAAAAATATATACTTGATGTCATTGACTTCTCGACGAGATATATTGTTTTCAGCTGTTGTGCCTACAACCTCTGCAAAAGAGGCGTTGAAACATCTCCACTCAATGTTTTACAGCTTCAGTGCACCTGATTGTTTGCGCGACCACGGCAATTCATTTCAATCACACCAATTCATAAACTTTATGCCTATGCATGGTGTGAACATAGACTTCTCAGTCGCTTACAGGGCAGCTAGCAATGGACTGGTGGTACGTGCCAATGCCACACTTGTGACTGTCCTCCGAAAACTGTGCAACAATGACCAGGCACTGTGGGTCTCCAAGCTCGACGAAGCAGCTTTCGCTGTCAATGTAACCCACCACAGAAGTACAGGATTGTCGCCATTCTAGCTTCTATTTGGATTTCTGCCGAAACACCTATGTCGCCGCACAGCGCAAGCCGCCGACATTCGTTACAGGCTTATGGACTTGCCAGACCTTCGCAACGGAAGCTGTGGGTAACTCCCAGGAAGCTCAAAGAAACCACAGAGAGTCTACGACCGCACCCACCGCAGCGCCTCATTTGATGTTGGAGACTGTGTGGGTGCGAAGGCAAGAGCCAGTACTTTGCGGAATTTTCGCGGAAGCAACGGCGGGAGCACGGGGCGGGAAGAGAGCCTTCGGCCGCGAGCGGAGAAGCAGCCAACCGTTTTTCGAGCTCTTTGTAACTCAGTGGTTGAACGTCGAAAATAACTCCATCCGTGCCCACAATCCATCGCGCTATTAACCTTCAACACGATCTGGTGGAGATTTTTTTTCCCAAATTCAGGACAGATCTTTATTTTTAATTAAAGGATTCCTGCAGCGGCCCATGCCATACACGCAACAAAAACACAAACACACTCGCGTACATTGAATTATGCAGTCTTAGAAAAAACTGAATATATTTATAAATGCATGAAAGGCTGCAATAGATGTGCAGTCAACCATGTTTTATGTCTGCTCTTAGTACTTTTATACCACTTAGTACGGCAATTAGTACCTGCTCTTGGTATCCTGGAATTACCTGGACGCCCATAGTGTGCAAAAATTTAATCAGACATGGTATTGACATCCAGGAGACGTTCGTGGCTCACTAGTTTATATATTTTCCTTTTTCTTGGTATCCACTCGGTTAACATGGCATTATCTTCCTTAAGCTGCTGGTGATTTTTTTATGGCGCAAAGACAGCTTCGGCCATAGCGTCATGGCACAAGTTTTTTCCTTAACAAAAGATGAAATCAGAGACCTATTGCTCAAGCACTTCACCCAAAGTAAGCCGAACACCAAGGTCCATATTCTATCAGCTGTCCACTTTACATTGTCGTTTTCACATCCGTTTGATACTCTGTCCTTGTACACTCAAACATAGCCGCAGATCTCCATGGAAAACGATCCCATCATTGGGTGGCTGGCGACGGGACCTTATCATTGTCGGAAATTGCATGCAATATGCAGCCGACGGTGGTGTGATGTGCATCGGAGCGTTCTGTCGACAGATGACCGTGCCTGACCACTGGTTTCCATTGGCTACGATATGCAGTGGTCGGCAAACACCCAATGGCCTGATCACTTCCTATAGATGCTTGAAAGCCGCGGGTATATGTGAGTGACCAATGACAGAGGACCAAACAGACGCGAAATAGACAATCAAAAGTGGACAGCTTTTATAATACGGCCCCAGGCCAGGGGAAAGCTTTTACCAATTGGGAACTGGCGGGTACCCAGCGTCACTGGGGATCGAACCATGCATGCTTCCTTCAGCGGTGTCCATGAGTTCATAACGCCTTGTAACTTCTTCCGCAGCCTTGAAGGGGAATCTGCTCGGAACTCCAGTCGGGACCCTTCGGGAAGATCTCCAGTAGTCATCACTAAAGGCAGCATGGAATTTCCACCCCTGTTCATGCCCGCAAAACGCCCGCCACTGCTCCTGCCCTGCACGAGAAGCGAAGACGACCCAGTGTGTCAGCTGACTCAAAGCATCGTGGAGTACAACGAGATTTTGTGGCACGTGGGCCTTGAAATAAGAGAGGAAGATGGCGTCGGAGATCTGGGCATAGCCAGTCCACCGGGCATTCGGCTCACAGGGCTGTGGTTACAAGAGCAGAGTGAACGTGAAATCCTTGCTGTTAATATTTTCAATGACATAATCGCGCAACACCTCTGCATCGTGTCCATAGAGCTAAATTTCATGCTCGCGATTAATCCACTTGTTCTCGGCATACTTGAAAACAAACGCAGCGTCAGTAAGCTGGTAATCTCGTACATCCCGTGCATCCCCTACTGGGAGGCGAATGTGGTTGATGTCCTTAGGAAGCTTGCCAGTCCCTGGGACAAAAATGACGCAGCTTTCCCGCCAAAATGCACGTCCTTGGTGAATATGCCGCAGTTTGAGGCCCCTGTGCAACGAAACAGAACGATTCTTACTACCCTGGATGTTGGAGCTCTAAAGATGTGCAGTGACTTCGCCCAGCAGTTGTTCGACATGCTGCTGCAGAACAACACTATCAGCGAACTGACCGTCGGAGCGTCTGTTTTTACAGCAGACAGCTTGGTCCTCCTCGACTGCTTCACCGCCTACTTGGGTAAGGAAGGCTCTTCACTCACGAAGCTGACTATGATTACGCCCCTCATACCCATGAGAGGTCTACAGTCTCTGGTGACAGCCATCCTGACGGCGAAGGCACTGGAGGAGCTGGTCGTTCACACCGATATCTACTCTATCTCTTGTGCAGAGCAGAACGCCCTCTTCGCACAAATAGTCGCTCGAAACTGCACTATGCGTGACTTCAGAGTCACGTGCCCACGCCGCCGCGCTTTTCCCTCTATGCCCGACCTAATAAATATTTTCCCCGGTGACGCTGCCTCTAGGATTGATCCCTGGATATCAGCACTAGAAAACAATACCGCGCTCTCGACTCTTGCTCTAGACCTCGTGGGGCTTTCGAACAATGAGTGCTGCGCCTTCTTCCATTCCCTGGCGCTGAACAATGCTCTGAAAAACGTCCACATTGGCTACCTTCCAGGGTGGGCTGACATCAAGGACGTATGTCGCATCATTCGTGAATCCCGCTTTGCCAAGGCAGTTCACATTGAAGATTACGTCGTGAGTGCCAGAAGCCTTTCTATGCTGCCCGAATGCCCAGAACTCACATCACTAACGATCAGCTGCTTGAGCCCGAACGACATTGAGTTTTTCTGTGGAGCCTTCGCGGTGCTCTCGTCGTGCAAGCACGTGGTCTCACTACGCGTATGCGTGGAACGCCGTCTCCTCAGCCAGGCTCAAGCTGCCATGGCGGCCTACGTAGCGCAAGCGCACACGCTGAAGAACATTACAGTGGTGGTCTTCATCAACTTATTTGACAGAGAGCAACAGCAGCACCAAGACCCTTTCGTCGACGGGATTCTGGCCGACGCGCTGGCGTCGAACGTTAGCCTCGCCAGAATTGAAGTGAAAGACTTGGCACTGAGCGTAGAGAAGTCTCGGGTTCTGGCGAATGCCTTCATCAAAAGCCAAAACCTCGCCGAGCTATCGTTTGCTGCACGCGGCTGCGAAAGTAGTGACGCCTTTCTCACCGCGCTGGGGTTGGGCATCGAGAAAAATTACAGCCTTCTCCGCGTAGACATTCCTATGTATAAGTGGCGGTACCCCGAGGTACGGGTCATCCGGAACGTGACGGCACGGAACTGCAGTTTGGTCGCCCGAGCAGCTCGATTCGTAATGGGCGACCACAGTGATTACAATGCACAAGCCATCGAGCTCGTGTCCGGACATGCCAGCGTTCTGAAC
Source organism: Amblyomma americanum (assembly GCF_052857255.1). Lineage (NCBI taxonomy): Eukaryota > Metazoa > Arthropoda > Arachnida > Ixodida > Ixodidae > Amblyomma > Amblyomma americanum. The sequence goes on from NC_135501.1 coordinate 104,892,125, forward strand.
ACTGTTCAGGAAAGCGCGGGTGTGGAAGCTGGTCAGGCGAAGGAGATGATCCGACGTGCCCTGCGCCTCCAATGCCTAACTGGTCTGGACGAGTACATGAAGTTAACAGGGGTAGTCAAGAGAAGGGTGGAATGTGTCCGCCGACCTTGCGACGCACGGCAACTTGACGAGCTGGACTACGAATGCTGGCTGCACATTCGCAAGTTCCTAATCGTGGCTGACGTTTTGAGAACCGACAGCCCATTGAAAATTTGATCCAGGCTTCATGGCACTATGAAATTAAGATTTCATTGTGGTTTGCGGTTCTAAGCACAAACATGAAAATTATTTTGAGACTGAAGCGTACTCTCGTAATAAAAAATTCTGGGCGACTCGCAGATAAAACCACATTTATTTATTGTAATGAGTTGAGCATCTATAATATTGGGGCCATAATGCATTCATCAGCTACCCCATTTTTTAGGAACGATTAAACGACCTCTCTCCGCACTGGCCAGAACCGCTTTTTGCCGTAACTACAGTAAAAAAACACATCGAAAAGCGTAGCCTATTACTATATAATTGTGATAATGTGGAAAACAACTTCCCCTGGGAACCAATTTTTATGTTTGTGCATATCGATATTCAGACGCTTTTCTGTAGCAAACAATTTAGTCATATGATGCATTTTCATGTGTGTTTTTCTTTTGACTTGTGTACGCCGTATGTTTATGAAAAAAATTGCTTCTGGATTTCCAATGAATGCTAAGCAATCCTGTTATTTTTTAGTTCTTGTAACTATTATGGATGCTTTGAATGTACTGATGCCGCCATTGGTATATTTGGGCTTTTCAGGTGTATGCATCTGCTGTTTTAACTTTTTGGATTAAATCTTGCAGGGGTTCTTGACCATATGTTCTTTTTTATTCCGCACACTTGACATAATGTCATAATTTTGGTTCGCTGTAAACTATATTAAATCACGTAAGATATTTTCGTTCAGGAACCAGAGAAGGCTCCTGCTTTTATTCTTATCGGTCAGCCACTTGGAGAAATCCTCCTCTCTTGTCGCCGTTAGTTCCACTTCCTGTGGAATCCATGTTCTTAAAGCACTTGTCTCTGCACAAGTTTACAGTAGGTAGCGAATATACACCTCTGCAGCTGGTGTGCAACACCTCGGGCAGGTGATGGGACATGCGTCTTCTTAAGAGCACCATCAGTATATGACCGACATGGTAAGGGCTGCCCCTGCCCTTATCCTTTTAAAGGCTGGTTCACATGCAAGCGACTGAGCGATTGAGCGGCTTGTCGCAGAGAAAATTTCCACCTTTTCGGAACCTCGCCGCTTATCGCAGCGAAGACTCGAAACATGTTTTTCCGCCGCGGCGGCAGGATTCGCTAGCATTTTCGCTTGCATGTGAAACAACCTCCTTCAACCTGGTTAAGTTATGAGGGAGTGGGAAAGTGCACAGGAGAATGAGGGCACGAGAACTTTTCCTTAAAAATGATACCAAGATGGGGAGAGTGGAGCAGGCATGAAAAGGTAGCCTGGTGGGGGTTACATTAGTGTCTGGATAATGGTGTGTAAGGCTATCTACTATTCTCTGCTCAGCATTCTCACCATTGTCTTGTGCCCGGTGTGTCTGGATGCGTATCTTTGATTTCATATTGAGTTCATCGTTTATGGCTTATGCGGGTTTAACATCCCAAAGCGCATCAGACTATGAGGGACGCCGTAGTGAAGGGCTCCCGAAATTTTGACCACCATGGAGTTGTTTACTGTGCACTGTCATCGCACACTACATGGACCTCCAGCATTTCGCCTCTATCGAAATGCGACCGCCTATAGCCGAGATTGAACCTCCGTCTTTCGGGTCAGCAGCCGCCAAAACTAATAAGCCACCATGGTGGCTATTGGGTGCGTGGATCTCCTGAGTTACACATAGTGTCCTTGCCAGCCTTTTCAGTTGTTTTATGGCGGCTAAGGAGTTTGTATAGATATAGGCTCCTGTTATTGACTGTTTTATTTATAGTCTTCATAGCATCACGAATTGCGTAAAGTTCCATCACAAGTGGGTCTAGGTGATCTGATACGTTCTAACATGTACGTTTAACTCTCTGTGTTTTGGGCTTGGACGAACTCGTGAGCTACTTGATAATGTATATCTATTTGACCACAGCGCACAATAAAAGAACAACTACAGACAAAGTAGACACCGCAAAGCACTGATTGCTACTCGTTTATTGCCGTGCAAAGCGCCTCTAATTATACAAATCAAAGCATATACGCACGCAGAAAAAATACCAAAAACGCAGCAAGGCTCACCTAAATAGCAGCAAAGAACCTCGTGCAAAAAAAAAGCCATGACAAAAGGAAACAAAAAGTTAAACCTGTACTGCACTCGAAATGGACTCAGCCAACCAAGTCAACATTGTTTCAACGTTGTTTCAATATTGCTGGTTCATGAGCTCACTTGGCCGGCTAAGTCCGTTCAGAGTGCGCATTGTTTCTATTTTTCTTGCGGCTTTGTTTTGCGCGAGATTCTTCGCGGCTATCGAGAAGAAGCTTGAGGTTTCCCATTGCTGTGGGTTTTTTTTGTGTGTGCGTGGATATGCATCGAATTGTATAGCGTATCTACAGGACTGTAAGTTGACCTCCCCATATTTCATTTCAGAAAAGAAAACTTGAACGTCGTTAAACTTTGCCTTTAATAAAAGAATGCACTAGCATTAACCTGCGGCCGCTGCTTATCGCCAGCCGCTATCGGCTGCCGCGCGCGGGCGTGCTCGTGGGCACACATTCCAGAACTAAAATGTATTAGTCACTGGACTACTCCTCCTCACTAGCGATGCCGTTCTCATCGCTGCTGCGGTCCCACAGCACGTCGTTCTAACGTCGTCGTGTAGCGAAATCTGGCGCTTCGCAAGCAGCCACATCACGATATCGCTTGGAAGAGATGAAAATTTTGCCTCGCAGCAGGCCTGTGTCACCCGATGCGAACGTCGAACTTGCGGCCCGGCGCGCAGCTGTTCGCTTCTTCCATCCCCAAGATTCCGGTCCATGTGCCTCCAACAACCGGTCGCGCCATCTCGTGACAGCCGGCGGCGCGGCAGCTCGCAACTCAAGGGCGATGAAAAATAAAAATTAATACCTCGTCGCGCATAAAACTTAGAGAATAGCTCTCTCGCCAAGATGTTAAACTCTTCTTAAAGTTTATTTTAGTAGAGTTTCATCAATGTAGCTTAAATGCTGCGTTTACGATCCGCAATAACCTGCGATATATTGGAGCCTACGGCGAGGCCCTGAAAAATACCCCACTTTACTTTATCGCTCACCACAGCACTAATTTACAATATATCGACAAGCTCTCGGAGCTTCTGGTAGCGTAATGTCCTACCGGTAAAGAAATAAAAAATATGTTACATTTCAATGAAGCTAAAGATTTTCTCCGCTTTTTTTCTATTGCTCATGCATTCTAAACATCGGCAAGAAGCGTGTGGCGACCTCTCTCGGTGTTTTGGCAAGGCGCACGTCTTTGCTGCAGTGTCCCTGTTTTGGTAGTTTGCTTTGGGAGGTTGAGCCGTGCCGTACGAATGCGCACTTTTATAAAAAGCGCCCCCATCGGAGTGAGGCTATGATGATGGGCTGCTACTTAAAATGCTACAAGAAAGCGCATGCCTTCAATGAGGAATATAGAGGAAACTATAAGGAGACTCTTTTGCTTGACAGGTACACTTTTAATTAGGAGCGTACAGTGACCACACGGGCATTGGTGATAATGGAATTTCGTGCGCATTAAGAGTGCAAAACAGTGAAACTCCGAAACTCTGGGGGATTGAAATTCCCGGACGCTTATACTTAGAGCTCACTCACCAATACTTGTATATAGGTCTTGCACTGTGCAATGAAAATATCAAAATCGTGTATTAATGACTACATTTGAACAATAATAATATACGGCTCATTAGCAGACAGCTCTTCGAAAGTTTTGTCGATTTGGAGAAAGTGCAGCACGGATGCCTTGAAGTGAATGTTGTAAGCGCCAGGCGGCAAACCTGATGATGCGTTTTATGGCAGTAGGTGATTTGTCCAATGTAAAAATTAGTACTGTGGTAGTTCACAAAATTTTTTCAAAGTTGGTAAAGTACATCCCATGGTTCGATTGTTCGTCGTCGATAAAGGCTTTACCATTGCTGTAATCGATGCTAGTTTCGGCAATTATATCAATGGTGTACGTAAACTATGAACCGCTAACGAAGACTTCATAGAATGGCATGCTGGGAAGTATTCTGAATACTGTGCCATTTGTTCGGCATGCAAGTAAATACGTTGTTATCCAGAGCAGCAATCAAGACTGCAACTTTAATTAAATGGTCTGATTACGATTTAAATTTGCTGAGAAATGAACGGAAGTTATTGTCGTATAACACGAGGTTTCCAAGTTTAGTGGGTTTCTCCAGCGTGGCGGCTTGGCTGTCCACCCAGGCCGCTTGTACAATGTGGCGGTCGCATGATTAATTAGTGACAGGACGCTACGTGCGCGCGGCCCTGAATATGCAGTGAATTTACCGTGTTGCGAATATGTGCAACAGCACTTATAGGTACTCTAGGGCGAGTGGCGCGAACATATTAATTTTTTTTTGCATATGGGGTGCAAGCCTACTCCCGCCTGTTTATTTTTTTTTTGGCTGTCGCTCTCCTATATACTTCTTGGTATCCTCTCTCTTTGCCTTTAATTCTGCCGGTTGCAGTTCGGGTACTTGAGAGATTAGATAGCAATCGCCGGGCCCGAAACATTTTTAGAGTACTTGTATTTTCGTGAGCTGTTGTCTATGAAGCGATTGGCAAACTATTACTTCTTCGAGGATCGGCTCCGTAGGAGTTGCCCCGACCGCAAGTGTAAGAAGAGGGTGCCATTTCCAGGGAACCATTAACATCCTTTCGCAACTTTTAAATTTGCCTTGATTGGTTTTCACAGCCTACGATACCAAGCACTCGAAGCAGGTTATTTTCCATACCACGCCTTAGGCCTTTTCTGTAGGATGACTGTCTTTGAAGGGGCAGAGGAGGCTTCCGATAACAGTGGCCGGCTTGTGTGTAGTTTGCATTCCTTCCTTTCTGAGAATACTGGCCAAGCTTTCGCTCACACCTTTCGCGTGCGAACTGCATGCACGTTTTTGCCACTGGCGTGTCCTTAGCGTAAGCATATAGAGTTGTTTGCGTTGCTTCCTTTTCGGTTTTGGATGATAAATCGAGTGAAGAATATTGGGTATTCATTTCTTAGAAATGTTTTTTTTTTGCTGATGATGAGTTTTAATAGTGCAATGGCAACCTCGCACCAAGCGCAATGGGATGAAGATTTTTCTTCAACACAAGGTTAGGTAAAAGAGCATTTTCCAAGCACTTTAACTCAAAGGAACCAAGCGCCAGGCTTCGAGAAAGCTTGTGCCCATTGGAAACCAGTTGGTACACGGCGGCACGGGGGAACGAATCACACACCGTCCTCGAGCAGCATGCTTAAAGCGATATGTCATTGCTGTTGTCGCGGATTTTGGAACAAATAAGAAAGAATTTGGAATCGTCTTAACCAGAACTTGCTTGAATTTCACCCTACCTTTCAGACACAATTTTTGGCAATGTTCCTCCCACAAAAGGTAGGAGAACAAGACCCACTGTTCGCTGCATCAAACGGATGAAGAAGGGTGAGGGGCGGTAACGTGAAGGGCCAAGGATGTGAGCAGGTACATAGGTAGGGGAACATTCCTTTTCCAGAGCTACACGGACAGCCGGTTGCAGGGTGGTAAGGGGGAGAAGAAAAGGACAGTGGGGAGGGGTCTTCTGCTGTACCTTTGCCTGCCTTTCTTTTTTTTCCTCCTTTTACTTTTCCTCGAATCGTGGACGCAGACCGTGATTGCTTGATGAATCAAAACTGAGCATTTTGACAGATTTGCCTATCTGGTTTGGTTTCATGACTTGTATAAAGTGTATGTCTCCAACCAAAAACTTTAATTTTAACGCAAACTTTCGAAGCTGACTCGGCTCCTTCATCAGGAGTGGCTGATACCTCTGTAATACGGGCAACGCAAAGGCCTTTAAGAATCAGGTCCTCATATCCAAAGGTCGAATTTCGATGGAGGCGAATACTTGAGGCCCGTGTACTGTGCGATGTCAGTGCATGTTAAAGAACCCCAGGTTGTCGAAATTTCCTGAGCCTTTCACTACGGCGTCCCTCATAGCCTTAGTCTATTTGAGACGTTAAACCCCCATAAACCAAACCTTATATTCAAAGGCTTAAGGTGTGCAGCTATATGCCACAAATGTTACGCCTTTGCCGCTGAGGGCCTTGGAGGCGAAGGCGCTCGTCAGAGACATTTGGAGCCCAAAGGCGCGGCCGTAGAGAACCTACGATCGCAATGTTATCCAACGTCAAAAGTAAAAGTGATAAAAAAAAATACAGCCAACAATGCTTGAAAATATTTTTTTAAATACGAAAGGTGTGCCTGGCTTTGCTTTTGGTGCGGGTGTTTATATTCTATGCGCAAATTTCAAGACAGTGAAAGTGTTGCAGCAAAACCTAGTGCTCTTGGTGGCCAAGGCAATACACAATACGTGCTGCTGATGATGAGAGTAGCTCTTGCAATACTTTTAAGGAAGCTATCAGAATAAAAAAAATTGTCTGAGCTCAACGAATGAAAAGAATACCCCACTTTAATTTTAAAACACTTACTTCAGCCGCCTCGAGCACAGCCGCGGGTGCTAAGCCTGAACGACGGATTCACCTTTGGGCTGCACAATGTAAATGCGTCGCTGCTGCTTTAAGCTTTCGCTCCTTTGGTGAAAAAAGGTGCCTTTGCTGGAAAGGCCTTCGAGGAATGCCGTGTGACAGGGGTATGAGGGAAGTCGCTAGCTTCTTTAAGTATGGAGGGGAGGAGGCGGTCAAATGAACGAAAGCTGTGATGTGAAAAGCGTGGGCGAGGGGGTGAAGGAGGTGTTAAGTCTGTGAGTGACGTTGTCGCACTGTGGCGAGGCGGTCAATGGCGACTTGTTTTCGTTGAGTTGAATAAAGAAGTCCCTGGGCCTATACTGGGGGCAGGTTTCCTTTTGCGCGGTTAATGTTCTTCGGGGTGGTTTGGATATGCCAGGATTCGAGAAGGAGCCTTTTTTGGTAGTTTGTTTCGGTTCCGAGCATGCTGGTTTCTTCGAAGTTGATTATATGGTCTGAGTCCGCGGAATGTTCGGCTACAGGAATACCCTCTCTTCCGAAGTTGTGGACGTCGTTTCTATGTTGCCGAATTCTTCCTTTGAGATTTTTGGTCGCGCCGATGTAGCTTGCGTCGCAGTCGGAGCAAGGAATTTTGTAGACAATGCCTTGGCCTTTTTCTCTCGGCGGCCGGTCTTTGGGAACAGGTAGGCAAAGCACAACAGTGTTTGTGTGCTTGTGCAAAACATGGAGACCCGCTTTTTTCAAGATTCAGGCCATGGTTTCGGTGATGCCTCCGACATAAGGTAGAGTGACGTATTTCAGTGGTGGCGCCGGTCCTTGTGCGTTGATTTCTTGGCCCATATTGTAGTGTTCTTGAAGTCGAATGGTTTTTTTCATTAAATTTTTTGGGTAGCCGTTCATGATGATTTCTTTGAATATCGTGCGTTGCTTCTGCGCTATGTTTCTCCTCCCTACGGTGTGAAGCACGACGAAGTCGGTGCCTTTGCGAAAACGGCGCGGAAAGGTCAGGGACACACTCTTGTCTTCAGATTGTCGAAAAAAAAATTTACACCCGCTAGTGTGTCAGTCCCGGCAAAGGGTCTCTCCACACACGTACAAAAATCTCCCAAAAATGACATCAGAGCTTGTGCAAAAGATCAGTTACATTCTTTAATGCTTTCCACCAACCTAAGGAATTCCACCAGCTTTGTTAAAACCGCAGCGCATCACACAGGTAAACAGTGGCACTAAAACAAACTTCGGCTGGTTTAGCGTGGTTTCGCCCAATACAACTAGGAGCGCTAGCACATCGGTTTTCAGTGCTGTTTCGGTGGTCGGTTCCGTTGAGCACGAATGCAGTTGTAGAAGACGACGATATCCAAAACACAGCGCAATAGACTGGAATTTAGGACGCAGAATGTGCGGCTGTGGCGGTGTTGCAGTTGTCTAATGCAGTAACCAGCAAAACTGATGTGTTCTCGCCGCCCCGGGTTCGAGACTCACTCACGGCCGTAAAATATTTCCGATTATTTTATTTCAGGTCAAGTAAACCTCAGACATACAGACATACCACGTCAAAATCCAAAATTGAAGCCTCAGTGCCAGAATAAAAAATGCGACCTTGTTAGCCCGCTGTTGTTCTGCCAGCTTGTGGAGGTAGCGGTTGGTACCAATGCGGCCGCTCGATGGAACCGCATCATCGAGTGGCCATGGTTCTCACCTGCTCACTCAATGAAAAAGACTGCACGCTGAAAGGCTTTTTCTTAGAGCCTTTACTTCGTTCCTTAACATGCAACGTGAGTGCACTGTGTAGTTATGGCCTGTGTACAGTACAAAATAAAGCCGACCCTTGTGAATGGGCGAGACCCTTCTGCGGCCACGTAATTGGCGACAGCTTCAAAAAGCACGTGTTCTAGCCTTGAGTGGCAAGAAATGAGTCGAATGGAGCAAACTGCCCATTTCACCAGAGATCATTTGACGACGAAAGGGGTCGAGCACGGTGCGTCGCGTCTCCAAATCCACTATATCAAAAACAAAAGAACACCGCTAAGTACAACATAAAAATCAGGAGACTCGGTCAAGAAAAAAATTAAACATTTTGATAGATTTGCCTGTCTTGTTTTGTTTCAAGACTTATAATAAACGGCACATCTCAGTCTCAACTGCAGAACAAGCACAGAACTTAACAGAAGGAAAGAGCAACGCACGATATTCTAAGAACTCTTCATGAACGCCTAGCCAAAAAACTTTATTCAAAAAACCATTCGACGTCAAAAACACGACAACATGCGCCAAGAAATCAACGCACGAAGACCAAAGCCACCACTAAAATACGTCACTGTACCTTATGTCGGAGGTGTCAGCGAAACCATCGCCCGATTCCTGAAGAAAGGGGGTCTCCAGGTGGCGCACAAGCCCACAAACACTGTCGCGCTTTGCCTACCTGCTCATAAAGTCCGGCCGCGGACAGAAAGAGCCCAAGGAATTGTCTACAAAATTCCTTGCGCCGACTGCGACGCAAGCTAGATCGGCGAAACCAAAAATCTCAAAGAAAGATTTCGGCAACATAAGAACGACGTCCGCAACTTCGCAAGAGAGAGAGAGCAATCCTGTAGCTGAGCATTCCGAGGACTCAGACCATAGAATCAAATTCGATGAAACCAGCATCCTCGTAACCGAAACAAATTACCACAAAACGCTCTTTCTCGACTCCTGGCGCATCCAAACCATCCCGAACAACATCAACCGCACAAAAGGGTGGACGCAAAGAAGGGTGGAAAACGTCCATCGTCGCGGCGCTATCACGAAGCACCCTGCACGGTTTCCCGTTAACGTGCAGCTCGTGCAGGTATGGCTTAAGGAGCTCTAGATTCTAGGCGTTATCCTCGACGCACGAGAACACCAAACGTTGCTTTGTACACTTGGCTGCAAAGTGCCTGACACCATTGCAGTTGTAGCAACGAAATGGCCTACTAGCCTCAAACTCTTTTTTCGCGGCTTTGTCTGCTCCCTGTCTCTTTGCCTGTTCTTCACGCTTTTCTGGCGCTACCTTCGTTGCCTCTGATTGCTCCGAACTTCTAGCACTTCGCGTCTTTCTGCTAGGCCCTTTATCTCGCATCGCGTTTCGAGCGTGTAACGCACCCTCTTCAGTGCTCAACCTTCTGCGCGAAACGTACTCCTCTGCTAGCTCAGCGGCCCTTTCAACTGTGTCGACTTTTTCCCTGTCCTGAACCCACAGTTTCACCACTTGGGGAATGCTTCGGTAAAATTGCTCAAGGCAAAAACAATCAATGATTTTGTCTCGGCTTTCATAAACCTCGGCTCCTTTTAGCCACTCTAGCCGATTCGTCTTTAGTCCATACGCGAAATCCGGATAGCCCTCGCTATCGTTTTTCATTGCGTTCCTGAAGCGCTGTCGGAAAGCTTCGGCTGACAGCCGGTACCTTTTTAGCAGGCTGGCTTTGACTACTTCGTAGTCAGCTGCGTCTTGTGTGCTAAGTCTCGCTATGACTTCAGCTACTTCACATGGCAAGAGTGTCAGAAGCCGTTGCGGCCATGTACTGCGAGCAAAGTTCTCCCTTTCGCAAGTTCTCTCGAAGTTTCCCAGGTACAATCCTATGTCCCTTCCACTTTCATAGGGCTGCATGAATCTGTTCATTCTATATGATTGTACATCACTTGCTCTTTCAGGAGACCCGGCTCTCGAACTGTCGCCTTTTTTTCGATTTTCGCTTTCAAGCTGCAATCGCTTTAGATTTCTTTCTTCTTTTCCGGCTTCCCACTTTTGCCGTTCTTTCTCTTTTTCCCATTCCGCTTCCCTTTTTCTTTTTTCTTCCTGTACCAAATTCCACGTATCTACCAGCTGATCGTCATCTACGTTCTTTTGAATTGTCTTGCATATTTCAAGTTTTGTAAATTTTCCCTGTACTTCTATTGAAAGTTCCTCGCATAACAACAGCAAGTCCGACTTTGACAATTTCATAAGGTCCATGACAATGCTTTTTTCCGCTTTGGCAATGCTATCTTCAAAATGTCGTGAGATTATCCTTTCTCAATTGACATACACTTCCCAATGATTCTAGATTATTCTCTCAAAATCTGAAGCCTGGCGAATCCTATAGCAAAATGCCGAAACGCTTACCGGTTGAGAAATCACGATGTCGCACGGTCCATCCCAGCTGCTGCCAACCAGTTGTTGAGCACGAGGGGTCCTTGAGTGAGCTGACTCTTTCAGCGCCGCAGGTCCCTTCTCCGAATGACGTTGTCGGACTTGGTTAAGAAGGAAACTGTACAGGGGGTTTATTTTACTTTATTTACAAGATTTTGGAACCCATTGGAGGGTGATGGGGGAAGGTCGGAGGATCTGAGAAGATCTGAGGGTGATCGAGGATTCTCTCTTCACGGCACTCGTCGTCCGGTTTAAAAAGGGTCCGGTCCCTAGGATTCCCCAGGTTCGAGGAAGTCTTCGCCAGGTTGGGCGTGGCCTAACTTGCGTTGTCGTACACACACACACACACACACACACACACACACACACACACACACACACACACACACACACACACACACACACACACACACACACACCACTTCACATAGGGACACGCCCCCGTCACATGCCTCGCCGGAGAAAGAGGGTGCCGCTGGACAATCGCCCGCACCAGAGAGAGCGTTGTCTTCGCGTCCGAACGACAGTTCTCACGCTCCAGCCGGACACGTCTTCCGGGAAGTCCGAATGGGCGAGGCGCCGGCGAGCAGGCATAGTTGAAGGGGTAAGTCACCCCTGCTCGGTTCTGGCGGTCGCTAACGGCCTCCGTGCCGCACGGTAGATCGTCCGGGAACAAGGTTTACAAACGGCAGTGGAATCCTCCGTCTCGAATCCAATAAACCACGTGAGGACCGGTCGTGGGAACCCAGATGCCTATCGCCGTGCAGGGACCCCGGCTGCAGGTGTCCTGGCAGAATACGCAGCTGAATCAGACCACCCGGCTGTCGCCAGAACCTTACACTATGCTAGACATCGGCGCCAGCTAACGCGCGCTCGCGCACGCGTTGGAAGCGGGGTCCGGTTTACGACAATATGAGTACTTTTCTTCATGGCTTGAAGCTCTTCCAGGTTCCCAGAACTTTTCTTCGCGGTTAAAGTTGTCCTTTCAATGACGCCTAACCTCTTTTCTTCACGGCTCGAAATTCTTTCGGTTCCCAGAAAGAAGCACAAGAGTAATAATTGGTTTTGGGGGATCGGACATGTCGCTGTATATGTCTCATATATCGTTGGGCACCTGAACTGCGCCGGAAGGGAAGGCATAAAGCAGGGATTGAAAGGAAGGAAGGAAGGAAGGAAGGAAGGAAGGAAGGAAGGAAGGAAGGAAGGAAGGAAGGAAGGAAGGAAGGAAGGAAGGAAGGAAGGAAGGAAGGAAGGAAGGAAGGAAGGAAGGAAGGAAGGAAGGAAGGAAGGAAGGAAGGAAGGAAGGAAGGAAGAAGTGCCGTAGTGGAGGACTTCAGGATAATTTCGACCACCTGGAGATCTTTAACGTGCACTGACATCGCACAGTACACGGGCGCCTTAGCGCTTTGCCTCCATAAAAACGCAGCCACCGCGGTCAGGTTCCAACCCCGGGAACTCCGGGTCAGTAGTCGAGCGCTTCGGAGTTCCCGGCTTCGAACCCGACCGCAGCGGATGCGATTTTATGGAGGAAAAACGCTAAGGCGCCCATGTGTTGTGCGATGTCAGTGGACGTTAATGATCCCCAGGTGGTTGACCATAGTTTTTTCCTCCTCCTCCATTGGCTCGAGAGGGGGACCAGCCAGCACGAAGATCATGGACTGCCAAACATGCCTCTGAGTCCGTTCTGTTCTGCTCAGGCAACATGGTCTTGGCCCGCCTTCACAGCGCGTATTGGCGCCTGAGAGGCTAAGCAAGGACAGAATTCGCTTTAATACCCCTGCTACACGGGCGTTTGGAATGCATTCGGACCGAATGTCATTCGGCTCGACTGCAGAACTTCCGCTGCTACACGAAGTTTTTCAACGGCAGTCGGTTCAGATGACATTCAAGTCGACGGAGCGGCGCCTAGACGTTCCAGAATTTGGAATGCCTTCGAAACGTGAACACAGCCCGAACCGACCAATGGGCGTCGCCGCCGTCATCGCTTCGCCCCGCCCACAGCCGCGCGTCTGCTTTCGGCTCTGTGGCTGCTCATTTCGATACCCGCTGCTCGCTTTTTCCTGCTGTTTATTTAGCAAATTGCCCCTCTTCTGTCTAAGTAAGGGCTTGCAGATAATAGTACACCAATGAACATTTACCGCGTGAGCATGAAATTTCCCCAAGAGTGCGCCGACGAACACGGTCGGTTACACTCATACTGTTGTCTACATCGCTGCGTACGAACAGCTAGCTCTCGTTTGCATGACATAAAACGCATTCTGTGCTTTATTTCTATTAAATAATCTCTTATTTAGTACCGGTTGTGCCCGTGCTTGTGAACTCAGTGCGACAATCTGTGGGATGCGCCGATACGATCGCTCGCCTGAGAAACACTTGACAGCCGAGGTGCTGACATCGTGTGTGACCTGCGCTTGTCGCTAATTGTCCCGACTTCTTCCGGCGTGACCAGTACTTTATTTTAACCTACTTTGTCCAGAAGCATGAATGGGGACTATTCATGCTGTTTTAAGCGCATAACTGGTTATCCACAAAGTAGCAACGGCGACGACTGCTGCTGGCCCTAAAGCAGTGCTCGGCGGTATGGGTAACACCGGCGCTTCCCGTTCATCGTATGCGCGCCCTGCGATGTGAGCAATAGTTGATTTCAGGTTACTGTGGTCAAAACTACAGTCGTTGATTATTTGCATTCGCTTAAACTTGTGAATTCGCTGTTCACGACCGCCGAATTGACAGACGTAACCCTGCGGACTCGCTAGGCCTAGTCGTCGCAGAAGGGAAGGGAGTCGCCGTCGAATACAGTTAATTTGGCAAGCGCTTATCGCTGGTGAGTGTTCAAGTGTACACATGTGAGATATACCGGCTCATTTCGCTTGTTTTCAATACGGATAAGGCAGAAGCGTGAATATATTCACACCGTCTGCTCATCAGCGTGTTCTCGCTCAGCCGCCGGCCTGCCAAAAACATCAAGGCTGACCGTCTGCCGATCGGATTCGTCGGTGTCGTTAATGAGAAAACTTGTCCCACTACAATTACATGCTGCTGTTGACCGTGACAGTGTCGTTGTCGCACCAGTGTGGCCGCAGTGACCACCGCCATCGTCATCGTCGTTGTACACTGAAAACGAGCTGAGAAAATTTCAAATGCGTTCGGAAAGTGTCGTGTAGCACCGCAGGAGTCCGAGGAGTCTGAATATGCCCGTGTAGCACAGGTAACAGAAAAATGGCTATTGGGCAAACTAAGAGCGGAGGCTTACGAAAAAAAGCGAGAGACTTTTGCTCTTTTTGAGCCAGAATCTTAGGATGTGCGAGTATCAAATGTTTGCTTGCGAACTCAATATTTTCGAACCTTTTTGAATATAGGCAAACAAAAAATGCATGTTGCTGGTAACGGCTGAAATGCGCTAACAGACGGGACAGAAAATAACACATACACATGCGCTGGTGTCTCTGTTCTGTACCGTTGACGCTGGCCAGTCGTTTACATCAACATTCACCAACCAGCCCGACTTAGCCCTCTTCATTGAACAAATTATCGACAGTCTGAAAAGTTTTCCCACAACAGAACCACCAAAAAAAATATGTATCAGACCATAACTTTATTTCACTCGTTCTCGTGGTGGGGCGATTCACTCGCTTGGTTTTACGGGGTTTAACGTCCCAAAGCGACTCAGGCTATGAGGGACGTCGTAGTGGAGAGCTCCGAATACTTTGGAGCATCTGGGATTCTTTCACGTGCACTGACATCGCACAGTACACGGGCCTCTATAATTTCGCCCCCATCAAAATGCGACCAACGGGGCCGGGATCGAAGCCGCGTTTTTCGGGTCAGCTGCCGAGCACCACAACTACTCAGTTACTGCGGCGGCTCCGGGATGGCTTGAGTAATGGCAGCAATAAACTTTAATTTGTATGGCAGTGCTATGAAAACAACTCGTTGGATAAAATTACTCGGTTGAGTTTAAAATTTAAGCCGTCACGTTCAAATAATGCCTGCATCACAAAGCTCACGGAATGCTGAGCTACTATTATGGACTGAATCTTGAGAAAGCATTGTAAGGTGGTGAAATAATTTCTTACTGGCCCAGCGACATCAAATGGTGCTACCTGAATAGCACAAGACGCGAAAACATGCCTCTGAAAACAAAGAGAACAAACTTGCGGTTGCAACGCGGACAGGACCATTCCCTCGACGCTCCTCCACAACCCCTATTTATAATCGAGCACCTCCGCGCCTGCGACAAAAGTGAAAAAACGAACCGCTCAACTGCTATGCCCAATTTCTTTCTGGCTCACCTCCCAACTCCAATATCTATCAATTCCGGCATTCACTTTCGCTGGCCTGTTATCTATCCACTGACAGCGGCTCAATGTGCTAGCTGTTGTCATAGCCTCAGAGGGACGAAACTACGTTTCCAAAACCTCAGATTTAAAGGTAAAATTGATTCGAAAAGATACTTGTTGCATAGCTAGAGCTATTTCTCGGCATCCTAGAACTGAAGAAGTGTCGACAAATTCAGTCAGGCGTGACTGCGCGCAGGCATGGCACAAAGCCGTGTGGCGGCACGTCGCATGCGACCTTACACATCACGTGACAGGTGAGGTCCCCCGAGACGACACATTTTGTACAGCGTCAAGTCTAGGTGGGATTTTCGAGACAGGCCACCACATTAACGGTGTCATGCATGTCGCCAAGCGGTCACGCATGCCTTGCAATCACGAAGTGCTATTTAGAAGCTTTGGTTTAGGTAAAGTTAAATTACTGTTTCTGTCTCAGGCAGGTGTGCATTCTAGTAGCTGGTTAGCTGTGAGAATGTGAATGTAGAATTCAGGTCTAGAAGCTGTCGTGCTCGATAGAGAAAAATGATTAAATAAAGCTGGCTCAGCATTGCAGATAACGTCGGACTAAAAAAATTCATGGAACAAATACACGGGAGATGAAGAAAGCCGCCAAACGAGTTCGTTATATTGACATGAAGATCCTTTCAAAAGTCAGCAAAACATAGCAAACGTTTAGAAACTTTTTATGCTAAGCGATAATTCGAAACGCTAGGCGATGCTTAGGCTAATGCTGACAAGAAAAATCTGCAGATATTGCTTACTTCCCCATCATTGCGAAAGCACGGATTTGTGTTCGGCTGTGGCGATAGCCTCATTTGTAGCATCACAGGCTACAACTTAGGACGTTTACGACAGAACAGACTTTACACCGGACTGGTTTCAGCTCTTGAGGCCGAGTCTATCTTTACCGCCCTTTTAGTTGTGTCGCCTTTTATCAAGCTAGTTCTGTGCAGCCACTAGCTGAGTGCTTAGTAAATAATAGGCATATATCTTCGTTCTATACATGCAAACCTCGTACAGTAAGCGCAATGTGGAAAAAAAAACGGTGATCAATATCTAAGTAGTCTGGCGCAGCGGCCTTTTTTCGTGTCTCTGTGGTCTCTACTCCCATTCTTGGATATTGTTTATTTCCTTTTCGTCCCATTTTTTCTATCTTGGGACGGAGTAGACACACGTCGGCAAGATACGGTCTTTCTAGGCTCTGAACTTCCCGATTTGTGCTTTTGCACTTGTACATGCGGACGGAATAATTTTAGACAGCCCAAAGGACCGCTCAAACTGAGCATTTGTAACAAAGTACCTTAATTTCCTGCTCCTTAATGCGAAAGAGTTATATATTCTGCATTCTTCTTTCATAAAATCTAGTTGTAACGAAACTGAAAACGAGGCAGCTGTGGTTGACTGCAAGCGAAGTTAACTAGTTTCTTTTCGAGTTGATCGATTCACGGACAAGTTGGCGTCACGTATGATGTTATCTAAACAAACTGCTGATATAGCCACAGCATTTTTTTTTATTTTAAAGTTCTATAATTTAGCTACTAATGAGCGTAGTTCATTATGACGCGGTTGCGCCTGAGCCCTGCTAACCAGAATGTGTTGGGCGGAAAAAGAGAAGACAAATTATTACGGGTTTCTGTATTGTGTAACAAAAATAAAAACAGCGCTAATTTTTACACAAACCACACAGAAAGACCAGACAGTACGGACGCTGAGTACAACTATGTTTAGTGAAAGCCACATGTTGCATATATATAGCCCGAAGAAGGTGAACGCTTGCGCATTTCTTACATGGTAAAAAAGAAAATAAAAGGGAAATAAGAGAAAAAAAAGGATAACAACACCAAAACGCACACACTCAAACCAAACCTACTCATTATGGCGTATTCTTTAGCAATCTATGCTCACTTTCTCGTAGGGAGATAGAAGTGGCGCTGACGCACATGCCACATCTCTCTTTGATAAAAAAAGGCTTCTGCCAGTTCCCGAGCTAATCTATCTTTGCTTCTAGCTCGAATTTTATTCACGCCATGTCATCGTTCACGTGTTTTTTTTGGTTTTTACCAATGCAGGAGCGGCAATGGGCGGGTAGGTTTTCGGACAAATTTGATGCGTTCCCTAACGACCTTTTACGTTCCCCTGCAGGATCGTTTACGCAGCGTCCAGTCTGGCCGACGTACACCTTGCCACATGCAAGGGGATCTCGTAGACCATTCCCGTGGCACACCTTACGTAGGGCTTCGAGTGCATCTTTCCACACCCAGATTTAGCATTGGCACCGCTGCTAACCTTGGGGCACATCTTGGCCAATTTGCAGTGGGCGTAAAAGGCCATGGGGACTCCGTACTTGTTGCCAACTCGTTTTAAATTGTGGTACACCTTGTGAATTTACGTTATCACCGCTAGTTTGGCTTCGCCGAAGTCTTCCGGCGCTGCCCCTTTGACTTACCCATAAGTTTTTGCAGCTGTGCCTCGGTCACGGCAGCCAAGACGTGGTTAGGAAACCCTGCTTTACGCAGTAAATTCACCTCACCCTGGAATCTCGCCCGCATCATGTGAGGGCACGACTTGAGGAGTGCTGATTCCATACAAATGGTTGCAATACCCCTTTTAACAGTTTTGACTGAGCCGAATCGAACGGTAAAAAGTCTTCCTTGGCCCTAGGAAGGTAGCGCCAGCAAACGCCTCCGTCCCCCCGCTTAATGTTAAGGTCCAAAAACTGAAGGCAGTCCTGTTCAGGAAGCTCAAATGTGAAAGAGAGCCCCTTCCCTCGTTGTGTGAACATTTCTAAAATTTTCATGGAGGTCTCCTCATAGTGGCCTGTGTCATGTCTCTTTAAAATCACTAAAAAATCGTCAACATATCTAAAAATCTTTAGGACAGTTCCATCGTCAGTAAGTGATGCGAAAATGTTGTCAATGGATGCGTGAAAAATGTTACATAAAACTGGCGCGACACATGAACCGATGCAAATGCCCTGGCGTTGTAGGAACCGCCGGTTGTCAAACTAGATGGAGGTGGACTTCATATAAAACTCTAAAAGAGACATAAAATTGTCGACGCTTACCCCTGCCTTGTTTTGAAATTCAATAGTGCAGCTTGCTTCTATACACTGTCGAACAGCAATGAACAGGACGCTATGGAGCACAGAGTAAAAAAAAAGATCTACACTATGTACAGAGAACGCATAACCAATCTCCTCTTCCCTCTCCAACACGCCGGCTACATAGAAGGAATTTTTCGCAGAAAAAGGGTTCGAAACGTGCAAATCCTTTAAGTGCTTAAGCAAAAAGCGGCTGATGTGCTGCTGCCAAGTACCTTTCTCACTAACTATGGCCCTAAACGGTGCCTCTGGTTTATGGGTCTTAACCGTAAAGAAGATTGACAGGTTATTCTCAGAAGAGTTCAAAACAGCTCTCACCAGGCTCTTCGGCTCCAGGGATTTGCACAGGGCAACAGCCTTGCCTTTTATCCTGGTGGCGGACGGTTTCATTTCCACAGAATTATTCGAAATTGCTTGCAAAGCTTTCTCGTTGTAAAGGCCTGAAGGCATGAGAACAAAGTTCCCTTCTTTGTCCGACTGCGGCAGGGACAGGCTGTTATCCTTAAAATATGCGATCATCTTGTCAGTCAAGGCTTTCCCTCTCGGAGCGGGTTTCTTCTGGAGTGTGGTCCTTGTCAAACTGTCTATGCCGTCGAGAACGTACCTTACTTGATTATCTGCTTTCCTTGCTAAGCGCCGATTAAAAGCCAACATCTCGTGTGCCGGTACGGAAGGCTCAAAGCTGTATTTTGGTCCTTTTGCCAGGATGTTCGCGATGTCTTTTTTCACATTCACGTCGCCTAGAACCAGAGGTCCGCTCTTGTTCTGTTCCTTCCTAGGAACCTTTACACCGGTGTGTAGGGTCTTATTCAGTACGCAGCTCCATATTGCCTCCGTAGTTTGGGCCGCTTGATTTCTTAGGGATTGCAGCTTCTTCATAGCTATCCATTCCACATCTTCACTTAAGCACACCAAGTCTATCCAATCATGCAACAATCGCACTTACCTCCAGATTTCCTCCCTTAAAACTTTGCTAACTCACCTTGCGTGTCCAAAAGGAGGTTGAACACTTCCAAAAAGGGCACTCACTTCCGCTGGTACAAGTCCTTTATTGAGACTAAAAGCGATGAATCTTGCTCTGTAGGTGCAAAATGCAATGGCGCTCACGATCTTCAAAGTGTCGGGCTTAACAGGTGGTACACAAAAAAAAAGCGCCCATTTAAGAAGAAAGTTCGTTTAACAGTACCTCTTGCTGGGCTAGTTGGTGTAACATTGTGTAACAAAAATAAAAACAACGCCAATTTTTACACAAACCACACAGAAAGACCATGCCCGACGGGCGCTGACTCCAACTATTTTTATCGAAAGCAGCATGTTGCATATATATAGCCGGAAGAAGGTGAACGCATGCGCATATCTTACATGATAAAAAAGGAAAAGAGTAAAACAACACCAAAAAACTCACACTCAAACCAAACCTACTCATCATCGCGTATTCTTTAGCAATCTATGCTCACTTTCTCGTTCTGTTGCAGCAGTGTTTTATGGAAAAGCCTGAGGCCTATACGGCAGTCTTGTAATAAAGTTGGCGTTGCTTGCGTGTGGTCTATAGTGTTCACATAAGCATGTCTCTCTACGGTTACGAAGCTATAGGACGCGAAGATAAAAGTCTAGCATGTGTTCTAGAACTCTTCGAGGACAAGTTGTAATCTGCCTTTTTCACGACGCCACTGCGCATGCGCCTACCCCTGGCGGTGGTGTCACGAAAATATTGGAAGGGGCGCGCGCTCCACTCGAGACCGGCCGTGCAAATGTAAACAAACCGGCTTTTCAAACGGGGTGCTTTGCTGCAGCCGTAGGGCGTTCAGCGCGACGCATTTGGCGATGCATACGACATGTGTTACATACGGCTGCAATGCCCAATATGTAAAGGGAAGCAAACTCGGATTTTTTCGCTTTCCGAACGCTTCCCGGGACCGCCTTTGACGCAAAGCGTGGATAGAAGCAGTTCGCCGATCGTGGCCGCCCTTGGGCACCGTCAAGCACGTCAAGACTGCGAGGATCACTTTGTGATAGGAACGGACAACGTACTGCGTTTAAATGCATGTGCAGTCTATCACGAAAGGAGGCAGGAAGGCCTCGAATGTCACCGGGGCATTTAACTTCGTTCCGACACTTTTTGCTTTCTCAAGCAAGAAGGCCGAATGGGCAAGTGCTGTGAGCCGCTTTCAACGCGCGATGGAGCGGACAATGAAAAAGAAGCTACGAGAGCATTCACGCATGGTGCTAAAATTTTGTCATAATCTCCTATGTAAATTTCCTTGTTTATGCCCCTACACCCTGGCCAATCACCCCGTGTGGGTATGTCCCATGTATTAAGAGGCAGAAGAAAAAGAAGGTGCGCTATGCGTGTGTTCGCATCATATCCATGATGAAGAGCGCTGCGTGGTATCGCCGGAATGACTCAATGTGCGCCCCTCGCGCTCGTCTTTATTGACGCGCATGCTTGTTCAGCCTATGGAGCGGTGTGCTGTGAGAAAATAAAGTGAAATTCTAGCAGAGCTGCCATGTTGCGAGTACGCTTGTGCTTTTGTAGTTGATGTAGCTATTCGGCAGCGCTTGAGCACAACGATTGCTTGTGAAAACTGTTGTCCCCAGTCGTTTTCTGTACTACGGCGTGCCCGATGTAGTATCCAGCTTTTAATGAATGACAGGCATATACAGCGGAAAACACCGATCTCACTTACCGGGGATATTTATTTGAACATTACGTTCCGAATGTAGCCTTCATATCTGAAGCGGCAGCCCTTGCTCAGCTGGCGTTCGCATCGCATGCCGGATGATCGGAGATACTGAAGAATATGCTCTTCGGTGGGCACAGCTGCCTGCTTCGTACTTCGCACCTAGCCATCAGTCAATCCTAGAAATCATCCTGGTACCAGGTGCTGCCCAGGACACGCCATCGTTGACAGATTCCAACAAAACTTGCTCCACAGCAGCACTCAGTCCGGCCGGGTTGGGCGCACAGTACTCTTCCAGTGGGCTTCCGGCGTTGTACGCGATGTGGCAGCACAGGAATATGAAAAAGGCGGATTCAGTAAGAGATCTGTTGGGGTTCAAGCCACCGATTTAAAACTTGGCCTAAGTGTTACATTGTTGTCTGGGCTAGTGTACTGAACTCACAAAGAAAATTATTTGGTGATCCTAAACATCTTCCTGGAAATCAGCGTCGAAGGCGCAGCTAGGGTGTCTGCATCGGTAGAAGGGAGACAATTTTCGATTCTTTTTTCCATTCTTAGAAAATAAGAATGATTGGCTGGGGCACACAGACATGTGCATGGAACTATACTGAGAGAAGTGTTAAGAACTTAAAAAACCCCTCTATCATGGCCGAGAGGTGAGACCCCATCGCTTTGTTCCCCTTCGCTTACTGCGTCCCCGAGCGGACTTCTCGTGGAGGCAGGAAGCGTTTGTGACGTCTTAACAACGTACCCTCGAGATTGCTGGAATTCTTGCTCTGTGAATTCCGCATAGCAAAAAAAACAAAGGCTGCAATGCATAACGAGGTCCCATTAAACGGCAGAACAGAGGTGGTGGAGGAGTGTTTCCTAATCTGCTCCTTGGGGAAAGCACTTTTGCACATTCAGTTGCAATCCCTTGACGTCGCGTTGTTTAGACCGGTGGAAGGTCTTCCTGAAAGCACATGTGCACTCGGAACAGCGCTGAGCAATGTTCGAACGAGAATACAGACTTGTTATCTTATTGGCTGAGAATTTGTGCAAGAAAATGCGGCGTTTAAAAAAAATAAAGGAAATTTAGGATTGGCCGCGTCATGTGTGCGTACACAGGTTGACTCATTCTCATGTATAGGTGTGCAAAAGAGCGGCTTCCTGGCTAACAAAACTAGGAAGTGTGTCGCCGCGCACGGAAGCGTGACTTTTTTGAAGATAAGCGATTCAACAAGCATAATATGTCTCTTTTTTATGAGAACAGGACCTAATGTCGGATCGAAATGGTCCTGTTTCCTCGAGGTGTCCGCGTCGGAGGAAAACCACGTCCTTAGTGGTGTTTGCGGCTGGGCGGGCAACCCAATTTAGGCCGGCTTCGTTCAATCGAACACTCTAATTGTTTTAGATAACTATGCCCGCATCTTACAGTTAGAGCAGTGGCGCCGAAATCAAATTTTGCCACTTTAACAGAAGGATCAGCGTCGCTGCTTTGGCAGGCCTTCTCGCTTAGCAGTGCTTGTCCCTCGTTGATGACATTTAGCTTTAGCATTGAGCGATCCCGCACGTCGCTTTTTTGCTTTATGTATCTCCAGCTGAGCGTCGACGCGTCGCGGCGCTCTCTGCCTCGCAAAGTTTGTCGGAAAAAGCGTCGCAGTCTTACAGCGTCCCGATATTTTATTATTTTGTTTTAAAGACTGACCGTAATGAGCTTCCGAATACAGATTTAGCGCTAAAATTGATCCAGCTCCCACATTCAGCAGACTGATGCTAAACCTTCCGAAATTCGTTTGCCGGTACTAAAAAAAGGAAACTTTGCAACCACGAGCACAGAGAGGGATTGTGACCAACGCCGCCAAAAATGGGCATTCTTTGTTTCCGTACGCTTCATACCACTGAGCCACAGCCGTGGCATCCCGCGCTATGATAAGTGCTTGTTGGTAGGAGTTACCTATATCGTCGTCATCATCATATTTCATCGCTTCGTTCTCTGATTCGCAGGGGTCGTGCCGTGAAAGCGTACGAGTGATTAACGATAAAGTGAGACTCGTCTTTGTCACCCACACCAGCTTTTATGTAGCAGTAAAAATAAAGGCGAGAAGCGGACCATTTCTTGTGTAATGTGCATACTTGCAGTAGTTTTAAGAGCGTGAGCTTTTACTCATCACGTTTCTCGATTTCTTAGGGTCGGCTACCAGCTGCCTTCGGTGTGCAATTTTCTAAGTCCGAGGAATTCAAGATGGCAGCCTCCTTAGTAAATCAATTTTGCAACCAATTTTGTGATTGACTGGCAACATCTTGAGTATATCGAATTGTTGATTGATTGGTTACATCAATTATAAATGCAAGATGTCAAATTTGTATTTTCATTGGTGTCCCCTCACTTTAATCTCATTCATATCAATTCTAGTAAACCACACAGCTAAAGCGCAACTCGAATCGCCGTTCGTTGGCGTACGTGCTCAGAGTCGGCGCTCTTGGTTTACGCCAAAACCTGCCTGCGCATGGGCACTGCAGAAGACGCCAGCGATTCTCGGCGATGCGCCGATATCTGTCCGTAATAGATATCGTCCGTGCTAGATGTCTGTGCTAGCAGGCCAGCGCCAGGAACATAGAGTTGCATGCCCCTTTTTGACGCCCGTTCCCGCGTACACCAAGAGCGCCGACGCTGGACGCGTATGCCCAGGAAGGGCCCTTGGAGTAGGCACTTAACGCTGGTTACTTCGTCTTCCAGACAGTGACGGGCCGGCATATTTTTTGACAGATGAGCGCTCAACGTCGGACAAAGACGACGCGGGTATGCCGCGTTAGCCGCGACCCGACTGTTCTCGTTTTCTTACAATACAGCCAAGGAAATGAGCAGGGGAGCCGCACAGTCTTTCCCCCTTGAACACGCTGGGTGAGAAAAGTAAAAAGTAACAGAAATGTAAAGCCGCCCCCCCCCCCCCCCCCTGCCCCCGCTCGGGAAGCTCCCCGGTGTGAGGGGACGACAGACGAAATGGACAATGCGCGAAGCTTATCGGCGTCTCTCTCCCGAACCAGGGAGGGATAATGTAAGAGGAAAAGGAGGCGCTCAACTTCATGCGGCGCGTGGTGGCGGCTTTGTTAACTAGCGGCGCATGAACCAGAATCCTGGCCATGAGCCATTCCCTCCTTTATCCCTTCCCTTACGGCGCGGTTCAGGTGTCCAACGATATATGAGACAGATACTGGGCCATTTCGTTTCCCCAAAACCAATTATTATTATTATTATCATGAGCCATCCTCGGGTCCTGCGGGCACATTGGTCAGCCTTTCTCGTGATAGGTTCAGGCTGCTTGAAAGAAGTCCAACCCTACCTTACTGCGCTTATAGCGAGAGCTGGCAATCTTAGAGCTTTGGCTTCTGTTGATGGGATGTATTCACAATGAAGCAAATTCAAATCTTTGGTTAGCCTAATGTGCTGTGGTCGAAGCAATTTCGTTGGAACCCACCCTCAACGCTGTCACGCTGATAAACCTAGATTTGTCCGACCCCAAACTCCGCACTACTCGCTGAATTTGCAGTGTCAGTCCATACCTCCATCATATGAAAGCAACACCAATCTTCGCTTCCTGCGGAATCTGGCACCAGTGGTCGCTGGTAGTTGCAACCTCCTTCGAATCCAAGTGTCCTGTTGTTACAGGCCAAGCGAAAACAGTTCACAGTGCAGGAGGTAACGAGATGCAACACCAGCCTTCTCATCCGTGCAACCAGCTTCATGCTGTGTGACAAGAAAAGACATTGCGCGCGTGCCCTGGAGTTTTGTCTGTACATCTGACTGAAGCTAGCAGAAGTGATAGCCGATAGGGCGGCCGTGAAGTGCGACGAAGCAACGGCAATGATAAGATGGGCGCTGTACAGCATCGCCGACATGAATGGCTTCTTAAGGGCGGCCTGCGTGGTTAAGTGCAGGGCTGAGTGCAACGCCTGCCCCTACGGCCAGATGCAGCTGGACGAATTGATTGCGACTGCTGGTTGCATGTGAGGAAGTACATTTTGGTTGCGGATGCTCAGAGACCGTAGCTTCATCACTAATCCAGAGTTCAGAAACTATTGCAAAGCTGTGGAACTCCGGCACTTTTCTATGTATTTTGATATCTACACAAACATACTGTACTAATGTCTTCCTTCCCCCGCACAAAGCCAGTTGCGAGGTCGAAAGTAAAGCGTGTTTTGTATTTGCCTGTGGTCAATCTCTGAAACTGCCGGCTGGTATCCAAGCTCTCTTTGGGCCAAGTGGCCAATGACTTCATTGGCCCCTAGAATTCGTCAGAGTACATTGTTTTAGTATTGCGTGCAGTTGTGCGACTAATGCAGCAGTGTATTTTTTTCGCTTCACAGAACGCAAAATTCTCATAGTATTATGAGGAATGTATTGGAAAATAGCATGAGACAAGGGCCTGCCGCTCTAGCGCTGCTGGTGCCTGCCCAAGAGCTCCAGTCCTCTCTTTACAGCCACAGCCTTTCTCTCTTCAATAGCCATGCGTTCCCTGTGCAGCTGGAATTTGTAGTCTTCAGCCACGTCAAAATGGCTGACGGCATTCTCGAGTACTGCATTGGGAGTGTCGGTCCTGCTCCTCTTCCTGGTTGGGCCTAATTGCTGTTGCAGGTAACTGCGAGTCTCCTGCAGTGCTGCCCCCGCTCGTGCACGGTTGTGAGCTGCCGGGAACGGGGCTCGCCAGGCTGGGGTTGGCTACTGGTTCAACCTGGTGACTGGCGGCAAAATAATGTTACGGCATTATGCATTCCTTTCACTTAAGAACAGACTTTTGACTACTAGTCCATATGTGAAAATAATTACACTGCGTTTACTCGGTAGCGGAGTTTAGGAATTTAATTTTTTGCATACTTCTGCCAACAAAAACTCAATTTAAGCATCTTTTAAACTTTTTGGGAACCCGAAATTAAGGTGCTCTGATAGGATTTTTACTTTCAGCCATAATTGCTTGTGCTAAGAGCAAAAAGTCAGTTTCATCTATATTTTGACCTTTTGGGACCCAGAAATTCACATGCTGTCATAGTCATCTCAATTACACTTAGTTATATAATGTATGTAACAGGTTCTTATGCCATTTTGTTGACAAAGGTTTACCCTATGAATCATTAGTTTCTCTTTGTGCCTTTAGTGGCAAATTAAAAAAAAACCATCTTTACTCGAAATGTTAGTGCTTCGTTTATCTTTACAAAAAAAAATTTCAGTACAGAATTTCTCAGGAGTGCAAGCAAAGTTCAACAGCCTTAGCGTACTTCCAAATGTCTCAATGTCGATTTTCATTAACGAGCATTTTCATTGTTTTTAATTCTGAAATTCTGAAACGGCTGACTAACATTTATGCTCAAACATGAAGCTTTAGATTTTTTTCATATTTATTTAACAATACTGCATACGCAGCTGACTCCAGAGAAGAGTAAGCATTAAAAAAGTACATAAACCACACACAAAGCATTAACCACATCAAATCAGGGCATAAAGTGAGGCAAGTGAGAACGGACCTTCATGGGCACGCTGAGCTCATCTGGATGCCTGCGCACTCGGGAAATCCCGGCAACGAGGCCGCCGACTCCTTAGCCCGAGGGTCTAGAAACCGGGCGCAGGCGGGCCTCGTGGGGGATTTCTCGAAGGAGCATATGCACCCTTTTGCTTAGGTCACTGCAAACTCTCGCGTTGAGTGCCTAATGTATACAAGCCACCCCACCTATCCCTCACTACCAGAGAACATTCAATGTGGCGTCGCCTACAGACGGGAACGCTGCCTACACCAGGCAATCTTTCTGAATTTATGCCGGTACCTCCACATGAGTATTTTGTGCTCCCACCCGAAGGCCACCCGACGGCCACCCTTACCCACATCCTCCTATCATGCCCGGTGTCCCCTCCCTCCACCTGGCCGGTGCCTCTCCGAACCTGAGAGGGCTGGCAGACCTCACTACAGTTAGCATACCTGGCCAGTTAGAAGATCGCTATCAGCCGGGCTTCATTCGTTATGTACCAACACCACATGAACGTTTTGACCGTGAGTGGGGTCGTGCGGAGAGCCAGGAGGCCTGCGGGCCTCGAATTTTTTTGCTAAATAAAGTTTTTCTATCAATCCACCTGTCCGTCCATCCATCCATTCATCCACACGGGCGCTTTTGCGTTTCGCCTCCATCGAAACACAGCGCAGTAGAAATAACAAATAAGTTGCGAGCTAGGTAACAGTAACAGTGCATGGGGAGAAGGAAGAGAAAGAGCGCGAAGGTGAGGAGTCCAGTGTTTGCAGATGAAGCCGGCGCCCGGGCGGGACATTCAAACTTGTCACCGCAGGGGGGCATCTGCAGCTTGCAGGCGTTTGTGAGTGGCGACACCACGGGTTCCCGAGCATCCGCAGGGACATCCCTGAGGGGGAATGATGGTGAACACTGCATCATAAAGGACCCGAGCACCCGCGCTTCACCTTGCGTGGCATCGCCGTGTCCGGGGAAAAGACGATCCTGGTGGTTGAGCCTATCCCGGTCGTTTGGACCCTTAAGGCCCCTCCGCGGAAGCAACACGCCACTTCGGCCCCAGTTCCCTGTAGACAGCACCTCCGGCCGGACCCGACCGGGGAAATCGGCAGTCGCCTTTTCCTGTCCTCCCCTTCATCTTTCCGTTTCCTATCCCTTCACAACTGTCATGTCCTCTCCTCTCTTAATTACTTTTTCTTCTTCCTGGCAGCGAAGGTTCACCCTTTGTGAGTAACTACCTTGAGTTACTCCAGATTGGGTAATAGCGGCGGTGTACAGCTGGCGTGGACAGGACTTGCTTCCAAGTTCCTGTCCCGTCCCCTTGTTGGGCTCCATGGTAGGCGGCTGGCCCCTTGGCCGAACAACATTTTATGGCTCCTTCCCCATCACAAAATGGTCGCCATCCTAAAAAAAGGCAGACAGCAGATGTGACATCACAGTCTCTGAACAAAAAGGAACCTCTTGCCAATTCCGCATAGTGCACAGCGAATCAAAAGAAAAAAACAGCTAGAATGATTTCTCCTTTTCTTGTTGAAAAGACACAGAAACTTTGGGCCCTGGCTACAAGGCGATCAAGTTAGCCAGTGGTGACCTACTATTTAAGGTACGCGATAAAGTCCAACTGCCCAAACTCTCAAATATTACCGCGTTTGGAGAAATTCCAGTTTCTGTAACACCCCAATGGTCGCTTAATACTGTGCGTGGCCTAATATCGGACAATGATCTCATCTACCTGACCGAGGAAGAAATATTAGAAGGGCTAAAGGAACAACATGTAACAACTGTCCACAGAATAAAAATCCGAAGAGAAAACAAGGAAATCCCTACAAAGCACCTACTTCTCACCTTTGCCTCGTGCACACTGCCTGACTCAACAGACGTAGGCTACACAAAGATATCAGTCCGAACATGCATCCCTAACCCTTGATGCTGCTTCAGGTGCCAACGATTTTGTCATGGCTCACAGAGCTGCCGTGGTCAAGAAAACTGTGCAAAATGTTCGTCCAACAATCACATCTCTAATAAATGCACAGCTCCTCCACAATGTGCAAAGTGTGGCGAGGATCACCCAGCCTACTCATGATCATACTCAAAAAGTAAATTATAAAAGGAAACAACTCTCAAAACAAATGAAATCATCACATTCAAGAAAGCAAGGTGGCGCGTCACAGCCAGCAAATTTTTCCTAGCTGCCAATACTAACTTCGCCGATGCGGTGCGATGGGGTGGTGCACCACACCGGTTTTCAACGCCTGCCCAGGCCTCACGGAGTGAGACCGCGGCAGAGCAATCCAGCCCCTGGCAGAGACAGTGAAAGCTGCCCCGCCAACTCCGAGAGAGGGCCTGTCGACGTCCGAGTCGGGAGCTGACAAGGCCTCTTCCAACCGTGAGAGGCCTACCACTCGTACACCCGTAGCTTCACGGGTGTCCAGCGCCTCCAGCCAGGCGATGGATACCACCCCCAGCACTTCTGTGTTGCAGGGGCGGCGTAACTCTTCTCAGTGAAAAGGAAAGCCGAGGGTAACGCCACCTGAAAGCTTATCTTCTCCAACACCCAACACACTAAAATATGGCATTTTTGGTTCAATGAAACTGTAGAGGAATTATGAAGAAATACACAGACATTACAGACATACAAAAATCAACATCACCTATAGCTCTATGCCTTCAGGAGACAAACCTAGGGCCAAAACACAAAAACATCTTGAAAAATTTCCAAATTTTTCGACGAGATAGACAACAGAAGAGCAGGCTCTCAGGTGGTGTCGTAATTATAACGCAAAGCGGCATTCCTGCACGAGAAATGCCATTGAAAACAAACATTCAGGCTGTATCACTCAGTGTAGTTACACACAAAACAATAACAATATGCTCTGTATATATACCACCACACCTCACAGTTACTATCCTCGATTTGGAAAGCGTTTTCCATCAACTACATTAACCATATGTGCTAGTTGCGGATTTTAATGCGCACTCCTTCTTTTGGGTAGTGAGGGCACAGACACCAGAGGCCGAATAATTGAAGACCTGATACTTACAAACAACAAATGCCTAATTAACACAAGAAAAACCACATAGTGCTGTCCCAGCTCAGGAAAAATGAGCTGCCTTGAATTAACTTTCGTATCACCATCAGTTTTCAATTATTTTATTTGGGATGTTTTAAATTATCCCAGAGGAAGTGCCCATTTACCCACAGTTTTAAAACTATCATCCTCAATCCGAATCATTCCAGCACAACCCAGCACTGGAAACTTCAGTTAGCTGATTGGTCGGTCTATACCACAAATGCCACATTACATGAAGAATTCGGTGATAGACTTAGCATAGATGAAATAAATGAACAATTTAACACCTGCATGATTTCTGCTGCAAGAATAGCGATCCCGCAAACATCAGGACAAATCAGGAAAAATCACAAGTTGTGGTGGACACAGGAGTACAGACTGGCAAGAAAAAAACAAAACTAAGCATGAGGAATATTTTGAAGGCACCCCACAGCAGAGAACCTGTTATTATATAAAAATGCCCGGCCTAGTGCACGTCGTATTCGCAGAAATGCCGAAAAAAAGGTCGTGGAGGAAATATGTATCTAAAATAAATAGTTCACCTCCGGTCAAGAAATTGTGGGATGAGGTCCGCAAATTCAGTGGTGACTATTCTCCTTACACTTTTCCACTTCTTTCCACCCCTGGTAAACAAACAACATTACAAAAACAGGCAAACATAATAGGTGAGCACTTAGCAGCTGTTTCCAACTGCACAGAAAGTTTTCAAAAATACAAAACCATAGCAGAAAAACAAAAATTTCCCATAGGAGCAGGCATGAATGAACATTATAACATGAAAATTACAATAGAGGCACTAAATTGAGTACTGTCGGCAGGCAAACAGACAGCAACAGGCCCAGATAATATACACTGCACCATGCTTCCACATCTATCTGAGGTCGCCGTTGCGGCACTTCTAAACTTCAACAAAATCTGGATTTCAGAGAAAATACCTGATGCATAAAAGAAAGCCATCATAGTACCTTTCTTGAAGCCTGGCAAACCATCATCAAGTCCTGGTAGTTACAGGCCGATTGCACTCACTGGCTGCCTAGCAAAATCATTTCAAAGTGTGGTGAACATCCGACTAACATTTGTTCTTGAATCTCGTCACCTTCTTGGCATACATCAGTGCGGTTTCAAAAAGCATGCTTCACTATAGATCATTCTGTCCGTCTGTAAAACACAATGCGGAAGCATTCATACACAAACAGCATTGTCTTGCGGTTTTCTTTGACATGGAGAAAGCGTACGACACGACTTGGAGGTCCGGTATACTCCGTGACCTAGCAGATCTAGGCATCCGAGCCAGGATGCTGAACTGTTCGAGTGATTTTCAAGCAGACCGTTCATTCCAAGTACGCCTAGGTACTACCCTATCAGCGAATTTCTTCCAGGAGAACGGTGTACCTCAGGGGTGTGTTCTGAGTAGTACACTCTTCGTAGTAAAATTGTACTCAATAGCAAAAATAATCCCCAAGTCAATTACGTATTCAGTATGCGTAGACGACCTTTAGATTGCATGTACATCCTCCAGCTAACCAACATGTGAGAGACAGTTACAAATGACTATAAATAAATTGGCTAATCGGGAAGATAGAAATGGATTCAAATTTTCTCCACAAAAATCAGTGACTGTGATTTTCTCGCTCAAAACCAGGATTACAGAGCGACCCTACCCTATACCTGAATGTTGTTGTGTTACCCGTAAAGCAGCAAAACAAGTTCTTGGGCATAACTTTTGACAAAAAGCTCACATTCACACCTCACGCAAAATACTTAAAGAAGAAAGCATCTCGAACCTAGAACATAATCATGGTACTTTGACAAAAAACTGGGGTTCTGATATAACTTTTCTTTTGAAGATTTATCGCTCTCTAGTGCGCTCCCGTTTAGATTATGGATCTGTGGTTTATGTTTCAGCCAGGCCGTCATACTCGAAACGACTGGACTCAATTCACAACTTAGGTCTTCGTCTTTCAAGCGGAGCATACACGACATCTACCATAAATAGTCTTTATATAGAAACAAATGAACTATCCATAGCAGACAGAAGAACAATGCTCACAGGCGCATATGTACTGAAAATAAGATCTCTAGCGAAACATATTTGTTATCGAATTGTTACAAAGTGCACCTCCAGAAAAATCCTGTTCAACAATAAACCGCAATCAATACGACCTCTGCTTCTCCGTTTCGAGGATAGTTGCCAAAACTTGGAAATACTTAACACCCTTCCTGATCTCGCCTCAAGACACGACCCGCTGCCCCCCCCCCCCCCCCCCCGGTACAGCCTTCCCAATGTGTGTGACCTCACGTTAACACACTTCCGAAAAAAACAACGAACATATGAGCACATATTACAGGAATAGCGTGCACTACAAGAAAATATGCGAACTTGACAGAATTTTACACTGATGGCTCAAAAACAGCAGAATATGTCGGAAGCGCGGTTGTACAAGGAAACTGGCAAAAAATAGTAAGACTCCCTAACTGCGCATCCATTTTTACTGCCGAATGTTATCCAGTCTCTATAGCTGTAGGCAGAATAATAAATAATAGCATTCCAAACAGCATAATAAACACAGATTCTCTTAGCATGCGCACTGCAATACATTGCAGAAAAGCAGGCGAACACTTACTGGGCAACATATTACACAACATAAAAAAAAAGTCAGAGCACAGGGCATATAATAAAATTCTGCGTTGTGCCGAGTCATGTTGAAATTTACGGTAATAAAAGAGACGACCATTGTGCTCCACAAGCTCGCAGTCAAGAAATCAAGAAATTCAGCATACGTCATAAAGATTGCATGTAACTAATACACAGAAATCTCAAGGCTAAATGGCTGGAAACCTGGGACCATGAAGTAAATAATGAACTGCATTTGGTAAAGCCCGTACTGGGACAGTGGAAAACCTGCAGTCACCAGAAACGTTTTATAGAGGTAATATTATGCCGTCTCCGTATTGGACATGCACACCTTACACAGAATTTCATACTAACAAAAGAAGACAAACCTATTTGTGAAAAATGTAGAGATGAAATTACAGTAAACCACATCTTATTCTCATGCACAGAAATTGAATCACTGAGGAAAAAGTATATTACTCCATGCTACAAAGAACACATTCCTTTTAACCCAATGCTGATTTTAGGTCAAGACGCACTTATTGATATCTCAAGTGTTTTCAGCTTTTTAAGGGAAGCAGGCCTCCTTGAAAAACTCCGAAACCTTGCGCCTAGCTACATATGGTGATACACCTCAGCAACTTTCTCATTCAGAGAACAGGACTGAGGTTTTTTTTTATTTTTGATGGGTTGGCAGCCTCGAGATCCTTGCCGCGGCAATGATGGTTGCTGAGGTTACCCGACTCTCTTTAAACCTTTTAATATCCATTTTTAAAGATTTTTCTCATTTACAACAAGTACGAACTAAAGCTTTTAGGCCTGCACACTACTGAGTTTTCACGTACGTTAGTACGTGAACTAATTCCAACACACCCAACACAACAAAAAACAAAAGTTAAAGCTTCCGGAAATTTCTGCCGCGTGGGGTGCATGTTAGAAATATACAGGGTAGACTCACCAGCCGCTGACACTGCCGTCGCCCCTTAATCTCTTGCCGCCGCCTCTCGGCCTGCGCGAACTCAAGCATGGTGCTGTCCAACCTCGATGTCTTAAAAAGCGTTCGTATCGACACACCTGATCCCGCACAGCCGTGATCCGCATCCGCCCGTGTAGAAAATCCCCGCTTTCCCAGTGCAGTGGCCGGTCAGTCGCGACTTGCCAGCGCCGGTCTGTCGTCTCGCTCCGCCGGAAAGCTCTACTTGATATATGACCTATGCTCGTTGGCTTACACGCTTTTTAAAGCAATATTGCCGAGGAGCTGTCTGCTGTGTGGTTTTTCATCCTTCTAAGCTGTCGGCGCGCAGCTTTATCGCTTTGTGCGCAAGACGCGTCCAGATTTATCTATAGATTGATCACATCCACGCAGAGCTATTTTACGTTGTTCCAGAATGTTGTGATACTTTCAATCATTCAATCAATCAATTTATTTTTTCATCTTACAGTGCAGAAGGAGGGCTATCTCTAAAGTTCGCTATCAGCTTTAAATTGAGCGCGGCCGAGAGCGGCGGGCATTCTGTTCGACGACAGCCTGGCATGCTTGTTGCTGTGCCTCCACCGAGTGATTTAGTCCCTTGTGGGCGCATGTCAGCCCAAGTAAAGAGTTCTTGTTTAGATCCCACTTTCGCTGTATTTCTGCTCTCCGGTTTGCAGTCACCACTGCGTGACATCTGGTGGAGGTGCGGGGTTGCCGTCCACGTACCAGACACCCTCTTCAAGTCATGACGCCAACCCTCTGCGCTTCGCACCGAAGGACGAGCCACCAGTTCACTGAGCCAGCAGAATCCGGGGAGAAGAGCCTGAGTTCGGGACACTGCCGGACCGCGCCCGACAGAGAAATGATGCTACTACGAACACCAGAACCTCGCCAAAGGTGTCGACCCTGATCATACTGCAGCAGCCCCGGGTGCCGCCCACTTTCAATGCATTCCTAGGCGAAGTAATTTAACCCATTTGAGCCCGTGGCATCATTCAATAATTGGGATGATGCGGCGAAAATTGGGACACGTACTTTTCTCTCTGGGGGACTCAGCACATACGTGGTAACGAAAAGTACAAGTCGTCTCTAACGACATAAGAACTACTCAAAATAAAACTTTTAATATTCATTACTGTCGTAATGAAAAAAAGGGCCAAACGACTCCTCGAGCCCAAGATCCAGCTTCCGAATCAGCCCGTCCGCGGTTACGTGGAAAAAATGAAGCGCCTCTTTCTCAGGGATGACCCCGACATGACTGATGAAAAGAAAGTTCAATTATTTATGCGCGGCGTAAAATAACAACTCTTTGCCTGCCTTGTCCGCCAGCCGCCAAAAATCGTTGAGGAATTATTGCAAGAAGCCTGCACGATCGAGAAGACCCTCGACGTCCGTAATCAGCAGTACAACCGCCACGCTTATACCTTTGCAATTCGTCCGGACACGACGACTACCACCAGCGACAACTTGTGGGAAGTTACCCGCGTAACCGTCCGCGAGAGTGCTGGCAGACCTAAGGCGGCAAATTTGTCTGGTATATTTAGATAACGTTGTCGTCTTCGTCTCGAACTTTGAAGAGCACCCAAAAAAGGCTTCGACCAGTACTAAAAGCAGCCAAAGTCTTCCGGTCTCACCTTGAAAGCAGAGAAGTGCCACTTTGCCTATGAAGAGCTGCTGTTTCTAGGCCACACCTTTAGCAGTTAAGGAAAGAGTGCGCCCAGACCAGCAGAAAACAGCTGTTTTGCTGCTTTGCTGTTTTTCTGCTGACCATGGTTTGGCGTGTGCTCGCCGTTCGAACCACGTTGGCCGAAGGGGTACGTGCCACCTTTAGCAGGCTGCGATGTCGTTCTAAACTTCAAGGGGCGCAGCGGGGTTTACGGAGCCTCTCCCAAGCAAACACCCACAAAGAAAGCCGGGCGCCAGGCCGGGGGCCGCTTGTACCCATTTTTACCGGTGGGTGTCCGGCGGTGGGTATCGAACCATCCACCTCCCGAAGCCGTGACGGGCTCCCAACCAGCTAGGCTGCTATCGCACAGTTTCCACCGCCGGCAAGTAATAAAGCTGTGCGCAGATTCCTCGGACTGTGCGCATATTACCCACAATTTGTCAAAAACCTTTTCGCATATCGCCGAACCATCGACCCAAATGGCAAAGGCAGACGTGCCATTTAAATGGGATTCGCCTCAAGCAGAAGCCTTCAGGGAACTTCACCGTTGTTTACAGTCCCCACCGATCCTCGCGCACTTTGACGAAAATACGAAGACTGAAGTTCATACCGACGCAAGCAGCGTGGTATCCTCGTTCAGAAAAGCGACGGACTGGAGAAAATCATCGCATACGCTAGCCGTCCATTTTACAGGGCTGAGGCCAACTATTCGAACACTGGGAAGGAGTGTCTTGCCATCATCTGGGGTACGTCGAAATTGCGCCCTACCTGTACGGACGACCGTTCAAGAAGGCCAGTGATCACGACCACTGTCCTGGCTTGCCAGTTTGGAGGAGCCCCCCGCAGAGGGCGTCTGCAGCTTGCAGGCGTTGGTGCGTGGGGACACCACGCGTTCCCGAGAATCCGCAGGGGCATCCCCGCAGGGAAATGACGGTGGTGAAAAGTGCAGCACCACGGACCCCAGGACCCGCGCCTAGCCGTGCGTGGCATTGCCGTGCCCGAGGAAAAGGGGCTCCTGGTGGTTGAGCCGATGCCGAGCGTTTGGACATTTAAGGCCCCTCTTCGGTGGCAACACAGCAGTTTGGCCCCGGCTTTCTGTAAACGGCACCTCCGGCCTGAGCTGACCGGATGAAATCGGCAGTCGCCTTTTCTTATTGCCCCCAATCTTCCACTTTGCTTTCTCTTTCTCACAACTCTACTGTCTCCGACTCCTTCTTTTTTTTTCCTTTTTTCCTGGCGGCGAGCGTTAAGCTTGTGTGACCAACTACCCTGAGCTGCGTCATATTTGGTTATAGTTGAGGTGTACAGCTGGCGTGGGTAGGACTTGCTTTCAAGTTCCAGTTCCGTCCCCTTGTTGGACTCCGTGGTGGGTGGCTGACACCATGACCGAAAAACTAAACTTTTCATGTCTCCCCTACTTTCAGAACCGGAGCGCTCTCTCAAAAGGCGGAACGGGGCAGACGACTTATTTCAAAAAGAAAAGTAACTTTTTCCAAATATCACGTGATCCACAGTGAAGAAGAAGATAAGCAGGCAAGAATAATAACCCCCTTCCTTGTGTCAAAGTGCTTGACAGCCTTAGGCATTGGCTATAAGCTCTCAAAAATGGCCAGCGGTGATTAATTGCTCGAACTGTGTGCCAATGTCCAACACTCAAATTTCTCCAACCTAACGTCCATAGGGGAAATCCCTGTCTCCGATACTTCCCATCGATCACTTAACACTCCGAGGCGTAATATCCGTAAATGATTTTGTTCACATCACCGAAAAAGAAATGCTTGAAGGGCTCACCGAACAAGACGTCATAGATGTCCACCAAATAAAAAACCGGAATGACAATAAGGAAATAGACAAAAAACACACGATCCACAAGCGCATTGCCCGACACATTCGTCGTCCGACATTTGAAAGTCAATGTAAGAAAATACATACCCAACCCTCGCAGATGTTTCAGTTGTCAAAGATTCGGCCATGGCTCACATAGTTGACGCGGTCCAAAAACATGCGAAAAATGTGCTTCGAATGATCACCAATCTGATGGATGTGACGCAGCCCCGCACTGTGCAAACTGTGAAGGAAACCATGCTGCATACTTCAGGGCGTGTTCGTCCTGGAAGAAAGACATAATCACCATGAAGACAAAGGAAAACATTTCACTTAAAGAAGCGAGCGGCGTTTTGCGCTCACGAACACATTCTTCTTCACAGAAAAACAAAACTTCGCTGATGTGGTGCGCAGGGACGTAGAATCACACAACACTCCGGCACTTGCCAAGGCCGCTTTCTAAGAGCTTATGGCAGGACCATCCACGCCCCAGGCAGGGTCAGCGAAAGTTGCCCTGCCATTGCCAAAGCAGGGAGCGACAGTCTATGGGTCGGCATCCCGAAGGACTTCCCCCGCCGGGAAAGGCCAGAAACTAACACAGCCGAGGTGCTAGAGGACTGCGCAGCCGCAGTTCTCCAGCGCCTATGCGAGGTGATGGATATAACTCCCAGTCCGCCCGCTTCCCAGCGGCGGAAAAGCTCTTTTGAGCGAAAAAAAGACAGGCCCCTCATAACGAGCCCACCACATCAGTAAATCCCCTTTCATTTCCTCTCAAAAGCATAAACATGGCTTGTTTAATTCACTGTAATTGTAGTGGACTTATTCGGAATTACAGTGACATAACACATTCAGGGTCAAAGTTACCTGCACTTTTATGTCTTCAGGAGACGAATCTTGGTCCACAACATGTGCATATCCTGAAACAACTTTTATACGCGATCGAGAGCAGGCAAATAGATTCTCGGGAGGCGTCGCGATTGTCGTTCAAAGCGACGTCCCTGCTCAAGAAACCAAACTCAATACAAAACTTGAGGCGGTTGCAGCCAGCATCGTCAGCTACAAAACGCTAACAATCTGTTCCTTATACATTTTTCTACATTTTACATTAACAGTCCATGACCTACAAGAACTGATAGATGAAATTCCAGAGCCATATCTGGTAGTTGGGGATTTTAACGCTGACTCCCCAATTTGGGGAAGCGAGCACTGCGACTCGAGGGGGTAAACAATCGAAGATTTTATTCTCACTAACAATATGTCTTTTAAACATGGAAAAGGCCACATACTGCTCTCCAACCTCGGGAAATATGAGCGGTTTAGATTTATATTTTAGCTCACCATATATTTTTAACGATTTCAAATGGGATGTTATCTACAACCTATATGGCAGCGATTACCTTCCTGTAATAATAAGTTTGATATCTGCACCAGAAATGATCCGAACTAATTCGCGACATTGGAAGCTGCGTTTAGCAGACTGGGAAATTTTTAGAGCACAAGCCATTTTAGAAGATATAGTTTTAGAAAACCTCAGTATCGATGAGATAAACGAAATGTTCACGAATTGTATAATTACTGCCGCACACTTAGCTATTCCTCAGTCTTCAGGAGTGGTGCAGCAAAAACACAAAGTGTGGTGGACAAACGAATGCAAGGAAGCAACAAAACAACAAAATAAAGCTTGGGGCAAATTTCACAGGTACCCTCCACATGAGAACCTCGTACGTTTTAAAACTGCAAGAGCAAAAGCTCGGTACATCCGTCGCAGTGGCGAGAAAGCCTCATGACAGAGTTACATTTCGTATATAAGCTGTCAAATAACATAAAAAAATGTGGGAACAGGTTCTGAAATTAAATGGAAAATTCTCACTGTTCACAATTCCTCTTTTCACGACACCTGGCATAAAAACAAGCATAAGGGAACCAGCAGATATTTTGGGGGAACACTTCGCTGCAGTTTCTAGTTCATCTCACTATACGCAGTCATTCCTTAAAAATACAAAAGCATTGCAGAAAAAGAAAGACTTTCAACAAGTGGAGGTGCAAACCAACAATACATGTTAATCACTCTCCAAGAAATCAATACTGTGATGTTTGCCGACAACAAAACTGCTCCAGGACCCGACTAGATACTCCATAACATGCCTGCCCAGCTTTCCCAGCCTGCCATAGAGACACTCTTGAATTTATTTAACAAAATATTCGCACAAGGAAAACTACCTAAGGAGTGGAAGAAATCTGTCATAATGCCATTCCTGAAACCTGGAAAACCACCGACTTCACTAAGTACCTAAAAGCCGACAGCCCTTACAAGCTGTCTCATGAAACCTTTTTAAAGTGTCTTTAATATAAGATTAACATTTGACCTTGTATCCCGCGAACTTCTGGATGTCCCTCAATGCAGTTATAAAAAGGGATGCTCAACAACAGACCATTTAGTTCGCCTCGAAAACACAATAAGAGAAGCTTTTATACAAAAACAGCACTGTCTTGCCGTTTTCTTCGATATGGAGAAAGCGTATGATACAACCTGGAGGTTTGGGATCCTCCGCGACCTGGACGACCTAGGTATCCGCGTTAGGATGTGAAACTGCCTCAATGACTTCCTATCCGACCGCTCATTTCAAGTACGCCTGGGATCAACCCTGTCCTTGAGCTTCGTTCAAGAGAACGGGGTTCCCCAGGGATGTATTTTAAGCACAGCACTTTTTATTGTAAAGATGAATTCCATAAGTAAAATAATCTCAAACTCCATCCTATATTCAGCGTAAGTCGATGCTCTTCAAATAGCCTGCACATGCTCAAACGTCGCAACATGCGAGAGACAGATGCAGTTGACAATGAACAGATTATTGACATGGGCAGATCAGAACAGTTTCCAGTTTTCCACGCAGAAAACAGTCGCCATCCTTTTCTCGCTGAAACAAGGCATACAAGCGGACTGAAAAAGAAAGCCTCCGGATCCCTAAATATACTCAAAGTACTGTCACGAAACGTTGGGGTACTAACAGGACATGTCTTTTACACATTTATCACTGCGTGGTCCGCTCCACCTTAGACTATGGATGCATAGTTTACGGGCCAGCGACACCTTCGTTCCTGAAACTACTAGATCTAATACATAATTTATGTTTGTGCCTTTCCTCTGGTGCTTACAGGACGTCGCCCATAGTCTTTATGTAGAAATCAACGAACCGCCACTTCCAGATAGAAGAACAATGCTCACATGCTCATACATTTTATAAATCCGTTCACTGCCCAAACACCTATGTTACCCAATAGTCACAAAGTGCCCATCTAGCGCATTGTTTAACAAAAAACTGCTCGCTATCAGGCCACTCCTCCTGCGTTTTCAAGAGATGTGCCAAAACCTTGGCGTAATGGATACATTGCCGTGCATTGCTCGGGGACGAGATCCACTACCTCCATCGTACAATTTTCCTGCAATCTGTGATCTCACTCTTACTCAGTTCCATAAAAGCAAACTCCGCAACAACACATACTACAAGAATTTATTGCACTCGAAGAAAAATACAATAGTTTTACGCAGTTTTATACTTATCGTTAAAAAACGGACGTTTACGTAGGAAGCGCAGTGGTCCGAGGTAAGTCAGAGAAAACAGTACGACTTCCACAGTGCTCATACATCTTCTGTGCAGAATGTTATGCAGTCTCTGTGGCCGTAGAAAAAATACAAAACGAGAACCTCACCAACAGCATTTACACAGACTCCCTCAGTATACTTACGGGTTTGCACTCTAGAAATGCAGTCACTCCTATTCTTGGTGACATCATGCACAAGATAGTTACAGCCACAGCTCGAGGAAAAAACATCACATTCTGCTGGGTTCCCAGTCATGTCGGAATAAGAGGCAACGAGAGGGCAGATTTCTGCACTGCAAAAGCTCATGGCAGGGAAATAAAAAATAAGTATACGTTAAAGGATTGCATAAACTTAGTACTGCGTAAATTAAGAGAAAAATGACTGTCGGCATGGAACGGCGAAGTGCATAATAAACTACACTTGGTAAATCCGGTTTTTGGGGGAATTTAAATCATGTGTGCACCAGGAATGTTTTAAGGCAGTGATTTTATGCAGTCTCCGCATAGGCCACACGCACCTTACGCACAACTTCGTGCTAAAAAAACAAGACAAACCTCTTTTGCGAATGCGGAGATGATCTTACAGTTAATTACATTTTATTTTCTTGTGTGAAAC
Organism: Amblyomma americanum; assembly: GCF_052857255.1. Classification (NCBI taxonomy): domain Eukaryota; kingdom Metazoa; phylum Arthropoda; class Arachnida; order Ixodida; family Ixodidae; genus Amblyomma; species Amblyomma americanum. Next base: position 104,932,951 of record NC_135501.1, read on the forward strand.
TGGAAACACTAAGAAAAAAGCATTTCACTCAGTTTTATAATGAATGCAGTTCTTTTCATCCAGCGCTGCTCTTTGATGATAATGCCATTGTTAACATACCTTCCGTTTTTAGCTTTTTAAAAGAAGCAAGGGTACTTGAAAAACTGTAAATTTTGAACCACTGGTTCGCTTTATTACATGATACACTTCAGCCGCTTTCTCATTCCTGAGAAGAAGGCTGAGGCTTTTTATATGATAGGCTGGGAGCCTCAGGATCCTTGCCCAGCGAAGGATAGCCACTGAGGCTACCTGACCTTCTCTGGGGCTTTTACCATATTAGCTATTTCCAGATTTCTTCTCTGTTACTTCTAGGCAGTTCAATACTTTGGGACGTTAAGCCCTCATAAAGCAAACCAAACCAAACCATACTTTGTGGGTTTCTCAGTAGGCACAGGCCACTACCCACCGCGGGTTCAAGCTTCGCGCGAGCCAAGGGCCCCCAATCAGCGGTCACCACCCGCACCCTGGGGCACCGCTGCGGCGGCGTTCAACCTCTGCAGAGAGGAGAGCGGCTCGCCGTTAGAAACAGGCCTCCAAGTTCACAAAGGAGACGTTTATTGACGTCGTCCTCCAGCGGTACACACACACACTCAACAGTCACCCCGTCCCGGGGCGCGCTCAGAGCAAGGCTCCGGTGCGCGCTCGGGGCAACAAGAGAAATGCGTGCCGCTAGCACGCCGCTGCAGGAGATTGTCCCCGCGGTAGTGCTGTGATCTCTCTCGTGTCAGCCGTTGGGCCGTTTGCGAGAGAGAGTGGGCAGTCAACGCAAGGTGCGCCTGTCAGAGGTCGTTGGAACCCTGGACAGGCTCTAGCCGAGGCGGATCGAGGACCCCCGCTGGCGAGCTCGAGTATGAACTGGTCCGAACGGCAGAGGCCCACCCGGACGAACAGCAACGTAAGTACCTTACGCTGTCTCGGAGGGGTCTCTCTCTATCTGGGTCCCACTCGGACGGTCGCGCGGCGCGCGACCACCCAAAACGGGTCCCGAATTCCCGCCAAAAGTCACCAATGGCAAAGGCCCTTGGGAAGCCGGGGGCGGAGCTGCGGCCGAATGACAGCTATTAGCCACTAGCCGTCTCTCCGCCGCCCGAGGCGGGAGAAAGGGAAAGAGAGCGACGCGGGATGTCGCGCAGACGCCACGGCGGGAATCTAGCAGGCTTCCCACAACTTTTAGGTCTGTCAGGAGCAACTGTAGATGCACCGCCGCCGGACGACGATGAGGACGCTTTCCTGAGACCCATCATCTCTAGCTCTTTTCCACAGCAGCAACTCTCAGATCCAGACTTAAAACACCTCATCGAGTACTTGGAGACCAAGATTTCTTAACCTCCCGCCTCGTTCAACCGAGGATTGTCGTCGGTCTATGTACAGAATGATGTCCTCGTGAAGACCTTCGCCGCAAACAAAGCAGCCTACCTCCAAGTTCTACCTGCGAGTCTTCTCGAAGAAGTTCTACAGGCTTCAGACGACGAGCCGACAGCTGGACATATAGGGTTCTCACGCACACTCCGCTGCATATAAGACAAGTATTACTGGCCCCGACTTCCGCCGATGTCGCACATTATGTGAAATGTTGCCGAGATTGTCAGCAACGAAAGGTACCTCACACTCCACCAGCAGAATTTCTGAACCTTATTGACAATCTTCTCAAAGCCCTTCCCGCAGGTCGACATGGATCTGCTTGGCCCTTTCCCAAAGGCAACGTCTGGAAATAAGTGGATCATTATAGCGACCGACTACCTGACCCGCAAAAGCCGAGACAAAAGCCCTGCCGAGCGGAACAGGTGCAGAAGTCACCAAATTTTTTGTCGAGCCCATTCTTCTGCGACACGGCACCCCCGATGTGCTCATCACAGACAGAGGAACAGTGTTCCAATATTGCGCTACCTACGCAGGCCATCCTGTGCTACAGCCATTAAGAAAGACATCGCAGGACAACTGCGTAACCGTCCGCAGTAACGGACTCACGGATCGTCTGAACAAAACCATTGCTCACATGCCCACCATGTTTGTCTGCGCCGAACACAAGACCTGGGACGTTATCCTGCTTACATCGCCTTCGCCTACAAACACCGCAGTACAGGAGACCACCCATATGACGCCTTTATTCTCGTTCATGGCAGGTAGGCCACGACCGGGCTAGATGCCATGCTGCCCAACGTTACCGAAGAAAACCTCGAAGGCGCCGCCTACCTTCAGTGCGCAGGAGCCCAAAGACTTGCCTGATTACGTATCAAAGGCCAGCAGCGGACGGACGCCAGACGCTACAGCTTACGAAGACGCAGCGCGGAATACAAGCCAGAAGACCGAATCTGGGTTTGGACGCCCATTCGCCGCCGCAGATTGAGTAAAAAACTTCTTCGCCTCTATTTTGGCCCGTACAAGGTTCTTCGTCGACTAGGCGAACTGGACTATATTGTGTCTGAGGAAATGACTGCATCCCAGTGACGGCGCGTACGAGAATAAGTTGTCCATGTCGTCCGACTAAAGCCGTATGGGGAACCTGCGCTGCCAAGGTGGCACTGCAATTGTTCCATTCGGTGACTGAAAACTGCTTTTGTTAGCCGCTTGGGCCGCTGCAAACGCGAGAACACAACCTGTGCGTTTAGACACCCGCTTTTAGCTGACAGCATTCGTTGTCTAGTTTCTCTCGGCGTAGGCCAGATAGCTGACGCACGGTACGTGCTCCTTCGACAGAGTGCGGAGGCTCACGCTAATAAGCGCCTGAAGGTGGCGCACGAAAGTACTAATAGTACTGCCCAAAACTTATTGCTCTTCTCGCTAGGCAGTGTGTTATGGCGCTGCAATAGGCACCGCAAACTTCAGCGCAAGTTCCCCATTATGCGCGCTAAAGGACGCTGTGTTTCCTTTCGAGGTGTTTATTGTGCACTGTACGTTTTGTTTTCTAGTCGCCTCGTTTGCTTTATCGGGTCGATGCTTCTTTGAGAGGGGAGTAATGCGGCGAATCTGTGTACTGTGTGTTTGTTCATTCTTCTAAGCTGCCGCCACGCTGCTTTATCGCTTTGTTTGCAAGGTCCAGATTTATCTAGATTGATCAGATCCAGGCAGAGCTGATTCTACGCTGTTCTAGATTGTTTTCTTAACTTTACGCGCCGTATTACGAAAGTTCGCTATCAGCTTTAATTTTATTACGTCCGAGAGCGGCGAGTATCCTATCCGACGACCGCCGAGCAGGCTTGTTGCTATGCCGCTGCCGAGTGATTTAGTCCATTGTGGGCGCAAGTCAGCCTAAATGAAGAGTTTTGTTTTGACGCCATTTTCGCTGTCTTTCTGCTTTCCGGATTGCAGTCACCACGACGTGACAATACTTGTTGTCTCGGAACACAAAAAGCGTACCTGATGATGGTTGACAGAGAAGGATGGCGAAATGAATAAAAAAGGTTGGCCGATTTAATGACACCCAGAAGTCATAACAGCAGTCATAACGGCAGCGTACTTGCACGCAAAACAGAGACTTCCAATATCATTCGGATCAGCTCTCGTGCCGATTTTCTAAGAATGACGTAATATGACGTCATTACTAATCGCACAGGGCTTATTCCTTTCTTTCTCGCCCCTGGAAGATAGATTAGGTACCAGACCTCTTTTCACACCCTCACAGCTTAATAAATACGCTGGTCTATATGAAAATAAACAGCTAATGATAATTCATTTTAACATGCAGTCTGCCGTAAAACCAAATTGACCAATTGAATTATTTCTTTGCTAACCTAACGAGCCCGCTTGACTTCATATGTTTAACCTAAACATGGTATCGTCATGATACTGACGTTGTGCGAGTACCTGGGTATAATTCTTTTTATATTGTTGCGGGAAGGAAAATATTTACAGTTATTTACAAACACGAATGAACAGCTACGGGCGGCACTCGGAACACAGCCAGAGATGAGTTCTCGTCTTCTTCCTCGTCCACTCGTTCACTCGCTCAATGTCGTCGTCGTCGTCTACCCGCTGCAGGACCCCCGGCTGATGAAACGCCGTGTCGGCGTTAGAGTGGTGGCGTAGGAGCGTCGTGATAAGGTTTCAGGCGGCATACATGGACGACGTCTGTAGAAGGGCCAGAGGACGATGGCGAGGACGGAAGGGGAGCAATTTCATAGTTCACGTCGGTGACTCGGCGCACCACACGGTAAGGGCCACGGTAGTGAGAAAGAAGCTTCTCGGAGAGTCCGACGCTGCGCGACGGCGTCCAGAGAAGGACGAGTGATCCGGGGTGATATTCGACGGCCCGGTGCCGGCGGTCGTAGGCGGACTTCTGGGAAGCTTGAGAGGCACGGAGCCGACTACGGGCTATTTGGTGAGCCAGCGTGGCCTGGGCGATGGCGTCCTGAGCGTAAGCAGTGGTGGGGACTGAAGAAAGCGGCATGAGTGTGTCCAAAGGCAATAGGAGGTGCCTACCAAACAAAAGGTAGAAAGGGGAATAGGCTGTTGTGTCATGCCGTAAAAAGTTGTACGCAAATGTCACATAAGGCAAGGCTGCGTCCCAATCGCGATGGTCCGGTGAGGCGTACATTGCTAACATGTCGGTGAGCGTGCGGTTGAACCGTTCCGTAAGCCCGTTGGTTTGTGGATGATAAGCTGTCGCGAGCTGGTGCTGCGTGGCACACGAACGAAGAATGTCATCAATTACTCTGGACAGAAAATAACGACCGCGGTCGGTGACCAGTTGACGAGGGGCGCCATGGTGAAGAATTAAGTCTTGGAGAAGAAAATCGGCGACATCGGTAGCGCAGCTGTTGGGCAAAGCACGCGTGATGGCGTACCGAGTCGTATAATCAGTTGCGACAGCGATCCACTTGTTACCGGAGAGGGACGTGGGAAAAGGGCCAAGAAGGTCGAGGCCAACACGGTGAAAGCTTCCGGAGGTACGTCGATGGGTTGTAGAAGACCGGCAGGCAAAGTGGAGGGCCTTTTCCGGCGTTGACACAGGTCGCAAGCGGCAACGTAACGCTTGACGGAACGATACAGACCAGGCCAAAAGAAGCGGTGCCGCACTCGAGCGTACGTGCGGGACACGCCAAGGTGGCCGGCTGTCGGCAGATCGTGCAATTCCTCAAGGATAGAAGAACATTGTTTTTGGGGTATGACGAGGAGCAGCGGAGGACCGTCGGAGCGTAGGTTGTAGGTTGCGGCGATACAAAATGCCATTCTGGAGCACATAAAGTTGCAGAGACGGAGATCGGTTCGCAGAGCGGAGGCCATCAAAGATAGGTTGTAAAGATGAGTCGTTGCGCTGTTCGTTGGCGATATCTGTGAGAGCAGTAATAGCTAAAAGGCAGGGTAGGGTCTCAGCGTCTTCGAGGTCAGGTGGCTCCACAGGGTATCGGAATAAACAGTCAGCATCCTGGTGGTGACGACCGGACTTGTACACGACAGAGTATGAATACTCTTGAAGGCGCAAAGCCCAGCGACCAAGGCGACCGGTGGGATCTTCTAGTGAAGACAGCCAACAGAGAGCGTGGAGATCAGCGACGACCGTGAATGGGTGGCCGAACAGGTACGGGCAGAATTTAGCGACAGCCCAGACAAGGGCGAGACACTCGCGCTCAGTAATGGAGAAATTTTGCTCTGCGGTGGAAAGTAGGCGGCTGGCATAAGCTATGACGCGATCTTGGCCCTGTTGACGTTGGGCTAGCACGGCACCGATCCCATATCCGGAGGCGTCGGTGCGAATCTCTGTGGGAGACGACGGGTCAAAATGGGCTAAGAGGGGCGGAGAGGTTAGCAAATGAACGAGGGAGGAAAATTGAGTTTTCTTGAGGAGGGCCCCAGATAAAGGGGGTGTCGTTCTTAAGAAGGTCGGTGAGGGGGCGAGCGATGCCGGCGAAATCCTTGACAAAACGTCGAAAATACGAGCACAAGCCGACAAAGCTGCGCACATCTTTCGACGACGTAGGAAGAGGAAACTCCTTCACGGCTTAAATTTTGACTGGATCTGGGCGTACACCAAAAGCATCAACCAGGTGTCCGAGAATAATGAGTTGGCGGTGACCGAATTTGCATTTCGATGAGTTCAGCTGGAGTCCGGCGTTACGAAACACTGTCAAAATACTGGGGAGGCGTTCGAGGTGCGTGGAAAAAGTAGGCGAGAAAACCACAACATCGTCTGGGTAGCAGAGGCAGGTAGACCTTTAAAGCCGCGAAGAAGGGAGTCCATCAATCGTTCAAAGGTAGCCGGCGCGTTACAGCGTCCGAATGGCATGACTTTAAATTGGTATAAGCCATCAGGCGTCACGAAAGCGGTGTTTTCACGGTCCGTTTCATCTACGGCAATTTGCCAGTATCCCGATCGAAGATCAATTGAAGGGAAATATTTGGCGCCGTGGAGGCAATCTAATGCATCATCGATCCTCGGGAGAGGATATACGTCTTTTTTTGTGATGCGGTTTAGGTGCCGGTAATCAACGCAGAAGCGCCAGCTGCCGTCCTTCTTTTTTACCAGGACAACTGGAGAAGCCCAAGGGCTTGACGAGGGCTCGATGATGTCTTTTTTGAGCATCTTATCGACCTCTTGATTTATGACGGTGCGTTCAGCGCTGGACACGCGGTACGGACGTCTGTGGAGAGGAGCGGCATCACCGGTGTTTATCCGATGCGTCACCACAGAGGTACGAGTCAAAACACGGGCATCAAAGTCGAAGATGTCGCGAAAAGATGATAAGAGGCACCTAAGATCGTGAGCTTGCATCGCTGGTAGGTCAGAACAGATCATGTCGGCGTAGTCATCCGTTGGTTTCTCTGGTGATGTTGCCGCAGGCAACAGGCATTGATGAGTGGAAGGTAAGCAGCTGTCCACCACTGATATGACACATTCAGCCGCAGGGCACAGCGTGGCGAGTGAGATGCCTTGCGAGAGCGGTTGGATAGACGAGCCAAAGTTCAGAACCGGATGGTACGCACGGTTTGCCGACATTGTAAAGACAGTGTTCGCAAGCGCAATACTTCGCGTGAGGGCAACGTCAAGGTCCGGAGTGACTACATAGGGGCCATCAGGGACAGGGGGAACAGATGAGAAAGAAATGTAAGTTGCGGCTTGAGGCGGTAGACGGACAAAGTCGACAGCACAAAGACGAAGTACAACTGGGGACGGCCACTCAGCAGAAAGAGGAAGGTCCAGCTAAACAACACTGGTGGCGCAGTTGATGAGGGCTGAATGCTCAGACAGGAAGTCGAGGCCAAGAATGACGTCATGAGGGCACTGGTCCAGAACAGAGAATAGAACGGATGTATGGCGGCCGGATATGGTCACACGGGCTGTGCATAGTCCAACCACAGGAGGCGTTCCGCCGTCGGCAACGCGGAGAACGGCTGTGGGTGCAGGGGTCAGTACCTTTCTGAGGCGGCGTCGGAGGGTGGAACTCATGACGGACACGTGCGCGCCCGTGTCGATCAGGGCTCTCACAGGGACTCCATCGACATGAATAGCAAGCAAATGTTGGTGTGCGCGAAGGGCTAAGCGAGGATTTGGGGACTGGGGCTGTACTGCAGCATCACCTCCAGACACTGCAGCGTCTAGGTTTCCGCTTGCGAGCGTCCGTAGGGGCCAGGAGAGGAGCCACGGCGTAGGGGCGAACGAGACTGCCGACGCAGGGGGGACGGGGAGCGGCTGGAGCGGGAAATCTGGCCGTCAACGGTAGCACTCTGCTGGGCTGGAGGGGGCGTGAAGTGGCGGGGCTGGTCATCGTTGTGGTGAGAGCTTAGATGACTGTATGTGCTACGACGAGACCAATAATTGCGACAGTGACGGGAGATGTGCCCAATGCGGTGGCAGAGGAAACAAATGGGTCTGTCGTCGGGTGTCCACCAGTCGTTAGGGTTACGGCGACGTGGCGCGAAGTAGGAAGGTCATTCAGGAGCAATCGCAGTGATGTCGAGCGGTGATGAAGGACGCACAGGGCTGACGGGCTGGAGACCAAGGTTTGCATGCTCTTGACGGACGACGGCTTGTACCATCGAGATGGTGGGCAAGTGGTTGTCGCCATCACGTAGAGGCAGGGAGGCAGGGGACATAGCTTCGAGTTCGCGTCGAATGATGCGGGTCACATTTTCTGGAGGCGCAGGAGTTTGCCGGTGCAGCAGGTCTTCACATGAGGAAATCGCAGCCGTGTTGGGGAGGCGTGTGTACGGCTGACTAATACGTCTGCTTTTAGCTTCCTCGAAGCGGCGACATTCCTTAATAATGCCGTCGACTGTAGTGCAGTTCTTGCAGACGAGCAGGTTGAAGGCGTCGTCGGCGATCCCCTTCAACACGTGACCCACTTTGTCAGATTCGGGCATGTTATTGTCAACTTTGTGGCAGAGGGCCAACACGTCCTGAATGTAGGAAACAGGATTCCGTAGACGTTTGAGCTCTGGACGTGAGCTCCCTCTTAGCGGCGAGTGTTCGGACGAGCGGCCGTCCAAACAGCTCGCGCAGTTTCTGCTTGCAGACGTCCCAGCTGGTCAAATCATCTTCGTGAGTCTCGTACCAGACGCGGGCGGTGTCTTTTAGATAGAAGATGACATTCGCAAGCATAAGAGTCGGATCCCAGCGGTTGTATGTACTCACGCGTTCATACATATTGATCCAGTCGTCCACGTCAACGTTGTCGGTGCCAGAAAATGTCCCAGGGTCACGAGGGCAAGAAAGAACGAGCGATCGATGGCATTGCCGATTGTGATGTTTGCTGGGAGGCGTCTTGGGTCATGGTGAGCGAAGTCAGCTGGCGGCCGCTGCGGAGCTCCGTCTTCGGCAGGCGTAGAGGAAAGCCGCACCTCCACCAAATATGTTGCGGGAAAGAATATATTTACAGTTATTTACAAAAACAAATGAACAGCTACCGGCGGCACTCAGAACACAGCCAGAGATGAGTTCTCGTCTTCTTCCTCGTTCACTCGTTCACTCGCTCAGTGTCGTCGTCGTCGTCTACCCGCTGCAATATCAATCGCGCGACAAAACGCAGGGGAGGCGTTGCCCTACTCGTGAAAAACAAGTATGTCTGATTACTACATTTGCAATGCTGATATTGAAATACCGTGAAATCAGCTCGTGAAACTTTTTCTGTTCTTTACCGCCCCCTCAGGTAAACTTAAACACGTTTTTCAATAACCTTGAGCGCTAATTATTCTTTTTCAATGCAGATAACTTTTCTTCCTGTTTAGCGGGAGATTTCAGCATCGATATGAGCACAATTAGTCCAGCACAGAAACAGCTCTCACTGCTCCTCCAGTCCACTGGTTTCCATAACGCTATCAATTCTCCTGCACACATCACTGCCACCTGCTCTTCGACGCTAGACCTCATGGTCACGAACAGCGAAAATACACACTTCTCAGGCCATATTGCATTAGACATAAGCGACCATTTGGCTTTTTTCTTAAGTTTAGGAAAACAAACACCTTCAAAGGTGATTGTGAAGGCCCGGCGGCAAGTTATTTCGCAAGAAAGGTTTGAACAATTTCGGAGCCACATTTCCTCAGTAAATTGAGACCCCATATACAAATAAAAATCAGCTGAGGGTGCTTATCGAAACTTCCTGGATTTTTGTAGGGCCACATAAAAACGCTCGTAAGCCCTGGATGAGCTGTCGTCTTACACGTGTCGTGAACAAGAAACACAAGATGTTCGCAAAATTCATTAAAACTAAAGATGCTGACATATTGTCCAGGTTTAAGTCGCTACGCAACCGCTTGAATAAAAAAATTAAGGTAGCTAGGACTGCTTAATATAACAACTTATTCGAGTGGCAACTTTCCATCAACCCGAAAGAAAAGTGGATACGCCTAAATTTGCTTTTAAATAGGAACCCACAAAATAGAAACATTACAAGCTTAATAATTGATGGCAAAGAAACATCAGGTACGCATATTGCGAACTCGTTTAATAAATTTTTCTCCGAAGTCCGTCGTAGCCAGTTCAATGCAGGCATCTCTAATTTTCTAGGTGATAAATTAATAGCGTCCATCTTTATAAGGCCAGCGGAAGAAAGGGAAGGTATTAAAATATGCAGAAAACTAAAGGACACTTGTAGTCTTGACGCGCTGTGATGGGAAAGAGGACTGCAGGTTCACATTATCTCAGCGTAAAAGGTCGAAGAAATAATCCCAGGCGGCATGTGGGAAAGAAAGGAAACACTATTGTGAGAAACTAAGAGAAAATGAGGTAAAAACACATAAACAGGAAAGCTGACAAAGAGAACACTCGCGAAAGACAAAGGAAAGGTAGAAGGACAAAGAGGAAGCGTTCACTCAACGTTCGGCGGAACGTCCTCGCATTTCTGAGGCTTGACTGTAAGACCAGCCGCTCGAATGCGCCGAAACAACTCTGTCAAAGTGCGCAAGTGTTGCTCCCAAGTAGCGGTTGCGACTAGGACGTCATCTATATAATGAACTACATCTGGAAGGCCTACTAGGAGTGATCTCTTAAGGTGAGTGAAGATGGCAGACGCGGTCTTGATCCCAAAAGGCATATACCGGAATTGGTAGTGTCCTGACTGAGTCAAAAAGGCAGTAATAGGTAGCGATGTTTCGTCGATAGGAACCTGCGAGTAACTCTTTGTGAGGTCCAGCTTCGAGAAGTAGTTCTTAGTGCCAACCTCCGCGAACATAATGTCCGTCCTCGGGATGGGTTCGGCGTCGGCGACGAGCACACTGTTGATACGCCGGAAGTCGACACAAGTGCGGTATGTGTTATCCGGCTTCTTCACAAGGACCAAAGGTGAATTGTATGGTGAGTGGGAGCGTTCAATGACCCCAGCGCCAACATGTCACTAACTTCTTTTTCCACCACATCCCGCATGGCAAACGGTTGCGGGTACTGAAGAGTATTGATAGGCTTCTTTGTAGTCAGGTCCAAGCGGCATTGAAGAAGGTTGGTCCGCCCTGGAACCTCCGAGAATATATCACCGTACGAAGCCAGCAGCGAGTGCAGCTGGGCCGCCTGGGAACTGTCTAACGCATTAGACCTTTTGATGGCTTCAATGCCGACACCCGGCTTCGCAGCGAAGGTAGGTATAGGTTGCTCCGACTCAACCTCTTCCACGACGACGAATGACGACGCTTGGAGAGCCGTCACCGGCTGACGCTCTTCATACATTTTTAGCATATTGAGATGAAAAAGTTTTTTCGCGTGGCCGACCTCCAGCCAGTTATCAAAGTCGTTCTTCCTGCCGGTCACAATAAAGGGGCCTTTCCAATGCATTAGCAATTTATTTTGCGACGTAGGCAAAAGAACCAGCGCGCGATCTCCAACGCGAAGGTGCCGGCGGGTAGTGCGCCTGTCATAATATAGTTTTTGCGACTTCTATGCCTTCGCCAAGTTGTCATGCGCGAGTCGCAACGTCTCTTCTAGCCTCGCTCTCAAGTCCAGCACGTAGCCTTATGTGGTTCTCGCTGACTCGCTTAGCTGGCCCGCGGTCCAGAGCTCCTTGAGAATCGTCAGAGGTCCTCGAACTTGTCGGCCGTAAATTACTTCAAACTGGGAAAAGCCCAGGCTAGCCTGCGGTGCCTCCCGGTACGCAAAGAGCAGTGGCGCGAGGTAACGGTCCCTAGCTTTGGGCTGTTCTTGAGACAACTTGCGGAGCATGCTCTTTAACGTCCCGTTCAATCGCTCCACCAAGCCATTACACATAGGGTGGTATGGTGTGGAAGACAGATGCCTGATTGCAAGCATTTCATTAACTTCTCTCATTAACGAAGACGAAAAGCTCGATGCACGATAACAGAGGACCTCCCTTGGAAAACCAATCTGTGAGAATATTTCCAGAAGACCCTCTTCCACCGTGGCCGAGTCGATCGCAGGTAGAGGTATCGCGTCGGGATATCGTGTTGCAAAGTCCACCAACGTAAGTATATAGCGGTTTCCCTTGGATGAAGTGGGGCGCAACGGTCCAATCAGGTCTACAGCCACTCGTTCAAATGGTGTATCAATGAGTGGTAGACGACCCAGGGGGGCTCTCCCTACCTTCCCTTTGGGTAGTGTCGGCTGGCATGCGTCGCAAGACCTTACGAACCTCTTGATATCCGCCTGCACTCCTGGCCAATAAAACTCACCGAGCACCCTTTCAGTGGTCTTGCGGATGCCCTGGTGGCCGGAGAGAGCACTTTCATGCGCAAGTGCTAGCACTTGATTCCGCGAATTTTGTGGCACCACAGCCTGCTGTATTGTTTTTCCTGGACAACACTAGAACGAACGGAATAAAATTCTGCCCTCGAAATGATACGTCTAGGCGGTGTTGTTCCTGCTTGGATAAGTCTTGCCAATTTTGCTCCGACACACATCCAGTGTGGTGTCCTCCTCTTGTTTCTTTCGGAAGGTGGGACAGGGCACCTCCCACGCATTGAGGGATTCATCCGTGCGCCAGAGCAACCTTCGCCGTTCCCAGCATGGCAGAGTCTTCAGTCTTTCCCGTCCCCCCAGGGACAGTCAGATGTCTTGGCGGCCCCGTCCCGTTGATGGAAAATGGCTCCTTATTGCCTGGCACGTTCCCAATGATGACGTCGTACAGTGGGGTCTCTAAGCACCGAGCGATGGATTTGCCCGTGAAATATGGCGACGAGATGAGGACCTCCGCCTCTGGGACCTTCAAACTTCTGTCATCCGCCAGGAGTAGAGTAGCTCTATCTCCCGTAAGAGCTGCTTCGGGAACCAGGTCCCTCCGCACCACGATACTGTTAGTGCCGGTATCACGCAAAACAGAAACCGGCTGCCCAAACAGCTCGCCTGCCGTCACAGGCATGCTGACAGTGAATCCAGCTTGCCGGTAACCCACATCCACACTGGCGACATCAGGCCAAACTTCAACAAAGGGCCTGGAAAGATGCATACAACAGGCTGACACCTCGCGGTCTCCTGGGTTCTTTCGCCGGCAAGACTGTGCATCGTGCCCCTGCTTGCGGCAGACCATGCAGTACGGTTGTTTCAGCCGCGCCCTGCAGTCCGAAGCTTTGTGTCCTGCCTTATCGCACAGAAAGCATCGCACCTGTGTCTTGGATCCTGGAGTACTATCCCTCGACGTCCGGCTGTTGGGTTCCACCTTCTCCTTAAAAATGAACAAATTAGTTTCTCGCTGAGCCTCCATAAAATTATCCGCAGCTACTGTGATCTCGTCGACTGTTTTACAGTCTCGTTCACGAATGAATATCGTAAGCCTCGCGTGGCAGTTGTTCAGGAATTCTTCGGTGGCAATCATGTCGCGAACCTCATTGAATGTCTTGCCACGACCACTAATTTCCACCCAACGATAAAAAAAAACTAAACAGTCTCGTAGGGTACTGCCTACCGGTCTCGCGGTCGTGGGGCTTACTGTGGTGAAATTTTTCGCGGTACCCCTCCGCGGTGAAACGGAACCGTTGCGGGAGCGCTAGCTTAGCTTTGGTGTAATCTAGAGAGTGTTCTGGCGATAACCTTCCGAACACCCGAAGAGCTTCTCCCCCCAAGCATAGGCTTAACGCCGTGGCCCTCTTGTCCCTTGGCCAACCTTGACCAGTGGCCACGTGCTGAAATCGCTTGAGGTACGCGTCAAGATCATCGTGCCCTTCATTGAAAACGGGAATGAACCCATGAGGGTTGATGGCCCCAAAGGATACAGCCCTGGTAACGCTTGGTTCAGCATCTGCAAGTCGCTCACAGCCCTCCATAAGCCTCACTCGTAACTCAATCTGAGCCTCTAATGCCATACGCTCCTTTGTGGCTTCACGCTCAGCCGCTCTTTCTTCGCGCACCTTACGTAGCTCTTCCTCCACCCACGCGCGTAACTCGGCGTCATGCAAGCCCATGCGCTCGCCTAAAGCAACCAACTCTGACGCACTCATGCTGAAGAAATAAAGTTCGCTGATCACAGAGGGCAAAAAAACATAAAACCCGCCGTGTCCTATCGCGGACGCCAAATTTGTGATGGGAAAGAAGACTGCAGCTTCGCATTATCTCAGCGTAAAAGGTCGAAGAAATAAACCCAGGCGGCATCTGGGAAAAAAAGGAAACTCTATTGTCAGAAACTAAGAGAAAATGAGGTAAAAACACATAAACAGGAAAGCTGACAAAGAGAACACTCGCGACAGACAAAGGAAAGGTAGAAGGACAAAGAGGAAGCGTTCACTCAACGTTCGGCGGAACGTTCTTCGTCCTGAGTGTGCTCTGTGAAGGTGGTGCGTCATGCGAGGAGGTGTGGCGGGGCGTTGGCGCAATCAAGCTCTCAGGTCGACGCTCTGGTGGACGACAGGGTCAGGTAGTCCGGGCACGCCGTGATGGAGAGAAAGGCAGCCCCCAGGTCTGGTAATAAGGGGATGCCGTGGTGGATAGAAAGGCGGCCCCCAGGTCTGGTAATCCGGGGATGCCGTGGTGGATAGAAAGGCGGCCCCCAGGTCTGGTAATCCGGGGATGCCGTGTGTGGAGAGAAAGGCAGGCCCCAGGTCTGGTAATGCGGGGATGCCGTGGTGGAGAGAAAGGCAGCCCCCAGGCCTGGTAATCCGGGGATGCCGTGGTGGATAGAAAGGCGGCCCCCAGGTCAGGTAGTCCGTGCACGCCGTGATGGATAGAAAGGCGGCCCCCAGGTCTGGTAATCTGGGGATGCCGTGTGTGGAGAGAAAGGCAGCCCCCAGGTCTGGTAATCCGGGGATGCCGTGGTGGAGAGAAAGGCAGCCCCCAGGTCTGGTAATCCGGGGATGCCGTGGTGGATAGAAAGACGGCCCCCAGGTCTGGTAATCCGGGGATGCCGTGGTGGATAGAAAGGCGGCCCCCAGGTCTGGTAGTCCGGGAAGCAGCGGAGAAGACCAAGCGGCGCGTGTTCTGAAGCTGCCGCACAGGAAGGGAACCGCGGTGCCTAGGTCTGGTGGGCCTGGCCCTCGACGACGGCTGTCTAGGTCTGGCAGCCCGGACGTCTGCGTCTAAGGCCCAAGTCTGGAAATTCGGGAAGCCAGCAGATCTTCCCCACGTCCGTCGCCGACCGCGTTCTAACCGTTCTCTCTTCCACGCGGTCTTCGCCACGTTTTCTTCTTTTTTTCTTCCCCTTGAGCGTCTTCGCCCGCCGCAGTGTGGCGCTAGCTTCTGACACGCGCATAATATTCAAAGTCGGCCAGTTGAATACACCCTTGACATAATTACGCCGTGCCTAACCTATATATACAATACCGCACTTATGAAAGCCCAATTCCCAACCGACTTGCAGCTAGCTAGAGTAGCTGTGATTTACAAGAAAGGAGATGCAAACACTCAGGGAAATTATAGGACAGTTTCTGTACTTCCATATTTTTCTAATGGCTTAGAACAACTAATACGTATCCATCTTCACGACTTTTTTCTTAAACACTGCGTAATAACTGAGTGTCTATATGGCTTTACAGAATACAGGTCAACAGAGCATGCGCTACTGGTCCAAAAAGAATGCATATTAAAAATTTTGAGGGGCAGCTCCTAACTCTTGGCATTTTTCTTGATTTTAGCTGAGCCTTCGACTGGCTAAATCACGATATTCTTTTCGCAAAACTGGAGCACTACGGCATAGGAGCGCGTGCTCTTAGACTAATCAAATCATATCTGTGTTCGCGGACTAAATACGTGGCTATTAATCATTCCTCTTCAGAAACCTTAAGGATTTCAAATGGCGTACCTCAGGGTAGCATCCTGGGGCCACTCTTGTTGAACATATATATAAATGATATCCCCAAAATCAGCACACATTCAAAATACGTTATCTATGCAGACGACACCAGCCTGTTCTCCTCTAATGATATACAATGCCTAGCAGATACAGCGAACCGCGCGCTCACATCACCTGCCGCATGGTCATCTGTGAACTCATTAAATATAAACAAAGAAAAAAGCTAAAGCGAGACTCTTCTTTCCTAAAGGAAAACAAGTACTCCATCGTCCTTCCTTATACCTCAGTGGCACTGTCATAAAGTAAGTTGATACCTTCAAATCACTCGGCGTAACATTCAGCAGCCCGGTGACGTGGGATGACCATGTCAATAATCTTACTGTAACACTTTCCAGAATCGTCGGATTTATTTCGCGAAATAGGCATATTCTACCTATCAAAACTGAGATCAACTTGCATTATGCATTTTTTACTCCCACCTCAGCTACTGCCACCTTATCTGGGGCAATACAAAGCTCTCTAACATCTTAAAACTGCAAACCTTACAAAAGAAAATGCTTCGCGCGATTGTGAACCGCGTATGATTCACCGAGTAGGCGTATTTACGTGCATTATAATATTGTACCTGTCAACAATATGTACATGACTAATTACGGGCATTCCATGTTAAACTATATCGTACCAAAGTTCTTGAATAACACATCCTGTGACCAACTAAACACTATGTCGAAATTCCCAATCCGAAAGAGCTTTACTTGAGTCTATCCTTCAGTGATTTCATATGTTTTCATGCCATCTTATAAAGTATCACTTTGTTGAACCTGTGAAATTTCTTGTATTAATCATGTTGATAATTGAGATATACGCCTGTTACTGTCATTTCTTTTCTATATTCTTGTGTATTCTTTGTTTTATTTGATTGTTCTTTGTTTGATGGTTACTGTCGTTCCTGTTCAATATTCTTTCGTATTCTTTGTTTTATTTGGTGGTTGTTTCCGCCTTGTGCTTACAGCTGACTTGTAGGGGTGGTGAGGCCCGTCAAGCGGCGTCTGATTCGCTGCTTTTTTCTCGCCATCCCCAGTTTGTAACCACAAGCTGAAATAAAAGATTTATTTGATTTTATTTTGATAGACCCTTACGCTTCGCTGTCTTGTGCGGTAAAGCTATAACCGAAGTAGGGTCAACTGCATCTGTCTACAAAGGTATACGAAGTCGAGTGAATACTCTTGCTCGCCTGGGAGAGGACTACGAAACCTACCTTCCAGGAGTTCAGGCATGAGCTCCTTGTCAACCATGTTTCAGGAACGAGCACTGCGCTGCCGCTGTGCTCGTTCCTCCACAAGGACATCGGCTGCATACAGGTGATCGTGAACCATCGAATCTAATCTTAGTTCAACTCCGTTCCGAAAATAGCTGTTCTTGACACCTTCGTGTGTGTAGGAAGCCGCATATTTTCAAGGAGCCAATACCTTGTGCTTCAGCACTCATTTATTCAGTCGCAAGCCTGTGCATTCCCTCAACTTTCAGTCGTCAAGCGCTGGTGCTCTTCGGGAGGCGCGGCTAAATGTCATTCCCACGGTGTGGATGTGCTGCGCATCTGAGCTCAGGGCTGCGGTTACCCTGCAAAACAATGCGAAATGAATGTGAGAAAACTACCTTTTGCAATTCGTGTAGGTTTCACGTTTGTGTGGTCGCGACATCGCTATTTCTTTGTTATGCAGAACACCGTCCTAGTGTCTTGTCTGAAGAAAATTTGTCACCTGATTTACTTAAAAGGAACGGAAAAAGATTTTCCATAGACGCGCTTCCAGTTGAAATACTTTGATGAGATAGGAATACCAGAGAGCTTACTGGTGCACCTGCCGCCGTAGGTGAAGAGTGCATGCGGCTAGGGTGACTTCCCTAGTGCAGCCACAAACGCTCGCGACTCTGGTTAGATCGGGAAGACCTCGAATCGCTCCGCGGCAATCCGCGTAACCGTTTAGGTGACGACCCCGTCGCCACTCCGCTTCGCTCACCCCTTCACGCTGTCTCGACACGTGATGTTGGGCCGCGTAGAGACGGAGGGGAAAACTGGTTTACCTCAGCGTGATGTTCCTTAGTGTTCCTTTCCTTATATTTGAAAATAGAGGACGCTACTCACTGGATCAAGCGCATGGGAAACGCGGCCAATCTAAAAAAGTGAATTTTGTTGGGAGTACCTACGAAATTTATCCCGTTAGAAAGTAGTCGATGAGTCTTTCCTTGTAAGCAGTAACTGAATGAACAGTTTTAATATTGTGTTGAGGCTATTTTTTTTCAACCGAACGTGAGTGTTGGCGCTTGAAGGCATCCCACTGAAAGTACCTTAAACTTTGACATGAGCCTCTCTTCACAGCGCCGCCCTTCGTTAGCGAAGCCATCCTGGAGCGTCTCGTCAAAGGTCTCCGCTAGCAGCCAGGAGGTGCCCGCGCCGGCCCCGCAAAGCACAGCTGCCACAGCGTTCGGCACCCACGGTCGCGTCGCGTGACCCTGCAGAAAACGGGATGGGAACGCCACATTGAGCTATGAGCAACGCATGCGAACAAAGCGACAGTGTGGCAGCCCGTAATCTGGTCAGTTCAGCCCACTTCGCAGAACGGCCCTGAGCGGTGTTTTTAAGCGATTTCTTCTTTTACCCTTATACCATTTTTGGGTGATCTTTATTGCAAATTAATACTTTATGCCAGAATGCACGCTATCACAATGAAGGTACAAAAAAGTTAAGGCCATTTTTCCTTACTCGATCAAATGCCTATTATGTGCACTCTCTAGGCGCGTTTTCATTTCGCTTTCTTTTCGAAACAAGGGCCGCAACGTCAAGCTTCTGGCGAAGGTGGGCAAAATCGGTGATTGGGAAGGTTAGAGCTAAAGCACTACACAAAATTCAGAGGGGAACTTTGTTGACCTTAAGTGTGGTTTTGCTGCTAGTGTCGCCGATGTATGGCGAAGATATTGATTAAAGACAACACAACTGTTCGCTTCATGACACTGTCGCTGACGTTCATTAGCGCGCGCACGCTTGGTTGCTGGATACAGGGAACGTACACGTCAGGAGGCGTCTCACATGATTGCTTGTGGAGCGCTCCTCTCGAACGATGGTGGCGCTACTCAATGACATTACACGCATGCGCAGTAGGCTGAAGTGCAGGTGAATTTTCTGCTGGCGGCTTGCGCATGCGCAGTGCATTATCGTATACGAAGTTTCCAGTTACGACATACTACATCAACCACTAGTATTACTAATTAACCAAATATTATTTACCAATAATATTTAACTAATTACTATTCAGCTGTGAGGACACTTGTCTGCTTACGTGGAGGAATGCGAAATCGTGTGTTTTGAGGAAAGGACACAGTAGCTCTCAGATATGAAATCTTGGTGGACACCTCAACCACGTTTGATTAGCAGCTATATTATAACACTTTTTCAGCGAACATCCACGCTGGCGAATGATGAGCCGATAAAGGCTTTCGCTTTAATAATTTGGGGCCTTAAAAGTTGGAGACGACACGCCATGCACAGCGCAAGAGATGGCAGTTAAACACGAGGGTTGACAGGGTAGTGTTCCGTGCTGCAGTGGTCATCGCACATGGTCAGTTTGCGCAGCTGCGGGTTCGAAAGCCAGGCGTGGCGACCTTTATTTTATTTCTGCAGGTCTTGCTGGCTTCACTCAAAGGATTTTTTTTCGTGTTTAGAAGCTTTATTGCTACCGAAGTAAGCGTTGTCAACCCGTCATTATTGATAAAAAATGCGTGGCATATAGTACGACCTCTGGCATATATCCAGTGTAAACAATAAACCTGTCATTCTCTCGTTTGAATATTCAACCTTATCATGACACATTTCGGTTTCACTGTATTTTTGTGCCATGAAGTGACAAAAATACTGAACGCCTCATGGTTAATCACAGTGTTGTAAAGATAGCTTTCTAGTAATACGGTTAAATGACTGACCACACCGTGCGTGTCTAGTATGCCAAAAACTCTGAGAGTAAGCTGCGAGTTCTTTGGAGCAATACGGCATTACCGAATCGCTTGGAATTTTTTACTGAAAAAGCCTTTCTTGCCTCATGAGTGGCGTAGACAGGATGTATCACACTGTAACCAATTCATAGCCATCCATCTGGCAATTGTTTAAATTTTTTTAAAGGAGAAAGCCTTTCATGCCTTATGACGCACCTCATCCATTTTCTCAGGCCTGAGAAGAAGGCTGAGGTCTACACTTGATTTGTTGTCCAGACAAGGCCTTTCGCTGAGGACACCCAATTTTGAAATAAATTATACCATGTGTTTGGCGCATGATAGCCTGAGTAAGTTATGCGGCATAAAACCCAACACAATACAATACTTTACATCCCAGCTGCTCCCAGCCCAGCCCCAAGAATACCTTCAACGCCTGCTGGACGGCGTTAAAGATCTCCGGCCTACTCCACCGCGTCCGTCCCGCCACCATACCATTTTCGTGCACCCTGACCTGGCCACTTCGACCCACGTTTTTGTGCTCCGCGGCGCTGCTGTCCGAGCACCACTCGCACCGGCCTACGACGGACCATTCCGCGTTCTCCGCCGCACCCCGAAAACCGCCACCCTCTTACAGAACGGCCGTGAAGATACCGTCAGCCTAGTCCGCCTTAAGCCGGCTTACGTGGAGACTGCACTAGAAAGTCTCGCATCGCCGCCTTACCTAGTGCTCCAGTGCAATCACCGGCCCTCCGCCCGTTTCGACTTCCAGTCTAGGCGGGGGCCCCTGTAGCGCCCTCTCTTGGGTGGCGCCGGGAAACCGGATAGCGCGCGCCACCCGCCGAAGAAAATAAAGACGACACCTGGCCGTGGCTCGTGCACCCACTGCTCGCAGTTCTGTTCTGGTGTCAGTTCGCATCAGCGGCCTTGTTCCTTCGCTCCTGAGCTACACTCGGAACCTTACGTGGTGGTCAGATCCCGGCACTCCCTCGTGGAACCTAGAGCCAAACTGATATGGTAGTGATCACCATCCTATCATCATCGGTTTCCATCCATCAAGGGCCCGCCGATTATGACGTAGGTGTTCTGTGGTCAATTGGGACACTTTTCGCATCACCCTCGAAGATCTCTTTGCAGTTATGTACGCGACTTGTGGACTGCATGCTTACAAACTGCGCCGAATAAGGCTACTGCTGTCACTGGAACGACGTCAATCGCCCGGTGCCAGATGTGGGTCTGTTTAACATGTGGGCTGCTCGCTAACAAGCGGAGATGGCATCCTCCCACGACTCGACTTGTGCGCAAGCAAGGACAAGGATGAATTACCCTACTGCTAAGGCTCACAGATATGAATGCGATCTCGCGCGGCGGCAGTGGCATGCGTGGTATAAGCAGTTCTCAACAAAGTCATCGAATGCTTCTCTGGCGAACGTTCCGGGAAATGGAACATGGTTCCCGTCGTCCTGACGCAGCGGCCGTAGCATGCTTCCCAGCTAACTTAGCTCCGGATGATTTCTCCAGAGATGCAGCGCGGCAGCTTTTCCTCAAGTATGATGTGTTGTCTCCAAGGGTCATAGGAGCCCCCTTGGCTGCCATGAGACGGCAGAGAATCACTTCCTTGAAACGTTTCTGGTGCACACATGACTTCCATATGCCTAAAATTGGCTTAATCAAGTGTAATTTGTTATTTAATTGGTTGTTCCAAGACGACTGTAATTTTTTTCTTAATTTACGCTGTACTGAGTTCGTGCAATCTCTAAAAGTTATATTAAGTTTTTTATTTCCTTGCCACGAGCTTGCGCTGCTCACTGATCTGCGCTCTCGTTGCCTTTTATTCCGATATGACTCGGGACCCTGCACAGTTTTATGTTTTGTCCTCGAGCTTTGGTTGTTGCTGGAATGGAATCGTAGACACGTCTAGCGTTTCTAGCTTTTTAAGAGAAACAGGATTTCTTGTAAACGTATATATATTTTATCCACTGGGCTGTTTGAATTTTAACGCACCTCAGCCACATTCTCAACCCTGTGAAGAAGGCTGAGGTCTCTAGTTGTTTTACTGGGAGCCTCGAGATCCTTACCCAGCCAAGGATACCTGCTGAGGTTACCCAATCCTCTTGAAATCTTTTAGTAGTATACATTATTTTGTCTAAACACGCACTGAAATGTTGGCGACATTTTTGTACCCAGCCTGGTAGCACCGAAACATTACAGTATTGTTACATTTTGTTATGACGAAATGTTTTTTCAATGTGCTTAATGTCCTTTTTTTCGAAGGTTACTATATTATTACATATAAACGTTCGAATAAGCTTCCCCGAACATTAGTAAAACATGTAAACATAAATGTAACATTCTCGAAAATGGTGAAGCAGCCCTGCACAAGAATGCAGGCCCGCCGGGTGTGTTGGCACACAACTTACAACGTTCTGCAAGAACCAGCAATGATGGTGACACTTCATTTCCACTGCACAGCACAACATACAACTCATATCCACTCACCTCCAAACGGATATCATGGAGTCAAGCTTATACACCCATTACTGAGGGATGTCCCATCAGTGATAGTGGCGAACGGGTAATAACCAGTTTTTCTTACAAAATAATGGGGTTGTGCACGCAATCTAGGGTGAGTACTATCTAAGACATGTGGTTGCAAAGTACTACTAGTTGGAAAGCATCTTTACTCTAAAAATAGTGAGAAATGTTCTTGAAGTCAGTGCTCGAAATATATTTGTAATGTTGTTTCATAGTTTTTACGCTAACATTAATAACGTTTCGAAGACTATATTAAAACAATATTTCTTTAGAACGTTAAAATAGTGTGTTCTATATAACACACGATGTTTTATGATAATTTTTAACGTTATGTAACATTACTGTAATTTCTATAACATTTTTATAACACTTTTCTAATGTTCGGTGCTACATGGGCAATGTTGCTGCTACGTGCTGTTCCCGAAAACCTTACTTGGATGTAAGTCTGAAACATAACGGTGACGTGCCCTACGCAACGTTAAAACCACATTTTGTTCAACTGTGCACTGAAGTTCTTACTTACAGACAACATTCGGGCAACATTCTGATTTTCTTGGGCTGAAATCTTATCTCGACAACCATTAATGGGCTTTGTTATAACATAAACAACGCGGGGAGCACTATGAGAATTCATTTTTCACGCCTGACAACATAGTTTTCATTCAAACATACTCCTGTGAA
Organism: Amblyomma americanum; assembly: GCF_052857255.1. Lineage (NCBI taxonomy): Eukaryota > Metazoa > Arthropoda > Arachnida > Ixodida > Ixodidae > Amblyomma > Amblyomma americanum. The sequence continues at coordinate 104,955,783 of NC_135501.1, forward strand.
ACTCAATTACTTGCCTTTACTGATAAGCTATACCGCATACTTGACAACCCACCTTGCGCTGACTGCATTTTATTTTACTTTTCCAAAGCCTTTGATAAAGTATGCCATAAATTGCTACTACATAAACTGAGCCATCTTAATCTCGATCCTAACGTCTTCCAATGGATTAAATCTTTCCTTCTAAACCGTTGGCAATTTGTGCATGCTAATAACACTTCAACGATTGCTAACGTGCTATCTGGCGTTCCACAGGGATCAGGCCTTGGACCACTCCAATTCTTAATCTATATTAATGACCTTCCTTCTACCATATCTTCTAACGTTCACCTTTTTGCTGACGATTTTGTAATATTTCGGGAAATAAATAATCGTTCACGTTATTGCTGTAAACTTGCTGTCAAACTGGTGCACTACATGGAATATGAAAGTAAACACTAATAAATGTAAAGCTTTGCGTGTTTCCCGGACATCTAACGCTCTTCCTTCATATTATTTTGATGGCACTCCTCTTGATTAGGTAAAGACATAAGTACTTCGGAATTCATATCGCTAAAAACTTAACAAGGTTTATTCATATTGACTACGTGATTAATAACGCTAACCGCATGTTAGGATACTTACGCCGCAATTTCTCTACCGCTCCCTCATCCCTTAAACCTCTACTCTACAAAACACTCATACGTACTAAACTAGAATACGCAGCATCAATATGGGACCCTACGCATGAAAATCTCACATATTCATTGGAATTAGTCCAAACTAATTCCGTTCGCTTCATTCTTTCAAATTACAACCGTACGGCAAACATCACAGCTATGAAATCTAACGTCTCACTACCACCGTTACAATCTCGCCGCAAAATTGGTCGCCTAACACTATTTCACAAGCTATATCATCACGTTGCGCTTCACAACTATTTCATGTCACCCCCCGAATACATTTCACGTCGCATCGATCACCGCCACAAGATTGGCATCCCAACATGCCACACCAAATCTTTTCAGTCAAATCTTCCCCGCACATCCGTGGAATGGAACCGCCTTCCCCCTGATATTGCAGCCATTCCCGATAAAATCTTTCATGACGCTATAGCTAATATTGTTTATTCCGAAGAAAGTTGATTGTGTGTTTATCTGCTTTCACTGTATTGTATACACTATTTCTATACTATTCATGTTTTCTGGATGTTGTTTGTTTTATTCTGGAGGAAATTTATTTTGTAGTACCTATTTCCACTGTATTCTATTTCATTGTTGTTTATCCTAATTAACCCACTCCCCTATGTAATGCCTTTTCCCCTGAGGGTACATTGAATAAATAAATAAATAACTATAAATTAATCTTTTTGCATAAGTGAAGTCCACGTCGTGACTCATGTACACTGTTTTTGTGGACACCATTCCAAAAAAAAAGGATTAAAGATGTATTGTCTACTTCTTTAACGTCCACTGAGCTGTTACAAGGGCGCCATCTAGCCGCGGCCGGGAACGGACCCGCATCCTCAGCTTAGCAGCCATTTTTCTTGGCTGCGGAGCATCCATCAAAGCTGGCACTTGTCGCCAGGTCGAATACGCGCAAGTATGCCGTACCAGGTCGTCGAAGAAAGGGGCCAAGGCCGAGCCCAGCCATCCCAGTGTGCTGCTGAAGCCCATAGCGACCGAGCGCACTATGGTCGGGTAGGTCTCGCACAGGTGGACACGCATCACGGCACCGCTCGCCGACGCGCCCACTTTGCCCACCATGAGCAAGGCCAACCGCACCCACGAGTACTCTGCAGAGCACAAGTCGTAGCATTTCAGCGCGAATCTATGTTACTCTACTGCTCGTAGTCACTTTTCCAGGCAACAGCAGGAAGCAGGATGACGCGTCACTTTAATCGAACTTTGTATTAGAACCTTGATTATATGCGTCTTGCGCAGAAAGTCTATCACTGAATGAATCTGCGTACCTACCAACGTTGCTACTAATAAGCATCGCGAGAATTCAACTCAGTACATCCAGTCTGAACATTGCCTATGCAAGCTTCGAATGCTTTCGATATATTCTATACCTGGAAATGTGATTTCTGCGCGTTATAGACTGGTTTCTAACATAAAACGGGGATATTCGGAAAAGTAATGTGGTGAGTATGTCCACACGGTCACATAATTTGGCAGTCAGCGAACATGATCCAGAAATGGACACATCTGGCAGCGGAAAAGAAAAACATTCTCTATCTGCGGTCATTGCTTTTGAGTTGCACTACAACAGCATTTATTGTGTTGTCATTGCACCGCTGGCACATGATGCTGGAAGATGCTAGCCAGATTTGTCAACTGTAGACATACCTGTTGCGCTGACCTTTCTTAGAGACGGTCAGTAATATCTACACACAAATGCCATTGCCAACTCTAAGCGTTTGAAAACAATCACATAGCTGTTTACGGCAGGCTGTTCGCTTTAATAGCACTGAATGTAGTGCGTACGTACATACGTTGCTCTCCTCGCATTGAAACATTTTCCCTAAAATGTGCCATCTTACCAGAATTAAATGATAGCACTGCCTATGAATAGAATTTTCACCGTGTTGCATTCAATGAGTAACTAGTTTTAGTCACGTCTCTAGATAAAGGGTCCTCGCACATGCTTACTGATCGATGTTAGGCTTCACCCTTGAAGTGCAACAGGTTTGAGTGCTTGCATTTCAATACGGCCCGGAAGTACATGTGGCCAAAAGAATAAACGTCACTCATTATTGCTTTCTTTGTAAGTAAGGGTTACAGATTTCTTTCCCACGCCCCTCTATACCTTACCTGTTGACTGCTCTGGCACTGGCCAGAAATAGATTATCCGCCCGCCATTATCTTTTCTGCCACATGGCTTCATAAAACGATATTCCGCTAACACTTGTTTAGTATTGCTGCAGCTGGGGTATTTGCTCCTTCAGCAAAACTGCATTATTATTTGCATAAGACACCTATTTTTACTAGGAATTCAAAGTAATGTGCCTGTTTTTTTTATGGCTGCCTTAATGGTCTGGCAGAAAAACATCTATGCAGCTCCTGCTGCTCTGGCAGCTTTCCTCTTGAAGGCTAGTGGTCATTTTACCTCCGGAAGGCCAATGCCACTGACCTCAAAGATAAGTCTGTGAAGAGAAACACGAATTAATGCATACTTATTGCATACTTGCAACCTGGTGTACACCGGTGCATTGTTTTTTTCCTCCTATCGGTAATTACCTCTCGGTACACGTTCACAGCCCCTTGTTTGTTTGGCCTGCCATAGTGCTTTGCTTCTGTGGAAACTTGTAGAAGATATAGGATTCTTCTGAGTACACCATCAAGCTTGAAGTATCTCAGGATGCTCTTACACACCAATGGCGCTACATACCGAATATTCTCAACATGCCATGTCTGACTTTCTGCTTGGTCTGTCGTCGCTTCAAGAATGGCATCTTGGACGGTAATCGTCTTAAGGCGTCGTAAGCAACCAGCCGTCTCTATCGGAAAGTCCAGTGCCGCAGGGGGCCAGCGTTTCAGTGCCATACATGACTATCGTACCGGTGTGCTGCTGATACTGGTGTTTTGGTATGGTTCGGAATTTATCGTCGTTAGCGAGCCCGTTCTGCCCAGAACGTGTTGCAGTGTTGCACGTACTTTTAGGTAATGCAGTTTAAACCAAAGTATATGTCACATCGGAGAAAGCCGATATAATTACTGATAAGTGCCAGTCCCATGCGGTAAAAACTTTGTGGTGAAGTTTGCCTGTCGGGCGATCTCAAGTAAATCTGCAGCCGCTGCAGAGGAGAAGAGATGGTCTAAGCAGACGGAGCTTGCATTTCACGCGAAGAGAACGAACAGTGCCTTTGTTCAAGTCTGGAACTTTCCGCTTTTTACTAGATGCAGCAGTGCGTTGTTTTTTTTCTCCCAAAGTCGGCTAACTGGTGCACGGTCACAGCGCCTGCGCGTGCAGCAATGAGGTAGCCCAGTGCAGTTTCAGCGTGGCCCCGTTTTAGCTACCACGGTCTGGGTAAAATCGCGTTTTTTTATGTGACCCAAGAATTTCCAGCGCGGCTCAGCATGCTCACAGTGGAACCAGTGTCCATCCCAGTGATAACCAACGACCTGCATATGTCCAGGAGAAAGCCAGTGTTGTATATATGGCTTAGTGCTGGAACGCACTGAAAGGCACGGGTTTTTCCGAAAGGGTTTGCTGCGACTGCACTCTACATAAGATGAAGTGCACTTCACCGGCCGGCACTATCCAGAGGGCGACCATGACGACCGCCGAGATCCACATGCTGCCGCAGATGGTGCGTCTCCGGCGGCAGTACTTGATGAGCAGCGCGTTGGTCAGCCTCGCCGGGTACTCCGACGACGCGCCGATGGTGAAGGTCACGTACGGGTCGCCGCCCACACCTGCCGTGGACACCGTCGTCTGGTACCACACCAAATTGTTGACGATCCTGGCGGTGGACATTCGCAGATCAGTGCACGCCAGCCGTCGCACCGTGTGCAAGACAGCTGCGGAGTTGTGCACTGACATCGCACAGCACACGGGCGCCTTAGCGTTTTTCCTCCATAAAAACGCAGCCGAGAGTTGACTTCAAAACAGATCTGAAACTGGCCAGTTTATTTGCCTGCGACACTATCCCTATCCACTCGGCGTCGTTAGTGCTTGAGAGGTGGAGTAGTAGTAGTAATAAGTGGTTTTTATTAAAATAATAAAAATGAAGTAAAAGATTTTTGCTACCCCCGGCACCCGCCATCGAGCACAGCAAAAGCGGCCAAACTTTCGCAAATATCCCACCGATATTCTGCATCTTATTCGTGTCAACAGATGGCCACATTTTGCCGCATGATGGTGGTCTCTCTTAACAGAGGACAAAAGAGCGTAAGGGCTCACATAAGAGACGTGTGTTTGGTCCGCATGCGCTTTTTTGTTTCTGTGCTTCTTTTTTGTGCCCCATTATTTGCTCCGTTTTAATATTTATAGAATCTCGTATCAACGAGCCCCCACCGCAATATTTTAGCTGACGCCGCTCCCTCCACTGTGGTTCATTTTTTTTACGTACCTTCTGTCAGGCAGCGCGAATATTCCAGGAGATTCTTAAAAAAAATGCGGACGGCTACAGGTCCTTTGCATACCCAGTTGGAAACACACTTTAAACCGAGTTTTTTTTTTTCATTTCACCGATTTTTTTTTTGCTGTACGCTCGGAGGTTAAATCGTCTGTCTCTTTTTTTTTTCTGGCGGGGGGGGGGGGGGGGTGCAGGTGCAGTCTCCTACTCCAATACCACCGTAAGGCAGGGTGACATATGACGTCGTTGATGATGTCAGATTCGATTACTGGATGGAAATAAATAGCCTGGTGCTAAGTTCAAAATGTGTCGCCAGATGTTCTGCACTTGTCTAGAGTGTATCTTTCCTCCCTACCTCTATTCTTTCTTACTATCGCTCCAACTTTTCATTCTCTCTCCCTGTCCTTTTTCTCACGTTAGCCGCAGCTCAGGTACTTCAAGTTTCGATGGCAGATGCCGCGGCTAGCAACATCTTTTCCTTCCATTGTTATTTAACTAATAGTCACTAACAACATGTGGCGTCATCAGTCATGATCTAAAGAGTGGTTTGGTGAAGCATATAATGTCAATGATTACACAATATCGAGTCAGAATCATTAGTCATCTGTTATTGATTTCTTTGATTAACGGTGTCGCTTTAATTTGAATTTGACTTTTATATGCTTTTGACAATAGAGCCATGGAACACAGGCAAAAGGCGGTAACAAAGACCTCCTGACTAGGCCCCTGCACCTTCATAACTCGGCAACACAAGCACAAGTGCTGGCACAAATTGCCATATAACAATCTGTTATAAAAGTCATTTGGTTTACAAAATAAATAGACTGTGTCACGACGAGTTCCAAAATATGCATGACTTACTGATGAAAGTGCACAAATCCCTCTCGCGTAAATTCATTGACATCCCGTAATAAGCACAAACAAAGCACTAGCACTCAAGGAAACCGTCAGAAAGTCTTACAATCCGCCTTTTTCATGTTCCTGTGCTGCCACCTCGCGTACAGCGCTGGACGCTCATCGGAAGGGTACTGTGCGCCCAACCCGGCCGGAGTGAGTGCCGCTGCGGAGCACGTTTTGTAGGAATCTGTCAACGATGGCGTGTCCTGGGCAGCACCTGGTGCCTGGAGAATTTGTAGGATTGACTGGTGGCTGTGTGCGAAGTCCGAGGCAGGCTGCTGAGCCCACCGAAGAGCAAATTCTTCAGTATCTACGATCATGCGGCATGCGATGCGATCGCCAGCTGAGCAAGGGCCGCCGCTTCAGAGATGAAGGCTACATTCGGAACATAATGTTCAATGAAATATCCCCGATCAGTGAGAATGGCGTTTTCCACTGTATATGCCTGCCATCCATAAAAGGTGGATACTACATCGTGCACGCCGTAGCACAGAAAACGACTGGGGACCACAGTTTTCACAATCCCGCCGCGGTGGCTGAGTAATTATGGCGCTCGGCTGCTGGCCCGAAAGACGCGCGTTCGATCCCGGCCGCGGCGGCAGAATTTCGATGGAGGCAAAATTCTAGAGGCCCGTGTACTGTGCGATGTCAGTGCACGTTAAAGAACCCCAGTTAGTCAAAATTTCCGGAGCCCTTCATTGCGGCGTCCCTCATAGCCTGAGTAGGTTTGGGACGTTAAACCCCACTAAACCAAACCAAGCCAAGTTTTCACAAGCAATCGTTGTGCTCAAGCGCTTCCGAATAGCTACACGAGCGCTAAAAGCACAAGCGTACTCGCAACATGGCAGCTCTGCTAGCATTTTACTTTATTTTCCCACAGCACACCGCTGCATAAGTTAAACAAGCATGCGCGTCCATAAAGACGTACGCGACAAGCGCACATTGAGCCATTCCGACGAAACCACGCAGAACTTTTCATCATGGATATGATGCGAACACACGCATAACGCACCTTCTGCTTCTACTGCCTCTTAATACATGACACGTACCCACATGGGGACATTGGCCAAGATGTAGTGGCATAAACAAGGAAATTTCCTTAGGAGATTACGACAAAATTGTAGCACCATGCGTGAATGCTCTCGTAGCTTCTTTTTCGTTGTCCGCTCCACCGCGCGTTGAAAGCGGCTCACAGCACTTGCCCATTTGGCCTTCTTGCTTCGGAAAGCAAAAAGCGTCGGAACGAAGTCTGGGTGCCGCGGTGACATTCGAGGCCTTCCTGCCAATCAATAAAACATTTCGTGATGGACTGCACACGCATTTAACCACAGTACCTCGTCCGCACCTGTCACAAAGTGGTTCCCGCACAGTCTTGACGGTGCCCAATGGCGGCCACGATCGTCGAGCCGGCGAACGGCTTTATCCACGCTTCGCGTCGAAGGCGGTCCCGGGAAGCTTTCGGAAAGCGAAAAAATCCGAGTTCGCTTCCCTTTACATATTGGGCAATGCAGCTGTATGCAACACGTGTTGTAGGCATTGCCAAATGCGTCGCACAGAACGCCCGACGGCTGCAGTAACGCACCCCACGTAGGAAGCCGGTTTGTTTACACTTCCACGGCCGGTCTCGTGTGGCGCGCGACTCTTCCAATATGTTTCGCGTCACCGCTGCCAGGGGATGGGCGCATGCGCAGTCGCGTCGTGAAAAAGGCGGATTGTGCGAAAAATAGGATTTACCTCTCTTCATTAAAGCAGCCAGAGAAAAAGGGTGATCGATTATTTCAGTTAGGGCAGGATAAGTACTCATAAAATTTTGGATCCGTCAATGAAGTAATTGTATTCCGTAGTTTGTTCTAATTTAGGGTTTCAAGGAGGAATTACACCTTACCTCCTTAGGTGGTTCTTTCTCAGAAAAGGCAGAAAGGAACAAATCACGGTTTCTGTTCATATCTGAATTGATTTTCAGAAAGCCGTTGATAGTAGAGAACACAATAAAAGGAACAACAAAGGAGGAGCATCAGTGTTCAGTATCTCATCTGTTTCTAAGAATTCGTTAGGCATGTTCGTATGTACATAAATTATCAAAATAGTAAGGCTCTCTTTTGCATACCAAATAAGTTTTTTAAATTAGATCGAGATGTGGCACCCCTGACTAGAGTGCAATAATGCCAGCGGGAATGTAATAAAGCAAAATACGGATGGCGTTTAAATTTCTGAGGAATATATTACTTATATTTTAAACAATGGCGGTAAATGACTATTGTCATTAATCAGGGTGACTTACTTATTTAATTATTTGTACTAATTAGTGAGCCCATGTGACGTCATATGAATGCGACCACATCCATACATCTGGTGACATCACGTCTAGAACCAAAACAAGTACAGCAAGAAAATAGTGCACATCGTCCAGTGCTAGCATCGGAGATCGCAAAGTGGCGGTCCGATCTTAACGGAGTGCCTAAGTAAGTACAGAAAGGCGCCGACTCGGAGACGCGAATGTCGCGGCAGACGCTGCTGTTTTCGCATTTCTCCAATGAAGTCTCTGCACTCATCTTCAAGTTTTTTTTTCCTCACCTAGTGTTTCAAAGCCTATTGCTCAGACGGCACAATGAACGTTGCTGTTTCGGATTTTCGGGCTACACTGATCCACTGGGCTGATTTGTGTTCTTGCGTGAATGCTCGTATGAAACGTGTATGCATTAACCGGTTACACATCGATGTTGTGTTACAGTCCACAAAACTGGTGCCCGTTTTGCCAAAAATAACGGAGCAGTATATAGTTGAATTGCACATCTAAAGACCAAAATGTCTCGAAAGGCAAAGACTTTCGGCTAAAGGCGAAGACATGATATTGCCAATATACCAAACACTCCTGAAATAATACTATATGCGGACGACACAACTGTGGTTTTGAGTGGAGAACATATTGAAACTATAGTTCAGAAATGCAATCTTTGGCTGGACGAGCTCTCTGTTTGATTAAGCGCTAATAGGTTAAAATTAAATGTCAATAAAACAAAGTGTGTATCCTTTAAAACTAAAAACAAAGTTATAGATATGGAACAAAGTATTATTGTTAGAAATAATGTTATTCAACGTGCTAAGTGTATTTGGTTCCTCGGAGTCATATTTAATGAAAACTTGTTGTGGAATGACCACATAAACTCTGTACGATTGAAAGTAGCATGCTCCATTGGGATCATCAATAAATTTACGTCTATTCTTTCAATGTGGTTAAAAAAATTTTACTTTGCGTTTGTGCAATCTCATCTTCACTACTGCCTTCTAGTGAGGGGCAGCACATCGGGCACAAATTTGAAATCACTCTTTTTGCTACAAAAAAAGAGCGATCAGAGTCATTGCAGGTATTTCTTATCTAGAGACCACAGTTCCATATTGGGGTAGCTTAAAAATATTAAGTATTTATAAACTAAATACATCGCGGCTTGCTAGTCATGCTGCCCACTTGTTTTACAGAGGTACACTTTCACACATCACGCACACTGACCAACACCAAAAATACCAGCTAAGAGATTAATGTACCAGGTCACCCACAATAAGAACAAATTATGGCTCTCAAACTACGAGATACCAGATAATAGTTCTTCTAATTTCTAACTAACACATAAAGGATCTCATCCATAAATACAGAAATGAACGCCTATTTAGGAAAAAAATTACAGAAATGCATTTAGTAGAACCCTAGCTCATAAACCTAAACTCGTGAATATGCTTCTAATCAATGATATAATTGACTACTTATTTTGTTTCATTTTTAACATGTCTGTGGTAATGTTGCCTTTGTAATTAGTTTGTGCTAATTTATATGTTACATGATACGCTGTGTTGCTGTGCCAGGTGCACCAGGGGGACGGGCCTCGTCAGGCTTAATATGCCTTTTACCCTCCCCTCAAGCATGTACACATGGTTGGAATAATAACTTACTTACTTACTAAGGTTATCATTAGCTTACAATCATGTACGAACAAACCTCGTATCTCGGTTACTTTTGGGAAAGGCCGTACTATCGGGGTAAGAATGACCGCTGGCTTGCAGAGCTGCAGACAAAAGTAAACGGAGCACGCCACACAAGAAAAAACGTCAGCGCCGCCTAGCCGACCCTGGGGAAAGCTCAAAATTGCCAAGCGCATGCGCACGCCCCAACCAGCGCGACCCCAACATTGCTCCACATGCCTCCCATTCACCGGCGTCTATATCGCGCTGGTGAATTTTATGATCGGGTGATCGCTCTCTGCGCTACTGCCTTGATGAGGAAGAGCCCGCGGGGACGGCTGAACCTTTACGCCGCTCCGTCTAAGACAGCTGGAGGTGCTTTTTCAGCACAAATAGCCCGCGTGCTTCGAACTTTAGTTGCCTCTGGGACTCCTCGGCGTCACGCTAGCAACCAAACGCGCTCAAAGCACTCCACGTGCAGCCGCAGTTACGTGTTATTTAGTGCAGTCATCACTGACACTTGGGCTTGCCCCTGCGAGGCGCTGACGAAGGACCAGTGCATTCACCCTGTCTGTCTCTCGTGAAGCACACTGCCCCTGTACCGGAGCCTGCTCTTATCGTCGCGGAAACAGCGTGCGGCGTATCTCGCTGTCATGTGCAGAGCAAAGCTGGGGTAATCACCTTGGGTGCGCATTCGGATCTTAGGGTGTCTATAAGCAGCCGCTTCCTGACGTGAATGCCACAGCAGCGATGCGTCACTGTTGCATGCCGCGCGTGCGAAATTTAGCGTATACTTACCTGTGTGCGCCTATTAACCAGAGAATGAGCCACTTCAGGCATCGGCAAGCAATCCTAACACCTCTGTGCGAGCTATATTACTTCACTGCTACCGGTTACATTTAGAGATCGCTGTTTTACAATATATGCGTTGCAACGCAGCAGCAGCACCCCGAACCTATGGGAGCAGTCACTAACTATCCTTACAACGCTGGATCGCGCTGTAAAGAGTGCCAGGAGCGACGGTTTCCTCTTATTTTAAGCTGAGCACATAGACCAGTTTCCAGCGCGAGAGCAATGTGCTGCAGGACAAACACACACGGGGCGTATGCATTGCAGCTGCATCGGTGCCTCGGAGCTATAACTATAATGATGATGATGATGAAATCTTATGGCGCAAGGGCATCTGGGGCCAAAGAGCGCAATGGCACAAGGTTTTTCATTCCCCAATGTAGGGTCATTTCCCAGGCATTTCACTCTAAAGGAACCGAGCACCAGACCAGGGGAAAGCTTTTACCCATTATACCTGACGGCACTGGGGATCGAACCCCGCATCCCCCGCTTGCAAGGCAGATGCTCAAACGACTAGGCCAGCGCTTTGGGGGTGACTATAATAAACGAACGCGAAACTGCGGTGGCATAGATGGAGTGTTTTGAGCACTTTAGGTCGATAGCGAGACGCAAATGAGTCCCAGATGCAACTCAAGTTCAAAGCACGCACGCTATTTGCGCTGAAAAAGCTCCTACAGCTGTCATACGAAGCTGCTTAAAGGTAGAGCCGTCGCGGTAGAGCGTGACCATTCGATCACAAAAATCATCAGCACGACACAGACGCGGCCGAATGCGAGGCATGCGGAGCAGTGTGAGGGTCGGGCAGGTTGTGGGCGTTCACATGCGCGTGGTGATTTTCAGCTTTCGTCCAGCTCGGCTAGACAGCGCTGACAGGAACTTCTTTCTTGTGCGGTGCGCTCCTTTACTTCTGTTCACGCCTGTACGTATGTGATATTTGCACATTTGAGGAATATTACGGGAGGAGCACTTGAAGTTAGGCGCATAGCACTTTCGTGAGTCACTTTGACAGGACTAACAACACGAGCATGACATGGACTTTCAGAAGATGTGGACGCTGTGGATAAAAGAACGCGCCGCACTGGACTGTTCAGAAAGTGACAAAACGAAGCAAAAAAGAACAGAATTTTGAATTGATATTTACCATAGCGGAAACACCACCGTAGATGCACACCGGATCACCGGGCGCGTCCCGCGCATGCGCAATGGCAGGCACGGGGTCTGGTAAGCCACCACAAGCGCGCAAAATGCGTCTGGCAAACCGGTGTGACTCTACGCTATAGCAAGTCTCCACTATGCTGGATCTCTCTAATACTACTGCTTTTAATCGTGGAGGGCGAACTCACTGCAGGAAGCTGAACAGAACGGTTGTTGTGGCCCAGAGTTTAGTTGAGAACAGGTCACCGACGCTTGCAGTGCCGACATCGCGAGCCTGAACAGAGACGGAAGACACGTAGAGATGTGTTAGGCACTTTCGAGTTAGTATACAGTCCCTGTCAAAACTGCAGAGAGCCCAAAAGGTTTGCTGCTTCGATTTAACTGCCGACCACGAATGAGAAGCCGCCTGCACTGCTTCAGGTGTACTTCTAAATATTTAGTTCCAGTAGGTTGGTCTGGCTCCCTTTTTTTATTTTTGCTTCTGGTTTGTTTGTGAGCGCTCACTTCTGTGGCCTTGTAGCTTCAAAACCTCGAGCTCCAGGGGGACATGTTATGGAATTAATAATGCTTGTCTGAAATAAGTATTTAATTTTAGTAAATTAAGAAATGGTACCTTCTTACCGCGGCCTTCGCCCGCTTGGCTTCCTCGATGATTTCGTCAACCTGGTGTGCTGGACCACGCCCCTGCTTCGCAAATTTGGTGACCACTTGCTTTGCCGCCGAAAAGCGGCCTGTGGCCATCAGCCACCTGGGCGACTCTGGCAGAAAACTGATGGAAGGTTAAAACCAACTTCCACCGCCCTTGCTCTCGCTCTGCGTGTCCCTTTAAAGTTTATTTCATCTGAGCGTTGCACAGCTTGCGCAGCACTGTCGTCATAAAAACGCCATGCGGCAACTGCAACGGGTGATTGAGGATCGCGGCTAATAGCAGCCTATGCAGGAGGATAACGACATAGGGTTCAGGTATAGGTACAGGAAATAGTGACGGTAGGGGGGTGGTGTGGGTCTAGGGAACGCAACTTAAACTTTACCAACTGGGGCCGGAACAAGTATTGGTGGCGGTCACATTAACTAAGCAAGCACTTTTTATTTCATGAGAGTAATTTATTACGCAACCAACTGTGAAATACAGTGCACGAACACGCTAAAAAATGGAGAGCACACCGAAGCTCCACCTTAAAAGTATGACGTGATAGCGGAGTGGGTTAAGCTTTCCATTCTGAGATTTTGACACTTTTTGACGCATTTTTTAAATTTTTATTGTATGAATTAATTATTCGATCAATTATACACTCTAAATCTTTTAATTAGCATCATCAAGCATTGGCGTTTTATTCTGAACATTTTTTCACCTTTGAATCCCCCTTTTCATCTCTTTAAGTTATCACTTAATTATTTATATTGATGCCATTAACTCATCTCCTGACACACACATCAATCAATCATCAATCATTAGAACCACAAATTACCATGATACGATTTTTTTACGCAGCCTTCGATTATAAGGTCATCGGTACGAATCCCTGCCGCGAGCTAGGCTCTAACTTAATTAGTAAGTTCATGCTGCACGAAACGCTGAATTGTATGACACCACCCGGAACATTCTGCGGCAAACGGCTGGCATGATATGATTTTTTTTTTTTTACGCAGCCCCCGATTATTTCCGGCACGCGGTGCCGACTACGCTGGCGGCTTTTTGACCGAGTGAGCTGCATACTCTATTGCATAATATTTCATATAGGTGCAAAAAACACAATACACCAAAAATGCAACAACTTCTGAAGAAGAAAGAAAGCCGAGGTCTCAAATTTTAGAGTGACCCGGTTTAGAGCCGTCAAACGTGTCACTCCTCGGTTCTGTCATGACCCTTGGCCCTTGGCGGGTCCTGGGAGTACCCTCTTGCAGAGGCGCAAATGGTTTGTAATATCCGCGTAAGAGATCAGCGGGATTGGTATGATTGGCACAACAGAACCGGGGGATTGAGAACAAAAAAAAAAGCCATAAACCAATGCCCACACAAACGTCAGTTTCCTGTGCCCAGTTACGGCGTTAGTTCGCGGCGGCCTCACATTTCACTTCGAATTCTGTGATCTCATTAGACGAAAGCTAAAGCCGTGTTATCTAATGTCGGGTAGTGCTGGCGCAGACAATTTTCTTACCGCGCGTTTCCACTGGTACCGACACTTAATACATTTAATTAGGTAATCAGGTTATTACGAAGTAGAATATATTTATGATCGCGTGAGGCGACCTCCTGCAGCAGTGTTTCACTTCCATATCTGTCACACATGCAGGTATTTTTAACACTTTGGCTAACTCCTCGCCAGACACGTTGTTTTTAGAAGTGAGTGAGCAGTCTGACTGAGTTGCGGCCCGGACAGTCCCTTCAACGGGACGACTCCCTGGCGAGTGCCAAGAAGTTTGCAGCGCCGAGGGAAGCGTACCGACTCCGATCTCCGTCTCGCGACTTTTGCCTTATTTCCAGCGCGACCGTCTTGGACAACCGTACCACCGGAACCTGGCTTGTAACGACTGCGGACCCTGTGAACTTCTCGAAGCATTCTCCTCCTAAGGCTTGAGTTGATGCAAACCAACTATCCGGGTTGAGTGATGCACGTTTGGTTGTCGACTACAAAACTAAACGTTCTAAAGGTCGTTCCTGCAGGAAGCACATAAATCCGGCCATCCTTTTGCCTATACTATTGGAGCAAAGGGTGCGATATAAGTAAGCATAACGTGTCCCCGTAAACGTTTCAAAAAGGCCAACGAATCACACGGCGTCTGCATTCTTTGCGCATGCACCTACCAGCTGAGCGCCAGCAGCGGGACAAGCGGCAGTGCAGCGTAGATCTGGGTCGCACGCCACTCCCGGACCAGGTAGTGGAGCCATGGAAGCAGCAGCATGCCCGTCGTCCAGCCGCTGTCCATCGTCATTGTCGACATGTAGCGGTGCGCTGGTGAGACCGTCTCCATTACTGGGCGTGATCGAGAAAGAATCCAAGTGCTAGCATCATATACTTGAGTCCACTGTTATCGCGTCTGTTTTCGACAGGGCTTTGGAAACAGCAGGATCCGTTTACGAAGCCGCATGTCAAGCAAACATCAGGATAGCCAAACAGCAAAATTCCTCAACCACAGAGGATACAGTTTTGAACCGCATTTACTATAATAACTTTTTTAACACGCGCTTTTGCCGGAGTGCGAATGTACATAACTATTGGTAAAGATCAAAAGCTCAAACGCGATGAATTCGATTCATACGGGAGTTTATGCGTTAGCATTGGTGTTCAGCCTGACTGTGATGGGTGGCGTGATCCAGTGAATCAATCACCATGTAACAAGACGTACCCTCTCTCTACTCACTCTATCCATCTCAGCAGTGTGGCGCGCCGTACCACCTCGCACCTTTCCCCACCCCTCGACTCTGGTAGGCGACCATGGTGGCGTTCCTCACGCCCTGAGTCACGCTGCGACGTTATACACCCATAAACTAAGCCAAGACCAGGTTGTCAGGACACAGGAGCCTAAGAGAGAATTGTGGTAGCTATATGGTCTAAGACGTTGACGGCGTATCGCGCTCTTTATCATCATCAGCCTTACTACTCCCACTGCAGGGCAAAGGCCTCTCCCAAGCCTCTCCAATTAAACATGTCCTTTGCCAGCACCGCCCACTGTATGCCCGCAAACTTCTTCGCACTAAACGAGGCCAAAGAATGGGGCGAAGCCTCATTGGTGGAACGTCCCAGCAGTCCCATGTAAAAGCGACGTTGGAGAAAGTGTGGCGATTCTTGGGCACGAGGACAAGTCCAGTACTTTTTTGGTTTAGAATATCAGGGTTATCTTTTAGTTTTCTTCTCAGAAAAAGATCATGATTATTAAATCCAAGCTTACCACTTTAGCACATTAATTATTATAATTGGTTTTTTGGGGGAAAGGAAATGACGCAGTATCTGTCTCATATATCGTTGGACACCTGAACCGCGCCGTAAGGGAAGGGATAAAGGAGGGAGTGAAAGCAGAAAGGAAGGAAGAGGTGCCGTAGTGGAGGGCTCCAGAATAATTTCGACCCCCTGGGGATCTTTAACGTGCACTGACATCGCACAGCACACGGGCGCCTTAGCGTTTTGCCTCCATAAAAACGCAGCCGCCGCGGTCGGGTTTGAACCCGGGAACTCCGGATCAGTAGTCGAGCGCCTTAACCACTGAGCCACCACGGCGGGGCTTTAGCACATTATTCAGCGAAAAGTGATTGCCATTTGCGACTGAGAGGACTGGAGTGGCATGCCCATTTTGACATTTTACAGGAGACTGCCTGTTTGAGCGCCTCATAAGCCGTTTTTGAAGTCTATGCGCAAACGTGCATACTCGGCCTTCTTCCGCTTGCGATCTCCGGTTCGATCGGCTTCCCGGCACACATCACGGAGTCCCGCGCCCGCTTGAACGAGGCAAATAATCTAGTTACCTGTTTTGTCTGAATCGCATGCTAAAATTTCCGTTTCTTTTGGGGGAAAATAACTGCGCATAATTGACTCACTGAGCCATTGGACACCAATCGCGCTTTGAGGTACGTGGCGGTGGTGTCCACCTATCCCGTCACACGCCTGCCGTTGTGCGTCCCCTAGCTTGCTTTTACTAGGCTTATGCGAAGCTATTACAGCTTTCGATGTAATAAAAAATAATGGCTTAAGGACAATCGAAGGTTAGGAGCTAAACACTCCTAACAAGAAACATAATTCGAAGGGGAAAACAAGGGTGTCAATAATCGACACAAAAACAAAGCAAGAGACGACACTGAAGTCCACTGCGCCATAATGTCGTTACATGGTGCAAAAAGAAACGGAATTAATGCAAAACATGAAAACACATCGAACTCCGCGCGTAACGTTTGTAGATTAAAGAATGCGTCTTGGAATATTGCAGCTGACACTAGGAAAAAGGGAAAACAGAAGACTATTTCAAGAAGCAGAGAAAAAGTGTTATAAAATAAAGCAGAACGAGTAGAGAAAAAAAGTGGCAGGGATTTAAAGTAGTTGAACCGAGTAGACGTGGGAAAACATGTGTTCAGCCTGGTTGGCTCATGGTTTTGCTTCGCTGGGTCGTCGGCACGCCTGAGGACGATTTTAGTTCGAAAGTAGAATTAGTTGATGAAGACTATCATGTGCAGTGCAGAGCGCGAGAGTGTGTTGCACTTTTATATGAGGCGTGATCAGCTGTAGTGATGGCATAGTGCTATCGTGGAGTGGCCAGCAAAGCTGATCTCTTCACGCCGCCGCGGGTTCGAAGGCTGGTCGCGGCAATATTAATTTTATTTCTGCGTAGGTTGTTGCTACGCTAGGTTTCGCAGTCACCCTCAAGGTCAAGCACCCACACTGTGCACTACGCACCGTCGTCTTCATCAACTAATACTATTACCGAACTAACATAGTCGCCATACGTGCCGATGACCCAGTAAAGCTACAGCATGAGCCAACCAGGCTGAACGCATGCTTTCGCACGTCTACTCGGTTTAGGAACGTTAAAATCTCGCTGAGCCGGTTATCTCTATCGATTTTGTTTGGACATTAGTAGAATAAAATCAATAGAATTATTTGCAAATCTAGAAAAATATGGCGCATGGTGTTTCAACAGTTCCCAGGAATAAAATAGCATAGCCAAGCTTTCAGATGTTGTCCGTGATTACGTCATATATACAAAACAATATTTTAACCATGCGCTTAAATCTGTGCAACCTAAAAGTAAATTTAACTTAAGGAAAACCGAATTTTACACACATATGGGAAAAGGTATAGAAATGTTTGTCCCCTTTTTTCAATTACACTTGCGAAACCAGCACTACGAAATATCTGTATTTTACGATTGTTGTCAATTCTGATGGTGACAAAGTCGATTTAATTGCTACTTTTTTTATCGCTTTCTTCTGATGTCTCTAAAACAATCGTTTTACAATTGAGCATTACTTGAGCACATAGCTGTCTAATGCTGCGTTGTTGAATATGCGTCACTGTGAGCAAATTGCTCAACCACATTTTGCTCAGACTTTGTTAAAAATATTTTTTTTTACTTGTTTGGCATTAAGTACCACTGGTGTTTATTGCTGGCTGCCAGCGCTGCACACAAGTACAATGTGCTTAAGCAGTTACAATTCCGATATCATATATCCGACGGCGCTTACACAAATGCGGGCATCTGAGCTGACGCAAGTGCCGTTCAGGGCCCTTACTGAGTGTGTAAATGACGTCCGCGTATCCGCATGTTCCGACGGCCATGACGAACCGCGACGTGTAGTACATGGCAGCCGAGGTGGAGAAGGCGGTCGAGGCGCTCGCGCCTAGAGACAACAGCAGTCCGCCCGTAATCGTCCACTTGCGCCCAAACCTGCGTGAAACGAGTTTAAAATCGCCTGAGGAAGGTGCGAGAACTTCAGAGAAAAAGGAATATCATGTGTCAAAAAGAAAAAAAAATCATTGCGTCTCCGAATTGCGCATTAGCCATTTTATGGATGTGCTTGGGGTTGCAGCGAAGTTAGCCAGTCATTTCTTACGATAGGCATTTTGGCGTGCAGACATTGCTTTTCCGGCATAACAGAGCCAGTGGTGGCGGACGCGAGGGAACAGGTCAATCATAGTACTAGTAAACTAGTTAAATGAATTGCAACAATCATGTTTATAACAATTCTTTATGCGTATGGCGGCAATTTAAAGACTTGTACTTGGCCGTAACTGATATATGCACAAACTTTTTAAAACGTGCGAAACGCTAAAATGCTCCCCGATATGGCGCGACGAACTTCGGTCATGCCACGCGTTACCTAAAGGCCCAACTCCATGGGCCGTTTTCGGCGTGCGTCCTGCGCGCATGGGCGTCATCGAGAGGAAATCTGTGCGCATCTACGACACTCGGATCCGGCAGTGCCAGATATTCGGAGTGCGCGCTACTCGCGGCAGCGCGATTTTCCGGCGCGCCAGCATCAACCAATCAGTGGGCATTCTGGTTCTGTGTCATCCGTAGCGCGTGACCGGGCGCGTACTCGCACCATGCGTTTATTTTGGCGCGTCGGGGCGCGGCGCTCAGCGCGCAAGCGCGCATGGCGCGTAGGACGCAGAACTGTGTATGGAATCGGGCCTTAAAGTAGTATAGACACCTAATTTTGTGGGCATGTTTTCTTCCCTACACTGATGCAGAAGACACTACTACGCATGACTTACCATGTGATATTCGCCTACGACCGCTAAATAATTTAAAGTCTATTTTTTTCTGTCATGCTGTTTCGGTTTCAACAGCCGAACGATAGCTGTGACGTCACAGTACGCTTCTGTGTCACGTGAGACATAGAAAACGTCCCCATAATCGCTGCTTCGTCGTTTTAATTCACTGCAGTACTGAAGCCAGCCAGCCTTCCTCAAAAGTCGGAATGACAACGAATGTGGAAGCAGCGATTATATTGCAATTTTTTCATGCCTCACGTGACCCGCAAGCACACGTTGACGTTACAGACCGTATTCGGCTCTTGAAAACAAAACAGCATGAGAGAGAAATGCGATTATAAAATATTTAGAGGTCGCAGGAGAATACTGGGTGGTAATCAATGTATACTAATGCCTTACACATCATGAAAACAGGCACCCAAATTTTAGATGTCTATACACTTTTAAGAGAAAGCGGTACTTGGCGACGACGTGGCGCTGTCTGGGGAACTGGGAGCAACGAGTTGCGGCGACCACTATCTCGGGTAGAGAATGTCACGTGGTACGTACGTCGACGAGTGGTGCGATGGTGGGCACTCAGCCCCATCCAAAGCCGTGTTGTTTACGAATGACGCGCGGGTTAGTGGAAACTTCTCGCGCGTTTGGGTCAAGCGTAAAAATAATTATTGGAACAGCATCCGTTGAGCAGCTTATCGTTCTTTGTCGTGCTCCCAGCTTTACCTGTGCTTTGCATCGAATGTTCCAAATGGTTCCATTCGCTTCTAAAAATGTTTTACACATCTTACAGTGGTGATGCGCGCAGCATCTCTTCATATTCAGTTTACTCCTGAAACCTACGATTAGGTTCAAGTAACAGGCAACGATTACAATTCCTATCTGAAACCCCGAAAAAAGTCAATCCCGCATGTTAAATAAGCGGCCCGTGGAAGAGGAACACAAACTGATGGTTGAGAATTGTTACTGATGCTGAACACACATGCAAATATGTGTCACCAATTCCGAAGTGCATTGTGGTCCAATCCAAAGCGAACACTGCCAGTTATTGATTTATATAGCTTGTAATTTCTTGTTCTGCAAAGCCTTCTTTGAGCAAAAATGAACTAAAGCGTTGTCCAAAGCAAACAGTGCTCACCAGTCCGAAATGTGAGAAGAGGCAACCGATCCGACGACCATTCCAGCCAGGTAAGTGCTTTGGACGGAATGAATCATCCACCTATCACCGCATACCATGTTCCACTGGAAAAATAACACAGCAAATAATACCTTAATTGTTAATAAGTACGCATACGTTCGTTTAATTCTAGTTCACCGAAATACACGGTGCTTCATATAAGAATTTGCACAGTTTTAAAAACGTTGATTAGTAGTTCATGTAATTAATCGTCTTCTAGTTAAGCTCCATCACGAATATATTGTCCGCCTTGCGGGATAATCCAACTGGACATACGACACAAACGTATCGCTCATTAATTTAAAATAAGTGCTTGTAACATTCAAAACCAGACCACCCATTATTTGGAGGTTAAGACTGAATATTTTGCGCACAGCAAATCTACTAATTTGAATTGTGCCTAATTTTTTTGCCTAGAAACGTGTAAACCGCTTACCTCTTCTGTGACTGTTTTTCCATAAAGGCTGCGGTTGTAAACCCAGGACGTGCACGGTTCCGAACCGTTGACGCTTCTTTTTTCGCTGTTCTGAATTCCAACACGTCGAGAGCATTGTTCAGCATCATTCCCTTCTATGTTTAAACTAGAGTTACTCCACAGCTGGCTAGTAGATGCCGAAGTCCAGTTGGCAGCTCCGTCCACGTCATCAGTGCAGCGGAAATGGACGGCTGCCGGTGCCACGAAAACTGGCATCATCAGATTCCACGTTACAGGCAGGCCTCGTATGAAGGCGAACAAGAAAATGCCGGCATGAATAAGGGACAGCCGGTCCAGAACAATGTCCACTGAGGAAACAGCCATGTCATAGCCTGGGACGATGATGCACGCCAGAGAAGATGCGATGTCCTCACCTGGCAAGGAAGAGTGCTTAAAAGGAGATAATTAAAGGTCCTTCGGAAATACAAAATTCCAACATGGTCAACGGTATTCATTGATGCTTATTGCCAACTATTTGTTAAGTCATAGTCGAAATGGTCGCATGATAAATATGCTACGCCTCCTCTGTTGCTGCTGTTGCTACCAGTTAGGAGTTTAAGCGAAATTGCCGAAAGCTGCATTCCTTTAGCTCTGCCTCTGGCCAAAAACGCCACCTCATTGGTGTCGTCTAAACGTGGAAGCTTTGTTTTGTGGGGTTTAACGCCCAAGGCGACTGAGTCTTTGAGCGGGACGCCGTAGTGGAAGGCTCCGAAAATTTCGACCACCTGGAGTTCTTTAACGTACACTGACATCGCACAGTACACCTCTAGAATTTCGCCTCCATAGAAATGCGACCGCCGCGGCCGGGACTGAACTCGCGTCCTTCGGGTCACCATAAACATTGAAGCACCTGAAATTGTTGTGGGTGTTATGAGGTTTAAAAGACACCAATGAAATGGCTTATTCTTCTCGTAATAATGCTTGATCCTAATATACTCGCGAAGCATCAGCCTTTTTGCCTACGTATAAAATAACGCTTAATGCGCCTTATGTTCTCGATTATATTTTAATCTTTTTTGTTAATCCTCACCGCATACTAGCTGTGTAGGGACAGCGTAGTATGGTATTCTCAAACGTGCCTTCTTAATTCGCCTTCACTGTTTGCCCGCTACAACGATAGAGAAGTGTTATTCATAAATACTCTTTGTCCACCTTTGGCTGCGCCCCAAATGCGACGCAAGTCCCATAGAAAAAACAGGCAGTATAAGCAGAGCTCATGCTCACGGCGTATGCCTTCGAGGAACCTGGCAATAGCCGGTTCCGCCTTGCTGGAGTAATCAGCTGTCGACGAGGTCGACCCCGTTTATATTACCCCTCTGCACCTCCTCCCCCATTTCTCGCCTCCCATCGCTGCGTTATCTCTTCGGGGCCTGCAGAATTAGCTTCAGTTGTCAGGCAGCATGCAGCTGTCAAAATTTTGAGATACAGGGACAGGATTTGCTTAACGTTTTGTTTTTATGGTTTCCTACGTAAGTTCTTCCGTCTACTTTCCATTCCTTATGCGCCGTTGAGCGGCTCTGGGGCTACTCATGATGCTACCTGCAAGCCAGTTCTTTGTACAATAATCACTGTTAGTATGTTCCTTTGGCAAAATAAATCAAATTAAAAGAAACAAACATGATACCTGTGCTGCAGGCTGTCGCCATCTTAGGTAAGACGAGTGTCTTAAGGGTTAGCGTTTCCAGTGGCTGTGATGAGTCGCGATTTCTGTCAACATGTACAGTCTTGTTTTGACAATATATCTTTATCATGAGCCTGACCACGCCCACTACAGGGCAAAAGCCTCTCTTATGTCTCTTCAATTAATCCTCTCCTTTGTCGGCTGCGCCCGCCGTATGCCTGCAAACTTCTTAATCTCATCCGCGCACCGAACATTCTGCCACCCCCTGCTACGATTGCCTTCTCTTGGAATCCACTCCGTTACCCTCAAGAACCACCGGTTATTGCATGCCCTGCCCAAGCCCATTTCTTTGTCCTGATTTCGACTAGGATGTCATTAACCCAAGTTTTTCCCCTCACCCAAACTGCCTGTTTCCGGTCCTTTACGTTACACAGTGCTGCAGGCAGTCAACACCTCAGGCGTTGGAAGTCTACAGGCACATATTTTTTGTAAGACATCTACATTTAAGTGACTGCGATCAGTATAGTATGCTGATGCGAGTTCAGGAATACGTTCCTAACAGGCTAATTATGTAATTTTTTGTTTGTTATTATGCAATTTCTTGTAAGTTTAAACATATAAATAGTGGAAATTTGGTCACATCTCGTATCCACTTCTAGGCTACTTGGAGATTTTCCTAAACATCGTGCCTTATTTAAATATGTCGGTGCACCAGCAGCGTTATTTCATGTCTGCGCGAATTTTACCTGAAGTTCAAAGTTTAGATGTGTTTACGGCGCGCGCAGAAGCAATTAAGAAGTGCCAAGACTTTACTAGTACGTCCCGGCGATCGTTGATGCATTCGAACGTTACCTTGTCTATATGCTTGTCCTCCCTTCAAGTTCGCACCTGCCTTCGGCGAAGAAGTTACTTTTTTCGCATGCCTGCTGTACTTTTTAACAGGCGGTGTAGGTATTGAAAAACTAAACAGAATAATGCCATGGAGAAAATAGGTTTCTTACGCCAACGCTAATAAATATTTATAAAACTGAAGCCAAATTATAAATGCAACTTATGCTCAGAATGGCTCGAAACAGCGCAATTACTGCGCTTCTGCTATTTGAAAACAAAAAAAAACTTTGCAGACACCTTCACGACGCCCCTGTCATTGAAGAAGTTTAGGTGTATGCACTGTTTTTTCTACGGCCTCTCAAATAATAGTAATAAGGCCGCTATGCATAAAGCCGCTGCGGTTTCATCAACGTGTATCATACGCAGAACAGTTGTCCACTCACCGTGCGTGCCCACTCCTAGACCCAGAGTGATTGTGGGGCGAAAGCGTATCGTATGCTCGCACGACACGTCTTAGACGAGGTGCCAGTGAAATGCGCTGATAGCCGGCCTGCGTCCGCTTGTTGATTACGATTATGCCAACACGCAAGCGTTCTAGGAGCAAGGGAAACGTGTGATTTGCAGATCTGCTCATTTCTTTGTAGTGTCT